>NC_137457.1:100403286-101603286 GCF_964235325.1 Thermobia domestica
TCTTCAGGGTGGTATTATTGCCTAGGCAAATTATACCCCCTTCCAACTATTTACTTAAATACTAGTTGCTAGGTAAAATTAACAGGTGCTATTATGTTAAGTTAACCTTTGATGTACCGACAACTTGTATTAAAATATGTATGGCGGTAAATTACCTTAGGCAATATATACCCCCCTCTCATATTTCATTATACTAGTTTTGGTACATCAAAGCACTTTTGATATACCGACAATGTATATTTAATGAAATATGGGAGGGGGTATATATTGCCTAGGCAATAATTACCCCCTGTAGAGTATTATGCACTATGTTATTATTACGCTACCTTTGATGTATCGACAGTAGTAGAAAAATGATCGATATCGGCCAACCTAGGCCAACATAGAACATAAGAGAACAACTCACAAGCCTCTGGGAAAATGACCATTGTACACCGTGAGCCCACGGTCTTTTACGACCTCCATTTTAGGGGTGAATTTATTCCCTTTTATGACCACTTTTTAGGAGGTGTATTCGTTCTCTTTTACGAGCACATATTTACGGGTGAACTCGTTCTCTTTTATGAGCATATTTTCCAACCCCTATTCGAACATAGCAGAATATGTACATACAATAGAACAGATTCGTTCCCATTTATGAACTCGTTCTCTTTTATGAGCACATTTTAAGGGGTGAACTCGTTCCCTTTTTCAACCCCTATTTTAACATAGCTGAAAAGACATAGCACAGCTAATAAAAGAACATGGTTTATTTCAGAAATTACACTGAGACTACGAAACACACAACATCCTCCATTTTAGGGGTATACTCGTTTTCCAACCCCTATTTGAACATAGCACATCAGACAGAGACTACGAGCACCAGGCAACAGATAATACGTAAAACTCGTTCCTTTTATGAGCATATTTTCCAACCCCTATTTGAACATGGCAGAAATTACACTGAGATTATGAACACAGAACAGAGCATGGCTTATTTTCCAACATAGCAGAAATTACACTGAAACTACGTAACACATAACATCCTCCATTTTAGGGGTGTACTCGTTTTCCAACCCCTATTTCAACATAGCGCATCAGACAGAGACTACGAAACATAGCAGGGGTGAACACACAGCAGATACATAAGACTCGTTCCACCCTTCCAACCCATATTTGAACCCATGGTCTTTTAGGGGGTGAACTCGTTTCAACCCCTATTTGAACATAGCAGAGGATAGAAGTGTACTCGTTTCCAACCCTTAATTTCTTTTACGTGGGAGGCAACACCCCCAACCCTCCTCCTTTCTCATCTAGGGCTTGGGACCGGCAATGGCAGAGTTTAAAAAAATAACATCATCATACTCTCATAAATGAATAAAGCATAATATCATTAGCATCAATAGTAGTGAGTGAGAATTTGTTTAAAAAATCCTGCATCGAATACCCAGATGCACGACATGCTAAATATAAAAAACAGTAATGTACACAAAATTGAGATACATCACCTTGAATACGTCTATTATTCCATGTATAATACAGACAGTTTCGTTTTAAAAACCTTGTATGATGTTGTATATAGGGAGGTATACCATAGCTATCGAAATACTCTCCCACACACATATTAGATATATAAACAGCAACCCAATGTTCACCAGGCTTATCACTAGAATCAGTGTTTATAATTATGGCGGCTGGAAATGTATGAATAAACAAAGGTAACTCATCAGCAGCATACACACCAATAAAATAATCTTTAGGCAAATTTTGTTGTAATGCTTCATAAAGCTCAATTGTATTTAACATTTTCTTTAATTAATATATATTTTTCTCTGGAAATCAATTTCTAATTCTGAAGAGATTTCACCATAAATAATTGTTGTTACAGGAGATGGCAGTGCTTCTTTAAAATGAACCTCTAAACGTACACTTCCTTGCCGTTGCGGACTAGTATGAAATGCAGCACTTGCGCTTGAATCCGGAGTTAAATTAAACACCAGTAGAGTATAACCATTAGGATATTCAGCGAGTGAAATATTATTACCTTGATTAGAATAATAAATACCTGAACCTGTAAATAACGTAGAATATGCTTGTACATATAGCTTATTATCAAAATCTGGCTGTAAAGGTTTGAAGGGCATTGGAGTTCCATCAACATACAGTGTAAAAAATGACTAAAATGTTGAAAATTGAATGGATTTGTTTGATAAGTACCATTGAAAGCAGCATTAGTAACAAAACCAATAATAATACGTTTAGGCACTATGCCTGAAAACACATCTGGAAGTGTACTATCCATAATTCCTTGTGGCAGAGTTTCTGTCTTCACCTGCACTTTTGTTATAGGATATTTTATTCTAAATTTAGGATTTTGTAATACTTTATTTTGTGCTATTTTAACTGCTGATGATACATCAACCATCAAGCAATGTTGCATCTGTAATTACAACTTTTCCATCAGCATCTGCGTCACCCATTAGACAAAATGTAGGTTTAACTGGAATTAGTTTAACACGCAACTGTACACCATTCAGTAAAAATTTCTCCTGATTGAAAATATCAGCATGAATATAACCCAATAATTCAAATGAATGACTTAAAGCAGTGAGAAGAAAACGTTGTTTAAATCCTACATTAGCATCGGCCGCACTGTCCATATGCCCTGCAGTATCTTTAAACCACATTGATGTTCGAAGATGCGTTGTTTTAGCTTCAGCATTATAATTTAGTAGTTTTTCAATATACGATCGATATGGATATGTATGTGAAGAGTAGGAAATAATTTGATTATTTACACAAAATTGCACTTCACTGAACATTGCATTGAGAAAATCATTTACAGGGCCGATTTTCTTAACGGCAGAAGTTAAATTAGAACCATCTGATTACAAATTCTATTGGTGCATTATCAGCTATTGAAGCCACAGGCTTATATGGAAGTATTTTATTACCTATAATACTGGTTTGAGTGGGTAAACCAGCAAATAAATCTAATTCTGATTTCATACACTCACACTGCATTTTTCTCTTTTCTTACTATTAATATTCGCACATGGTAAAATTTACAATACCATATTACGTCTACGAAAATGTAATTTTACACATACACTGCCATATTGGAAAGGAAGTGGATTACCTGTACTATCTCTTAAATCAATAATAATTTGATCAAATTGTTTACGTTGCACGGTGACATAATGAGGATTATCAAAAATATGTACATTATTAATACCATGCTCTGTAATATTTGTATTTATAATACGTAACAATGGAGCTAGGGTGTCACCCACCATTTGTGGTTCTACTATATCACTGTAAATATACATAAGTGTAGATAGCGCTTTTTGTAAATCAGGTGGATAACGAGCATGATGAACAACTGCAATATCTTCTTGTTGAATATGGTCAAAACCTAGTATTCTGGCTAGTTCAGGAGATAGGCGTACTTGTATATGCTTCTCTTGATCTTTTATTACTCTATTAACTTCAATTCGTTTCACTGATGCTTTGACTTTTAATTGTAAATTTAATATATCACTTTTATGATTAATTTGAGATAGAATATCATCAACATGATAATAGTGGCCTGGTAAGATTTGAGTTATGTTCCAGTTTTTTGTATTCATGAGATGATAATAAATATTATTTGTATATTTGGAAATATTCTGAAATGAACTTGTATAATGTACTTCAACAACAGCTGTTTCCCACACTCCCTTCTCCAGTACAATAGGTTGATATAATTTAGTAGTATAACAAGCAAGAGTATTTTGAGGAAAATATTCCATAGAACTATTGCTAGGAAGTGTGAGATAAAAACTATCACTTTGCTCCATAATCAATCAAAGATAACTTTGGATGTTTTTATCCGTTTCACACCACCACCAGCACCACTAAAATGAACTTTCTTTCTTTTTCTTCTTCCAGATCCTTCCAACACTTGATTTAATTTATTTTGAGCTTTATTTTTTAAATTTGTTTTAGCTTCTTGCCATCGATCATGCAAAGACTCTTCAATAGGTCTATTATTATCTAGTACATCTCCTGCTACATTAATTCCTGTACGTATCAATTCTTTACCAACAGTTTTTGCACCTTGTTTTAATAAAGGAAATACAGTACGAAATAAACCTCCTAGAAAACTACCAATGCCATAACCTTCTTGATATGCTGTACCTCTATAAACGTTATAATTACCTTCTGCTTGACGTATGTAATAATTAAGGTAGGGTTCATTCATCTTTCTTTCTTTCTTTCTTTCTTTCTTTCTATATACTTAAAAATATCAATAGATTACAATAGAATATTATTATTATTGCTTATAAGTACACCATTTGCGTTTACGGGGTGGAGGACCATCTTCTTCGTCCTCTTCGTCTTCTGTTAGTTTTCTAATATAATCTACTCGTTGAGGATTACCAATGTACTCTAAGGGTATATTGGCTTTTGCTAATAATGTAGCAAAAGGTTTCCAGCCGGCAACTGAAATATTTTTCTTACGACATCTAACAAAATCGGATATCAAATCCACTATATTTGCACCTGGAATTAATTTATTATTAATAATCACATTTCCATTATTGTCCCATTGAATATTTGAATTTTGTTTCAATTTACGTAATAAAGGTCTTGCTTTACGTTTACAAATTTCAGGGAGAGTAGATATTATTTCATCCTCCTCCTCCTCCTCCTCCTCCTCGTCCTCTTGTTCTTCCTCCACAGTAGTAGTGGTAGTAGCTGTTGTTGTAACTGCTGCCGGTTTTTGAATTATATTTAAAAATTTTTGTAAGACTTCTCTATATTTTGTCCATTTTTCTTCTGCATTTAAACTTTTATTATTTAAAATTTCTTTCATTTCATCATCAAGATTAGATATCGTTTGATAATTATTTAATTTTTGTGGTGAGATTAAAATAAGTTTGTGTGCGTTTTGCATAATTATTTAATTAAACTAGATAGTATACCTCCAATAATAGGTGCAAGCAAAGCAGTAAGAAAAAAACCTTTTTGTATAATTATTCGTTTTTTCTTTTGTTTTAATGACGGACCTTTTTTCACCAAATATCTCAGTTCCTTTTTATATGTTTTTAGCTTATTTATCTCTGTTTTATTTAATGGAACATTTCCCTGTAATACGTTATAGGAACATTCACAAATAGAGCGAATTAAATCAGGATCTGCATTTTGTAAAATTGCCTTACGTGCTTTCGGTTTTGATTTTGCTAAAAGTTTCAACAAATGTGCATTTTCCTTACTAATCATTTTTTACGGCTATTAAAGCACAAATAGTTGTTAGAATATAAACCATATTACAATTATTATTTTTATACAGGTACACAAACATAATTAAAAGAATCTGTTGGAAAGATATTTGTTCGAACTCGCTGCTCATCAGGAGTATTTTGTTTTAAATCAAAGAGTAAACAACCATGTGCAATTCGAGTTGCATCTTGATATGCTTCTTGAATACATTTTGTATTACCTGGGTACAATTGTCGTGCGAGATAATTAATTTGAGCTTGGTCTCTAGGATTTTTAAAACAAACAATATAAATGAAAATTTAACGAAATATCCCGCATTCCTTTTTGTTGATGAAAAATATTCTGTGTTATAAATATTACACTTATATTTCTATGATGGGTACCCTTAGTAAAAATATCTACAATCCGATGGTCACACTCACGCATTAAATCATCAATAATGACAAGATGTGGACCTTCGTGTGCTTGAAATTCATTATTTTGAATTCAGTTGATTCCGATTGAGCTAGTCAAATGACCAATCCACCAAGTTGTCAAGTAATAAGAAATGATCCCAGAGTGACTTTTTCTGAACCGCCATTGCGTAGGAACGTTCCGAGTGCTTCTTCGAATAGTAACTCTGGTGAACGAGATACAATTCATAATAGATATCTTAACTTGGGTAATTACTATAAAAGAGTTTCAAATGTAATGAGTTCAACTCCGAAAGTAGTTTTACATAACACTAGTCAAAGAATTCATGATTGTAATCCGAATTTTAAGATTCACAATGTACTAGAAGGTGATAGGGTTTTCAGCTTTCCTTTCAATAGAGAATATAATGTGCATTTAGATGCTAATTTAGAACTAAGCTGATGATTAAATATACTCATCAAAAATCCTTGACCTATCTAGAAAATAAGTTATCAAGTTTTAAGAACATAAATGGAAATGATAGTATCCGCACATTTGAAATGTTATTCAAATTACAAGAAATATTAATGGATATTAGTTATTCATTTAATATGGTTCTTTCAGTGCTTCTTCCTAAATGCGATGATTTAATCTTGAAGGAAGTAACATCAGCTTTAAACAATAGTTTTGACCAGCTTATTTTAGAAATATTATTGTGACAAGATATATTACGCCTACAGTTTTCATTCACTAGTCAGTTATAGAGTTTATAGAAAACACTGGTTATCTGAACTTATTAACGATTATGTAAAATCTATTATGTTATCTATGAATATTTTACAACTTGGATTAAATGAAAATCAGTTAGTAGGAATCTTTTTGAACGGTATAAATCTGAATCAAAGATTTCGTATGTTGAATTATTATTGTGCAGCTAGTAGACAGGAACTGTTAGAGATATCTGAACAGTATGTGTCTCATTACAGGAAGCATTTAGAATATATTAAATTAATGAAAAGTAACAAAAGTAAAGAAAAACTCTAGTTCGAACATTGTTTATTCAATCACAAAGAACGAACAATGTAATGGTAATCCGAATTCCCAGATTACGAATGTAAAATCGGGTCATATGAAGAACATTTCTAGGGTTTCGGTTACTTCAGGATTTTCTGGGAATAATAGAAAGAATCGATTTGTTCCTCCAGTTAATAAAAAAATAATAGTGTCCCATCGGAAATGGAAGGAGTAGTGGCAACGTTTGTCGTTGGAAAAATAAATGACATTTTAACCAATATTTTTGTCGATGGGGGCTCCAGTTTCAATTTAGTGAACAGAGACTTAGTGAAACGTTGTAAGTTGGAAGAACATGTTTGCAAGGTGGAAGAAAGTACTATCAATGCGCCATCGGGTCTGAACTTTGTTACAGATGAAAAGGTGACGCTGGTTATAAATTATCCGGATTTTTTCAGTCCGTGGTTTTTCGAGTTACTGATAAACTGCCTTGTGACTGTTTACTTGGTATGACATATTTTCGTTCAACGTCAGCGTTAGTGGACTATGATAAAAATCTTTTAGTGTTGTGCGATGGAAAGAAACGGGTGCCATTGAATTATCGCAGGGATTTTATAGACTCACTTCGTAAAGGATTTAGGTCTGGTGAATTTGTCGGTCAGCGACGATGGACTAGTGATAAATTTCGAAGTAAGTATTTAGATTCGAAACCATCTGGGATAGCTTCTATTTTCATTAGGGCTGACTGTTATTCCTTCCGACATTTCGAAAAGGGTGTTCAATGTGATCTTGATCTGGAACAACTAGAAAATCGTCTTATGACCATAAGTGCTCCTGATGCTTCGCAGCTTCTTGGTTTGCGGAATTTACTTGAAGGACATTTTTCGAAGGTCTATAATAATGTGGACAATCAGAATAGGAAGTTGGTTACAGAACAAATTTGTCCTGAAATCTCTTGTATAACCCACGAATCGGTGGATAGTGGCCAAGATCATCTGCAGTGTAGGTCTTTTGTAGATTTAGCAATGGTTCCTATGAATGTGGGAAATATAGAAGAGATAAACAATTCCAGGGATAATTTGTTGGGCGACACATGTCATCGGTCTGAACCAGAGTTAAACCATTCAAAAGTGGATCCTAATGTGAAAAAACAAAAAGGTTCAAATAAGAAGTCAAGGAAGTAGAAGACAAAGAAAAACAAACAGAGTAGTTCAAATAAAAAACAGTTTGTATGTGATCCTAGTGCTGTGATTAAAAGTCTTGTTCTCTGATAAATAAAGTTTGCCTACACAACCCTTAATACATCCGACTCTATTTGTTATAACATCGGAATATTGTTCCCTAATCGAACCTATGAACGAATTTATTTCAGGATTTCGAGAACTCTATGTTCTCTATTTGAGTTTTCCACCTGTGTTTTCTCGGTTTTGCACCTGTTAGAATCAATTATTATTATCAACGGAGTCTCGAAGAATATCCTACGATATATAATTTTTGTTTTTCTTTAATAACGCGTGGAATTTTTCACATTGTTCAACGTCTATGTCAGAAGCCTCTGAAGAACTCGATGGGAAAATGTTTTCCACTTGTGAATCAACTGAGGGAACTGGAACTACGATATTATTTTCTTCTTAAGCAAAATCCGTTCCCAGTTCCTAAAAATAAAGAAAAGGAATTTGATGAACAAATTTCAGAATTGCTTAGGCAGGGAATTCTTATTGAAGTAGAGTACTCGAATTATGCCAGTAGTTGCTTCCTTGTTAAGAATAAATATAACAGTTATAGAATATTTGGGAGCTTCGTTAAAGGCAATGAGTTGAGTGTTAATGATCCCCTTCCGTCTCCGAACATTGAAGAATGTTTGGCTGGTTTGTCAGGTAAGCAATTCTATACGAAAATCGATCTCAAGAAAGCATACTTCCAAATTATTTTGGACCCTAGCTCACGTAATATCACTACAATTGTTACTCCGAAGGGTTTTTTCCAATTTACTAGAGTCCCAGTTGGGATTAAAACAGGTAGTAACATTTTAAATCTCGTGTTGCCCAAAATACTCGGTATTTGGTGGGGGAATCTTATTTTGACGATGTTCTAACTTTTCTGATACTACGGAAGACCATAAAGCTACTATTATAAAGGCACTTGAAAGATTTAGAGAGCTTAATGTAACAATATCTCCGGATAAGTGTTTATTTTTTCAATCTAAGTTTAATTACTTAGGGTACATTATAGCCGGGGATCAAATGGAAATCGTTCCGGCTAGGGTCTCAGCTATAAACAATATTCCACCTCCACGAAACAGGAGAGGTCTCGTGAAGATCTCGGGGTTGTTCAGCTATTATGCTAAATTTGCTCCTGAGTTTCAGGAATTAATGGGACCTCTTAGTGAATTAAAATCCCCAAAGAATAAATTTGTTTGGAGTCCAAATCATTAAAGGATTCTAGACAAACTAAAAGAAATGTTAGTGGAAAACGTTGTGTTAATAACCCCAGATTTAAATAAACGGTTTATTTTATATGCAGATAGATCAGGAAAGAGCATAGCTGCTTGTCTGTCTCAAGAAAATAATAACGGGAAGATTCAGCACGTTTTTTCTTCGGTAAGAAATTATCAGAAGCAGACAAGCATAGAAGTATATATAAAATTGAACTCTAACAAGAGTTTATGACCCTTTTGAGTTTAATATAGTTGATGGTTCTTTGGGTTCAGCGGCCTTTGATAACAACCTGCGAATTGCGCACAGATGGAAATTACCTCTGATACAGGAGAACATTGAAGATCTTCAAAGAGAAGACCCTGAATTGAAATCTATTATAGATAGACTAGAAAATGGCGACAATATTCCGGGTTATGTTTTAAACAGAAAGATTTTAATGAAAAGAACAAATTCAGTTCATAATCCTATTAAGATCATAATCCCTATAGCAATAAGAAGAGTCCTGATAGAGTATTATCATGAAGATAAGCTCATTGGAGGTCATGATTGATCTTATCGGACTCTTAAGAAATTAATTAAACGTTTCACGTGGGGATATATGAAAGAAAAAGTGACTGAGTATGTACGTTGCAGCCATAGGTGCCAGCTTTCTAAAGAGGAAAATAAAAAGAAGGTGGATTTCCTTATATCAGAGTACAGTAAAACAATCGGATCTCACTGGTATTTTGACATTATCGGTGTTTTGCCTAATTCCAGGGGATTCAAATATATCCTAATCGGGGTTGATAATGCTAGCCGTTTTGTCCTGCTAGAAAAATTAAGATGTTTAACGGCGGCGTCGATTGTGGACAAGATGTCAGATATCTTCAGCCGTCTGGGATACCCTGATGCTATTTCAACCGACTACGCTTCTGTTTTCGTATCAGAAATTTTTAAAGAAATTCTTGTTCGCATTGGGGATAAATCACATCACTATTAGTCCTTATCACTCTGAAGGAAAAGCTGCTGAACGTTTTATAAAAACACTAAAATCTGCTATTAGAGCTTACTTCTCGGATAAGCAACATCTGTGGTCATCTGTGATACCAGATCTCCAATATACATTAAATATAAGTGAGCATAACGGCCTTAAGATGTGCCCAATCAAAATATTCTTCGGTCGTCCCTCTTACATCCCACTGGAAAATCGATGGGACATTTCAGATTCCGATATTACTGGTAAGTCAACTAAAACTTTGTGGCTAGAAGCCATGAAGAATATGGAGAAGAGCTGGGTCAGAAGAAAAAACTAATGATGCAGAGAAGACGAGAAGTAGTATTCCAAATAGGCGACAAGGTCTTGATTAGATCTCATGTTAAATCCTCGTTAAAGGATAATGATGCTAAATCATTAAGTGATAAATGGCAAGGTCCATTTATAGTCAGGAATTTCTTGACACCAAACACAGTCTTATTATCGGACGAGAACGACAATCCTGATTCCTACAAACGGACCCATGTCTCCGAGATAAAGATTTATCGGGTTCATAGTAAATAAAGCTTTTGAATGAATGGGTAGGAGAGGAAAGTGAAAAATTTGTATATGGTAAAAAAATGTAAGAAAACGTAAATTGTAAATACATAGCTTTTTAATACAATCACGGTCGTGATTATCTAAAAACTTTCTAAATTTTAGTAGTGTACAACGAAAATTTTATATATTGTACATAATTTGTAGTCGTGGTTTGGCTTATTCTCACTAATTCTTGTAAATATATTTATTTGAAAATATTGATTTGTGTGCTAATTACCGTTTTTCTATATTTATAGATATTCCATTATGAAAAAAAATTCTGGGATCCGAATTTTTTTAATAAAAAACCGGAGTATGTAACGCTCCATGTTCGTCTAGAATGAGGCCTATGAAAATGGATGCGTCACAAGTTTAATTGAAAACTAGAATGTAAGAAAATTAATGTAAATTATAATGATTAAGTCAAAGGTTATGTAAGAGTCAATATAAAATAAGTTATAATACAATAGGTGGTTCAATTCGTTTTTCTTTAAAAAAGGAAAAAAAGCAGAAAGTAAAAAAGTATGTGGAATAATTAATTATTTGCAGTTGGAAAGTCTGCTGGAGGAATGAATAGCTATCGCGAAGGGGGCGGGGTGAGCGCTACGCCGACTCAACAAGCCAAGCAAGGATTCTTACCTTCTTGACTTGTTGTTAAATCGTCAACCGTGAAGGTCCTTTCCGTTCGAGAGGGTTTCTCAGTTGTGGAGAATGGTTGCTCTTCGTATTGTTTGTTAGTGTATAGATAGGGTGTGCGACGTGGATCGACAAAATAATACTGGTGGAAAGCCAGTGTAAAATAATGAAAGTGATCAGTGAATAGGGAATGATTTATTCCGTCTTTATGCAATTTACAGTAGCTAATTTAGTAGCGTGTCAAACGGGCACTTTTCTTTCAGTGAGGCTACTAAGCTATCAAAGTTATACCGCGTGTGAGAGCTTACTTTAAAAATTGGTAAAAAGTACTGTGAATTACCTGCACAATTTGTGGTTCGTGTGATTACATTCCTTTCTCACTATATTTTCATTTTGTGCAACGATTTTGTGCTATTTAAAAAGAGTGAAGTGAAGGGCCTTTTGTACCTAGTGAAAGCCCATTTTGATCACTCAAAAATTGATTCCTATTGGTCATCAGTTTGTGTGGTTTGTATTAAACCGAATATATTTCCATTCATTCTAGTTTATTGGTTTGTGAATGAATGCTCTAGGAGAATTTTAAAGAATTTTCATAATATATGAATACTGGCAAATTCCAACCTATTCGGTGTTGTTCAATATCCAAAAGAACTCAGACATAATCCAAATTACCAAACGATGAGAGGTCAGAATAAAAGAAGGTAAATTCTGAAACTTAAAAAACAAGAGGTGAGTGAAATTTTCAACTTTTTCCTCGAGTAGTCATTGTACCTCATTTAATTGGTGTTTGTGGGTTGTGAAATTTGTTTCTTAATCTTGGTTGAATTGCTTATGCAATTTCCGACTCTTTTTCAACTTTTTGTAAAATTAAGAATTTTTCTCATTTTTCAAGTACTGCTGAGCGTTAAGTAGAGCTTGACCTAATTCTCGAAAATTGATAAGATAACTATTTTTCCAATATTTCCAATTGTTGAAGCTTCCTTTCCAGTTTACAGTGTCGTTAACGTATATTTTTATTATACTTGAGTACAAATTGATGGAAAGATTTCCAGATTACCGTAAATTTCCTCCAGCATTCTTGCTCCACTTTTGCTGAAACCTAAAGCTGAAACCTATCGAATACACCTATTTTTTCTGAAACCTAACTCAACAACTCAGCTTCGGGGAGTTTCTGATCTCAGAGGCCTTAACCTGCTCTGACGGACGATAGCCTCTCCTTTAGAAGACATACAGAATGTTATTGAGTCACTTTGTGACTCTGCTTGGTTCAATTCATTTGACCTCCATTCCAGCTTCCATCAATTAAACCTTGATCCCCTAGACAGACCGGCCACTGCATTTTCCATTAAGGCTCTTTCTCTCCCCTTTAATAACCATCAATTAACATCTGTTCCCCAAGGTTTCAAAAATGCCTCCATCTTACTCCAACATGCTCTTCGAACCATCTATAGAGACATTTTTCCGAATAATATTACATCATTCGTAGATACATGATGTTCGTGCTGATTCATTTGATAACATTATGACAGTGCTTCGTGCTTTCTTTCACCAAGCTGCAAACATTCCCTCTTATTTAATATTAACAAATCAGTTTTCGGATCAAAAAGAATTGAATGTTTAGGTCATGTCATAGAAAATCACACCATACAACCGGACCCTGATAAGATTTCGGATTTCGGCTTTAACAAGTCTCAAAAGCTGGTTAGCGAGCGCAAACGTCTTTCGGCGCTTTTCAAATTTTTTCTATCATTCTTGCTCCGCTTTACCAAACTTTACCCAACAATCCCTGAAAGCTCATTAGGACTCCTGAGCGTATTCAAGCTTTTAAAGAAATGCAAAAACTTTTCACCACTCCCCCCGTTTTTGCCTTCTATTCCACACAAAGTAAGCACCACAACTTAATGACAGATAGCTCGTCAGAAGGCACCGGGGCGGTCCTCTTACAATAAGATCTCACTAATAACGTTGTACAGCTTGTCTGCTATCTATGTTTCTTAATTTTTCATCAAGAATTATACGCATTTTACTTTTCTCTTCGGGAATTAGAAAAAATATTTGTTAGGTCATCCCTTTACCCTTGTAACTGTCAACATTTTCTTTTAACTGTTAGAAATACAATTGTCCCCTCCCCCAAAATTTTGAGATGGCTAAGCTACATTAACACATTTCAACTCACCATTAAACACGTCAAAAAACCTGAACCCGGTAGCTGATTATCTCAGTAGGTATCCTGCCCCTCTCACTCAAGAAACAATAGATGTGGACAATGAAGTTTTGCCTGATTCAGTCTTTCTGACCACAGACAACAATTTAGACTTCTCCAAAATCATCGAGACTCTTAACAAACGAGACGAGACTGATACTTCATACCAACGTCTCAGCAAACAATATGTCGTTAAAAAAGGCAATAAAAGGCAATAAAACAATATATTTAAATGAATTTAAATGAATTAGGATTAATGTTCGATTCTTCAACATTATTATTCCACTATTTTGAAAATACAGACACTGAGGAATATATTGAAGAATTGCGATTTGTATTCATGAATAAGAGTCTTTATAGTACATATTAATTCTGAGAATCAAGTAGTAGGTAAATGTTTCATTACTTTAATGATATACAGAGTATTCTTAAAGCGAAGTAGTAAAAATTAGTAGGGCGCACAAATTAGTTTAATTAGAAAATTGTTTTCTTTGCTTTATGAGAATTCAGACTTGAAATTTATATTGATATTAATATTATTATTTCGTATATAATAACATTTGAACTTTATAATTTCGAGGACAAAATTCTCAAGAAATATTTTTTCAAAAAATATAATCACTTGCTGAAGATTAATGATGAAAGAATATTCTTATATAGAATTAATCAGAACTAATTTAAAAATTATATTGCTGTTATAAAGTATTCAATTTTTATTTAATATATTTTTGGTATATATATATATATATATATATATATATATATATATATATATATATGATTATTGTTGTTTTGTATTATTCTGACGAAATATTGTAAAAACACAACCCCAGTTACGTTACATTTAATAATTTGTTATTTTGAAATTTAATTATTGGTGTTGTTTTTTTATTATAAATAATTATTTAATTTCTATATGTGTTTATTTCTTTTTCTCATTGGAAATATTGGAATTTTTTTTGATTTCTACTCGGATGAGCGAAGCGATAAACGATTGAACCTCCAGGTCCCAGTCCTATCTACTAGGTGTCATTTCGGTGTATCCGGATTGACAATTATTATTATTATTATTATTATCATTATTATTATTATTATTATTATTATTATTATTATTATTATTATTATTATTATTATTATTATTATTGTGAATAATAATGGTCCTCGATCTGGAAGCTATCTTGAGGTAATAGGTGAAAGGGGCGTTACAGGTTCAACGTTTTCTGTTTTACATGCAACAAATTTTCTAATGGTAAAGTTGGATGAACACCATAGAGTAGAAAATGAGAGAGACCAATAGACTTTAATGGTGATTTATTAAGGGCCGCAGTAGCCTAAACAAGAAAGCGGGGCCACAATTTCTGGTTTTCTTGAGACAAGAATTTGAGACTCGTTTGCAAGGAGCCTAATCTTTGTTCAACAGTGCCTAATGAACGATGTTGATAGGGTAGGCCCTATTTAACTGAGATGTTGAGGAATTTAAGAAACTTTAAAATTAGCGTTGATCGGTGTGAGCCTTGAAGATTTACGTAGATCGTGCGAGGAGTCGTGGAAGAATTATATGGCTGGTGATGAAATTGATTAAGTTTTCAGAGTTGGGATGAGTTACGATAAATCCTGTACAATAATCGGTAGCAGCATAAAAGTACTGAAATCCATCAGGATCGCTGGGTAATAATTTACCTGCTAGGTCCAAGTCAAAGGTTTCGAATAAGCCGAATTGAGGAAACCGCTGGATAGTTGGGTGTTTGGGCATGTAATTGCGTTTAAAAATGGCGAAACCTTTACAGACTTTAATTTTGGAGCAAGCCAAGAGTTTTGCCTGAGAAAGAAATACATCTTGGTGAATCTATTCTGAGTCATGGAGTCATGATATTCATCAAATAAAGTTGGTTTAACACTGTCGGGTATGCAGACCAGTAGGCGGGAGAAGGAACTCTATATAGTTTCTTGTAACGTATGCCTTTTTTAACGACATATTGTTTGCTGAGACGTTGGTATGAAGTATCAGTCTCGTCTCGTTTGTTAAGAGTCTCGATGATTTTGGAGAAGTCTAAATTGTTGTCTATGGTAAGAAAGACTGAATCAGGCAAAACTTCATTGTCCACATCTATTGTCTCTTGAGTGAGAGGGGCAGGATACCTACTGAGATAATCAGCTACCGGGTTCAGGTTTTTTGACGTGTTTAATGGTGAGTTGAAATGTGTTAATGTAGCTTAGCCATCTCAAAATTTTGGGGGAGGGGACAATTGTATTTCTAACAGTTAAAAGAAAATGTTGACAGTTACAAGGGTAAAGGGATGACCTAACAAATATTTTTCTAATTCCCGAAGAGAAAAGTAAAATGCGTATAATTCTTGATGAAAAATTAAGAAACATAGATAGCAGAAAAGCTGTACAACGTTATTAGTGAGATCTTATTGTAAGAGGACCGCCTCGGTGCCTTCTGACGAGCTATCTGTCATTAAGTTGTGGTGCTTACTTTGTGTGGAATAGAAGGCAAAAACGGGGGGAGTGGTGAAAGGTTTTTGCATTTCTTTAAAAGCTTGAATACGCTCAGGAGTCCAAATGAGCTTTCAGGGATTGTTGGGTAAAGTTTGGTAAAGCGGAGCAAGAATGATAGAAAAAATTTGAAAAGCGCCGAAAGACGTTTGCGCTCGCTAACCAGCTTTTGAGACTTGTTAAAGCCGAAATCCGAAATCTTATCAGGGTCCGGTTGTATGGTGTGATTTTCTATGACATGACCTAAACATTCAATTCTTTTTGAACCGAAAACTGATTTGTTAATATTAAATAAGAGGGAATGTTTGCAGCTTGGTGAAAGAAAGCACGAAGCACTGTCATAATGTAATCAAATGAATCAGCACGAACATCATGTATCTACGAATGATGTAATATTATTTGGAAAAATGTCTCTATAGATGGTTCGAAGAGCATGTTGGAGTAAGATGGAGGCATTTTTGAAACCTTGGGGAACAGATGTTAATTGATGGTTATTAAAGGGGAGAGAAAGAGCCTTAATGGAAAATGCAGTGGCCAGTCTGTCTTGGGGATCAAGGTTTAATTGATGGAAGCTGGAATGGAGGTCAAATGAATTGAACCAAACAGAGTCACAAAGTGACTCAATAACATTCTGTATGTCTTCTAAAGGAGAGGCTATCGTCCGTCAGAGCAGGTTAAGGCCTCTGAGATCAAAAACTCCCCGAAGCTGAGTTGTTGAGTTAGGTTTCAGAAAAAATAGGTTTATTCGATAGGTTTCAGCTTTAGGTTTCAGCAAAAGTGGAACAAGAATGCTGGAGGAAATTTACGGTAATCTGGAAATCTTTCCATCAATTTGTACTCAAGTATAATAAAAATATACGTTAACGACACTGTAAACTGGAATGGAAGCTACAACAATTGGAAATATTGGAAAAATAGTTATCTTATCAATTTTCGAGAATTAGGTCAAGCTCTACTTAACGCTCAGCAGTACTTGAAAAATGAGAAAAATTCTTAATTTTACAAAAAGTTGAAAAAGAGTCGGAAATTGCATAAGCAATTCAACCAAGATTAAGAAACGAATTTCACAACCCACAAACACCAATTAAACGAGGTACAATGACTACTCGAGGAAAAAGTTGAAAATTTCACTCACCTCTTGCTTTTTAAGTTTCAGAATTTACCTTCTTTTATTCTGACCTCTCATCGTTTGGTAATTTGGATTATGTCTGAGTTCTTTTGGATATTGAACAACATCGAATAGGTTGGAATTTGCCAGTATTCATATATTATGAAAATTCTTTAAAATTCTCCTAGAGCATTCATTCACAAACCAATAAACTAGAATGAATGGAAATATATTCGGTTTAATACAAACCACACAAACTGATGACCAATAGGAATCAATTTTTGAGTGATCAAAATGGGCTTTCACTAGGTACAACAGACCCTTCACTTCACTCTTTTTAAATAGCACAAAATCGTTGCACAAAATGAAAATATAGTGAGAAAGTAATGTAATCACACGAACCACAAACTGTGCAGGTAATTCACAGTACTTTTTACCAATTTTTAAAGTAAGCTCTCACACGCGGTATAACTTTGATAGCTTAGTAGCCTCACTGAAAGAAAAGTGCCCGTTTGACACGCTACTAAATTAGCTACTGTAAATTGCATAAAGACGGAATAAATCATTCCCTATTCACAGATCACTTTCATTATTTTACACTGGCTTTCCACCAGTAGGATTTTGTCGATCCACGTCGCACACCCTATCTATACACTAACAAACAATACGAAGAGCAACCATTCTCCACAACTGAGAAACCCTCTCGAACGGAAAGGACCTTCACGGTTGACGATTTAACAACAAGTCAAGAAGGTAAGAATCCTTGCTTGGCTTGTTGAGTCCGCGTAGCGCTCACCCCGCCCCCTTCGCGATAGCTATTCATTCCTCCAGCAGACTTTCCAACTGCAAATAATTAATTATTCCACATACTTTTTTACTTTCTGCTTTTTTTCCTTTTTTAAAGAAAAACGAATTGAACCACCTATTGTATTATAACTTATTTTATATTGACTCTTACATAACCTTTGACTTAATCATTATAATTTACATTAATTTTCTTACATTCTAGTTTTCAATTAAACTTGTGACGCGTCCATTTTCATAGGCCTCATTCTAGACGAACATGGAGCGTTACATACTCCGGTTTTTTATTAAAAAATTCGGACCCCAGAATTTTTTTCATAATGGAATATCTATAAATATAGAAAAACGGTAATTAGCACACAAATCAATATTTTCAAATAAATATATTTACAAGAATTAGTGAGAATAAGCCAAACCACGACTACAAATTATGTACAATATATAAAATTTTCGTTGTACACTACTAAAATTTAGAAAGTTTTTAGATAATCACGACCGTGATTGTATTTAAAAACTATGTATTTACAATTTACGTTTTCTTACAATTTTTTTACCATATACAAATGTTTCACTTTCCTCTCCTACCCATTCATTCAAAAGCTTTAATTTCTATGAACCCGATAAATCTTTATCTCGGAGACATGGGTCCGTTTGTAGGAATCAGGATTGTCGTTCTCGTCCGATAATAAGACTGCGTTTGGTGTCAAGAAATTCCTGACTATAAATGGACCTTGCCATTTATCACTTAATGATTTAGCATCATTATCCTTTAACGAGGATTTAACATGAGATCTAATCAAAACCTTGTCGCCTATTTGGAATACTACTTCTCGTCTTCTCTGCATCATTAGTTTTTTCTTCTGACCCAGCTCTTCTCCATATTCTTCATGGCTTCTAGCCACAAAGTTTTAGTTGACTTACCAGTAATATCGGAATCTGAAATGTCCCATCGATTTTCCAGTGGGGTGTAAGAGGGACGACCGAAGAATATTTCGATTGGGCATATCTTAAGGCCGTTATGCTCACTTATATTTAATGTATATTGGAGATCTGGTATCACAGATGACCACAGATGTTGCTTATCCGAGAAGTAAGCTCTAATAGCAGATTTTAGTGTTTTTATAAAACGTTCAGCAGCTTTTCCTTCATGGGTGATAAGGACTAATAGTGATGTGATTTATCCCCAATGCGAACAAGAATTTCTTTAAAAATTTCTGATACAAAAACAGAAGCGTAGTCGGTTGAAATAGCATCAGGGTATCCCAGACGCCTGAAGATATCTGACATCTTGTCCACAATCGACGCCGACGATAAACATCTTAATTTCTCTAGCACGACAAAACGGCTAGCATTATCAACCCCGATTAGGATATATTTGAATCCCCTGGAATTAGGCAAAACACCGATAATGTCAAAATACCAGTGAGATCCGATTGTTTTACTGTACTCTGATATAAGGAAATCCACCTTCTTTTTATTTTCCTCTTTAGAAAGCTGGCACCTATGGCTGCAACGTACATACTCAGTCACTTTTTCTTTCATATATCCCCACGTGAAACGTTTAATTAATTTCTTAAGAGTCCGATAAGATCCAGCATGACCTCCAATGAGCTTATCTTCATGATAATACTCTATCAGGACTCTTCTTATTGCTATAGGGATTATGATCTTAATAGGATTATGAACTGAATTTGTTCTTTTCATTAAAATCTTTCTGTTTAAAACATAACAAGGAATATTGTCGCCATTTTCTAGTCTATCTATAATAGATTTCAATTCAGGGTCTTCTCTTTGAAGATCTTCAATGGGCTCCTGTATCAGAGGTAATTTCCATCTGTGCGCAATTCGCAGGTTGTTATCAAAGGCCGCTGAACCCAAAGAACCATCAACTATATTAAACTCAAAAGGGTCATAAACTCTTGTTAGAGTGTCAGCTATAATATTGTCAGATGACCTAACAAGTTTAATTTTAAAAGAAAACTGACACAAAGTTTCTACAAGAGGACCGTACTTTAGTAGTCGCTTTGAATTGCTTAATATCCATGTAAGGGCCTTATTATCAGTCAGGACGAACTCTCCGACCAAATAATGCTTAAATTGGGTCATAGCTTTGACAAGAGTTATGATTTCAATTTTATATATACTTCTATGCTTGTCTGCTTCTGATAATTTCTTACCGAAGAAACAAACGGGCTGAATCTTCCCGTTATTATTTTCTTGAGACAGACAAGCAGCTATGCTCTTTCCTGATCTATCTGCATATAAAATAAACCGTTTATTTAAATCTGGGGTTATTAACACAACGTTTTCCACTAACATTTCTTTTAGTTTGTCTAGAATCCTTTAATGATTTGGACTCCAAACAAATTTATTCTTTGGGGATTTTAATTCACTAAGAGGTCCCATTAATTCCTGAAACTCAGGAGCAAATTTAGCATAATAGCTGAACAACCCCGAGATCTTCACGAGACCTCTCCTGTTTCGTGGAGGTGGAATATTGTTTATAGCTGAGACCCTAGCCGGAACGATTTCCATTTGATCCCCGGCTATAATGTACCCTAAGTAATTAAACTTAGATTGAAAAAATAAACACTTATCCGGAGATATTGTTACATTAAGCTCTCTAAATCTTTCAAGTGCCTTTATAATAGTAGCTTTATGGTCTTCCGTAGTATCAGAAAAGTTAGAACATCGTCAAAATAAGATTCCCCCACCAAATACCGAGTATTTTGGGCAACACGAGATTTAAAATGTTACTACCTGTTTTAATCCCAACTGGGACTCTAGTAAATTGGAAAAAACCCTTCGGAGTAACAATTGTAGTGATATTACGTGAGCTAGGATCCAAAATAATTTGGAAGTATGCTTTCTTGAGATCGATTTTCGTATAGAATTGCTTACCTGACAAACCAGCCAAACATTCTTCAATGTTCGGAGACGGAAGGGGATCATTAACACTCAACTCATTGCCTTTAACGAAGCTCCCAAATATTCTATAACTGTTATATTTATTCTTAACAAGGAAGCAACTACTGGCATAATTCGAGTACTCTACTTCAATAAGAATTCCCTGCCTAAGCAATTCTGAAATTTGTTCATCAAATTCCTTTTCTTTATTTTTAGGAACTGGGAACGGATTTTGCTTAAAAGTCTTGTTCTCTGATAAATAAAGTTTGCCTACACAACCCTTAATACATCCGACTCTATTTGTTATAACATCGGAATATTGTTCCCTAATCGAACCTATGCACGAATTTATTTCAGGATTTCGAGATATCTATGTTCTCTATTTGAGTTTTCCACCTGTGTTTTCTCAGTTTTGCACCTGTTAGAATCGATTATTATTATCAACGGAGTCTCGAAGAATATCCTACGATATATAATTTTTGTTTTTCTTTAATAACGCGTGGAATTTTTCACATTGTTCAACGTCTATGTCAGAAGCCTCTGAAGAACTCGATGGGAAAATGTTTTCCACTTGTGAATCAACTGAGGGAACTGGAACTACGATAATATTTTCTTCTTAATCACAGGACTAGGATCACATACAAACTGTTTTTTATTTGAACTACTCTGTTTTTCTTTGTCTTCTACTTCCTTGACTTCTTATTTGAACCTTTTTGTTTTTTCACATTAGGATCCACTTTTGAATGGTTTAACTCTGGTTCAGACCGATGACATGTGTCGCCCAACAAATTATCCCTGGAATTGTTTATCTCTTCTATATTTCCCACATTCATAGGAACCATTGCTAAACCTACAAAAGACCTACACTGCAGATGATCTTGGCCACTATCCACCGATTCGTGGGTTATACAAGAGATTTCAGGACAAATTTGTTCTGTAACCAACTTCCTATTCTGATTGTCCACATTATTATAGACCTTCGAAAAATGTCCTTCAAGTAAATTCCGCAAACCAAGAAGCTGCGAAGCATCAGGAGCACTTACGGTCATAAGACGATTTTCTAGTTGTTGCAGATCAAGATCACATTGAACACCCTTTTCAAAATGTCGGAAGGAATAATAGTCAGCCCTAATGAAAATAGAAGCTATCCCAGATGGTTTCGAATCTAAATACTTACTTCGAAATTTATCACTAGTCCATCGTCGCTGACCGACAAATTCACCAGACCTAAATCCTTTACGAAGTGAGTCTATAAAATCCCTGCGATAATTCAATGGCACCCGTTTCTTTCCATCGCACAACACTAAAAGATTTTTATCATAGTCCACTAACGCTGACGTTGAACGAAAATATGTCATACCAAGTAAACAGTCACAAGGCAGTTTATCAGTAACTCGAAAAACCACGGACTGAAAAAATCCGGATAATTTATAACCAGCGTCACCTTTTCATCTGTAACAAAGTTCAGACCCGATGGCGCATTGATAGTACTTTCTTCCACCTTGCAAACATGTTCTTCCAACTTACAAACGTTTCACTAAGTCTCTGTTCACTAAATTGAAACTGGAGCCCCCATCGACAAAAATATTGGTTAAAATGTCATTTATTTTTCCAACGACAAACGTTGCCACTACTCCTTCCATTTCCGATGGGACACTATTATTTTTTTATTAACTGGAGGAACAAATCGATTCTTTCTATTATTCCCAGAAAATCCTGAAGTAACCGAAACCCTAGAAATGTTCTTCATATGACCCGATTTTACATTCGTAATCTGGGAATTCGGATTACCATTACATTGTTCGTTCTTTGTGATTGAATAAACAATGTTCGAACTAGAGTTTTTCTTTACTTTTGTTACTTTTCATTAATTTAATATATTCTAAATGCTTCCTGTAATGAGACACATACTGTTCAGATATCTCTAACAGTTCCTGTCTACTAGCTGCACAATAATAATTCAACATACGAAATCTTTGATTCAGATTTATACCGTTCAAAAAGATTCCTACTAACTGATTTTCATTTAATCCAAGTTGTAAAATATTCATAGATAACATAATAGATTTTACATAATCGTTAATAAGTTCAGATAACCAGTGTTTTCTATAAACTCTATAACTGACTAGTGAATGTAAAACTGTAGGCGTAATATATCTTGTCACAATAATATTTCTAAAATAAGCTGGTCAAAACTATTGTTTAAAGCTGATGTTATTTCCTTCAAGATTAAATCATCGCATTTAGGAAGAAGCACTGAAAGAACCATATTAAATGAATAACTAGTATCCATTAATATTTCTTGTAATTTGAATAACATTTCAAATGTGCGGATACTATCATTTCCATTTATGTTCTTAAAACTTGATAATTTATTTTCTAGATAGGTCAAGGATTTTTGATGAGTATATTTAATCATCAGCTTAGTTCTAAATTAGCATCTAAATGCACATTATATTCTCTATTGAAAGGAAAGCTGAAAACCCTATCACCTTCTAGTACATTGGGAATCTTAAAATTCGGATTACAATCATGAATTCTTTGACTAGTGTTATGTAAAACTACTTTCGGAGTTGAACTCATTACATTTGAAACTCTTTTATAGTAATTACCCAAGTTAAGATATCTATTATGAATTGTATCTCGTTCACCAGAGTTACTATTCGAAGAAGCACTCGGAACGTTCCTACGCAATGGCGGTTCAGAAAAAGTCACTCTGGGATCATTTCTTATTACTTGACAACTTGGTGGATTGGTCATTTGACTAGCTCAATCGGAATCAACTGAATTCACTAATGATGGATTTACTAAATTATTAACAGGAGCATTAAAAGATCTAACATTAAAACTGTTTGCAATTGGAGGAGTAAGTTCCATACTAATTCGACCAAAACTTGAGTTTCGATCAATACTTGGATAACCATTAGCGTCAACTGTTAAATAATCCGCATTAGACATATTAATACTTATATAATATTGTCGAGCATCCATAGTTTTATCAAAATTTAAAATTACAATATTATAAAAACAAAACAGTATAAGAATATGATACTATAAATAAACATATACTAAGGCTACTATTTACTACTCTACCAAAGTAATGAATTGGAAATCAACACGACCAAAGGAAATAATACTGGAAGGAAAATTGAAATGAGATAATAGTATTGCAATAATTTTGAAGTATATACAAATTTCTAAAGACCGGAAGAATAATATTTTGTCTTTAATTTATATTCCAAGAGAAAAATATTTTAATTAAAATAAGGACAAAAATCTATGTTTAATTCTCTATTCAAATCAAGAAAAAAATTTTTTGCTGGAACTAAAATGTTGGAGGAAAAGGTCCAACTTAAAAATAATTTTTAATTTAATATTTATTATTTTCAACTATAATTCCAATATATAAAAAGGAAATTAGAAAGACTGATAATTAGTAATTTATATAAACAATTAACAACAATAATACTTAAATAATTTTTATCACTAATGGACTTGTTGTTAAAACTATGTAACGCCCCTTCCACCTATTATCTCAAGTTAGCGTCCAGATCGAGAAACCATATTATTCATAATAATAATAATAATAACTATAATAATAATAATAATAATTGTCAAACCGGATACACCCAAATGACACCTAGTAGATAGGACTGGGACCTGAAGGTTCAGTCGATCATCGCTTCGCTCATCCGCGTAGAAATCAAAAGTACTTTCCAATATTTCCAATGACAAAATGAAATAAACACATATAGAAATTAAATAATTATTTATAATAAATAAAGAACACCAATAATTAAATTTCAAAATAACAATTTGTTAATTGTAGCGTAACTGGGGTTGTAAATTATCGATATTTCGTTAGAATAATGTGAGTACACTAAAATACAAAACAATAATTATATATATATATATATATATATATATATATATATATATATATATATATATACCCAAAAATATATTAAATGAAAATTGAATACTTCAGAACAGCAATATAATTTTTAAATTAGTTCTGAATAATTCTATATAAGAATATTCTGTCATCATTATTCTTCAGCAAGTGATTATATTTTTTGAAAAAAAAAATATTTCTTTAAAATATTGTCCTGGAAATTTTGAAGTTCAAATGTTATTATAGACAATGTAATAATATTAAATCAATATTAATTTCAAATCTCAATTGTCATAAAGCAAAGCAAATAATTTACTAATTTAACTAATTTGTGCGCGCTACTAATTTTTTACTACTTCGCTTTAAGAATACTCTGTATATCACTAAAGTAATGAAACATTTATCTAACACTTGGTTCTCAAAATTAATATGTACTATCAAGACTTTTATTCATGAATACAAATCGCAATTCTTCAATATATATCTCAGTCTCTGTATTTTCAAAACAGTGGAATAATAATGTTGAAGAATCGAACATTAATCCTAATTCATTTAAATTCATTCAAACATTCATTAAAAAATTCTACCGTTAAATTTCAATTCATAATATGCTATATTCCTTCATTAAAATCAACAAAAGTGGAACAAGAATGCTGGAGGAAATTTACGGTAATCTAGAAATCTTTAAACCAATTTGTACACAAGTAAAATCAAAATATAGTTTAACGGCACTGTAAACTGGAAAGGAAGCTACAACAATTGGAAATATTGGAAAAATAGTTATCTTATCAATTTTCGAGAATTAGGACAAGCTCTACTTAACGCTCCGCAGTACTTGAAAAATTAGAAAATTCTTAATTTTACGAAAAATTGAAGAAGAGTCGGAAACTGCATAAGCAATTCAACCAAGATTAAGAAACAAATTTCACAACCCACAAACACTAATTAAACGAGGCACAATGACTACTCGAGGAAAAAGTTGAAAATTTCACTCACCTCTTGTTTTTTAAGTTTCAGAATTTGCCTTCTTTTATTCTGACCTCTCATCGTTTGGTAATTTGGATTATGTTTGAGCTTTTTTGGATATTGAACATCGGACAGGTTGGAATTTCCCAGTATTCATATATTATGTAGATTCTTTAAAATTCTCCTAGAGCATTCATTCACAAACCAATAAACTAGAATGAATGGAAATATATTCGGTTTAATACAAACCACACAAACTGATGACCAATAGGAATCAATTTTTGAGTGATCAAAATGGGCTTTCACTAGGTACAAAAGACCCTTCACTGTTTTTAATTAGCACAAAATCGTTGCCAGAATGAAAATATAGTAAGAAAGGAATGTAATCACACGAACCACAAACTGTGCAAGGAATTCACAGTACTTTATACCAATCTTTAAAGTAAGCTCTCACACGCGGTATATCTTTGATAGCTTAGTAGCCTCACTGAAAGAAAAGTGCCCGTTTGACACGCTACTAAAGTAGCTATTGTGAATTGCGTAAAGACGGAATAAAACATTCCTTATTCACTGATCACTTTCATTATTTTACACTGGCTTTCCGCCAACAGGATTTTGTCGATCCACGTCACACACTTAATCTATACATTAATGAACAATACGAAGAGCAACCATTCTCCACAACTGAGAAACCCTCTCGAACGGAAATGATAACCTTCACGGTTGACGATTTAACAACAAGTAAAGAAGGTAAGAATCCTTGCTTGGCTTGTTGAGTCGGCGTAGCGCTCACACCGCCCCCTTCGCGTTGGCTATTCATTCCTCCAGTAGACTTTCCAACTGTGAATAACTAATTATTTCACATACTTTTTTTACTTTCTACTTTTTTTCCTTTTTTTAAAGAAAAATAAATTGAACCACATATTGTATTATTACATATTTTATAGTGATTCTTATATAACTTTTGACTTAATCATTATAAATTTCTTCCATTCTAATTTTCAATTATACTTGTGACTCGTCCATTTTCGTAGGCCTCATTCTAGCCGAACATGGAGCGTTACAAACACCAACGACCGAAATTGTAGCACTTAAGAAAATGAGAGATCTTGTTGAATTCAGGAAAAACCAAGTTTTCACTCATCTCACAAAACCCATTAAGAAGGCTAAAATTCTAATATACTTCTTTCCTGACAGTTTAGTTATGGTCCTAGATACTTCATCCAAACTTAGCTTTAAGCCATTATCCCCCTTATAAGGGATATTAGAAAGTGATTTCAAATCTATAAGCGGATGAATATCTCGTAGATATTGATGGTAAGCCAACAATCATTGCCAAGACCCGTTTCAAACCGTACATCCCACCTACAAATCATGATCCTGAGTATAAATATAAAAACCTACTGAGCAACTCTAAATAGGACCTGAAAACAAATCATTTCAAAACATAACTACCAATTACAATTCAAATTGTGTTTTGATTCTCTAATCATAGTATTCCATATCTTCTGTTGACAAACTCCTGATAGATAGGCAACACACCTTACAGCAAATACCGGAATTTTTTTCCCCGGCGGTTCTGAAAACTCATCTTTTCACTCCGGCTCTGATATACGACATACAATGGGGCATCTCTTTCGCCATGACCGTTCACCCTATTCTTTTTTTCTTTTCCCTTATTCTCCCACCGTTTTACCGTTTTCCCATCATGCACGTAACTTACAATTTTAAAAATAGCAATACTACATTTCCTCAAAAGCCAACCTTTTCCTCAGCATGCAAGGAAACCTACCTTCTTGTATTCACTTATTTTCTTCCTGTATCTTAAACTTGAACAGTTTGTTCTGTTCAAACATTTAGAGCTCTAAGCATAAACGAACGAAATCAGTGGAATATTTCTTCCAATAACGCTCAATAGATATGTTATTCCTTCACCAATCCATCATTTTTTCAAACCCCAAATATGCTTATTTCTCCTGTACATCTTAGACAATGCAACAAAATTCCCTCATTTTTTTAAAACTATACAGTTATGTCATCACCCACAATGGCATACTCCTAGAAATGCCACTACAACCAAATCTTTTCTTTTAATGTATCTAACTCATACACAATTTTAGGATAGAAACAAAAAAAAAACTTTTACTTTCTCTGGTCAGTCACCCTCCATTCATAACGAGACAACGTAACTTATTTACAGTCATGGACAAAAATCCTTTCTCACCTAGGGGCCGCGTTGGCTCAGTGGTAGAGCGTTCACCACTGGCGCTTGGGAGCCCGGGTTCGATCCCAGCTCTCGCCAAGTGAATTTGTGGTGGACAAGAACCGTGTGCGTGGCTCTTCTTGGGGTCCTCCCGTTTCCCTCCCACTTTCTTCATTCCACCATTTCATTCATTACTCATCATCACCGTCTCCCTTAGACTAACCGGTGTAACCAGCAAAACGTACACCTTGTCTCAAAAAGGTTGAGCGCATTCTTTATTGGTGTTTTGAGGCAAAAATTTTCAAAGTCCAACTTCGGGTATCTTCGGAAAATAGTAAACCAGGTTCGAACCTCCAAGCCTGCCTTTGTAATCGGGAAAAATTTTGCAGATGTGTTTTTTTTCTTTTAAATATAATAAGACTTGTTATCAAGTGTTGAAAAAGCAACATTGATTGAAATACTTAATGACACAATATGTCGAAACTTTGTATTAATGTCACCACATGCTTGTTTGTCATTTAGCTCTCCATACGTAATGGAACATTTAGATATGTAAATGAATCTTTCCATATGTAAAACAATGCTCAAAGTTAAGACATAGAACATAATTATCGTCTAAGTACTAAAATAATAGTCAAAGTAGAACAAAAACAGCGTTTCTAGTGGGTATGAATGTCATAATTTTCTTGAGAACAGTTATACATCGCTAAAAGTAACTTAGCAGAAGTCCTTCTGTTAGCTCACTGGCAAGCTGTCGGATTTCAAATCATAAGGTTATGAGTTCGAATCCCTTCTGGGTCAATGCATTTTTTAAAAATTATATTTTCCGCAATGGATGAAAAATTATATAAAATAACGACATTAAATACATCAGTTGTATATATATAACATAATCATTGCAGAATGTAGTAATTATTATGTTTAAAATATAACATCTGAAACAGGTAGGTGTCCACAGTAGGTCTGTATTATATATATGAGAATGTTAAATACAAGTTAAGAAACTCGTTCACTAGCAATAAATAAATCATGTAGTGTATTTATTTGCAGCTATTTGTCATATAGAGGGTAATTCTCAACATTCATAATACAGCATGTCATTTATGTTCTTGAAAACTTATTCGATGCATAAACCGAAGGTTTAAACCAGAGATGTGCGTCTACGCGTAAAAAACGATAGTTTACGTTTACGTGTCAACAATGCGTAGACAATGTAAACAACGTAGGCTATGTAGAATATGTCAACAACGCCTAATTTAATATGGCGTCGTGGACAATAAAGGAGCTTTCTTTTGTCATTACCTTGCGAAATTGCGTACAAATTGCGTATAGGATTCATTCTTCTACCTTTCTTAAACACTAGAGCAGCATCGACAGCGCAACTTCAGCGTTGCCATCTGTATAACTTCCAGATTAGATAATTCCCTCTACTTTTTATGTTAGTCGTTTAACTAATCTTTCGCTGTACCGAAGCAAAACAACTGAATGAGGAAATATGAACAAACGAGCAACGAAATTCTTCCTTACATTTGATCATGGTTGTCTACATAGTCTACATGAGAAAAGATGTAATGTAGATTACGTATAGATTACAGTAGACAATCGCGTAGACGTAAAATTATAGATTACGGCACATCACTGGTTTAAACAGAGAATCCAAAGTCGCAACGCTCGCAAGAAATTCATGAACCCCGAAGGTCACATGAGCAGACTGGAATTGTCCTTATGAAGCACGCCACAGCAGAAAGTCTTTACATAGATTTTCAATTCAATTCCTGATATATGCTTTTTCAATGTGGAAGTGGTGATGCCTTTAGTCGCTCTCTCTCGCTCGCTCGCTCACTCTCTATTTATACAGAATATAAAAGTGGATGGATGTGTGTGTTTCAACATAATTCTGATATATCTAGCGCAATTATAACTATATTTCTTACAGTCTGGAAAAGAGTACTGTCGGGATACATATCAAAAATGCTAGAAACTGGTCGATATTAGTATCGAATCCATAGCTTCGTGGTCGCTTAGGTGAATAGTTCTACTTTCAATTCAAGTCCAATTAAGTTCCCATTAGCACCCAGGGTGGTTACGTAGCGACATAAAAATATCGAAATCAACCGATATTAGAATCGAATCGTAAATTTTCAGCGCCGCTAACAGTGCCGCATTTCCCATTAGTCCACATTAGTCCACATTTCACATTAGTCCCATTGCCTAGAGGGCAATATATTTGCAGAGTGCAAAGTTTAAAACTTGAATAATATTTTAATTTTTTCCGTATGAAAAAGTTAAAAATCAAGAGCAAATATACTATTTCATGAACAATCCTCTTTTACTGTTCTAATATGTATATTAATAGAGTAAGAAATCTAAAAATAATTCAGAACACGTTTCACATTTGTTATTTTTTGTTACGTAGTTCTAGCTGTAGCATGTAGTGAGTGGTATTTAAATGTAATAAATTCACTAATTAAGCATATTCGAATTAAGTTTTATTTTTAAGTTAGGATGAAGGGGCGGAGAAATATGTAGTTATTGGGGCGCCGAGAGCAAAAGTGCGTAGAGGCGCCGAGCTTTTAAATGCAACACTGGTCGCTAAATTAATTGGTAGAAATTTTAATGTCATTTAAGACCAAATTTAGTCCTAACGGTGGCAGTATCCGTTTGCTCTCCTAGGAGAAATGAAAGGGGCTGACATCAAAATTATATATATATATATATATATAAGACCGATATTAGTGTCGAATCCATAATTTTCGAGGTGGATTAGATAAAGAGTGGCACTCCAGGTGCTTAATGATATAGAAAATTAGTTTTTCTTTCTTTTTTTACGTTGGTCTACTTTTCCTTGATTTGAGACTTTAAAATTTCATCCTATTTTCTACTGAAATATGTCTGTAAGGCAACAAAGAAATAATTATATATGATAAATTTAAATTCATTTTAATTCGGAAGTTGAGAAACACTTTGCCATTATATATCGTAAAGGTCAGATCCACCAGCATAGTAACAGAGAGGTGCTTGAGCCATTGACGGTAGAAATTCAAACTCCGGTAAGTGATTATTTCACAGTCTTCTTTTATTACAAGTGTAGCCTCTTTAGTCAACGGAGAAGAGGACGTGGATCATGGGTCAGAGTTGATGTCGATGGGTCGGAGTTGGTCGCAATGGTTCAGAGTGGTTCATAGTTGGTGGTGGGTCAGAGTAGATCACGATGGATGATGGGTCAGAGTGGGCCAATGGGTCATTTGGGTGGTGGGTGACACTGGATCATGGTGGGTCGTGAATCAAATTTTCATTGACCCACACCATCTCTCGTTAAAATTGTACTAAGGATAACAGGCACCGAAGATGCATGTCGGCTATTATGCTCAAATTTTGCACATAGATAGTACCCCACCAGAAAGCAATAAATCTGAAACGGTTCACGGTATCACCTCCTAGAACTCGAGATGTAGGGGTTTGTCTGATTGGCTAAATTAAGACGTCAATGATTTATCCATCAACAAGCAAGCTTTTTATGATCGTTTCCGTAGGGAAATCAGAAGAACACGTGCCTAGTAATCGTAATATTGATAGTTCGCGTCCACCCCGGGGTATTTGTTTTGTGTTTTTTTTTGACTCACCTATATATAAACAAATCACACATACAGGTATTTTAACATATTTTGGGAGAGTAATTTTGTGCTTCGTTGTCGTTTCATCGCGTCTCTGCGCTGGTAGTAAAGTTTTCAAAATGGAACTGGGGCCACCGCGGATTGTCGCTGCGGGGCCACCAATTTTTGGCGAGAGGTGAATAGTTGATCATCTGTAGTCCACCGACGCTTACAGCTTAGGGTAATGAACGATGTCTTTGCCTTGTAGACGTCATGACTACCGACATCGGCAGTCAACTAGCTTTTAGTATTCCTTTACTAACCATCTATCGTTCATGTTTATACACGATGTTGTAATAATAATAAAGGTAATAATAATAATAATAATAATTATTATTATTATTATTATTTTTGTAGTAATAGTAGTATAATTGATAATAGAATAATTATATTGTCTATGTATTGATTGTCTATTGTCTATTGTAGCATGATCATTCTATTATTTGGTTGAGAAGTTGTGGGCTTAGATAAGATACGTTAATGGCCTGTTCAAAGAAGGAGTTTAACATCCATCTTGAACCAGCACCTTCGTCGTTGGGAATATAGATAGTACAGTTACTGTATCCACTTTCAATGCCGGGCGCCGTAAAAAGGGGGCACAAATTTCGTAGGAAGTGTGTTACTCATGTTAGGAAAGTACGGATGCACGCGAGACAAGACGAGACGAGAAATGGAAAAGTCTCGTCTCGTCTCGCAACCTCAAGCGTTGGTCTCGTCTCGCGTAAGGTATCGTCTCGCAAATGTGAAGTCTCGTCTCGCGTCTCGCATAAAATTTTGAGTCTCATCTCGCGTCTCGCGCGAGACTTTCTTGCATGGTCTCGCATATATTCTAGGTCAAAATTTTGCAATGTGTTATTCTATGGCTGTTAATGAATGATGATGTGATATTCTGTCCGAAGGCAGGTATTTGACCTAAAAGTCCCTTGGCAAGGTGAATAGTGGTTTGCCATTGCTTTCCATGGGATGAATGTTCATAACATCCTAAGGAGACGGAACCTAGACTTCAATATGGTATCCGAACTTGTGTCCCCTCCGCTCCAAATTAAAAGAAAAGTTGTGCTGTTAATATTGATTGTTCGCGTCCACTCCGGGGTATTTGTTTTGTGTTTTTTTTTGACTCACCTAAATATAAACAAATCACACATATAGGCATTTTAACATATTTTGGGAGAGTAATTTTGTGCTTCGTTGTCGTTTCATCGCGTCTCTGCGCTGGTAGTAAAGTTTTCAAAATGGAACTGGGGCCACCGCGGATTGTCGCTGCGGGGCCACCAATTTTTGGCGAGAGGTGAATAGTTGATCATCTGTAGTCCACCGACGCTCACAGCTTAGGGTAATGAACGATGTCTTTGCCTTGTAGACGTCATGACTACCGACATCGGCAGTCAACTAGCTTTTAGTATTCCTTTACTAACCATCTATCGTTCATGTTTATACACGATGTTTTAATAATAATAAAGGTAATAATAATAATAATTATTATTATTATTTTTGTAGTAATAGTAGTATAATTGATAATAGAATAATTATATTGTCTATGTATTGATTGTCTATTGTCTATTGTAGCATGATCATTCTATTATTTGGTTGAGAAGTTGTGGGCTTAGATAAGATACGTTAATGGCCTGTTCAAAGAAGGAGTTTAACATCCATCTTGAACCAGCACCTTCGTCGTTGGGAATATAGATAGTACAGTTTACTGTATCCACTTTCAATGCCGGGCGCCGTAAAAAGGGGGCACAAATTTCGTAGGAAGTGTGTTACTCATGTTAGGAAAGTACGGATGCACGCGAGACAAGACGAGACGAGAAATGGAAAAGTCTCGTCTCATCTCGCAACCTCAAGCGTTGGTCTCGTCTCGCGTAAGGTATCGTCTCGCAAATGTGAAGTCTCGTCTCGCGTCTCGCATAAAATTTTGAGTCTCATCTCGCGTCTCGCGCGAGACTTTCTTGCATGGTCTCGCATATATTCTAGGTCAAAATTTTGCAATGTGTTATTCTATGGCTGTTAATGAATGATGATGTGATATTCTGTCCGAAGGCAGGTATTTGACCTAAAAGTCCCTTGGCAAGGTGAATAGTGGTTTGCCATTGCTTTCCATGGGATGAATGTTCATAACATCCTAAGGAGACGGAACCTAGACTTCAATATGGTATCCGAACTTGTGTCCCCTCCGCTCCAAATTAAAAGAAAAGTTGTGCTGTTAATATTGATAGTTCGCGTCCACTCCGGGGTATTTGTTTTGTGTTTTTTTTGACTCACCTAAATATAAACAAATCACACATATAGGCATTTTAACATATTTTGGGAGAGTAATTTTGTGCTTCGTTGTCGTTTCATCGCGTCTCTGCGCTGGTAGTAAAGTTTTCAAAATGGAACTTGGGCCACCGCGAATTGTCGCTGCGGGGCCACCAATTTTTGGCGAGAGGTGAATAGTTGATCATCTGTAGTCCACCGACGCTTACAGCTTAGGGTAATGAACGATGTCTTTGCCTTGTAGATGTCATGACTACCGACATCGGCAGTCAACTAGCTTTTAGTATTCCTTTACTAACCATCTATCGTTCATGTTTGTACACGATGTTGTAATAATAATAATAATAGTAATAATAATAATAATAATAATAATAATAATAATAATAATTATTATTATTATTATTATTATTATTATTATTATTATTATTATTTGTAGTAATAGTAGTATAATTGATAATAGAATAATTATATTGTATGTGTCTAGGTAGGACTACGCACAGGATTTGGCTCGTTTTAGTTTGACTCGACTCTAATCCGAGTCGAGTTGCAGGATATTTTACGCGCCGAGTCCTAGAGTAGACCTCAAAGATATCTGTTTCGAGTCGAGTCGAGTTTCAAAGAAAACTCGCTCTTGCCCATCCCTACTAATGAGAGCTTAATCGGAGTTAAACGAAATCGAAAGTCACACTATTTATCTAAGCGACCCCGAAAACTATGAATTCGACACTAATACCGATCATTTTCTAGCAATCTTTTATATGTATCCCCCTCCCATTCACCATAGGTAACGCGACAGCACTCTTTTTCAGACTATAAGAAATTTGGTTAAAATTACTCTAGGCCAGTGGTTCTCAATCTAATTCCTATCACGATCCCCTTTTATCACATCCTCTTGCCAGCGACCCTTTTATAATTTGTGTTTTATAATAAGCTTGTGTGGGATTTTTAACATACCTATTTCTATAATAGTAGAATGAATTTCTTGTTTATAGTGAACAGTGCCGTGGCATGGAAAATCAGCGCTCGGGGCGAGAGTATACGACGATGTCTCCGTACATATGAGTGAGGTCGACAGACTAGCTACGAAGCGCCACCATGGTTGGCACGAAGCTCAATAAAATTTTCAAAAGTAAACTCTGTCTTTTCTTGATTTTGAGCACATTTTATTACGTTTTTCCTTCTATTTTATACATGTGCACATGCACTTTTCTATAGGGATGCACGCGAGACGTCTCGTCTCGTCTCGCATTTGCGATACGAGACACGAGACGAGAGTGAAAATTTTATGCGAGACGCGAGACGCGAGACGAGACTAAACCATGCGAGACGAGACTCTACACGAGACTCGGTTAAGTCTCGCACGAGAAGTCTCGCGAGACTTCTCGCAGTCTCGCAACATTTATGAGTTACATTTAATTGTATATTTAGTAATTTTACATTTATTGAGTTTTCTAAGTTGAGCGTTAATGCCTCCAGAACAAAAAAGTGATTGGGGCAATAGACATTTTATGAGATTTATTATTATTCAAGGTTGATTTTCAGAATTAAAGCCTTCTTTAGTTTCTAAAAAAGAAAAGCTTTGTAAATTGGAAATTTATTACAGCATCGATTTATGACTTTATTTTGCGACACAAACACATACACGCGGGCACGCACGAATACATGAACTTCTATTTTTGGTCTGAAAAGCGAATAAGACTCCCTATTGCTGCGAAATATGATATTTCTGTTGTTTCTGTCTTTTTCACATTACTACTAGCGATTAATGTTGGGGGATGGCGGGGAAATCCCCTCTCGTCAAAGTTTATCCCCGGCCCGGCTCGCAGAAATAACATGATATTTTTACATGGAATAAGTATTTTCTTTCTATATATTTATCAAAAACATCCCCTTCTAGTTCGGAAGTTTAATTCAAACACTGGTTTGGTAGGATGGAACTATAGGTTTCGTGGGAGATGGTAGGAATGGCCCTATATCTGTCAGTAATTTTATTTTCTAGATCTGGCAGTATAAGTTGAAAGCGAAAGTTGATAAAATGCGATAATCCAACATTGCTACAAGCGCGATCGAACCAAAAGAATTGGGTCGTATTGTGTTGTGAGGAATTCTTTTGTTGTGTGCATGCGCTTTTGGTGGTATAAAAACATCTTTATACTGGAAAATCACCCTTCAAGGAAACGACCAAAACGTGTAAATGCTCATAGTGGCGACGATATTTTAGAAGAGTCAAATATTGCTGGACACCTCTAAGCTGGAAAACAATGTTGGATCCAGCAACAATTTATGCTGGTTTTGCTGTAAATTATGCTATTAATTTGACGAAAATTAATGGTCCAGCGATCAAATTCCAGCACAACTTTTCTTTTAATTTGGAGCGGAGGGGACACAAGTTCGGATACCATATTGAAGTCTAGGTTCCGTCTCCTTAGGATGTTATGAACATTCATCCCATGGAAAGCAATGGCAAACCACCATTCACCTTGCCAAGGGACTTTTAGGTCAAATACCTGCCTTCAGACAGAATATCACATCATCATTCATTAACAGCCATAGAATAACACATTGCAAAATTTTGACCTAGAATATATGCGAGACCATGCAAGAAAGTCTCGCGCGAGACGCGAGATGAGACTCAAAATTTTATGCGAGACGCGAGACGAGACTTCACATTTGCGAGACGATACCTTACGCGAGACGAGACCAACGCTTGAGGTTGCGAGACGAGACGAGACTTTTCCATTTCTCGTCTCGTCTTGTCTCGCGTGCATCCGTACTTTCCTAACATGAGTAACTCACTTCCTACGAAATTTGTGCCCCCTTTTTACGGCGCCCGGCATTGAAAGTGGATACAGTAACTGTACTATCAATATTCCCAACGACGAAGGTGCTGGTTCAAGATGGATGTTAAACTCCTTCTTTGAACAGGCCATTAACGTATCTTATCTAAGCCCACAACTTCTCAACCAAATAATAGAATGATCATGCTACAATAGACAATAGACAATCAATACATAGACAATATAATTATTCTATTATCAATTATACTACTATTACTACAAATAATAATAATAATAATAATAATAATAATTATTATTATTATTATTATTATTATTATTATTATTATTATTATTACAACATCGTGTATAAACATGAACGATAGATGGTTAGTAAAGGAATACTAAAAGCTAGTTGACTGCCGATGTCGGTAGTCATGACGTCTACAAGGCAAAGACATCGTTCATTACCCTAAGCTGTAAGCGTCGGTGGACTACAGATGATCAACTATTGACCTCTCGCCAAAAATTGGTGGCCCCGCAGCGACAATCCGCGGTGGCCCCAGTTCCATTTTGAAAACTTTACTACCAGCGCAGAGACGCGATGAAACGACAACGAAGCACAAAATTACTCTCCCAAAATATGTTAAAATGCCTATATGTGTGATTTGTTTATATTTAGGTGAGTCAAAAAAAACACAAAACAAATACCCCGGGGTGGACGCGAACTATCAATATTACGATTACTAGGCACGTGTTCTTCTGATTTCCCTACGGAAACGATCATAAAAAGCTTGCTTGTTGATGGATAAATCATTGACGTCTTAATTTAGCCAATCAGACAAACCCCTACATCTCGAGTTCTAGGAGGTGATACCGTGAACCGTTTCAGATTTATTGCTTTCTGGTGGGGTACTATCTATGTGCAAAATTTGAGCATAATAGCCGACATGCATCTTCGGTGCCTGTTATCCTTAGTACAATTTTAACGAGAGATGGTGTGGGTCAATGAAAATTTGATTCACGACCCACCATGATCCAGTGTCACCCACCACCCAAATGACCCATTGGCCCACTCTGACCCATCATCCATCGTGATCTACTCTGACCCACCACCAACTATGAACCACTCTGAACCATTGCGACCAACTCCGACCCATCGACATCAACTCTGACCCATGATCCACGTCCTCTTCTCCGTTGACTAAAGAGGCTACACTTGTAATAAAAGAAGACTGTGAAATAATCACTTACCGGAGTTTGAATTTCTACCGTCAATGGCTCAAGCACCTCTCTGTTACTATGCTGGTGGATCTGACCTTTACGATATATAATGGCAAAGTGTTTCTCAACTTCCGAATTAAAATGAATTTAAATTTATCATATATAATTATTTCTTTGTTGCCTTACAGACATATTTCAGTAGAAAATAGGATGAAATTTTAAAGTCTCAAATCAAGGAAAAGTAGACCAACGTAAAAAAAGAAAGAAAAACTAATTTTCTATATCATTAAGCACCTGGAGTGCCACTCTTTATCTAATCCACCTCGAAAATTATGGATTCGACACTAATGTCGGTCTTATATATATATATATATAATTTTGATGTCAGCCCCTTTCATTTCTCCTAGGAGAGCAAACGGATACTGCCACCGTTAGGACTAAATTTGGTCTTAAATGACATTAAAATTTCTACCAATTAATTTAGCGACCAGTGTTGCATTTAAAAGCTCGGCGCCTCTACGCACTTTTGCTCTCGGCGCCCCAATAACTACATATTTCTCCGCCCCTTCATCCTGACTTAAAAATAAAACTTAATTCGAATATGCTTAATTAGTGAATTTATTACATTTAAATACCACTCACTACATGCTACAGCTAGAACTACGTAACAAAAAATAACAAATGTGAAACGTGTTCTGAATTATTTTTAGATTTCTTACGCTATTATTATACATATTAGAACAGAAAAAGAGGATTGTTCATGAAATAGTATATTTGCTCTTGATTTTTAACTTTTTCATACGGAAAAAATTAAAATATTATTCAAGTTTTAAACTTTGCACTCTGCAAATATATTGCCCTCTAGGCAATGGGACTAATGTGAAATGTGGACTAATGTGGACTAATGGGAAATGCGGCACTGTTAGCGGCGCTGAAAATTTACGATTCGATTCTAATATCGGTTGATTTCGATATTTTTATGTCGCTACGTAACCACCCTGGGTGCTAATGGGAACTTAATTGGACTTGAATTGAAAGTAGAACTATTCACTTAAGCGACCACGAAGCTATGGATTCGATACTAATATCGACCAGTTTCTAGCATTTTTGATATGTATCCCGATAGTACTCTTTTCCAGACTGTAAGAAATATAGTTATAATTGCGCTAGATATATCAGAATTATGTTGAAACACACACATCCATCCACTTTTATATTCTGTATAAATAGAGAGTGAGCGAGCGAGCGAGAGAGAGCGACTAAAGGCATCACCACTTCCACATTGAAAAAGCATATATCAGGAATTGAATTGAAAATCTATGTAAAGACTTTCTGCTGTGGCGTGCTTCATAAGGACAATTCCAGTCTGCTCATGTGACCTTTGGGGTTCATGAATTTCTTGCGAGCGTTGCGACTTTGGATTCTCTGTTTAAACCAGTGATGTGCCGTAATCTATAATTTTACGTCTACGCGATTGTCTACTGTAATCTATACGTAATCTACATTACATCTTTTCTCATGTAGACTATGTAGACAACCATGATCAAATGTAAGGAAGAATTTCGTTGCTCGTTTGTTCATATTTCCTCATTCAGTTGTTTTGCTTCGGTACAGCGAAAGATTAGTTAAACGACTAACATAAAAAGTAGAGGGAATTATCTAATCTGGAAGTTATACAGATGGCAACCCTGAAGTTGCGCTGTCGATGCTGCTCTAGTGTTTAAGAAAGGTAGAAGAATGAATCCTATATCCTTTGTCTGTGCATACCACTTCCTTAGATTTTCCACTTCGAGCACTGCTTTTATAATGAAACGTACAAAACTAATTCTCACCTGTGGGCTTTCAGTCTTGAAGCTGCTGTATTTGCCAATTTTCTTCTTGCATATTTTACAAAATGCATAATATTTGCTATTTTCCTTCATCAAGACGAAACTAAGTATTCGAAAGTTACTATTCGCTGGTCTAGGTATTTTATTTTGTACGCAATTTCGCAAGGTAATGACAAAAGAAAGCTCCTTTATTGTCCACGACGCCATATTAAATTAGGCGTTGTTGACATATTCTACATAGCCTACGTTGCTTACATTGTCTACGCATTGTTGACACGTAAACGTAAACTATCGTTTTTTACGCGTAGACGCACATCTCTTGTTTAAACCTTCGGTTTATGCATCGAATAAGTTTTCAAGAACATAAATGACATGCTGTATTATGAATGTTGAGAATTACCCTCTATATGACAAATAGCTGCAAATAAATACACTACATGATTTATTTATTGCTAGTGAACGAGTTTCTTAACTTGTATTTAACATTCTCATATATATAATACAGACCTACTGTGGACACCTACCTATTTCAGTTGTTATATTTTAAACATAATAATTACTACATTCTGCAATGATTATGTTATATATATACAACTGATGTATTTAATGTCATTATTTTATATAATTTTTCATCCATTGCGGAAAATATAATTTTTAAAAAATGCATTGACCCAGAAGGGATTCGAACTCACAACCTTATGATTTGAAATCCGACAGCTTGCCAGTGAGCTAACAGAAGGACTTCTGCTAAGTTACTTTTAGCGATGTATAACTATTCTCAAGAAAATTATGACATTCATACCCACTAGAAACGCTGTTTTTGTTCTACTTTGACTATTATTTTAGTACTTAGGCGATAATTATGTTCTATGTCTTAACTTTGAGCATTGTTTTACATATGGAAAGATTCGTTTACATATCTAAATGTTCCATTACGTATGGAGAGCTAAATGACAAACAAGCATGTGGTGACATTAATACAAAGTTTCGAAATATTGTGTCATTAAGTATTTCAATCAATGTTGCTTTTTCAACACTTGATAACAAGTCTTATTATATTTAAAAGAATAAAAACACATCTGCAAAATTTTTCCCGATTACAAAGGCAGGCTTGGAGGTTCGAACCTGGTTTACTATTTTCCGAAGATACCCGAAGTTGGACTTTGAAAATTTTTGCCTCAAAACACCAATAAAGAATGCGCTCAACCTTTTTGAGACAAGGTGTACGTTTTGCTGGTTACACCGGTTAGTCTAAGGGAGACGGTGATGATGAGTAATGAATGAAATGGTGGAATGAAGAAAGTGGGAGGGAAACGGGAGGACCCCAAGAAGAGCCACGCACACGGTTCTTGTCCACCACAAATTCACTTGGCGAGAGCTGGGATCGAACCCGGGCTCCCAAGCGCCAGTGGTGAACGCTCTACCACTGAGCCAACGCGGCCCCTAGGTGAGAAAGGATTTTTGTCCATGACTGTAAATAAGTTACGTTGTCTCGTTATGAATGGAGGGTGACTGACCAGAGAAAGTAAAAGTTTTTTTGTTTCTATCCTAAAATTGTGTATGAGTTAGATACATTAAAAGAAAAGATTTGGTTGTAGTGGCATGGCTAGGAGTATGCCATTGTGGCTGATGACATAACTGTATAGTTTTAAAAAAATGAGGGAATTTTGTTGCATTGTCTAAGATGTACAGGAGAAATAAGCATATTTGGGGTTTGAAAAAATGATGGATTGGTGAAGGAATAACATATCTATTGAGCGTTATTGGAAGAAATATTCCACTGATTTCGTTCGTTTATGCTTAGAGCTCTAAATGTTTGAACAGAACAAACTGTTCAAGTTTAAGATACAGGAAGGAAATAAGTGAATACAAGAAGGTAGGTTTCCTTGCATGCTGAGGAAAAGGTTGGCTTTTGAGGAAATGTAGTATTGCTATTTTTAAAATTGTAAGTTACGTGCATGATGGGAAAACGGTAAAACGGTGGGAGGATAAGGGAAAAGAAAAAAAGAATAGGGTGAACGGTCATGGCGAAAGAGATGCCCCATTGTATGTCGTATATCAGAGCCGGAGTGAAAAGATGAGTTTTCAGAACCGCCGGGGAAAAAAATTCCGGTATTTGCTGTAAGGTGTGTTGCCTATCTATCAGGAGTTTGTCAACAGAAGATATGGAATACTATGATTAGAGAATCAAAACACAATTTGAATTGTAATTGGTAGTTATGTTTTGAAATGATTTGTTTTCAGGTCCTATTTAGAGTTGCCCAGTAGGTTTTTATATTTATACTCAGCATCATGATTTGTAGGTGGGATGTACGGTTTGAAACGGGTCTTGGCAATGATTGTTGGCTTACCATCAATATCTACGAGATATTCATCCGCTTATAGATTTGAAATCACTTTCTAATATCCCTTATAAGGGGGATAATGGCTTAAAGCTAAGTTTGGATGAAGTATCTAGGACCATAACTAAACTGTCAGGAAAGAAGTATGTGAGAATTTTAGCCTTCTTAATGGGTTTTGTGAGATGAGTGAAAACTTGGTTTTTCCTGAATTCAACAAGATCTCTCATTTTCTTAAGTGCTACAATTTCGGTCGTTGGTGTTTGTAACGCTCCATGTTCGGCTAGAATGAGGCCTACGAAAATGGACGAGTCACAAGTATAATTGAAAATTAGAATGGAAGAAATTTATAATGATTAAGTCAAAAGTTATATAAGAATCACTATAAAATATGTAATAATACAATATGTGGTTCAATTTATTTTTCTTTAAAAAAAGGAAAAAAGTAGAAAGTAAAAAAACTATGTGGAATAATTAGTTATTCACAGTTGGAAAGTCTACTGGAGGAATGAATAGCCAACGCGAAGGGGGCGGTGTGAGCGCTACGCCGACTCAACAAGCCAAGCAAGGATTCTTACCTTCTTTACTTGTTGTTAAATCGTCAACCGTGAAGGTTATCCTTTCCGTTCGAGAGGGTTTCTCAGTTGTGGAGAATGGTTGCTCTTCGCATTGTTCATTAATGTATAGATTAAGTGTGTGACGTGGATCGACAAAATCCTGTTGGCGGAAAGCCAGTGTAAAATAATGAAAGTGATCAGTGAATAAGGAATGTTTTATTCCGTCTTTACGCAATTCACAATAGCTACTTTAGTAGCGTGTCAAACGGGCACTTTTCTTTCAGTGAGGCTACTAAGCTATCAAAGTTATACCGCGTGTGAGAGCTTACTTTAAAGATTGGTATAAAGTACTGTGAATTCCTTGCACAGTTTGTGGTTCGTGTGATTACAATCCTTTCTTACTATATTTTCATTCTGGCAACGATTTTGTGCTAATTAAAAACAGTGAAGGGTCTTTTGTACCTAGTGAAAGCCCATTTTGATCACTCAAAAATTGAATCCTATTGGTCATCAGTTTGTGTGGTTTGTATTAAACCGAATATATTTCCATTCATTCTAGTTTATTGGTTTGTGAATGAATGCTCTAGGAGAATTTTAAAGAATCTTCATAATATATGAATACTGGGAAATTCCAACCTGTCCGATGTTCAATATCCAAAAGAGCTCAGACATAATCCAAATTACCAAACGATGAGAGGTCAGAATAAAAGAAGGCAAATTCTGAAACTTAAAAAACAAGAGGTGAGTGAAATTTTCAACTTTTTCTTCGAATAATCATTGTGCCTCGTTTAATTAGTGTTTGTGGGTTGTGAAATTTGTTTCTTAATCTTGGTTGAATTGCTTATGCAGTTTCCGACTCTTCTTCAATTTTTCGTAAAATTAAGAATTTTCTCACTTTTCAAGTACTGCGGAGCGTTAAGTAGAGCTTGTCCTAATTCTCAAAAATTGATAAGATAACTATTTTTCCAATATTTCCAATTGTTGTAGCTTCCTTTCCAGTTTACAGTGCCGTTAAACTATATTTTGATTTTACTTGTGTACAAATTGATGGAAAGATTTCCAGATTACCGTAAATTTCCTCCAGCATTCTTGTTCCACTTTTGTTGAATTTAATGAAGGAATATAGCATATTATGAATTGAAATTTAATGGTAGAATTTTTTTATGAATGTTTGAATGAATTTAAATGAATTAGGATTAATGTCCGATTCTTCAACATTATTATTCCACTGTTTTGAAAATACAGAGACTGAGATATATATTGAAGAATTGCGATTTGTATTCATGAATAAGAGTCTTGATAGTACATATTAATTCTGAGAACCAAGTGTTAGATAAATGTTTCATTACTTTAATGATATACAGAGTATTCTCAAAGCGAAGTAGTAAAAATTAGTAGCGCGCACAAATTAGTTAAATTAGTAAATTATTTGCTTTGCTTTATGACAATTGAGATTTGAAATTAATATTGATTTAATATTATTACATTGTCTATAATAACATTTGAACTTCATAATTTCCAGGACAATATTTTAAAGAAATATTTTTTTTTTCAAAAAATATAATCACTTGCTGAAGATTAATGATGACAGAATATTCTTATATAGAATTATTCAGAACTAATTTAAAAATTATATTGCTGTTCTGAAGTATTCAATTTTCATTTAATATATTTTTGGGTATATATATATATATATAATTATTGTTTTGTATTTTAGTGTACTCACATTATTCTAACGAAATATCGTGAATATACAACCCCAGTTACGCTACAATTAACAAATTGTTATTTTGAAATTTAATTATTGGTGTTCTTTATTTATTATAAATAACTATTTAATTTCTATATGTGTTTATTTCATTTTATCATTGGAAATATTGGAAAGTACTTTTGATTTCTACGCGGATGAGCGAAGCGATGATCGACTGAACCTTCAGGTCCCAGTCCTATCTACTAGGTGTCATTTGGGTGTATCCGGTTTGACAATTATTATTATTATTATTATAGTTATTATTATTATTATTATGAATAATAATGTTTCTCGATCTGGACGCTAACTTGAGATAATAGGTGGAAGGGGCGTTACATAGTTTTAACAACAAGTCCATTAGTGATAAAAATTATTTAAGTGTTATTGTTGTTAATTGTTTATATTAATTAATAGTTATCAGTCTTTCTAATTTCCTTTTTATATATTGGAATTATAGTTGAAAATAATAATAAATATTAAATTAAAAATTATTTTTAAGTTGGACCTTTTCCTCCAACATTTTAGTTCCAGCAAAAAATTTTTTTCTTGATTTGAATAGAGAATTAAACATAGATTTTTGTCCTTATTTTAATTAAAATATTTTTCTCTTGGAATATAAATTAAAGACAAAATATTATTCTTCCGGTCTTTAGAAATTTGTATATACTTCAAAATTATTGCAATACTATTATCTCATTTCAATTTTCCTTCCAGTTTTATTTCCTTTGGTCGTGTTGATTTCCAATTCATTACTTTGGTAGAGTAGTAAATAGTAGCCTTAGTATATGTTTATTTATAGTATCATATTCTTATACTGTTTTGTTTTTATAATATTGTAATTTTAAATTTTGATAATACTATGGATGCTCGACAATATTATATAAGTATTAATATGTCTAATGCGGATTATTTAACAGTTGACGCTAATGGTTATCCAAGTATTGATCGAAACTCAAGTTTTGGTCGAATTAGTATGGAACTTACTCCTCCAATTGCAAACAGTTTTAATGTTAGATCTTTTAATGCTCCTGTTAATAATTTAGTAAATCCATCATTAGTGAATTCAGTTGATTCCGATTGAGCTAGTCAAATGACCAATCCACCAAGTTGTCAAGTAATAAGAAATGATCCCAGAGTGACTTTTTCTGAACCGCCATTGAGTAGGAACGTTCCGAATATTTTACAACTTGGATTGAATGAAAATCAGTTAGTAGGAATCTTTTTGAACGGTATAAATCTGAATCAAAGATTTCGTATGTTGAATTATTATTGTGCAGCTAGTAGACAGGAACTGTTAGAGATATCTGAACAGTATGTGTCTCATTACAGGAAGCATTTAGAATATATTAAATTAATGAAAAGTAACAAAAGTAAAGAAAAAACTCTAGTTTGAACATTGTTTATTCAATCACAAAGAACGAACAATGTAATGGTAATCCGAATTCCCAGATTACGAATGTAAAATCAGGTCATATGAAGAACATTTCTAGGGTTTCGGTTACTTCAGGATTTTCTGGGAATAATAGAAAGAATCGATTTGTTCCTCCAGTTAATAAAAAAAATAATAGTGTCCCATCGGAAATGGAAGGAGTAGTGGCAACGTTTGTCGTTGGAAAAATAAATGACATTTTAACCAATATTTTTGTCGATGGGGGCTCCAGTTTCAATTTAGTGAACAGAGACTTAGTGAAACGTTGTAAGTTGGAAGAACATGTTTGCAAGGTGGAAGAAAGTACTATCAATGCGCCATCGGGTCTGAACTTTGTTACAGATGAAAAGGTGACGCTGGTTATAAATTATCCGGATTTTTTCAGTCCGTGGTTTTTCGAGTTACTGATAAACTGCCTTGTGACTGTTTACTTGGTATGACATATTTTCGTTCAACGTCAGCGTTAGTGGACTATGATAAAAATCTTTTAGTGTTGTGCGATGGAAAGAAACGGGTGCCATTGAATTATCGCAGGGATTTTATAGACTCACTTCGTAAAGGATTTAGGTCTGGTGAATTTGTCGGTCAGCGACGATGGACTAGTGATAAATTTCGAAGTAAGTATTTAGATTCGAAACCATCTGGGATAGCTTCTATTTTCATTAGGGCTGACTATTATTCCTTCCGACATTTTGAAAAGGGTGTTCAATGTGATCTTGATCTGCAACAACTAGAAAATCGTCTTATAACCATAAGTGCTCCTGATGCTTCGCAGCTTCTTGGTTTGCGGAATTTACTTGAAGGACATTTTTCGAAGGTCTATAATAATGTGGACAATCAGAATAGGAAGTTGGTTACAGAACAAATTTGTCCTGAAATCTCTTGTATAACCCACGAATCGGTGGATAGTGGCCAAGATCATCTGCAGTGTAGGTCTTTTGTAGATTTAGGAATGGTTCCTATGAATGTGGGAAATATAGAAGAGATAAACAATTCCAGGGATAATTTGTTGGGCGACACATGTCATCGGTCTGAACCAGAGTTAAACCATTCAAAAGTGGATCCTAATGTGAAAAAACAAAAAGGTTCAAATAAGAAGTCAAGGAAGTAGAAGACAAAGAAAAACAGAGTAGTTCAAATAAAAAACAGTTTGTATGTGATCCTAGTGCTGTGATTAAGAAGAAAATAATATCGTAGTTCCAGTTCCCTCAGTTGATTCACAAGTGGAAAACATTTTCCCATCGAGTTCTTCAGAGGCTTCTGACATAGACGTTGAACAATGTGAAAAATTCCACGCGTTATTAAAGAAAAACAAAAATTATATATCGTAGGATATTCTTCGAGACTCCGTTGATAATAATAATCGATTCTAACAGGTGAAGAACCGAGAAAACACAGGTGGAAAACTCAAATAGAGAACATAGAGTTCTCGAAATCCTGAAATAAATTCGTTCATAGGTTCGATTAGGGAACAATATTCCGATGTTATAACAAATAGAGTCGGATGTATTAAGGGTTGTGTAGGCAAACTTTATTTATCAGAGAACAAGACTTTTAAGCAAAATCCGTTCCCAGTTCCTAAAAATAAAGAAAAGGAATTTGATGAACAAATTTCAGAATTGCTTAGGCAGGGAATTCTTATTGAAGTAGAGTACTCGAATTATGCCAGTAGTTGCTTCCTTGTTAAGAATAAATATAACAGTTATAGAATATTTGGGAGCTTCGTTAAAGGCAATGAGTTGAGTGTTAATGATCCCCTTCCGTCTCCCAACATTGAAGAATGTTTGGCTGGTTTGTCAGGTAAGCAATTCTATACGAAAATCGATCTCAAGAAAGCATACTTCCAAATTATTTTGGACCCTAGCTCACGTAATATCACTACAATTGTTACTCCGAAGGGTTTTTTCCAATTTACTAGAGTCCCAGTTGGGATTAAAACAGGTAGTAACATTTTAAATCTCGTGTTGCCCAAAATACTCGGTATTTGGTGGGGGAATCTTATTTTGACGATGTTCTAACTTTTCTGATACTAAGGAAGAACATAAAGCTACTATTATAAAGGCACTTGAAAGATTTAGAGAGTTTAATGTAACAATATCTCCGGATAAGTGTTTATTTTTTCAATCTAAGTTTAATTACTTAGGGTACATTATAGCCGGGGATCAAATGGAAATCGTTCCGGCTAGGGTCTCAGCTATAAACAATATTCCACCTCCACGAAACAGGAGAGGTCTCGTGAAGATCTCGGGGTTGTTCAGCTATTATGCTAAATTTGCTCCTGAGTTTCAGGAATTAATGGGACCTCTTAGTGAATTAAAATCCCCAAAGAATAAATTTGTTTGGAGTCCAAATCATTAAAGGATTCTAGACAAACTAAAAGAAATGTTAGTGGAAAACGTTGTGTTAATAACCCCAGATTTAAATAAACGGTTTATTTTATATGCAGATAGATCAGGAAAGAGCATAGCTGCTTGTCTGTCTCAAGAAAATAATAACGGGAAGATTCAGCCCGTTTGTTTCTTCGGTAAGAAATTATCAGAAGCAGACAAGCATAGAAGTATATATAAAATTGAAATCATAAGTTTTGTCAAAGCTATGACCCAATTTAAGCATTATTTGGTCGGAGAGTTCGTCCTGACTGATAATAAGGCCCTTACATGGATATTAAGCAATTCAAAGCGACTACTAAAGTACGGTCCTCTTGTAGAAACTTTGTGTCAGTTTTCTTTTAAAATTAAACTTGTTAGGTCATCTGACAATGTTATAGCTGACACTCTAACAAGAGTTTATGACCCTTTTGAGTTTAATATAGTTGATGGTTCTTTGGGTTCAGCGGCCTTTGATAACAACCTGCGAATTGCGCACAGATGGAAATTACCTCTGATACAGGAGCCCATTGAAGATCTTCAAAGAGAAGACCCTGAATTGAAATCTATTATAGATAGACTAGAAAATGGCGACAATATTCCTTGTTATGTTTTAAACAGAAAGATTTTAATGAAAAGAACAAATTCAGTTCATAATCCTATTAAGATCATAATCCCTATAGCAATAAGAAGAGTCCTGATAGAGTATTATCATGAAGATAAGCTCATTGGAGGTCATGATGGATCTTATCGGACTCTTAAGAAATTAATTAAACGTTTCACGTGGGGATATATGAAAGAAAAAGTGACTGAGTATGTACGTTGCTGCCATAGGTGCCAGCTTTCTAAGGAGGAAAATAAAAAGAAGGTGGATTTCCTTATATCAGAGTACAGTAAAACAATCGGATCTCACTGGTATTTTGACATTATCGGTGTTTTGCCTAATTCCAGGGGATTCAAATATATCCTAATCGGGGTTGATAATGCTAGCCGTTTTGTCGTGCGAGAAAAATTAAGATGTTTATCGTCGGCGTCGATTGTGGACAAGATGTCAGATATCTTCAGCCGTCTGGGATACCCTGATGCTATTTCAACCGACTACGCTTCTGTTTTCGTATCAGAAATTTTTAAAGAAATTCTTGTTCGCATTGGGGATAAATCACATCACTATTAGTCCTTATCACTCTGAAGGAAAAGCTGCTGAACGTTTTATAAAAACACTAAAATCTGCTATTAGAGCTTACTTCTCGGATAAGCAACATATGTGGTCATCTGTGATACCAGATCTCCAATATACATTAAATATAAGTGAGCATAACGGCCTTAAGATGTGCCCAATCGAAATATTCTTCGGTCGTCCCTCTTACACCCCACTGGAAAATCGATGGGACATTTCAGATTCCGATATTACTGGTAAGTCAACTAAAACTTTGTGGCTAGAAGCCATGAAGAATATGGAGATGAGCTGGGTCAGAAGAAAAAACTAATGATGCAGAGAAGACGAGAAGTAGTATTCCAAATAGGCGACAAGGTCTTGATTAGATCTCATGTTAAATCCTCGTTAAAGGATAATGATGCTAAATCATTAAGTGATAAATGGCAAGGTCCATTTATAGTCAGGAATTTCTTGACACCAAACACAGTCTTATTATCGGACGAGAACGACAATCCTGATTCCTAGAAACGGAGCCATGTCTCCGAGATAAAGATTTATCGGGTTCATAGAAATTAAAGCTTTTGAATGAATGGGTAGGAGAGGAAAGTGAAAAATTTGTATATGGTAAAAAAATATTGTAAGAAAACGTAAATTGTAAATACACAGTTTTTAAATACAATCACGGTCGTGATTATCTAAAAACTTTCTAAATTTTAGTAGTGTACAACGAAAATTTTATATATTGTACATAATTTATAGTCGTGGTTTGGCTTATTCTCACTAATTCTTGTAAATATATTTATTTGAAAATATTGATTTGTGTGCTTATTACCGTTTTTCTATATTTATAGATATTCCATTATGATAAAAAATTCTGGGATCCGAATTATTTAATAAAAAACCGGAGTATGTAACGCTCCATGTTCGTCTAGAATGAGGCCTATGAAAATGGACGCGTCACAAGTTTAATTGAAAACTAGAATGTAAGAAAATTAATGTAAATTATAATGATTAAGTCAAAGGTTATGTAAGAGTCAATATAAAATAAGTTATAATACAATAGGTGGTTCAATTCGTTTTTCTTTAAAAAAGGAAAAAAAGCAGAAAGTAAAAAAGTATGTGGAATAATTAATTATTTGCAGTTGGAAAGTCTGCTGGAGGAATGAATAGCTATCGCGAAGGGGGCGGGGTGAGCGCTACGCCGACTCAACAAGCCAAGCAAGGATTCTTACCTTCTTGACTTGTTGTTAAATCGTCAACCGTGAAGGTCCTTTCCGTTCGAGAGGGTTTCTCAGTTGTGGAGAATGGTTGCTCTTCGTATTGTTTGTTAGTGTATAGATAGGGTGTGCGACGTGGATCAACAAAATCCTACTGGTGGAAAGCCAGTGTAAAATAATGAAAGTGATCAGTGAATAGGGAAAGATTTATTCCGTCTTTATGCAATTTACAGTAGCTAATTTAGTAGCGTGTCAAACGGGCACTTTTCTTTCAGTGAGGCTACTAAGCTATCAAAGTTATACCGCGTGTGAGAGCTTACTTTAAAAATTGGTAAAAAGTACTGTGAATTACCTGCACAGTTTGTGGTTCGTGTGATTACATTCCTTTCTCACTATATTTTCATTTTGTGCAACGATTTTGTGCTATTTAAAAAGAGTGAAGTGAAGGGTCTTTTGTACCTAGGAAAGCCCATTTTGATCACTCAAAAATCGATTCCTATTGGTCATCAGTTTGTGTGGTTTGTATTAAACCGAATATATTTCCATTCATTCTAGTTTATTGGTTTGTGAATGAATGCTCTAGGAGAATTTTAAAGAATTTTCATAATATATGAATACTGGCAAATTCCAACCATTTCGATGTTGTTCAATATCCAAAAGAACTCAGACATAATCCAAATTACCAAACGATGAGAGGTCAGAATAAAAGAAGGTAAATTCTGAAACTTAAAAAACAAGAGGTGAGTGAAATTTTCAACTTTTTCTTCGAGTAGTCATTGTGCCTCGTTTAATTAGTGTTTGTGGGTTGTGAAATTTGTTTCTTAATCTTGGTTGAATTGCTTATGCAGTTTCCGACTCTTCTTCAATTTTTCGTAAAATTAAGAATTTTCTCATTTTTCAAGTACTGCTGAGCGTTAAGTAGAGCTTGACCTAATTCTCGAAAATTGATAAGATAACTATTTTTCCAATATTTCCAATTGTTGTAGCTTCCTTTCCAGTTTACAGTGTCGTTAACGTATATTTTTATTATACTTGAGTACAAATTGATGGAAAGATTTCCAGATTACCGTAAATTTCCACCAGCATTCTTGTTCCACTTTTGCTGAATATAATGAATGATAATAGCATATTAGGAATTAAAATTTAGTGGTAGAATTTTTTAATGAATATTTAAATGAATTATAATGAATTAGGATTAATGTTCGATCCTTCAACATTATTATTCCACTATTTTGAAAATACAGAGACTGAGATATATATTAAAGAATTGCGATTTGTATTCATGAATAAGAGTCTTTATAGTACATATTAATTCTGAGAATCAAGTATTTGGTAAATGTTTCATTACTTTAATGATATACAGAGTATTTTTAAAGCGAAGTAGTAAAAATTAGTAGGGCGCACAAATTAGTTAAATTAGAAAATTGTTTGCTTTGCTTTATGAGAATTCAGACTTGAAATTTATATTGATATTAATATTATTATTTCGTATATAATAACATTTGAACTTTATAATTTCGAGGACAATATTTTCAAGAAATATTTTTTCAAAAAATATAATCACTTGCTGAAGATTAATGATGAAAGAATATTCTTATATAGAATTAATCAGAACTAATTTAAAAATTATATTGCTGTTATAAAGTATTCAATTTTTATTTAATATATTTTTGGTATATATATATATATATATATATATATATATGATTATTGTTGTTTTGTATTATTCTGACGAAATATTGTAAAAACACAACCCCAGTTACGTTACATTTAATAAATTGTTATTTTGAAATTTAATTATTGGTGTTGTTTTTTTATTATAAATAATTATTTAATTTCTATATGTGTTTATTTCTTTTTCTCATTGGAAATATTGGAAATTTTTTTTGATTTCTACTCGGATGAGCGAAGCGATAAACGGTTGAACCTCCAGGTCCCAGTCCTATCTACTAGGTGTCATTTCGGTGTATCCGGATTGACAATTATTATTATTATTATTATTATTATTATTATTATTATTATTATTATTATTATTATTATTATTGTGAATAATAATGGTCCTCGATCTGGAAGCTATCTTGAGATAATAGGTGAAAGGGGCGTTACAGGTTCAACGTTTTCTGTTTTACATGCAACAAATTTTCTAATGGTAAAGTTGGATGAACACCATAGAGTAGAAAATGAGAGAGACCAATAGACTTTAAATGTGATTTATTAAGGGCCGCAGTAGCCTAAACAAGAAAGAAAGCGGGGCCACAATTTCTGGTTTTCTTGAGACAAGAATTTGAGACTCGTTTGCAAGGAGCCTAATCTTTGTTCAACAGTGCCTAATGAACGATGTTGATAGGGTAGGCCCTATTTAACTGAGATGTTGAGGAATTTAAGAAACTTTAAAATTAGCGTTGATCGGTGTGAGCCTTGAAGATTTACGTAGATCGTGCGAGGAGTCGTGGAAGAATTATATGGCTGGTGATGAAATTGATTAAGTTTTCAGAGTTGGGATGAGTTACGATAAATCCTGTACAATAATCGGTAGCAGCATAAAAGTACTGAAATCCATCAGGATCGCTGGGTAATAATTTACCTGCTATGTCCAAGTCAAAGGTTTCGAATAAGCCGAATTGAGGAAACCGCTGGATAGTTGGGTGTTTGGGCATGTAATTGCGTTTAAAAATGGCGCAACCTTTACAGACTTTAATTTTGGAGCAAGCCTAGAGTTTTGCCTGAGAAAGAAATACATCTTGGTGAATCTATTCTGAGTCATGGAGTCATGATATTCATCAAATAAAGTTGGTTTAACACTGTCGGGTATGCAGACCAGTAGGCGGGAGAAGGTACTCTATATAGTTTCTTGTAACGTATGCCTTTTTTAACGACATATTGTTTGCTGAGACGTTGGTATGAAGTATCAGTCTCGTCTCATTTGTTAAGAGTCTCGATGATTTTGGAGAAGTCTAAATTGTTGTCTATGGTCAGAAAGACTGAATCAGGCAAAACTTCATTGTCCACATCTATTGTTTCTTGAGTGAGAGGGGCAGGATACCTACTGAGATAATCAGTTACCGGGTTCAGGTTTTTTGACGTGTTTAATGGTGAGTTGAAATGTGTTAATGTAGCTTAGCCATCTCAAAATTTTGGGGGAGGGGACAATTGTATTTCTAACAGTTAAAAGAAAATGTTGACAGTTACAAGGGTAAAGGGATGACCTAACAAATATTTTTCTAATTCCCGAAGAGAAAAGTAAAATGCGTATATTTCTTGATGAAAAATTAAGAAACATAGATAGCAGACAAGCTGTACAACGTTATTAGTGAGATCTTATTGTAAGAGGACCGCCCCGGTGCCTTCTGACAAGCTATCTGTCATTAAGTTGTGGTGCTTACTTTGTGTGGAATAGAAGGCAAAAACGGGGGGAGTGGTGAAAAGTTTTTGCATTTCTTTAAAAGCTTGAATACGCTCAGGAGTCCAAATGAGCTTTCAGGGATTGTTGGGTAAAGTTTGGTAAAGCGGAGCAAGAATGATAGAAAAAATTTGAAAAGCGCCGAAAGACGTTTGCGCTCGCTAACCAGCTTTTGAGACTTGTTAAAGCCGAAATCCGAAATCTTATCAGGGTCCGGTTGTATGGTGTGATTTTCTATGACATGACCTAAACATTCAATTCTTTTTGAACCGAAAACTGATTTGTTAATATTAAATAAGAGGGAATGTTTGCAGCTTGGTGAAAGAAAGCACGAAGCACTGTCATAATGTTATCAAATGAATCAGCACGAACATCATGTATCTACGAATGATGTAATATTATTTGGAAAAATGTCTCTATAGATGGTTCGAAGAGCATGTTGGAGTAAGATGGAGGCATTTTTGAAACCTTGGGGAACAGATGTTAATTGATGGTTATTAAAGGGGAGAGAAAGAGCCTTAATGGAAACTGCAGTGGCCGGTCTGTCTTGGGGATCAAGGTTTAATTGATGGAAGCTGGAATGGAGGTCAAATGAATTGAACCAAACAGAGTCACAAAGTGACTCAATAACATTCTGTATGTCTTCTAAAGGAGAGGCTATCGTCCGTCAGAGCATTTTAAGGCCTCTGAGATCAAAAACTCCCCGAAGCTGAGTTGTTGAGTTAGGTTTCAGAAAAAATAGTATATTGTTTCGATACTAGTAGTTTGATCGTTCAAACGCCCCTTGGTTAATAAGGTGCAGAACGAGTTCTCTAGCTCTTGGTCTGTGTCTGTGTGGGATGACAAATTGAGGGGACTGAAAAGGAGCAGAGAAAGTCGGTATTTTTGTGAAATCATTCTCGGGCCATTGAAAAAGAAAAGCGTATTCAGAAAGTAATACTTTAATTTGAGCAGTCTGATATTTATTCATGTCATTAGAAAGTTGGAATTTATTGATGTCAACGAGATGACCGGTGTCCTCAAAGCGTCGCTGTTTATGTCACAATGTGTCTTAGTCCATGGGAAAATGGCCTTGTCAGATGGAGTATGCCTTAGTGTTTTGTTTCTGCAGGTGAAAATAGAGAGCCAATAACAATCGGAGCATTGGCCTTGATGATTTGGTGATGTGAAGAAACGTTTGCGAGTGGCAGGACAAGATTATCTATGGAAACAACAACTCGCGTCATGTAGCAGTTACTTAAATTTCGTGCAATACGTGTATGTAAACGAAAATATGTGTTTGGAAAACGAACATTAACCTTTAAAGGGACTATCTTAGCTGAGTGAGGTGGTATGACAAGTCTTCTGCGACCCTAGAAAACCATGTTAGATTTGGAATGTTTTTGGAAAAAGTGTGACGTGTTAGTATTAACGCTCTGTGTAGAATTACCTACTGGAGGCATGTGACCTAAATGACGTAATGATAGGATGCCTTTGTCAAAATCAAGCATCGCCTAGTAGCCTTGAAGAAATTTACTGGAGAGGAGGGGAAGGAAAGCTCTAAAGGGAACTCAACATAAAATACGGAATGTTGGTGGCCATTGAAATTTATTTTGAGAATGGTTGCACGGGAATGATGTACCCGAGATGATGGTAGATTATTTAGAACTGTATGAAGTCTAAAAGTACTTACAGATTAGTCAAATTGGTCAGCTGGGAAGAGGCTCACTTGTGTTTTAGAATCTAGGCAAAACGAAATATCCTTGTTCATGCAACGGACTTGTACGTATGGTAATTTGCCTTTGAAATGTATGTGTAGTTGATGGTAATTAGAGAAGTAGGGAAGGTTAGAAGGGGGAGAGGAAGAATCGAGCGCGAGAAATGTAGTATGCTCTCGCGCTAATTTTTGACGATTTTTGGTTTGGTGGTGTGATTATTCGTGGGTTCTGGGGAAACAGAGGGAAGGGAAACTGGAGAAGTGAGGTGAGAAGGAGCTGGATATTGAAAAAAAAAGGATGATTGAATGGATATGCTGGTATCGGTGGAGTTGTGTATTTGTTTGTATATGCATTTTGAGGTTGAGAAAAACGCCTTTGACCATTAGTTTTACGGAAACTTCTGTTGTTAGTATTTTGTTTAGGGTTATGGGAGTTAGGTGTCTGAAATGTGTTCTTACAATGAGAGGAGGAAGTACACTGACAGCAATGGGAATGATGAGATGTGCAATGAGTACATTAGTTGGAAGAAGGAGGAAGTGAAGTAGTGGAATTGGACTGTTGGGGAGAGAGAATTAGGCGAAACTTTATGTAGAGAAAACGAAGAATTGGTGTGGCGATGGACGGGACTAGAGAACGAGGACGGGTGGGAGCGAAGTGAACGGAGGCTGGTTGGGAATTTGAAATGGTGTTATGATGGAGCTGCAATTGCGAAACTTTATGACTGAGATCTTGAATGGCACTAGTGGTGAGATCGTCTAAGGGGTGGCGTGAAAATGAAGTATCCGTATCTCGCTCTTGACCCATAAGGTGAGTGCGCTACAAGGTTGCAACCTCGTCTATAAACGTAGAGTAATCAGATATGATGCGGGTACCGAAACAAAGAATGTTTTCTGGTGTCATATTCGATAAACATTCTAAGAGAAATTCCTGATATCTAATTGTGTGTAAGCCTTATCAGCAAGAAATTTCTTTGCAAAAACGTAATGTGAAAGTGGCTCATTGGGAAGTTGAACTCGAGCTCTCTACTGATGGATGCGAGATCTAGGAACCTGCTCATCGCCAAACTGTATGAGAAATTTTTGTTGATTGGTTGACTAGGGTAGTGTTGAGAGATTTTGGGTACAGAACCTAAGGTGAACGGGCCCTGAAAGTGACTTTTTAAAAAATGTTGATGCATTTTGAGTCGGCAAAGTTATTGACAGTGTAATCTTCAAAACAATTGCTATCGACCATCGATAGCAAAAAAAATTAATGCGTATATTTTATTAAATTAATAATTGACTTTTAGTGACAACGGTTAATGGTTGGCAACTATGCGCATACTCGTTCAGCACATGAGTTCTCTTCGACGCCACAAACTGACTTTTCTTGTGAATGTGTGTGTGTGCAAAGCAGGGATCCTTTGTTTCGAAGACATTGGAACTTCCGGTTGTATAGCTTCGAGAATGTTCTAGAAGCTACTAGATCATTTCGTACTTCCGGTGATTTTCTAAAGTGAGTGGTGATTGGACAACTTTTCAATGACTGACCAATCAGAAACTATGTTACGTCCTAAGTGTACTCTGCTCACATGCTTTGTGTACTGAAGGAAGGGCGCCAGGCAATCGGGATGAAGGATTAGAAAAGTGCAGACTGTAACTCGATTCAATGAAGATATTTGATCAGTGATATTTAACGTTTAAAGTAACATCGAGACTTAGTTAGTATGCACGAGGACATTTAATGTGTGTAAATGTCATTTGAAAGTGATAATCACAGTATTAATCAAAAGGACTTGGAAAACAAGAATTTATTTTAGTTCCAACTCCGCAGACCCAAAAGGAACAACGAAGTCAGCACGCCGCTTTTGGATGTATCATATTGTAAGTAGTGAAAATTGATTGGATAGGAGCAATCAACAGGTGATTCTTGCGAGCATTATATCAAATCTGTCTGATTCAGGAACATATTAACAGGATGATATAAAAGTGATCGTAGTTTTTGAATTGAGACTCATATGGGAATACTTCGCCTTCCAACAACTGCGAAAGTCGACCTAAAAAAAAAGGATAATTATATAAACATCCGGACCGTAGGCCACTATAATACTAAAATCGCATGCGTATTTTTTTTCAGTACATATAATTTCATTGCTTTTAAACGGTGTTTAGCTAGATAGGAAATTTCACAAAAAGGGTTGTCATTTATAATACGAGCTCTAACGTTGTTGTGTATTTGATACGAGTGATAAAAATGTTGTTGTGTAATACTTATGTTTGATGCTTATTGTTCATTTCAGCTCAAGGTATACTTTAATATCAGAATTTATAATGTAATGCCCAGTGCATGTACTTTGTTTCTTGTCAAATATGAACAGACTATAACTCAGTCCCGGAGTTTCTATTTTGTTGCTTTCCCCGAACTTTGTTTGTTGTTGTTTTTAGTTTTGAACATATACGCGAGAACAGGTCGCGGAATGTACATAATTACAATTATGCTTGTGTAGTGAACTATCCCTCGCGACAAACTTTGCATTCAAGTTTAAAAAAAAAAAGAGGTAAGATTAACATTTTCTGCTAATACTTATTTTTTTGGATAGTCCGGACGCGACCAAACACGTTGTTACCAACCTTTCTACTTGAGTCCTCCCAAGCTCAAGAAAAGGTTGGCCAAGCATGTATATACTTCCAGGTGAGGGAGATGATTGGGAAACTTTCTAATTTAAGACTAACGTGAAACAGAGATGTAAACAAGCTTGTGTGACCTCCTTTCACCAAGGCGATAGTATATTTAATTGGTGGTTCCGCCCAGGAAGACAAATGTTTAATTGACATCTAAATAAGCCCAGGATAATATTTAGTTTGTACAGAAACTAATCCGGGAGAGATTTACAATACGGTAACCCTGTGTATTTTTACCTTGCACTGGTATTAAGAAGTAAACTAAACAGGAAGACGCGTGACAAAATTTGTGCATTGCTAAATGTGTTTCAATTTTAATAACTGTTGTTGATTGTGTGTTTTATTATGTTTGTGTTCTTTTAGAGAAATCATTAGTAACCAATAGAGTGCATTTTTAGTTGGACTTAGAGAAACCATTAGCTTTTTGACCGTCAATTACTAAATTTTGTACAAAATGTCAGAATCCGAGGAATTAAAGAATATGCTCCAAGTTTTAGTCGAAAACCAGTCCGCACGGATCAATGACACGGTCGCGAGTTCGAAACCAGAACAGATTGGAAGTGTTGGTAGTCTAAAGGAAAATGCTGTTGGTTATTAGTTTGAGGGGAAATCTTAGGAAATGGAAATTAATGTCAAACGTTTGAAATATTCCAAAGTTCAGTTGTGAGTTTGTTTTTGTTTTTGAAAGAAAAAGTAAAATAAAATGAGGTCATTTGCAGTGTTCATAGATGACAGTCTTTGCGATGTACATTTAGACAAGAATGAAGAAAATAATTATGTTACTTGGCTTAGAATCCATCTGTCAGAAAGTTTTGGGTCATTAGGTAAAAATCAAAACACGAATATTCCGAAGGAAGTTACGTTTACGGTACAAAGTTGGCCATTTATATTTAACGTCACGGCGGAAGTGCGAACAGATGATCGAAGACGAATTATAGTAATAGGTAGGCGTACACTGCAAGAATTACAGTCTCTTTTAGAACGATATCAGGAAATAGGTGATTCGCGGTATGATCAATCGTTGCACGAACAAATTGTGAAAGAGCTCGAAAGTGAACCCGGTAGGCGTAAGAAACAAAAGACTACGAATAAACAATCAGCTGATCCATCCAAAGTAGATGCATGCAAGCAGCCGTCATGTAGGTCAGTATCATCGACTCACCCCACAGCCGCAAGTGAACTGAAAGTATGGAATAGACATGTGTTTTATGATTTTGAGTTTACGAATTTGTAACCATCTAGATGTCGAGTCGCTGTTCGGGCGTCATTTATTTGTAACCGGTCCTGAGTTCTAGTCGCTGTTCGGGCGGCCATTTATTTGTAACCAACAGGAATGCGTGGTCCATGTTCGGGCAACTATTTATTGGTAACCGCCTGTAGTTCTGTCCGCTGTCCTCGGCTCGTGGTATTACCAATAAGTATACTCCTGATACTTTAACTTACCTGGACAGGACGACGAAGACCTCTCCAAGAAAGGTTACAAACTGTTTCCCAAAAAGCTCGTCGGTCTCAATAATGAGACGAGCATTAGGCGCCGAGAGGTTCGGGTGTCTCGTCTCGAAAACCTCACGGACGATCAGACGGTCATCCAGACCATAACGCACACAAACACCATTCATACAAACAACGAAAACACACTGAATTAAATGACACTATACTTATTTATTAGAACACTATTTTGAAAAAAAAATAACGAAGAGAAATGAACACAACACTGGACACTAATAAATTTTGCCGCTGAAATTACGTTTTGCCCTTTTCGGGAAATAGAGCCCTTTCTATATATATAATTCAGGTATCACTATAAATACTTTGCTCACACCATTAACACACACTGGGGAAAAGTTGTCTGGATCGTCCCACGATGAATCCAGTTGTTACGCTGAACAGTCCTGCAGCGTAAAGGTGAATCTTCAGCAAACACACAAAAGAAGATCTCCACATTGGAATACAGATATTGGAGGGCGCGTATGTAACATTTTAAACACACAAGGTCTGAGGACCTGGGGTTTCACTGATTGGGGCTAGCCGTAAGAAATCATCCTTCACCGGCTAAATAGCTTGTGCCCCTTAACACAACTTATGTTTGAAGTTCAACGCGAGATGCGTGGTTGCATCTTCCAGACCTGGAGTCAAACTCTTCGAGCGTCCAAGCTCAAGCTACGGGTTGCAATGGTCAACGGATTAGTGTTGGCAGTTCATTTCAAAAATTACTCAGTTACTCCCCTGTATGCACATACAAACAGAATACGGAAAACAATTTCTGTTAATTTTAGTCAAGTGCCCATAATGCACTAGACACGGCGATAACACTGGCGTGAGAAAGTACAGATAACGGGCTGGAATACAACGCAGTTGGTGCCACTTCGGCTACTGGGACATCTGGTCAGCCCGTATTTCTCTAATCTATTGTAATGTTTCCATAAGCGATTAAAGAAAGCACTTAATTCAGTTCCAAATAACTGCAGAATATATACTGTGCATATAATAAGTCAGGGAGAAACACTGAAATGGTTAGTCACTAACTGAAATGTTCTCAGCAAAAGCAATGTTTAAATATATATATGAAAAAACGATGAAAGACTTCTTTGTCCAATTGTGTGGGAAAGAAGCAATTCCCACCAAAGAAAGAACTTATGTGCGTTGCAGAATAAAGTATAAATCAAAAATAATGATCACAGTCTTTACGAAATATACAGAGTGTCCACAAAAAATCCTTCTATAACCTGGTAGCGGTTATATATGGCGTCTGAAACGTGGAACGACCTGTCGAGTGCACACGTAGACAGGTTGAGAACCCTTGGCCGTATGACGAAGTATGAACAAAATTAGGTTTTTCACCTGAAAATTTAAAATAAGTTAGTTGGCAACACTGTCATATGGTGTGAGACTTACGTGTATGAACGTTGAATGGTTTTTCACCTGAAAAAGGGCTATTTAAAATAGTTAAAGAACTAGTTCACTCACTACAACATGATGAGGTTCCTGCATGAGCAATGTCCAATCCAAATGTTCCATGAAGTAATAAGATCCTCTTGAACAATTGGTGCAGTTGAGTTTCCTTATCTTCCGTTTCTTCACATGTTGAAACTATACTGTCTTCCTGTCTGAGTATCCTCCATTCCTCCATGGTTCTCCAACGAGGAGTTGATAAGGGGAGAAGGGGAGATTTCTTTTAACACTGGTGTGAGAAACGAAGTACGGTTACAACACCTGTATGATAACTTTTTTTTAAGTTCGCAGAAAGCGTTTATAGGGCTATTAAAATTCTTACCTTTTTTTTAAAAAAAACACACAAATACTTTCTGTAAAATGTTTAAGTGTTCCGTTTCGATCACTTTATTTGATATAATATGAAGTAAATACGTTATAGGGCTATTTAAATGCTTTTTTTTAAACACTAATAAATTCTTTTCATAAAATGTTTAAGTGTTCCGTTTCGATCACTTTATTTTGTGTAATATGAAAAAAATATACACACACGATAACTATTCATGAAAACATCGACTTGAAGAATTATCAAATATCTCAATAAAAATTAGTAAATATACTGATATCTGTATTTAAAATATCAAAATGTGAATGAATAAGCAAATAACAAAACATGTTAAAGGTACTAAAATATTAAAATTATTGTTAAAGTTTTGATATCACTCTAATATATTTGAAAAATATGAAAATCATTGAAAAAGTAAAATGAATGGAAATGTAAACACGTGATAAACTGACAATATGTAAACAAAATAAGATTTTCACCTGTATGTCCTTTTTTTTTAACTGTGCCTCGTGTTGTTTGGCAGAAAAGAACGAAAAATCGTTTTTCAAAAATAAAAAGGAATAAACTTAAGTGTCAAAATTGACGTTCATAGTAATTCCAAGAAATAAGCATGATCCTGCATATCAAAGAAAAGATCGTGATTTCGTTGACATGTATGAAGAAAATTCGGCACGCCATAAGATCAAATGCCATCTACTCGTCGAGACTTTAGTTCGATAATGCTCAATACAACAAATGATTTTATTCTGAAACAAAGTTATTATTAGCTTAAGCCTAGAATAATGGTTGTTGTTCACTTCCATAAACGTAAACATTGTAGGGTTACCAAAATAGATGGGTATTATCTGCAAAAAATTTATTAATTAAAATGTTGAAAACTATTCAATATTGATCCAAGTTTTTCAAAGGTCTGAATCAAGGAAGTTGACTCGCTAGTCCAAACATTCCTGAAAATAAATGGTCATTATGCCATGAATTGACCAAAACCATAGGTGGGGAAAATGTGTAATACTACACGTACTTACACACAAAATATGCCATCGACACCTGCGAGGCAAGACTAGAAACGAGGGAAGGCCTGCAACCATAGGCACTTACAAAATGTTTCTATACATAACTGAAATATCAACACTAATATTCAGTAAAATGCGCGTATGTTCCCTGGAACATAACGTACATCATCCACCTGGAAAAAATGTGTAAACACACAAAATACAAATGCTCTCGTAGCATCGTAAATATATGTCTCTATAAGACAAAACACGTGAGACCTATTAAAAGAAAAACATGAGATACAAACAAGAATATAGTCAACGACATTACAACTCTCTGGTCGGTCTGAAACATCAAGATACAATTCCCTACAAAACAGCTGTAACAAGCTTCCTTAGGCATCTTAGCTACAAAATTTTCAAAATGGTCTTATTAACATATTAAAATTCAGTCATCGAGCATATGAAATAATTGACAGAAAGTAATTCTCAAAAAACGTTATGGCTTCATACCGTCGGAAAAAAAGAAAATAAGTTTATTTTTCGGGATCTATATCAATATCTCTAAGACGGCTGAATCCTCATAAATAATGGGCCATGTCGATTTTTGAAGAAAATCATCCGTCATTGGCAGCATGGCTGAAACCTAAAGGTTTATATTCCGAAACCTTTGGCCATGTTGATTTAAAAAATCCTCCATAACAAAAACCATTTTACTAAAAAAATCCAAATAGTTTTGGGACATACTGTGACTAAAATATAACTTTCTCAGAATTAATGTATAAACTAAACATTATAGCACATTAGCATACAAGTACACAATATAGTTACGATTCATAAACATTAAAATATTCGCCGAAATGTTACTAGACAATAACATACACTAAAAAAAATCTAACCTAAGAATACACATGGTTAGTTACGGGTTACTATAAAAGAAGAAGGGAAATGAAAAACTATATTTTGCGATTGATGGCGAAAATACAGTTTGCTATGGAATATCCAATGGATTAGCCACATCCATTTTTGCGACAGATCTGCAATTCCAGGAAATATTGCCTCCCTGTAAAAAAAATATTTATCTTTATCCCCATAAAATATCCTACCCGAAGAAGTTTCCCTACGGTCGTTCAGTGGTCTAGAGAAGACGAAAAAAAATGTTAATTAGAAATTACAAGAAAATATAGAAGTTAAACGTATTTCCACATACATATTAATATGTGGGGAAAAACGACCGTTCACCATCAGAATATCTGTTCACATAGTTCCTTCTAGAATAAAAAGATTACTGCTTTCGTTCGGAGAATTATACTATTCACACGACATTCCTGCACACTCTATTACCAACAAGGAAATGTCTGTTATCACTTGTTTAATTCTTAGCCTACTTTCCGTTCTAAACTTTTCTCTTCGAACAAAATATATCATGTCACATCCTGGAAATTCAAATAAGTCAAAATCGGGCAAATGACGTAAATGAGGTTCAATAAAATTACAGTAAACACTTCAAAATGAAAACGAAAATCTAAGATTTACACTGAAAAATAAATTTAACATTGATTATAAGTGTAAAGTTTCTTATTCTACGCATGAGATTACGTACTAAGTTTCATTTACAAATACAGAAATATATACGTAACTAACAACTAAAAATTTTCTTATCCTCGGCATCTCGATACATTTTTTTTCTAAAAGAAAATCAAACATTAATTCTAAATAACATTTAATAACATATTTAAGAATTTCGAAAGTGGGAAGAAATCCTAAAAGATTTTTTTTTTAATTTTAAAACACAATAAAAATATATATTATAACGCCAAAACATCTTCCCACTAGCTAGGAATACGGAACTGCGCCACTAGTTCAAATTGCTTTTGGATAATGCAATTTCCCTACGTATATGGTTACATACTAAATTTTAATTATAAACGTATAACTATATATATAAATAATAACTAAAATTTTCTGATCCTGCGCATCTAGATACATTCTTCTTTTTTTTTCTAAAAGAAAATCAAACATTAATTGTAAATAAAATGTAATAGCACATTTAAAAATTTGGAAAGTGGGAAGGGATTCTAAAAAGATTTTTTTTAAATAAAACACAATAGAAATATATTATAACGCTAAAATATCTTCCCACTAGCTGAGGTACGGATATCTCGCCAAGATATCAAACCGTTTTTGGATAAGTACGGTCCCTCTACGTATGTGATACGTTAATTATTTACTAAAAGATCTAAATTCAAACATCTGAAATGAAAACAAGAAAAAATTAATAACATTAAACTAATAGTAAGTCAGTGATAAGGTTTGCAACACAAATACACAGCTGACTGAGGTATGAAGTGCTACACGGAGCAAAGACAAAAAGAGGAAAAGAATTAATCAGCTGTATATCACCCGTTATTCGTAACCATAAACACAAGTGGTTCTACAGTCTGGCGACTGCCTTATCAAAACAAGAAAAATAAAGAAAAACGTGTTATCTCCTCCTTGCTGAACAGTTAAAAGCTGGAAGCAAAAAGGAGTATTAAAAGAAATGCGTAATTCTTCTTTTCGTGTCCAGGTGTTCTATCAAAAACTAAAAGCAAAAAGGAAGAAAATGAATACATGTTTATCGCTTAGAAATGCGTCGCTCTCCTAGGAGAAAAATTTGTATCAACACACAAAGTCTTGGTTGCCCTTTTTTTTTCCTATGATTACTGTTTCTACTTTGATAATTACGGTTTGTTCGTTTATTTCTACGATGGTTACCTCTATGTACAAATCTATGTTTAATGTCACACAAATTGCGGTTCCTGTCTAGTATGTGATAATTCGAGTTACGTGGCATAGATTTACGACTTCTTTTGTATCTGTTATTCTTTCGTGTGCGCTCTTGGTTCTGATTCCCTTTAAATTTTGTATTGTTTACGATCTGATCTTGGTATCTTTGCTTATTGCTATAACTGTAACTTCGTTTACGCTTTTTCTCTCTGTGGTTTGTGACAGCTGTTTTTATGCGCTTACGACCTCTGTCGTCTACAATTATATGTTCGTGGATTTCACTACTTCTGATACTACAAGTGTTGTTGCTAGATACTGAATGAATAAAATCGTTATCGGATTTGTTACGAGGTTGGTTTAGACTACCTGTCTCTGGTTGGAGTTCAGATTCCTGCATTTCCTTTTCATTAGGAATATTAGTTTCTAGCTCAGGTTCCAATTCCAATGTTTTGTTTACACTAGGAATATCAGTCACTAATTGAGGTTCAAATTCCGGTGTTTCGTATCCAGTAGGAACATCTGACTGTAACTGGGGTTCACATTCCGATGTTTTATTTTGAGCGCTGTTTCTTTCTTGGTCATTTTCACGAAACACGTCCCGTAAAGCGTCTATCTTTTGACCTAAGTCACTCTTTAGCTCTTTTCCTAATCTATCTAGGTTTTCTTTATTTTCAGCACGGGACTCTTTACTTTGCTTTATATATCTATCGACATTCTCTTTAAACTCAGCACGGCTTTCTTTACTTTGCTTCAATAATTCTTCAAGAAGTGAAATCACCCTAGCAATCGCATTAAGTCACTGATGTGCCATCTTGAACAAGATAAAGCTTAAAGCATATGATTAGAGTAAAATACACTATCACAAAACAATATGATTGTAATCCCCTAAAAGAGAGTTTTTTTTTCAGATTACAGGTTCTAAGCTGAAAGAGAAATGATATATTAAAATATTAATCTTATAATTATATTCGAGCACCAACGGTCTCGATTCGGGTCGGTAGTTCGGGCGTCATTTATTTGTAACCAACAGGAGTGCAAGTCGCTGTTCGGGCGTCATTTATTTGTAATCGACTGTAGTTCGTGGTCCATGTTCGGGCTGTCATTTATTTGTAACCATCTGGTATTTTTGTGTCGCTGTTCGGGCGTCATTTATTTGTAACCAATCTCAAGTTCGTGGTCCATGTTCGGGCAGCTATTTATTTATAACCGGCTGGAGTTCAAGTCGCTGTTCGGGCGGCTTTTATTTGTAACCGCCTGTAGTTCTGTTCGCTGTCCTCGGCTCGTGGTATTACCAATAAGTATACTCCTGATACTTTAACTTACCTGGACAGGACGACGAAGACCTCTCCAAGAAAGGTTACAAACTGTTTCCCAAACAGCTCGTCGGTCTCAATAATGAGATGAGCATTAGGCGCCGAGAGGTTCGGGTGTCTCGTCTCGAAAACCTCACGGACGATCAGACGGTCATCCAGACCATAACGCACACAAACACCATTCATACAAACAACGAAAACACACTGAATTAAATGACACTATACTTATTTATTAGAACACTATTTTGAAAAAAAAAAATAACGAAGAGAAATGAACACAACACTTGACACTAATAAATTTTGCCGCTGAAATTACGTTTTGCCCTTTTCGGGAAATAGAGCCCTTTCTATATATATGATTATAATTCAGGTATCACTATAAATACTTTGCTCACACCATTAACACACACTGGGGAAAAGTTGTCTGGATCGTCCCACGATGAATCCAGTTGTTACGCTGAACAGTCCTGCAGCGTAAAGGTGAATCTTCAGCAAACACACAAAAGAAGATCTCCACAATGGAATACAGATATTGGAGGGCGCGTATGTAACATTTTAAACGCACAAGGTCTGAGGACCTGGGGTTTCACTGATTGTGGCTAGCCGTAAGAAATCATCCTTCACCGGCTAAATAGCTTGTGCCCCTTAACACAACTTATGTTTGAAGTTCAACGCGAGATGCGTGGTTGCATCTTCCAGACCTGGAGTCAAACTCTTCGAGCGTCCAAGCTCAAGCTACGGGTTGCAATGGTCAACGGAATAGTGTTGGCAGTTCATTTCAAAAATTACTCAGTTACTCCCCTGTATGCACATACAAACAGAATACGGAAAACAATTTCTGTTAATTTTAGTCAAGTGCCCATAATGCACTAGACACGGCGATAACACTGGCGTGAGAAAGTACAGATAACGGGCTGGAATACAACGCAGTTGGTGCCACTTCGGCTACTGGGACATCTGGTCAGCCCGTATTTCTCTAATCTATTGTAATGTTTCCATAAGCGATTAAAGAAAGCACTTAATTCAGTTCCAAATAACTGCAGAATATATACTGTGCATATAATAAGTCAGGGAGAAACACTGAAATGGTTAGTCACTAACTGAAATGTTCTCAGCAAAACAATGTTTAAATATATATATGAAAAAACGATGAAAGACTTCTTTGTCCAATTGTGTGGGAAAGAAGCAATTCCCACCAAAGAAAGAACTTATGTGCGTTGCAGAATAAAGTATAAATCAAAAATAATGATCACAGTCTTTACGAAATATACAGAGTGTCCACAAAAAATCCTTCTATAACCTGGTAGCGGTTATAAATTTTGAAAGATGTTTTGAATTAATACCACCGTTAAAAAGTGAACCGCAGTATGCGCGGGTAAGCACAGTAGACGATTCATGTCAGGAAACATATGAGATTTTGCCTCCCGTTGAAATTCAGTCACCACCGTTAAGTGTCAAACAGGCGGATAGTTGTGAAAGTAGGTCAATCGAGTTTAAACGTTTAGAAAGCCAAAAGAATTCAATGGAAAATTCTGTAGAACAAGCGCGAGCTAAAGTTACCTTCGTTGAAAACCACTGTATGGAGCGATGTCAGATTCCTACACCTATAGTTATTGAACCACCACCTTTGATAGTACAGCAGGCTAGTGTTAGTGTAATTCCAAGTGTAGTATACGAAGTGGTAGATGATTTGGAAATTGAAACTCCCGTGTACGCAAAAGCTCAGGTTACGGAAGAGAAGTGTGAGTTATTTAGAGATCATGTTGTATTGGAAAATAATTGTTTGTTTACACCGGAAGTTATAGTTCAGGGAAATAGTGTTTGCGAAACTTTTGAATACGATTCTATTAAACAACTTTGCGTAGTGGCGGAAGAATTGTTTTGCGAGGCCGAACAAGAAATTAATGAGTCGCGTGAAATGTTTGGAGAAAAGTCGACGATAAACATATGTGAGGAAAAACAAGAGAAGTTAGGCAATACAGAGATAGTAATCAATCACGATTCAATGCGAGTATCTGTAGGCAGACCGGTTTTAGATGTAGTTGCAGTACCGGCGAGAGATGCCGACGATTTGTACGAAACGAATGGTAGCGTAGTGGAAGCGCGTACCCACCCTCTCGGAAACGCCAGGGAAGGCTTGAGAGTTAAGTTGTTATTTTTCTGCGATGTTGAAAATTCAATGTTGTATTTGTGTTGTGAGCAAATTGTTTTGCGCGATTCTACAACTACATATGCCTCCGTAGTACCGTATCTGTCTTTCAGTGTGAGTTACGTGATATAGGTCAACAACTTCAAGTGAAGAGTTTGAAATGTAAGCCCATAAAAAGAATCGTGTTTTGCATAGTTAGTGGTTCTTGTGTAATTAATTCGCCAGTACTCTTACCCGTAACCAGGCAAGGAAATAACATTGTCCATAAAAGTAGATTGAAAAATAAACGCGCACTAGCAAAAAGAGTCAAATGTAAGAATCCGACACGAATGAAAGGCAAGGCAGTACGGAGTGGTCAATTAATTTTTCGTAACATGTCAATTCGAAATAAAAGGACGTTTTGGCGTATAAGTAGTAAGATCAAGGTTCATAGGCGTAAAAGTAGTAATAGACAAATAGGTTATGAGTGTAGTAAAGTTAATTTCTTCGCGCGTGCAAAGTCTAAAGTTAGTATCCTACCATCGCGAACGGGTGAAAAGGAAACACTTAATTGTGCAAGCAGATACAAAGCAAATCAGCTGACCGTTGTCGGTGACAATGATAACATTCGTCGGCCTAACCCCACAATGCGTGTACAATGCAAGCGAACAAATGCCAAACATGTGCTAGATGGTATATTCAGAGCAAGTGAAAAACAAGTTAGTAAACGTAATCAGGAACGACTTAAGCGTAATCGTAAACGAACTAGACGTAAATCAAAGTTAAAATATAAGCGAGTTCATCCCGAACTGAACATCCAAATTGTAAAAACATCGACTCAGAGAAATTTTAAGAAACGCAAGCGCAGTCAGTTATTCGTGCAAGGTACCACTAGGCATGGTAGATCCAACCACTGCAAACGCAAACGTACCCTCGCGTGGAAATTCAATAAGCTTGTAGTAAGAAGGAAAAAAGGTCCGAGAATTAGGAAAAACAATTGGAGGAGTGTTCGTAAGCGTGCAAAAGTACAGTCATACAAGTGTAATCGGCATCGATGGAAAAGAAAAGGGTTAGTGTGACTAAAGTGTAAACTTATCCCGAATTTTAAACTGAATCCCGAAAGAGACAGGAAACAAAGCCACCATGACTATTTTTCCAGTGGATTACAATTGCTCCGTTGAAAAAAAAGGCTAGGAACCCCACCAATCCGTATGTTTAGGGATTTCTCTTACACCTTACCAAAGAAGACCATCCATCCAGCCAGCCACATTTCTCACCATTACAACAGGTACGTGAGATAATAAATATGTGTTTAATAAAATTTTATTTCAGAATTAATTCCAGTTGAGGATGACCAGGAGAAAGAAAAGGGATCCAGGAAGGATGATTAAGGAAAAAGAGAGGTAAAGCTAAATTGAAATTAGTTCGCGAATGTGCTTTGATTCAAAATTTTATAAACGCAACTCATTTTCCAACCATTACTATTTTTGTGTGGACGCTACCACACTCACGAAATTTAAATGATTTGTTTGTGTATTTGTGTTTATTTCAGGATAAAAGGAGAGGAGGTCCGAATAAAGTTTCATCTATATCATTTTGTGTTGTTTTATTACCATAATATTAAGAAATGTGGATTTTGAAACCTGTTAACCCCGTTTGAAGTCATTAATAGGAATTTTAGAGGTTGGTTAGATACCCTTAGAAACTGATAGGATTTTTAGAGAACGTATATCTCGAATGTGAATACATGCATACCTAAAATTATTCGCAAATATTTCTTTTGTTTAGTTTGTTGGCGAAAATATGTAATCACAATTGTATGTTGGAACTTGTCTTGAAAAAAAATGTGTGTTTGTTCGTCAATGATGGTCTTTGTTATTGAATATATGCAAGAGCATGGTAAAACTACGAAATTAAATTGGTTATACATTGAAGTGTCAAAATTCTAAAATATTATTAAATGTGATTGAAAAGAAAAAAAAAGAGTAATACAAAGTAAGGTTGAAAATAATAAATCTGGTCACAAATTGGTTCATCCGTATAGACACTATGTAAAGTTAATAAGTAGTCGTCATCACATTAATAAAGTTTAAAATTTCGCATAATCTAAAAATGATCATGTTAAAAGTTAAGAAGAATGAAGAGGTTAAAATGCAATTTAACCCTTAGAGGCGTCACTACTATTCTCTTTCAAAATTAAAGTGACGAAATCGGGTTGGCGTCCGATTGGGCCTCAGCTAGTGTGTGATTTGGCTGACACACACACACTTCTAAATTCACTTTCGGCTTGTGACATTTAATACATATATATTTGAAAACGGAAAGACATCTTTATTGACGCGTAAAATTTTATATTTTATTAGATATTTACTTTTATTTGACGTAAAGGTAACAATAAATTGTAAGTGTTGGATTTTGTTTAAACCGATTCCTTCTTCTCTTTTTCGGGGTGCATCGTATTCATAAAATAAAATAATACATTATTTTTATGTAAATATAAAATGTGACAAGGTCATCATGTCATTTGCAAAGGATCCTTATATTATTTTATGGGTGCGATGGACCCAATGATAACCGATACAATTTGCTATCGAGGTATAAAATGCTTGTTTTAATTAAGTAGCGATTACCTATAACAAATTTGAATCATAAAATTGGAATATATAAATTTGGGTTATAAAAATGGCATATAGATATAATATAAATTTGTTGTAAAACATTATGGAAATTGAATAATCAAAAGTATTATCAACTTTGAAATTCATTAATATCGGTAATTTTGAACAAAATTTGGTAAGTGTTGTTTTAAACTTTGAAAATAAATTTATTCACGGAAATGAAAAAAAAGGAATTAAAGGAATGAATAATATTTTGCATCGCAAAGAATCCAATGTGGAAGTATTCTCGTTATTTGTGTAAGTTTGAATCAGAAACTAATTTTAGCTCAGTGAAATGTTTTCGAAATTAGTTTTGTTCGATTGGAAATGTTTTGAAAAAAAAAGTCAATAATAATTGTTTAAAGTAGATTCAAGTAAACCACGAATGTGACATTCTAATTTGAAATGATATTTGTCAGATGTAACAATTAATTCAGGATGTGAAAATTTTCTAATTTCAGTTCTTTTCAATCTTTCTTTTTAAAAGAGTCTGTTGGTTCTTAATTGAACATTGTATAATTTTCAACCCACTGATTATCGTAGTCAAACTCGTAATGTTGGCCTCATTTACTTGTTTCGTTGAGGTTATTACTCTTTTATTCTTCATTTCTCAACATTAAGAAAAATGGAAAAATTAAGCATGACACGTTTGTGCTGGATGCCGATTAGCGTTCTCTTACGCATTTACAATTCTATCAGTCTACTGGAAAATTGTCATTTCATGTTATGGATTATTGTGATGTTAGATTGGTGGATGATACACTCGATTGTGACTTTAATCTCGAATGTGACTATATACCCGGATTTGATAAGTGCACTTTGCCAGTAAGGCCGCACAATCTTTCGTATCGGCTGGCGCTTTTTAAGAAAATACTTTGTAAACCTACTAATTTTGTAGGTAGGAGCGAGCCAAAAATTATTAATAATTAATAAGTGGTTAATGGTATTGAGATGCGGGACTGTAGTATCGAATTTTCCCCCCCAGGGTATTCTTATTGTCCTTTTCATACGTTTATTTTCTTGAAGCACCTTCTGTAGGTCTAGATACTGACAGTCCAATTGGGGTTGGAATAATTTACCCGATTATGACATAGCTGTAATGCTTGAAGCATTCAGCTGGGATGGGATTTGGATTTAGTGCGAGAGCGATTTATGCAAATCGTCGGGAAGTTCAGCGATCCCGCACACTCTAGCTATGGGAAATAGTAAGCCAGCGCTCATTGATATTCGGGATCAAATCACTAACCTATATTTTTGTTTAATTAATGGCATACGACCTGTTTTGTCGACCAATGACACACAGGGTAGCGCTACGTAAGGCTTAACCGCCGCCTAACTCATACTTGTACATATGTATCCCAATGTTTGATAGTTTATTAGTTAATCTGCGCAAAGCAAGCTTGTGTATGAATAGTTCAATTATCCGATACGTAAAGAATAAGATATAAAATAACAATAATAATAATAAGATTCAAATATCACGTATTGCATACAGAAATTATTATTAATATCAAACTTCGTAAGTTTTTTTTAAATATATTTGCTTTACATATTTAGTAAATAAATATAGGATTTGGATTTAATCATATACCATTTTATGTTCACATGTTAGGTTTTTACGTAATGATTCATAGATTTTGCATTCATAGTTTAAAAGCTACTGTGTTTTATTGTTTGAAACAAAAAAAATATAAACGCATATATACATATATACAAAAATGCACACTACAGTAAATTTTGTTGAACTTTAATATAATATATTAGTTTTTCAATATATCAATATAATTTGTATTACGTGTAACTTAGTCGTAATGATACATATGATACTCCAATTAAGTAGGTTAGTATTTTTTTAATAAAACGTTCACGTATTAAGTAATAAATAGCCGAGTTATTTAGGGAATTAGCCTTGATACACATTCACCACATTTTTATTTTCGTTTATGATAGTTAAGGCCAAAGACATAAGCAACGTACCTTTTATGTGAAAGAAAGTTTTGTTTAGTTTAGTGGTTAAAATTTTATGAAACATTTTAATAATTTTTATAAAATATGTTATAGTAGTTTTAATAATCACTGTCAAATTATGTGTTGGTTCATATTTTTAGATTCTTAGGTGAATGTGATGCTTATTAGTAAATATATTGAAGAAACATATATAAGTAAACCACTGAAGAAGGCTAGCTAGTAGTGCCCGAAATATAGTTCAGTCCAATAATTATACAGATACTATTGAATTAGATTTTCTTTTTCTTGTCGAATTTTTACATTTTTATTTCATTATCTTTATTAGTTATCGAGTAAAAAAAATGGAAGGTAACGGAGACCTTCAGATACATTTTTCAAACTTTTGGCGTTAACTTTAAAGTAAATTTGTCTGAAAGCAAGAATACTTACTTGAAAAAAAAGAGAGGGAGAATAGATAAATAAATAATTTTTTTCTTTTCGTCAACATAGTCAACAATCATATGTTTTAATGAGAATAAAATAAGCTTGTATTCTAAGTTTGTTTTGGTCATCGAGAAGTACGAGTGGTAATTGTAATGAATATGAGAGGTCAATGATTGCAAAACAATAATAATAGGTAAAAAATTATCTGAGGCATAAGGCGAATATATAACGATGTTTGCAAATAGGTTTAAGGAATATTGTGAATATCTATATATGTGTTTACCCCGTTGATAAAGTATGTCTGGGACAGAGATGTCACAAGGCGTTCAATGAAAACAGGCTATGCTCTGATAGCAGTAGCAAGGCTATACTCTGATAGTAGTAGCGACGAAATGGTTTTATGAAAACGTTGTTTACCGAGGTTGACGTTGTGCCCTAGATGTAATTAAATGTGAATGCGATAAAAATGTGTTAGTAGGTAAAGTGTTGAAGATGATATTTCTTAAATACCCAGTGGAGAAGATATGAATAGTTATGTAGCCTTAATGTATGCCGTCATATTGTTACAGAATAGTTAAACATTGTTAAGAACGATCTTTTGTTTTAAAAATCCTCTCAAATACTGAACCACATGATAGAACATATGAGAGCAAGATCTATTGCGAAATACAATTTTAGGATTGTTGAGTTTTGTTCCAACAAATTGATAAGTGAATGATTTTTAAAGTTTAATGTTGTTAAGTTGTAATGACGAAGATTATTACATTGATAATATTTTTCATTTTGGATTGTATCGATTTTTTTGATATGTTTGAAAAGGAAATCCGTATTTTTTGTGAAAAAAAAGGAGGAGCTTTTCAAAATTGGTTTATAGCCAATGAGTATTGAGGTTTATATATTGTAAGGCAATGCACAAATTCGATTCCGTCATTGATTCCATCTAAATTTTTGAGTTCTAAATTCGTCTCCGATACGTTTCCGGTTTAAAAAAAAAAAACGTTTTGTCACGTATGATGTCGTTAGGCCGAAAGAATATTCCTTTTTATATAATGTTAAATTTTTACCCAAATGGGATTTGTATGTTTGTTAAGTATTATTTTTGTAATGTTGCAGTAAGTAAATTTTGTTGTAGGTGAACAATTAAAACACAAACACACGGTGAGAAACCATAGTCCAAAATACTAAGTGAAAATTAATGAATGACAGAAAATTACATATTTCAGTGAAAAGACATTAAAGGACAGAAAACATTTCGTAATTATATAAAAGTGGCCGAAAAAAAAAGGTGGCCGAACATACAGGTGAAAGACCTATTACTCAAATAATAACAAGGCGTATAAAATAGTGCAAAATGGCGTTACTAGTGCTTTGTAAATAATGCTCCACCAATAGTGCTCCTACCACAGTGCCAACAATAAATAGTTCCCCTAAATTATACAACTAATGTTCCACATTTATCCCAAGTTGTTCCTATATAGTGATATAGTGACGTGTCCGTCCCCATAAGGAAACATTGTGTTCACCGTTACCATGAAACCGTAGAATCAAACTATATACAGGGTGCATCAAAATCAAGGACCACATATAAACATCCCAGGGCCCTTTGGCAATTTCGTAAATACAATATTGCCAATTCTCTGTGGGCGCCATTCGCTATCGACCATCGATAGCAAAAAAAATTAATGCGTATATTTTATTAAATTAATAATTGACTTTTAGTGACAACGGTTAATGGTTGGCAACTATGCGCATACTCGTTCAGCACATGAGTTCTCTTCGACGCCACAAACTGACTTTTCTTGTGAATGTGTGTGTGTGCAAAGCAGGGATCCTTTGTTTCGAAGACATTGGAACTTCCGGTTGTATAGCTTCGAGAATGTTCTAGAAGCTACTAGATCATTTCGTACTTCCGGTGATTTTCTAAAGTGAGTGGTGATTGGACAACTTTTCAATGACTGACCAATCAGAAACTATGTTACGTCCTAAGTGTACTCTGCTCACATGCTTTGTGTACTGAAGGAAGGGCGCCAGGCAATCGGGATGAAGGATTAGAAAAGTGCAGACTGTAACTCGATTCAATGAAGATATTTGATCAGTGATATTTAACGTTTAAAGTAACATCGAGACTTAGTTAGTATGCACGAGGACATTTAATGTGTGTAAATGTCATTTGAAAGTGATAATCACAGTATTAATCAAAAGGACTTGGAAAACAAGAATTTATTTTAGTTCCAACTCCGCAGACCCAAAAGGAACAACGAAGTCAGCACGCCGCTTTTGGATGTATCATATTGTAAGTAGTGAAAATTGATTGGATAGGAGCAATCAACAGGTGATTCTTGCGAGCATTATATCAAATCTGTCTGATTCAGGAACATATTAACAGGATGATATAAAAGTGATCGTAGTTTTTGAATTGAGACTCATATGGGAATACTTCGCCTTCCAACAACTGCGAAAGTCGACCTAAAAAAAAAGGATAATTATATAAACATCCGGACCGTAGGCCACTATAATACTAAAATCGCATGCGTATATTCTTTTTCAGTACATATAATTTCATTGCTTTTAAACGGCGTTTAGCTAGATAGGAAATTTCACAAAAAGGGTTGTCATTTATAATACGAGCTCTAACGTTGTTGTGTATTTGATACGAGTGATAAAAATGTTGTTGTGTAATACTTATGTTTGATGCTTATTGTTCATTTCAGCTCAAGGTATACTTTAATATCAGAATTTATAATGTAATGCCCAGTGCATGTACTTTGTTTCTTGTCAAATATGAACAGACTATAACTCAGTCCCGGAGTTTCTATTTTGTTGCTTTCCCCGAACTTTGTTTGTTGTTGTTTTTAGTTTTGAACATATACGCGAGAACAGGTCGCGGAATGTACATAATTACAATTATGCTTGTGTAGTGAACTATCCCTCGCGACAAACTTTGCATTCAAGTTGAAAAAAAAAAAGAGGTAAGATTAACATTTTCTGCTAATACTTATTTTTTTTTTTTTTGGATAGTTCGGACGCGACCAAACACGTTGTTACCAACCTTTCTACTTGAGTCCTCCCAAGCTCAAGAAAAGATTGGCCAAGCATGTATATACTTCCAGGTGAGGGAGATGATTGGGAAACTTTCTAATTTAAGACTAACGTGAAACAGAGATGTAAACAAGCTTGTGTGACCTCCTTTCACCAAGGCGATAGTACAATTTGTAAAAATAAACTCTCGTATTGTTCCTTGGACGCACTGGATATATCGGGGATGAGAGTAGAAATACCTGCATAGTGTTTGTATCTTGAGATTGTGGTGTGTTTAAAGGAATAGAAGAAGCCTGACTACGAGTTGTGGTCATGACAAGAGGATGAAAAAGAGGCGAAATGACCACGATGGAGTTAGCATATGTGTCTTATATATGTAAAAAAAAAGCTTCAAAACATCATAAAGGCACACGAGAGAGATTCTTCTGGGGAGCCATAAACTGTTTGAGAAATAAAGTATTACAGAAGATAAATTATCTTTCAAGTAGCAACAAAGCAAATATATAAAAATACATTTATTGAATGATCTAAATAAAACAATAGAAATAAAGCAAAAGATATTTAGAAAATCAAAAAATCAAATCGGACAGTATAATGGTTGGGGTCTTTATCAAAAAGTTGTACTAGATGCCCCTCGTGTGTTCTCATGAGTTTATGCAGTCCTTTCTGTACTATATCTTGTCATGCGATCATAACAGGCACAAGGTATACTCACAAACCATGGAGTCCCTTAATGGACGTCGGCTCCAGCGGAGACATCTTGCAGGTCCTGGAAGTTTGCGGTTACGAACGACTAACGAAGTGGATCGAATGATGGTCGTCGATTAAAGAATGATGATAATTGCTCGAAAATGCCACTTTATATACTAATCCGAAGACTATTTTGAATTTTAAGGAACACATGTTTGCACTAGTTTTTCGAAATAAAGGAAAGTATGTTTTCCTTTTTCTTTAAAATAGTTACCTTGGAAGTGTTTATTGGAAATGCCATTTGCCTATTAGTCTTTTTACAACAAGGTCAAGTGAGTTTTTTTTTAAATTTTAAACATTGATCGCTACTTCATTTTTTTGGTTCACTTTTAAAATTGCATAACCGAAATTTTTAGTTTTTCATTGTTTATGTTCATTGGAACATGATAATATATAAAGAATTAGACTAAATGAATGAGTTACATCTTATTATATTCTTGTATTTTCACTTTCAAAAGTTTATTCTTTGATTCTGTTTAAAGCATGAGTCATCAACAGCTGTCAACACTGTATATTCTAATCTCCTTTTGAATCCCAGTTCTTACGCTCTCCTGTCTCCAGCCTACTTCCCTTTTATAGTACCCACTCCCCACTTCCCGTCATTTTCGATAACTTCAATATGGCTACTTTTAACAAGTCCGACATGATGCGCAATATACCTATTCCGAAGAGCTTCAATACTTGAACCATCAAATCTTCAGGAATTGTAATAAAATAATAATAATAATAATAATAATAATAATAATAATAATAATAATAATAATTATTATTATTATTATTATTATTATTATTATTATTATTATTATTATTATTATTTCGTTGAAAATTAAAAATAAGAAACTCATTATCGCTCAGGTCATACAATTGCAAGCAGAAACGTGACACTTGGTAAAAAAATATTTCGTTTTTCTTTAATGTTGCCCACGAGAAGAGGAATTTATCATCTCGATTGTAAAACAAAACAAACTAAATCGGGGTTAAAATTATCATTTTACATTCGAGACGGGACTCAAATTAGACTGTTCAACAACGAAAATGTAAATTGAAAAAAAAAATCAGCTAATTCTTATTAATTTTGTGGTGCTGATCACGAATTTGAAAGTTATTTTCGAATATTAGCTCTGCTTTTCGTTTTACAGGCATGTCTAATAATTACGCTTTAAAAATAAATATATTCGCTCCGTTTGGGGTAAAAGTTACACTGATCCAGCAACACTGGAGAATCCATATGAACGCTTGGTTTCATTGTGTTCCTTATCTCACAAGTAAACCTTACGTTTGGGTGAATCGAGTTGCTGACTGAGACACATTTGAGAAATTAGTACTAAATGTGGTCAGTATTTCAGTGAAGTTGTAGGTGCGAAGCTCCAGGGGCTTAGGAGATACAGCTACCAGAACATCACATAGAAGTACAGAATAGTCTTCATACAGTTGGAGGTAAAAGCTCTGTAAGATCTCTTGTAACGACGAAAGGTGAATAACAAATATATGGGTACATATTAGGACTAGGGGGAAGTCATATAGTAAGGGTATACCTGACGGGGGCCATCTTGAAATCCGCCATTTTGAATTAAGGTTAAGTTTTTAAAATAGGAATAGGGTCATGTGATACATGATTTAAGGCGCAAATTTAATCAGAAGAACAATGGTGACGTTAATTTTTACGCGCAATTGGTAAAAAGTTACAGGGAAATTAAATATTGTTGCAGCATATGTATTAGTCCTTTACCCCACCTTGTAAATGTTGTGTTAATGATAATAATTAAATAAAAAGCAGATGGATAAATATTAGATCTCTGGTAAGAGTTGCCTTGATGGCGGCCATGTTCAAATCCTCCATTTTCAATCAGACAAAAGTTTTAAACAAAACGCATAACAGTGACACCTTACTAATAGCAAATTTTACCATAAATCCAACGGTATAACCATTCTTGCTTTATCATTAACCAGCACAAAATTAAATGAGAATAGAGTAATGCAATAAATGAATTGGGCTAGAAGTTTATCAGAAATATAATGGTGGCGTAACAAATGCTGGTTAATGATAAAGCAAAAATGGTTATACCATTGGATTTATGGTAAAATTTGCTATTAGTAAGGTGTCACTGTTATGCGTTTTGTTTAAAACTTTTGTCTGATTGAAAATGGAGGATTTGAACATGGCCACCATCAAGGCAACTCTTACCATAGACCTAATATTTATCCATCTGCCTTTTATTTAATTATTATCATTAACACAAAATTTACAAGGTGGGGTAAAGGACTAATACATATGCTGCAACAATATTTTATTTCCCTGTAACTTTTTACCAATTGCACGCAAATCAAAATTAACGTCACCATTGTACTTCTGATTAGATTTGCGCCTTAAATCATGTATCACATGACCCTATTCCTATTTTAAAAACTTAACCTTAATTCAAAATGGCGGATTTCAAGATGGCCCCCGTCAGGTATACCCTTACTATATGACTTCCCCCTAGTCCTAATATGTACCCATATATTTGTTATTCACCTTTCGTCGTTACAAGAGATCTTACAGAGCTTTTACCTCCAACTGTATGAAGACTATTCTGTACTTCTATGTGATGTTCTGGTAGCTGTATCTCCTAAGCCCCTGGAGCTTCGCACCTACAACTTCACTGAAATACTGACTACATTTAGTACTAATTTCTCATATGTGTCTCAGTCAGCAACTCGATTCACCCAAACGTAAGGTTTACTTGTCAGTAGTGTTCTGCTATTGTTAGAAAAGACAGGTTTAGTGCAGTTATCAGCGTTTTGGGTGTGACGTTTGTGTAGTGCAGGACATAAAAATACAACTACTAGTACGCAAAAATACTGGTATTTCGAATGTATATTTTTAGATAGTTGTCGGAACTTTTTCAAGTGACATTTTGAGGATTTCAATAAACAAAAATTCCACGAAATTGTGTAATCAGTGCGGATAGCTTCTGCTACGTGTGTGGGGAAGTGACATTTTCCTCACAAAAGCAGACTATAAAACCACTAATAAGAAAAGCCTATCAATATTAATTTGGTTGTAAAATTGGAGACCAAGATAAATCTTGGGCACCCCACATTGTGTGTAACACTTGTGCCAGCAATCTAAGAAATTGGATTATTGGGAAGGGGTGCTAAATGCCTTTTGCAGTGCCCATGATTTGGAGGGAACCAAGCGACCACATCAGAGACTGTTATTTTTGTATGGTTCCTTCCGTCAAGAAGGGAATTTCCACGAAGAAGAAGCGGGCCTGGATCTATCCTAATATTCCTTCTGCAATGGGCCCTGTTCCACATGGAGAAGGACTACCTGTTTCCTGACCCACCTAAAGAATACGATCTTTTCTCTGATGGTGATCAGAAGTTGAAGCTCCTGAATCAAGTATTTCGAAGGACCCTACGTTTGTTGTAGAAGAACCTCCATGTGAACCACATAGACTTACTCAGGAGGAACTAAGTGATCTAATCAGAGACTTAGACCTCTCGAAAAGCAAAGCCGAAATTTTAGCGTCACGCTTAAAGCAATGGAATTTATTGCAGGAAAAAGTAAATATTTCAGTGTATCGGAATAGGGAGAAGACGTTCACTTCATTTTTTATTATGGAAGACACACTTTTGGCATGTACAAATGTAAATGGTCTCATGAGGGCATTTAAAATTAATTACGAATCTACGGAGTGGAGTCTCTTTATAGATTCGTCCAAGGTGAGTTTAAAGGCAGTGCTTTTACATATTGGAAATGAACTTCCTTCAATTCCTGTAGGTTACACAGTTCATATGAAGGAATCTTATGAAAACTTGAAACGTTTACTTCAAGCCATTAAATATTACGATTTTCAGTGGCTCATTTGTGGTGACCTTAAAGTAAGAGCACTGTTGCTAGGTATGCAGTTAGGGTATACAAAGTATTGTTGCTTTATATGTGAATGGGACAGTAGAGATCGTGGATCTCATTACCGCAAAAGTGATTGGAGTACCAGAGAAACTCTTCAGCCGGGAGTGAAAAATGTGCAGCATGATCCACTGGTAGATCGTAACCGAATTTTGCTTCCCCCTCTACACATTAAATTAGGTCTTATGAAAAGTTTTGTTAAGAGCATGAACCAAGAGGATGAGGCCTATGAGTACCTAAGAGGACAATTCCCTCGATTAAGTGATGGCAAAGTTAAGAAGGGTGTTTTAATAGGGCCACAGATTAGGCAACTATTCAAAGACCACAAGTTCGACGGAATTCTCCAAGGTGAGGAGAAAAACTGCGTGGGAAAGCTTAAAGAGTGTTTGTTCACAGTTCTTGGGAAGACACCGAGCAACAAATTACAAACAACTGGTAGCAATGTTGTTATTTTGCTACGAAAATCTTGGCTGCAATATGTCTCTGAAACTCCACTTTCTTCATTCACATCTAGACTTCTTTACCGAAGATTGTGGAGCAGTAAGTAACGAACATGGTGAGCGTTTCCATCAAGATATTGCAGACATGGAGAAGAGATATGAGGGAAAGTGGAGTTCTAACACATTGACCGACTACTGTTGGACTATTGCAAGGGATGCTCCAGATGTAACCTACAAAAAGCAAGCCAAGCGAAGACGCTCAAAATAAAATAAAGATAATCCTGTACAAGGGATCACTTGAAACTTTTGTCTACATTGCAGTGTAGTTCTTGTACATATTTTTCATGTTTTGATGTTAATACTGATTTTTATTACGGAATTGTTTATGTTTAACTAGACCACGGTTACTTTCTTTTCTGTATAGAAAGCTATAGGTTAGGGTACTTCTTACCTTCCCAGCTTATCGCATCACAGTGAAATATATAAAAAGAAGTGAAATCTAGGTTTTTACAAGGATTTTGCTTAAATGTTGTATAAATATTAATACATTTGTATATATACAGCTGCTGTTGTACAATTGCGTTTTTTTTCACAACGTGAGCTAAGAAAGTTCTTCTATTATCATTTCCTTTCATATTATGCTTAAATGAATGTAAAAGTCGCAATTTCAAAGAATTTTCATACTTTCGTTTAAAATTTGTTGAACAGTGCGTCTCGCTTTAGGGATGAGAATGGAGACGAGGCGAAAAGTATCGTAAACATTTGTCGTCTTATCTCGAATCTCGATAAAGTGTATTCCCACTCTATAAGTAGCAATTACTCTCTATAGTAAATCTTATAAGCTATTCTGTTACTCTGTACTTCGGAGCTCACTGAATTATAGTCTGTCCTTATTCAAGTTAAAGATTCGTATAATAGAAAGTTCAATACTTGTAGTGAACTATTTCAGGAATACAAACATACTAGAGACATATTCTAGAATTCGAAAAACAAAAGAAAAATAAGAGAATACCAAAGTAAAATACAAGTGATTTGTCGTAAAATACAAAGTAAATAATTACCCTTACCCAATCGCCTTTTAATTTAACACAATATTTCATTATTTTCCATAAATTATAAGTCATACACTCAAAGAATATGTCTATCGGGGGACAGTTCCTCCTCGGAGGATTTATTCTTGTATCTCTTCTTTTTAGGAATTTGTAGAGTGTTCTTCTAACTTGGATAATGCAGTGAGATTCTTGTTCGTTGAGGAAATATAATTGATTCTAGTATATTTTCCACAGTTACTTTTAATAATATATCTCAGGAATTCTTCAGTTTCTTCTGGCGTCTCCATTGCGCCGCTCCTGGACCACACTCAAATGTGCATTAATGTAATCTGTGAATAAAAATAATGGACTTCTCCCTTCATCCGGCTTCGATCGGATTTTTTTCTCTTGATTATACATTTTTCCGACAAATTTTCTGTTGATCATAACTCCGAAGGGAAGCATTGGTGAATGGACGTTGGTCTATACTTTTGTGTTACGTATCTTGGTGTCAGGAAACACCATCCAAACGTTGTCGGTGTTTTTTGAAACACCCTGTATTTACTAGCTAATGTTTGTTACTGAAAAAACGTACTCTAGTTTTTCAGTGCTATTTTCTGTTAAACAATATAAATGTGCACATAGCATAAATCACCGAAAACCCTTAATACTATTATTGAAGCACAAGATACTTTTCTAAAGTATTTTTTTAAATCTTCGGTCAAACCCAATAACTGACACATGTTTAACCAGAGCCGGTGTAACGGTTCAGTTTTACACCCTTAAATTTTTACCCCCGGTAAAACTATCCCGGAATATTTTTACCCTCCTGAAATATTATTCATACTAGCGTACATATGTAAAAGTTTATTACATATATGACACCTACATCCCTCACTAAAACCAAAAACAAAATTTCACCTCCCCCAACAATTCCAACAATGACAAACACAAGGGGCTTAAAACTGTCCCGGGAAATTTTAACTCTTTGGAGATCTCATGGTACAATTTGTACCATACGGGGTGTTTCATTGTACATTGCGTTATAACTCTCCTATTTGAGCTTTTCCGTCCTTGTTTTTTTGTTGTTTTTCAAGTCCACAGGTATTGCAGAAGACATTACCGATGGTTTCACAACTTCCTGTGTCGAGACATAGGAGGTGATGACGTCATAAGTCTAAAATTTATATTTTCGTGTAATACTTTTTGGGGGGTTATGTAAAGTATTTTTAGCGGGCTTATTTTTGCACGTAGAAGATTGAAATTTTGCACAAACATGCACTCCAACGAGTAGTATTTACCAGATTTTCTTTTCAGATTTTTGCGTTAAAACAGGGAGGATGCTGGGGATCAAAAAGTTGAAAAAAGGGATACTTTTACCCGAAAATCCCGTTTTTCCTCATTTTCCCGCCTTAAATACATGATGGAGACGAGTAAATGGTGCCGCCTAAAAGGAGGTTGTATTCTGAAGAGAATGATGTGCGACACATGGCCCTAGGGTAATTAGGGAAGTGTCAAGGAATTTTTTATCAAAATATACTTCTGTATGGGGGAATTTTGGACATCTTCAGTACTATTTTTGTGCTGGCTTACTTTGCACCTAGAAGATTGAAATTGTGCACAAACATGCAGTCCACCGAGTAGTATTTACCAAATTTTTTCAGATTTCTGCGTTAAAACAGGGGGGTACAGAGGGGTAAACTTTGAAAAAGAAAAATTTTTACCAAATAATCACTTTCACGAGATTTTCCCACCTTAGACACATAATGAGGACAAGTGAATGGTACCGCCAGAAAGGCAGTTCTATTCTGAAGAGAATGATGGGCGAAACATGACCCTAGGGTAATTAGGGATGTCTCAGGGAAAGTTTAAAAACTTCCCTTTGTATACGGGAATATGGGACATTGTCGGTATATATTTTTTTGGCGGGCTTACTTTTGCACCTGGAAAATTAGAATTGTGCATAAACATTTAGACCACCGAGTAGTATTTACCAGATTTTTTTCAGATTTCTGCGTTAAAACAGGGGGGTCCAGGGGGACTAAAAGTTGAAAAAAGGATATTTAGACCCAAAAAATTCTTTTTTCCTCATTTTCCCGCCTTAGATACATGATGGAGACTCATGAGTTATACCGCCTAAAAGACTTTTCTCTTCTGAAGAGAATGGTGGGCAAAATGTGACCCTAGGGTAGTTAGGGATGTCTCAGGAAATTTTTTACCTGAGATCATGGTGTTTTACGCTAATTTGGAGCATGGTGGAAATTCCTGATAACATTTCTACCCCTTGGTATTCAAGATAGAAACAAGACCTTTGGCACACACATTCAGCATACTAAGTACTATTTATCAGATTTTTTTAGATGGCTAAGTTCACACATTGTGGCTCCAGAGGGGAGAAAAGTGCGAGAAAAAAAATTCCCTCCGAAATTTTATTTGACATCATTTTCCCCCCTCCTGGTATATGGTATGAGCACGCAAGAAGTACCAGTTGAAAGCCAGCTTCATTCTGAAGAGAATGAGGTATGAACCGTGATCCTAAAAAAATACTAACGATGCAGTAGCTGCTTGACTGAAAGTCTAAAAATAGCCCAAAAACACCGGATCTCTTAAGGGTTAACCCCCTTGCCATATTATTCATACTAGCGTACATAGGCAAGAGTTTACTACATGCATGACACCTACATCCCACATTAAAACCAACAACAAAATTTCACCTACCCCAACAAATCCAACAATGAGAAACACAAGTGGGTAAAACTCTCCCGGAAAAGGTTAACCCCCCTGTCATATTATTCACACTAGCGTACATAGGTAAAAGTTTACAACATACACTACACCTACATCCCACACTAAAGCCAACACCGAATTTCACCTCCCCCAACAATTCCTACAATGACAAACACAAAGGTGGTAAAACTATCCCGGAAAATTTTTACCCCATGCCATATTATTCGTACCAGCGTACATAGATAAAAGTTTACTACATATATACCTACGTCCCACACTAAAACCAAGAACAAAATTTCACCTCGCCAAAGAATTCCTTCAATGAGAAACACAAGAGGGTAATACTGTCCCAGGAAACTTTTACCCCTGCCATATTATTCATACTAGCGTACATATGTAAGAGTTTACTACATATATGACACCTATATTCCACTCTAAAAAAACAAGAAAATTTCACCTCCCCCAACAGTTCAAAGAATGAGAAACACAGGGAGGGGTAAAACTGTGCCGGGAAATTTTTACCAGAGCCATTTTGTTCATACTAGAGTACATAGGTAAACTTTTACTACATATGTCACACCTATATCCCACACTAAAAACAACAGAAAATTTTACCTTCCCCAACAATTCCAATAATGAGAAACACAAGGGGGTAAAACTGCCACGGGAAATTTTTACCCACCTGCCATTTTATTCATACTAGCGTACCTAGGTGAACGTATACTACATATATGAAAACTAAATTCTTCACAAAAACCAACCACGAAATGTTATCACCCCCAACAAATCCTGCAACAAGACACACAAGGGGGTAAAATTGTCTCGGTAATTTGTTACCCCCTGCCATATTATTCGTACTAGCAAACAGGTAAAAGTTTACTACATATATCACACCTACATCCCTCATTAAAACGAACACCAAATTTCAATTCTCCCACAAAGTCCAACAATGAGAAACAAAAGGAGGTAAATCTGCCCCGGGAAATTTTTAGTTTTTCATTGTTTATGTTCATTGGAACATGATAATATATAAAGAATTAGACTAAATGAATGAGTTACATCTTATTATATTCTTGTATTTTCACTTTCAAAAGTTTATTCTTTGATTCTGTTTAAAGCATGAGTCATCAACAGCTGTCAACACTGTATATTCTAATCTCCTTTTGAATCCCAGTTCTTACGCTCTCCTGTCTCCAGCCTACTTCCCTTTTATAGTACCCACTCCCCACTTCCCGTCATTTTCGATAACTTCAATATGGCTACTTTTAACAAGTCCGACATGATGCGCAATATACCTATTCCGAAGAGCTTCAATACTTGAACCATCAAATCTTCAGGAATTGTAATAAAATAATAATAATAATAATAATAATAATAATAATAATAATAATAATTATTATTATTATTATTATTATTATTATTATTATTATTATTATTATTATTATTATTATTATTATTTCGTTGAAAATTAAAAATAAGAAACTCATTATCGCTCAGGTCATACAATTGCAAGCAGAAACGTGACACTTGGTAAAAAAATATTTCGTTTTTCTTTAATGTTGCCCACGAGAAGAGGAATTTATCATCTCGATTGTAAAACAAAACAAACTAAATCGGGGTTAAAATTATCATTTTACATTCGAGACGGGACTCAAATTAGACTGTTCAACAACGAAAATGTAAATTGAAAAAAAAATCAGCTAATTCTTATTAATTTTGTGGTGCTGATCACGAATTTGAAAGTTATTTTCGAATATTAGCTCTGCTTTTCGTTTTACAGGCATGTCTAATAATAACGCTTTAAAAATAAATATATTCGCTCCGTTTGGGGTAAAAGTTACACTGATCCAGCAACACTGGAGAATCCATATGAACGCTTGGTTTCATTGTGTTCCTTATCTCAGTAGTGTTCTGCTATTGTTAGAAAAGACAGGTTTAGTGCAGTTATCAGCGTTTTGGGTGTGACGTTTGTGTAGTGCAGGACATAAAAATACAACTACTAGTACGCAAAAATACTGGTATTTCGAATGTATATTTTTAGATAGTTGTCGGAACTTTTTCAAGTGACATTTTGAGGATTTCAATAAACAAAAATTCCACGAAATTGTGTAATCAGTGCGGATAGCTTCTGCTACGTGTGTGGGGAAGTGACATTTTCCTCACAAAAGCAGACTATAAAACCACTAATAAGAAAAGCCTATCAATATTAATTTGGTTGTAAAATTGGAGACCAAGATAAATCTTGGGCACCCCACATTGTGTGTAACACTTGTGCCAGCAATCTAAGAAATTGGATTATTGGGAAGGGGTGCTAAATGCCTTTTGCAGTGCCCATGATTTGGAGGGAACCAAGCGACCACATCAGAGACTGTTATTTTTGTATGGTTCCTTCCGTCAAGAAGGGAATTTCCACGAAGAAGAAGCGGGCCTGGATCTATCCTAATATTCCTTCTGCAATGGGCCCTGTTCCACATGGAGAAGGACTACCTGTTTCCTGACCCACCTAAAGAATACGATCTTTTCTCTGATGGTGATCAGAAGTTGAAGCTCCTGAATCAAGTATTTCGAAGGACCCTACGTTTGTTGTAGAAGAACCTCCATGTGAACCACATAGACTTACTCAGGAGGAACTAAGTGATCTAATCAGAGACTTAGACCTCTCGAAAAGCAAAGCCGAAATTTTAGCGTCACGCTTAAAGCAATGGAATTTATTGCAGGAAAAAGTAAATATTTCAGTGTATCGGAATAGGGAGAAGACGTTCACTTCATTTTTTATTATGGAAGACACACTTTTGGCATGTACAAATGTAAATGGTCTCATGAGGGCATTTAAAATTAATTACGAATCTACGGAGTGGAGTCTCTTTATAGATTCGTCCAAGGTGAGTTTAAAGGCAGTGCTTTTACATATTGGAAATGAACTTCCTTCAATTCATGTAGGTTACACAGTTCATATGAAGGAATCTTATGAAAACTTGAAACGTTTACTTCAAGCCATTAAATATTACGATTTTCAGTGGCTCATTTGTGGTGACCTTAAAGTAAGAGCACTGTTGCTAGGTATGCAGTTAGGGTATACAAAGTATTGTTGCTTTATATGTGAATGGGACAGTAGAGATCGTGGATCTCATTACCGCAAAAGTGATTGGAGTACCAGAGAAACTCTTCAGCCGGGAGTGAAAAATGTGCAGCATGATCCACTGGTAGATCGTAACCGAATTTTGCTTCCCCCTCTACACATTAAATTAGGTCTTATGAAAAGTTTTGTTAAGAGCATGAACCAAGAGGATGAGGCCTATGAGTACCTAAGAGGACAATTCCCTCGATTAAGTGATGGCAAAGTTAAGAAGGGTGTTTTAATAGGGCCACAGATTAGGCAACTATTCAAAGACCACAAGTTCGACGGAATTCTCCAAGGTGAGGAGAAAAACTGCGTGGGAAAGCTTAAAGAGTGTTTGTTCACAGTTCTTGGGAAGACACCGAGCAACAAATTACAAACAACTGGTAGCAATGTTGTTATTTTGCTACGAAAATCTTGGCTGCAATATGTCTCTGAAACTCCACTTTCTTCATTCACATCTAGACTTCTTTACCGAAGATTGTGGAGCAGTAAGTAACGAACATGGTGAGCGTTTCCATCAAGATATTGCAGACATGGAGAAGAGATATGAGGGAAAGTGGAGTTCTAACACATTGACCGACTACTGTTGGACTATTGCAAGGGATGCTCCAGATGTAACCTACAAAAAGCAAGCCAAGCGAAGACGCTCAAAATAAAATAAAGATAATCCTGTACAAGGGATCACTTGAAACTTTTGTCTACATTGCAGTGTAGTTCTTGTACATATTTTTCATGTTTTGATGTTAATACTGATTTTTATTACGGAATTGTTTATGTTTAACTAGACCACGGTTACTTTCTTTTCTGTATAGAAAGCTATAGGTTAGGGTACTTCTTACCTTCCCAGCTTATCGCATCACAGTGAAATATATAAAAAGAAGTGAAATCTAGGTTTTTACAAGGATTTTGCTTAAATGTTGTATAAATATTAATACATTTGTATATATACAGCTGCTGTTGTACAATTGCGTTTTTTTCACAACGTGAGCTAAGAAAGTTCTTCTATTATCATTTCCTTTCATATTATGCTTAAATGAATGTAAAAGTCGCAATTTCAAAGAATTTTCATACTTTCGTTCAAAATTTGTTGAACAGTGCGTCTCGCTTTAGGGATGAGAATGGAGACGAGGCGAAAAGTATCGTAAACATTTGTCGTCTTATCTCGAATCTCGATAAAGTGTATTCCCACTCTATAAGTAGCAATTACTCTCTATAGTAAATCTTATAAGCTATTCTGTTACTCTGTACTTCGGAGCTCACTGAATTATAGTCTGTCCTTATTCAAGTTAAAGATTCGTATAATAGAAAGTTCAATACTTGTAGTGAACTATTTCAGGAATACAAACATACTAGAGACATATTCTAGAATTCGAAAAACAAAAGAAAAATAAGAGAATACCAAAGTAAAATACAAGTGATTTGTCGTAAAATACAAAGTAAATAATTACCCTTACCCAATCGCCTTTTAATTTAACACAATATTTCATTATTTTCCATAAATTATAAGTCATACACTCAAAGAATATGTCTATCGGGGGACAGTTCCTCCTCGGAGGATTTATTCTTGTATCTCTTCTTTTTAGGAATTTGTAGAGTGTTCTTCTAACTTGGATAATGCAGTGAGATTCTTGTTCGTTGAGGAAATATAATTGATTCTAGTATATTTTCCACAGTTACTTTTAATAATATATCTCAGGAATTCTTCAGTTTCTTCTGGCGTCTCCATTGCGCCGCTCCTGGACCACACTCAAATGTGCATTAATGTAATCTGTGAATAAAAATAATGGACTTCTCCCTTCATCCGGCTTCGATCGGATTTTTTTCTCTTGATTATACATTTTTCCGACAAATTTTCTGTTGATCATAACTCCGAAGGGAAGCATTGGTGAATGGACGTTGGTCTATACTTTTGTGTTACGTATCTTGGTGTCAGGAAACATCATCCAAACGTTGTCGGTGTTTTTTGAAACACCCTGTATTTACTAGCTAATGTTTGTTACTGAAAAAACGTACTCTAGTTTTTCAGTGCTATTTTCTGTTAAACAATATAAATGTGCACATAGCATAAATCACCGAAAACCCTTAATACTATTATTGAAGCACAAGATACTTTTCTAAAGTATTTTTTTAAATCTTCGGTCAAACCCAATAACTGACACATGTTTAACCAGAGCCGGTGTAACGGTTCAGTTTTACACCCTTAAATTTTTACCCCCGGTAAAACTATCCCGGAATATTTTTACCCTCCTGAAATATTATTCATACTAGCGTACATATGTAAAAGTTTATTACATATATGACACCTACATCCCTCACTAAAACCAAAAACAAAATTTCACCTCCCCCAACAATTCCAACAATGACAAACACAAGGGGCTTAAAACTGTCCCGGGAAATTTTAACTCTTTGGAGATCTCATGGTACAATTTGTACCATACGGGGTGTTTCATTGTACATTGCGTTATAACTCTCCTATTTGAGCTTTTCCGTCCTTGTTTTTTTGTTGTTTTTCAAGTCCACAGGTATTGCAGAAGACATTACCGATGGTTTCACAACTTCCTGTGTCGAGACATAGGAGGTGATGACGTCATAAGTCTAAAATTTATATTTTCGTGTAATACTTTTTGGGGGGTTATGTAAAGTATTTTTAGCGGGCTTATTTTTGCACGTAGAAGATTGAAATTTTGCACAAACATGCACTCCAACGAGTAGTATTTACCAGATTTTCTTTTCAGATTTTTGCGTTAAAACAGGGAGGATGCTGGGGATCAAAAAGTTGAAAAAAGGGATACTTTTACCCGAAAATCCCGTTTTTCCTCATTTTCCCGCCTTAAATACATGATGGAGACGAGTAAATGGTGCCGCCTAAAAGGAGGTTGTATTCTGAAGAGAATGATGTGCGACACATGGCCCTAGGGTAATTAGGGAAGTGTCAAGGAATTTTTTATCAAAATATACTTCTGTATGGGGGAATTTTGGACATCTTCAGTACTATTTTTGTGCTGGCTTACTTTGCACCTAGAAGATTGAAATTGTGCACAAACATGAAGTCCACCGAGTAGTATTTACCAAATTTTTTCAGATTTCTGCGTTAAAACAGGGGGGTACAGAGGGGTAAACTTTGAAAAAGAAAAATTTTTACCAAATAATCACTTTCACGAGATTTTCCCACCTTAGACACATAATGAGGACAAGTGAATGGTACCGCCAGAAAGGCAGTTCTATTCTGAAGAGAATGATGGGCGAAACATGACCCTAGGGTAATTAGGGATGTCTCAGGGAAAGTTTAAAAACTTCCCTTTGTATACGGGAATATGGGACATTGTCGGTATATATTTTTTTGGCGGGCTTACTTTTGCACCTGGAAAATTAGAATTGTGCATAAACATTTAGACCACCGAGTAGTATTTACCAGATTTTTTTCAGATTTCTGCGTTAAAACAGGGGGGTCCAGGGGGACTAAAAGTTGAAAAAAGGATATTTAGACCCAAAAAATTCTTTTTTCCTCATTTTCCCGCCTTAGATACATGATGGAGACTCATGAGTTATACCGCCTAAAAGACTTTTCTCTTCTGAAGAGAATGGTGGGCAAAATGTGACCCTAGGGTAGTTAGGGATGTCTCAGGAAATTTTTTACCTGAGATCATGGTGTTTTACGCTAATTTGGAGCATGGTGGAAATTCCTGATAACATTTCTACCCCTTGGTATTCAAGATAGAAACAAGACCTTTGGCACACACATTCAGCATACTAAGTACTATTTATCAGATTTTTTTAGATGGCTAAGTTCACACATTGTGGCTCCAGAGGGGAGAAAAGTGCGAGAAAAAAAATTCCCTCCGAAATTTTATTTGACATCATTTTCCCCCCTCCTGGTATATGGTATGAGCACGCAAGAAGTACCAGTTGAAAGCCAGCTTCATTCTGAAGAGAATGAGGTATGAACCGTGATCCTAAAAAAATACTAACGATGCAGTAGCTGCTTGACTGAAAGTCTAAAAATAGCCCAAAAACACCGGATCTCTTAAGGGTTAACCCCCTTGCCATATTATTCATACTAGCGTACATAGGCAAGAGTTTACTACATGCATGACACCTACATCCCACATTAAAACCAACAACAAAATTTCACCTACCCCAACAAATCCAACAATGAGAAACACAAGTGGGTAAAACTCTCCCGGAAAAGGTTAACCCCCCTGTCATATTATTCACACTAGCGTACATAGGTAAAAGTTTACAACATACACTACACCTACATCCCACACTAAAGCCAACACCGAATTTCACCTCCCCCAACAATTCCTACAATGACAAACACAAAGGTGGTAAAACTATCCCGGAAAATTTTTACCCCATGCCATATTATTCGTACCAGCGTACATAGATAAAAGTTTACTACATATATACCTACGTCCCACACTAAAACCAAGAACAAAATTTCACCTCGCCAAAGAATTCCTTCAATGAGAAACACAAGAGGGTAATACTGTCCCAGGAAACTTTTACCCCTGCCATATTATTCATACTAGCGTACATATGTAAGAGTTTACTACATATATGACACCTATATTCCACTCTAAAAAAACAAGAAAATTTCACCTCCCCCAACAGTTCAAAGAATGAGAAACACAGGGAGGGGTAAAACTGCCGGGAAATTTTTACCAGAGCCATTTTGTTCATACTAGAGTACATAGGTAAACTTTTACTACATATGCCACACCTATATCCCACACTAAAAACAACAGAAAATTTTACCTTCCCCAACAATTCCAACAATGAGAAACACAAGGGGGTAAAACTGCCACGGGAAATTTTTACCCACCTGCCATTTTATTCATACTAGCGTACCTAGGTGAACGTATACTACATATATGAAAACTAAATTCTTCACAAAAACCAACCACGAAATGTTATCACCCCCAACAAATCCTGCAACGAGACACACAAGGGGGTAAAATTGTCTCGGTAATTTGTTACCCCCTGCCATATTATTCATACTAGCAAACAGGTAAAAGTTTACTACATATATCACACCTACATCCCTCATTAAAACGAACACCAAATTTCAATTCTCCCACAAAGTCCAACAATGAGAAACAAAAGGAGGTAAATCTGCCCCGGGAAATTTTTAGTTTTTCATTGTTTATGTTCATTGGAACATGATAATATATAAAGAATTAGACTAAATGAATGCGTTACATCTTATTATATTCTTGTATTTTCACTTTCAAAAGTTTATTCTTTGATTCTGTTTAAAGCATGAGTCATCAACAGCTGTCAACACTGTATATTCTAATCTCCTTTTGAATCCCAGTTCTTACGCTCTCCTGTCTCCAGCCTACTTCCCTTTTATAGTACCCACTCCCCACTTCCCGTCATTTTCGATAACTTCAATATGGCTACTTTTAACAAGTCCGACATGATGCGCAATATACCTATTCCGAAGAGCTTCAATACTTGAACCATCAAATCTTCAGGAATTGTAATAAAATAATAATAATAATAATAATAATAATAATAATAATAATAATAATTATTATTATTATTATTATTATTATTATTATTTCGTTGAAAATTAAAAATAAGAAACTCATTATCGCTCAGGTCATACAATTGCAAGCAGAAACGTGACACTTGGTAAAAAAATATTTCGTTTTTCTTTAATGTTGCCCACGAGAAGAGGAATTTATCATCTCGATTGTAAAACAAAACAAACTAAATCGGGGTTAAAATTATCATTTTACATTCGAGACGGGACTCAAATTAGACTGTTCAACAACGAAAATGTAAATTGAAAAAAAAAATCAGCTAATTCTTATTAATTTTGTGGTGCTGATCACGAATTTGAAAGTTATTTTCGAATATTAGCTCTGCTTTTCGTTTTACAGGCATGTCTAATAATAACGCTTTAAAAATAAATATATTCGCTCCGTTTGGGGTAAAAGTTACACTGATCCAGCAACACTGGAGAATCCATATGAACGCTTGGTTTCATTGTGTTCCTTATCTCAGTAGTGTTCTGCTATTGTTAGAAAAGACAGGTTTAGTGCAGTTATCAGCGTTTTGGGTGTGACGTTTGTGTAGTGCAGGACATAAAAATACAACTACTAGTACGCAAAAATACTGGTATTTCGAATGTATATTTTTAGATAGTTGTCGGAACATTTTCAAGTGACATTTTGAGGATTTCAATAAACAAAAATTCCACGAAATTGTGTAATCAGTGCGGATAGCTTCTGCTACGTGTGTGGGGAAGTGACATTTTCCTCACAAAAGCAGACTATAAAACCACTAATAAGAAAAGCCTATCAATATTAATTTGGTTGTAAAATTGGAGACCAAGATAAATCTTGGGCACCCCACATTGTGTGTAACACTTGTGCCAGCAATCTAAGAAATTGGATTATTGGGAAGGGGTGCTAAATGCCTTTTGCAGTGCCCATGATTTGGAGGGAACCAAGCGACCACATCAGAGACTGTTATTTTTGTATGGTTCCTTCCGTCAAGAAGGGAATTTCCACGAAGAAGAAGCGGGCCTGGATCTATCCTAATATTCCTTCTGCAATGGGCCCTGTTCCACATGGAGAAGGACTACCTGTTTCCTGACCCACCTAAAGAATACGATCTTTTCTCTGATGGTGATCAGAAGTTGAAGCTCCTGAATCAAGTATTTCGAAGGACCCTACGTTTGTTGTAGAAGAACCTCCATGTGAACCACATAGACTTACTCAGGAGGAACTAAGTGATCTAGTCAGAGACTTAGACCTCTCGAAAACCAAAGCCGAAATTTTAGCGTCACGCTTAAAGCAATGGAATTTATTGCAGGAAAAAGTAAATATTTCAGTGTATCGGAATAGGGAGAAGACGTTCACTTCATTTTTTATTATGGAAGACACACTTTTGGCATGTACAAATGTAAATGGTCTCATGAGGGCATTTAAAATTAATTACGAATCTACGGAGTGGAGTCTCTTTATAGATTCGTCCAAGGTGAGTTTAAAGGCAGTGCTTTTACATATTGGAAATGAACTTCCTTCAATTCATGTAGGTTACACAGTTCATATGAAGGAATCTTATGAAAACTTGAAACGTTTACTTCAAGCCATTAAATATTACGATTTTCAGTGGCTCATTTGTGGTGACCTTAAAGTAAGAGCACTGTTGCTAGGTATGCAGTTAGGGTATACAAAGTATTGTTGCTTTATATGTGAATGGGACAGTAGAGATCGTGGATCTCATTACCGCAAAAGTGATTGGAGTACCAGAGAAACTCTTCAGCCGGGAGTGAAAAATGTGCAGCATGATCCACTGGTAGATCGTAACCGAATTTTGCTTCCCCCTCTACACATTAAATTAGGTCTTATGAAAAGTTTTGTTAAGAGCATGAACCAAGAGGATGAGGCCTATGAGTACCTAAGAGGACAATTCCCTCGATTAAGTGATGGCAAAGTTAAGAAGGGTGTTTTAATAGGGCCACAGATTAGGCAACTATTCAAAGACCACAAGTTCGACGGAATTCTCCAAGGTGAGGAGAAAAACTGCGTGGGAAAGCTTAAAGAGTGTTTGTTCACAGTTCTTGGGAAGACACCGAGCAACAAATTACAAACAACTGGTAGCAATGTTGTTATTTTGCTACGAAAATCTTGGCTGCAATATGTCTCTGAAACTCCACTTTCTTCATTCACATCTAGACTTCTTTACCGAAGATTGTGGAGCAGTAAGTAACGAACATGGTGAGCGTTTCCATCAAGATATTGCAGACATGGAGAAGAGATATGAGGGAAAGTGGAGTTCTAACACATTGACCGACTACTGTTGGACTATTGCAAGGGATGCTCCAGATGTAACCTACAAAAAGCAAGCCAAGCGAAGACGCTCAAAATAAAATAAAGATAATCCTGTACAAGGGATCACTTGAAACTTTTGTCTACATTGCAGTGTAGTTCTTGTACATATTTTTCATGTTTTGATGTTAATACTGATTTTTATTACGGAATTGTTTATGTTTAACTAGACCACGGTTACTTTCTTTTCTGTATAGAAAGCTATAGGTTAGGGTACTTCTTACCTTCCCAGCTTATCGCATCACAGTGAAATATATAAAAAGAAGTGAAATCTAGGTTTTTACAAGGATTTTGCTTAAATGTTGTATAAATATTAATACATTTGTATATATACAGCTGCTGTTGTACAATTGCGTTTTTTTTCACAACGTGAGCTAAGAAAGTTCTTCTATTATCATTTCCTTTCATATTATGCTTAAATGAATGTAAAAGTCGCAATTTCAAAGAATTTTCATACTTTCGTTCAAAATTTGTTGAACAGTGCGTCTCGCTTTAGGGATGAGAATGGAGACGAGGCGAAAAGTATCGTAAACATTTGTCGTCTTATCTCGAATCTCGATAAAGTGTATTCCCACTCTATAAGTAGCAATTGCTCTCTATAGTAAATCTTATAAGCTATTCTGTTACTCTGTACTTCGGAGCTCACTGAATTATAGTCTGTCCTTATTCAAGTTAAAGATTCGTATAATAGAAAGTTCAATACTTGTAGTGAACTATTTCAGGAATACAAACATACTAGAGACATATTCTAGAATTCGAAAAACAAAAGAAAAATAAGAGAATACCAAAGTAAAATACAAGTGATTTGTCGTAAAATACAAAGTAAATAATTACCCTTACCCAATCGCCTTTTAATTTAACACAATATTTCATTATTTTCCATAAATTATAAGTCATACACTCAAAGAATATGTCTATCGGGGGACAGTTCCTCCTCGGAGGATTTATTCTTGTATCTCTTCTTTTTAGGAATTTGTAGAGTGTTCTTCTAACTTGGATAATGCAGTGAGATTCTTGTTCGTTGAGGAAATATAATTGATTCTAGTATATTTTCCACAGTTACTTTTAATAATATATCTCAGGAATTCTTCAGTTTCTTCTGGCGTCTCCATTGCGCCGCTCCTGGACCACACTCAAATGTGCATTAATGTAATCTGTGAATAAAAATAATGGACTTCTCCCTTCATCCGGCTTCGATCGGATTTTTTTCTCTTGATTATACATTTTTCCGACAAATTTTCTGTTGATCATAACTCCGAAGGGAAGCATTGGTGAATGGACGTTGGTCTATACTTTTGTGTTACGTATCTTGGTGTCAGGAAACACCATCCAAACGTTGTCGGTGTTTTTTGAAACACCCTGTATTTACTAGCTAATGTTTGTTACTGAAAAAACGTACTCTAGTTTTTCAGTGCTATTTTCTGTTAAACAATATAAATGTGCACATAGCATAAATCACCGAAAACCCTTAATACTATTATTGAAGCACAAGATACTTTTCTAAAGTATTTTTTTAAATCTTCGGTCAAACCCAATAACTGACACATGTTTAACCAGAGCCGGTGTAACGGTTCAGTTTTACACCCTTAAATTTTTACCCCCGGTAAAACTATCCCGGAATATTTTTACCCTCCTGAAATATTATTCATACTAGCGTACATATGTAAAAGTTTATTACATATATGACACCTACATCCCTCACTAAAACCAAAAACAAAATTTCACCTCCCCCAACAATTCCAACAATGACAAACACAAGGGGCTTAAAACTGTCCCGGGAAATTTTAACTCTTTGGAGATCTCATGGTACAATTTGTACCATACGGGGTGTTTCATTGTACATTGCGTTATAACTCTCCTATTTGAGCTTTTCCGTCCTTGTTTTTTTGTTGTTTTTCAAGTCCACAGGTATTGCAGAAGACATTACCGATGGTTTCACAACTTCCTGTGTCGAGACATAGGAGGTGATGACGTCATAAGTCTAAAATTTATATTTTCGTGTAATACTTTTTGGGGGGTTATGTAAAGTATTTTTAGCGGGCTTATTTTTGCACGTAGAAGATTGAAATTTTGCACAAACATGCACTCCAACGAGTAGTATTTACCAGATTTTCTTTTCAGATTTTTGCGTTAAAACAGGGAGGATGCTGGGGATCAAAAAGTTGAAAAAAGGGATACTTTTACCCGAAAATCCCGTTTTTCCTCATTTTCCCGCCTTAAATACATGATGGAGACGAGTAAATGGTGCCGCCTAAAAGGAGGTTGTATTCTGAAGAGAATGATGTGCGACACATGGCCCTAGGGTAATTAGGGAAGTGTCAAGGAATTTTTTATCAAAATATACTTCTGTATGGGGGAATTTTGGACATCTTCAGTACTATTTTTGTGCTGGCTTACTTTGCACCTAGAAGATTGAAATTGTGCACAAACATGAAGTCCACCGAGTAGTATTTACCAAATTTTTTCAGATTTCTGCGTTAAAACAGGGGGGTACAGAGGGGTAAACTTTGAAAAAGAAAAATTTTTACCAAATAATCACTTTCACGAGATTTTCCCACCTTAGACACATAATGAGGACAAGTGAATGGTACCGCCAGAAAGGCAGTTCTATTCTGAAGAGAATGATGGGCGAAACATGACCCTAGGGTAATTAGGGATGTCTCAGGGAAAGTTTAAAAACTTCCCTTTGTATACGGGAATATGGGACATTGTCGGTATATATTTTTTTGGCGGGCTTACTTTTGCACCTGGAAAATTAGAATTGTGCATAAACATTTAGACCACCGAGTAGTATTTACCAGATTTTTTTCAGATTTCTGCGTTAAAACAGGGGGTCCAGGGGGGCTAAAAGTTGAAAAAAGGATATTTAGACCCAAAAAATTCTTTTTTCCTCATTTTCCCGCCTTAGATACATGATGGAGACTCATGAGTTATACCGCCTAAAAGACTTTTCTCTTCTGAAGAGAATGGTGGGCAAAATGTGACCCTAGGGTAGTTAGGGATGTCTCAGGAAATTTTTTACCTGAGATCATGGTGTTTTACGCTAATTTGGAGCATGGTGGAAATTCCTGATAACATTTCTACCCCTTGGTATTCAAGATAGAAACAAGACCTTTGGCACACACATTCAGCATACTAAGTACTATTTATCAGATTTTTTTAGATGGCTAAGTTCACACATTGTGGCTCCAGAGGGGAGAAAAGTGCGAGAAAAAAAATTCCCTCCGAAATTTTATTTGACATCATTTTCCCCCCTCCTGGTATATGGTATGAGCACGCAAGAAGTACCAGTTGAAAGCCAGCTTCATTCTGAAGAGAATGAGGTATGAACCGTGATCCTAAAAAAATACTAACGATGCAGTAGCTGCTTGACTGAAAGTCTAAAAATAGCCCAAAAACACCGGATCTCTTAAGGGTTAACCCCCTTGCCATATTATTCATACTAGCGTACATAGGCAAGAGTTTACTACATGCATGACACCTACATCCCACATTAAAACCAACAACAAAATTTCACCTACCCCAACAAATCCAACAATGAGAAACACAAGTGGGTAAAACTCTCCCGGAAAAGGTTAACCCCCCTGTCATATTATTCACACTAGCGTACATAGGTAAAAGTTTACAACATACACTACACCTACATCCCACACTAAAGCCAACACCGAATTTCACCTCCCCCAACAATTCCTACAATGACAAACACAAAGGTGGTAAAACTATCCCGGAAAATTTTTACCCCATGCCATATTATTCGTACCAGCGTACATAGATAAAAGTTTACTACATATATACCTACGTCCCACACTAAAACCAAGAACAAAATTTCACCTCGCCAAAGAATTCCTTCAATGAGAAACACAAGAGGGTAATACTGTCCCAGGAAACTTTTACCCCTGCCATATTATTCATACTAGCGTACATATGTAAGAGTTTACTACATATATGACACCTATATTCCACTCTAAAAAAACAAGAAAATTTCACCTCCCCCAACAGTTCAAAGAATGAGAAACACAGGGAGGGGTAAAACTGTGCCGGGAAATTTTTACCAGAGCCATTTTGTTCATACTAGAGTACATAGGTAAACTTTTACTACATATGTCACACCTATATCCCACACTAAAAACAACAGAAAATTTTACCTTCCCCAACAATTCCAACAATGAGAAACACAAGGGGGTAAAACTGCCACGGGAAATTTTTACCCACCTGCCATTTTATTCATACTAGCGTACCTAGGTGAACGTATACTACATATATGAAAACTAAATTCTTCACAAAAACCAACCACGAAATGTTATCACCCCCAACAAATCCTGCAACGAGACACACAAGGGGGTAAAATTGTCTCGGTAATTTTTTACCCCCTGCCATATTATTCATACTAGCAAACAGGTAAAAGTTTACTACATATATCACACCTACATCCCTCATTAAAACGAACACCAAATTTCAATTCTCCCACAAAGTCCAACAATGAGAAACAAAAGGAGGTAAATCTGCCCCGGGAAATTTTTCCCCCCTGCCATATTATTCATACTTACGTACAGAGGAAAGGGTTTACTAAACATATGACACCTAACTACCACACTATAACCAACAACAAAATTAAAACTTCCACAACAATTCCAACAATGACAAAAACAAGAGGGTAAAATTGTCCCGGGAAACATTTACCCACTGCCATATTATTCATACTGGCGTATATAGGTAAAAGTTTACAATATATCACACCTACATCCCAAACTAAAACCAACAACAAAATTTCATCTCCCCCAACAATTCCAAAAATCAGAAACACAAAGTGGGTAAAATTGTTCCGTGAAATTTTCACCCCCTTGCCATATTATTCATACTACCGTACGGAGGTAAAAGTTTACTACATTTGTGACAAATACGTCCCACACTAAAACCAACAACAAAATTTCATCTGAGCAAAAAAATCCAACAATGAGAAACACAAGGAGGCTAAAACTGTACTGGGAAATTTTCACCCCCTGCCAAATTATTCATCTTAGCGTACAAAGGTAAAGATTTACTACATATAAGAAACCTACAAACCTCACTGAAACTAACAACAAAATTTCACCTCCCATAACAATTCCTGCAATGAAAAACACAAGGCGGTAAAACTGTCCCGGGAAATTTTTACACCTGCCATATTATTCATGCTAGCGTACTTTTGTAAAAGTTTACTACATATATAACACCTAAAACGATCACTGAAAACGAAAAAAAAATTAACCTCCCAAAACAATTCCAAAAATCACAAACACAAAAGGGGTAAAACTGTGCAGGGAAATTTTTACCCTCTGTTAAATTATTCATACGATCATACAAAGGTAAAGATTTACTACATATATGACACCTACAAACCTCACTGAAACCAACAACAAAATTTCATTTGAGCCAAAAATTCCAACAACGAGAAACAGAAGGGGGCTAAAACTGTACTGGGAAATTTTCACTCCCCTGCCAAATTATTCATCTTAGCGTACAAAGGTAAAGATTTACTATATATAAGACACCTACAAACCTCACTTATACCAACAACAAAATTTTACCACCCTCAACAATTCCAACAATGAGAAACACAAGGGGTGTAAAACTGTCCCGGAATATTTTTACCTCCTTGCCATATTACTAATATTAGCGTACATAGGTAAGAGTTTACTACATACATGACACCTAAATACCACACTAAATCCAATAACAAATTTTCACCTCCCCCAACAATTCCAACAATGCAAAACACAAGTGGGGTAAAACTGTCCCGGGATATTTTTACCACTTGCCATATTATTCATACTAGCGAACATAGGTAAAAGTTTGCAACATATGAGAAATCTATATCCCTCGCTAAAACCAACAACAAAATTTCACCTCCTCTAAAATTTCCTAAAATGACAAACACAAGTGGGTAAAACTGTCCCGGGAAAGTTTTACCTCCCTGCCATATTATTCATACTTGCGTACTTAGGTAAAAGTTTACAATATATGACACCTACATCCTACACTAAAACAAACAATAAAATTTCACCTCCCCTAACAATTCCAAAAATGAGAAAGAGAAATTGGGTAAAATTGTCCAGTGAAATTCTTACGCCCTTGGCATATTATTCATACTAGCGTACAAAGGTAAAAGTTTACTACATATGTGACACCTACATCTCACACTAAAACCAACAATAAAATTTCATCTCCCCCACCTATCCCAGCAATCTGAAACAAAAGAGGGGTAAAACTTCCCGGGAAATTTTTACCAGTGTCATATTATTGATACTAGAGTACATAGGTAAACGTTTACTACATATGTGACACCTATATCCCAGACTAAAACCAACAGAAAATTTCACTTACCCAACAATTCCAACAAAGGGAAACACATGGGGGTAAAACTCTCACGGGAAAATTTAACTCCCTTACCATATTAGTCATACTAGCGTACATAGGTAAAAGTTTACAATATATGACACTTACAAACCTCACTGTAACCAACAGAAAAATTTTACCAACCCCAACAATTCCTACAATGAAAATCAAAAGTGGGGTAATACTGTCCCGTAATATTTTTTTACCCCCGTTCCATATTACTCATACCAGCGAACATAGGTAAAAGTTTAATACATATGTAACACCTACATCCCACAATAAAAACAACACCAAATTTCACCACCAATAAAAATTCCAACAATGAGAAACACAAGGGGGTAAAACTGTCCCGGGAAATTTTTACCAGCTGCCATATTATTCATACTAGCGAACATAGGTAAAAGTTTGCTACATATATGAAACCAATATCCCTCGCTAAAACCAACAACAAAATTTCACCTCCCCTAAAATTTGCTAAAATGACAAACACAAGTGGGTAAAACTGTCCCGGAAAATTTTTACACCCTTGCCATATTATTCATACTTGTGTACATAGGTAAAAGTTTACAATATATGACACTTACATTCTACACTAAAAAAACAACAAAATTTCACCTCCCCTAACAATTCCAACAATAAGAAACACAAGGGGGTAAAACAATCTCGGGAAATTTTAACCCCTTACCATATTAATCATACTAGCGTACATAGGTAAAAGTTTACAGTATACGAAACTTACAAACCTCACTGTAACCAAAAACAAAATTTCACTTCCCCCAACAATTGCTACAATGAAAAGAAGAGGGGGGTAAATCTGTATCGGAAAATTTTGCCCCCTTCCATATTATTCACACTAGCGTACATATATAAAAGTTTACTACATATAGGACACCTACCTCTCTCACTAATAGGTAATAGCTTACACAGGTAATAGCTTATTACATATATGACAACTACATCCCTCACTGATACCAACAATGAAATTTCTTTTCCCCCAACAATTCCAACAATGAGAAAAAAAGGTGGGTAAAACTGACCCGAGAAATTTTACCCCCTTTCCATATTATTCATACTAATATTGATAAAAGTTTACTACATACATGACAGCTACATCCCTCACTAAAACCAACAGAAAATTTCAACTCCCCCAACTACTCCAACATTGTGAAACACAAGGGTGTTAAAACTGACACGGCAATTTGCCCCCTGGCATAATATTCATAGAAGCGTACACAGGTAAAAGGTTACTATATACGTGACACCTGCCTCCCACAGTAAAACCAACACAAAACTTTACCTTGTTCAACCATTCCTACAATGAGAATCTTAAGGGGGTAAAACTTTCCCGGAAAATTTTTACCAACTGCCATATTATTCAAACTAACTTACATAGGTAAACGTTTACTCATATACGACACCTATATCCCTCACTAAATCCAAAATCGAAATTTCACCTCCAACAATAATTCCTGCAATTAGAAATATAAGAGCGATAAAACTGTCCCGCGAAATCTTTACCCCTGATATATTATTCATGCTAGTGTACATAGGTAAAAGGTTAATACATATATGACCCCTAAAACGCCCACTGAAAACAACAACAAAATTTCACATCCCTCAAAAATTCTTACAATGACAAACACAAGAATGGTAAAATTGTCCCGGAAAATTTTAACACCCTGCATATTATTCATACTAGAGTACACAGGTAAAAGCTTACAACATATATGACACCTACATCCCTCACTAAGACCAACAACGAAATTTCTTTTACCCCAGCAATTCCAACAATGAGAAACACGAGGTGGGTAAAACTGACCCGAAACATTTTAACCGCATGTCATATTATTCATACTTGCGTACATAGGTAAATGCTTACAATATATGACACCTACATCCCACACTAAAACCAAAACTAACGAATATAGGAAAAATTTACTACATATATTACACCTACATCCCTCACTAAAGAAAGAACAAAATTTCACCTACCCCAACCTCTCATACAACGAGAAACAAAAGGGTGGCAAAACTGTCCCGGGAAATTTTTAACCCCCTGCCATATTATTCATACTAGTAAACATAGATTAGAGTTTACTACATACATGACACCTACATCCCACTCCTAAACCAACAACCAAATTTCACCTTCCCAACAATTCCAACAATAAGGAACGCGAGTGGGTAAAACTCACCGGGAAAATTTTTACATCCCCCTGTCATATTATTTATACTAACGTAAATAGGTAAACGTTTACTACAGATGTGATAGCTACATCCCACACTAAAACCAACAACAAAATTTCACCTCTCCCAACAATTACAACAATGAGAAACACAAGGGGGTAAAAGTGTCCCAGGAAATTTTTACCCCCTTCCATATTATTCATACTAGCGTTCATAAGTAAAAGTTTAATACATATAAGACACCTACATCCCTCAGTAAATCAAAAACAACAAATTTCACCTTCCCCAACAATTCCAGGAATGACAAACACAAGGTGTGTAAAACTGACCGGAAAAATTTTTAGCCCCTGTTATATTATTCATACTAACGTACAAAGGTAAAAGTTTAATACATATATAAAACCAAAATCCCTCACTTAAACCAACAGAAAATTTCACCTCCTCCAACAACTCCAACATTGAGAAACACACGGGTAGTAAAACTGATTCGGAAAATTGTAACCCTCTGCCATAATATTCATAGCAGCGTACACAGGTAAAAGGTTAATATATTAATGACACTTAGATCCCACAGTAAAACCAACAACAAAATTTCCCCTGATCAAACAATTTCTACAATGAGAAACACAAGGGGGGTAAAAGTGTCACTGGAAATTTTACCCCTGTCATATTATTCTACTACCGTACATAAAAAAATGCTACATACATGAAAAATCCATTCCTCTCCAAAACAAAAAACAAAATTTCACCTCACTCAACAATTCCTACAATGAGAAAAACAAGGGGGGAAAACTGTCCCGGGAGATTTTTACCCCTTCCATATTATTCATACTATAGTACATAGGTATAAGTAAACTACATATATGACACGTACACCCGTCATTAAAACAAACAACAAAAATTCCCTTCCCCCAGCAATTCCAACAATCAGAAACACAAACGGGGTAACACTGTCCCAGGAAATTTTAACCCATTGCCATATTAATCATACTAGCGTACATGGGTAAAAGTTTACTCTATATGTGACACCTACATCCCACACTAACACCAACAAAGAAATTTCATCTCCTCCAACAATTCCAACAACGAGAAACACAATGGCGGTTAAACTCTCCCGGGAAATTTCTACCCCCTGCCATATTATTCATACTAGCATAAAATGGTAAAAGTTTACTACATATATGAAACCTACTTCCGCCTTAAAACCAACAACCGAATTTCTGTTACCCCAACAATTCCAACAATGAGAAACACTAGAGAGGCAAAACTGACATGGGAAATGATTTTCCCTGCCATATTATTCATACTAGCGTACATAGGTAAACGTTTTCCACATATATTACACCTACATTCATAAATAAAACCAACAACATAATTTGACCTCCCCCAACATTTCCTACAATGAGAAAGACGAGACGGTAAAACTTTCGCGGTGGTTTTAACCGCCCTGCCATATTGTTCATAATATCGTACATAAGTAAAATTTTACTACATATATGAAACCTACATCCCTCACTAAAAGCAAAACCAAATTTCACCTCCCAAACAATTCCAACAATGAGAGACACAAAAGGGTACATCTGTCCATGGAAATTTTTAACCCCTGCAATATTATTCATACTAGCGTACATAGGGAAACGTTTACTCATATACGACACCTATATCCCTCACTAAAACCAGCAAAAAATTTTCTCCTCCCTCAACTATTCCATCAATGAGAAACAAAAGGGGGGTAAAACTATCCCGGGAAATTTTTACCATTGCCATATTTTTCATACTACGTACATACGTAAACGCTTACTAAATACAATAAACCTACATTCCTCATTAAAACCAACAACAAAATTCCACCAGCCCGAAATATTCGTACAACGAGAAACAAAAGGGTGGCAAAATTGACACGGGAAACTTTTAACCCCCTGTCATATTATTCATACCAATGTACATAGGTTAGAGTACACTACATACGTGACACCTACATCACACTCTAAAATCAACAAAAAAAATTCACCTCCCGCAACAATTCCAACAATGAGAAACACAAGTGGGTAAAACTCTCCGGGATAATTTTAACCCCAGTCATATTATTCATACTAGCGAAAATAGGTAAAAGTTTACAAGATATGTTACACCTACAACCCACACTAAAACCAACACATAATTTCACCACTGCCAACAAGTACAACAATGAGAAACCAACGTAGGTAAAAGTTTCAGGGGAAATTTTTACCCCCTTCCATATTGTTCATACTAGCGTACATAGGTAAATGTATACTACATATATGAAACCTATATCCCGCACAAAAGCCAACAACAAAATTTTACCTCTCCAAATATCCCTATAATGAGAAACAAAAGGGGGAAGATCTGTCCCTGAAAATTTACATTCCGCTGCCATATTATTCGTACTAGCGTACATAGCTAACGTTTGCTACGTATATGATACCTACATCTATCACATTTTTAACCCCACCCAATATTATTCATACTAGCGTACATAGGTAAACGTTTTCAACATATATTACAAATACATACATTACTAAAACCAACAACATAATTTGACCTCCCCGAACATTTCCTACAATGAGAAACACGAGACAGTAAAACTGTCGCGGGAAGTTTTAACCGCCCTGCCATATTGTTCATAGTATTGTACATAGGTAAAATTTACTACATATAGGACACTTACATCCCTCACTCAAGCAAACCACAAAATTTTAACCCCCCCAGCCATTCCTACAATTATAAACTTAGGGGGGGTAAAGCTGTCCCGGGAAATTTTTACCCCTTCCATATTATTCATACTAGAGTGCGTAGTTAAAAGCTTATATGAAGTTATAAGTTACATATATGAAACCTATATCCCTCACTAAAACCAACACCAAATTTCAGCTCACCAACAATTCCAACAATTAGAGACACAAGGGGTAAATCTGTCCCTGGAAATTTTTACCCCCTGCCATATTATTCATACTAGCTTACATAGATAAAAATTTACAATATATGACACATACAAACCTCACTGTAACCAACAACAAAATTTCACCTCCCCCAACCATTCCTACAATGAAAAACAAAAAAGGGCTAGAAACAAAAGGGTGGCAAAACTGTTTATTCGTACTAGCTTACATAGATTAGAGTTTACTACATACACCCACTCTTAAACCAACAACCAAATTTCACGTTCCCCAACAATTCCAACAATGAGGAACGTTAGTTGGTAAAGCACTCCGGGAAAATTTTTACCTCCCCCTGTCATATTATTTATACTAACGTAAATAGGAAAGGGTTTAATACATATGTGACACCTACATCCCACACTAAAACCAACAACAAGATTTAACCTCTGCCAATAATTACAACAATGAGAAACACAACGGGGTAAAACTGTCCCATAAAATTTTTAATCCGCTTCCATATTATTCATACTAGCGTTCATAAATAAAGGTTTACTACATATAGGACACCTACATCCCTCAGTAAATCAAAAACAACAAAATTTCACCTTCCCCAACAATTCCAGCAATGACAAACACAAGGTGGGTAAAACTTACACGAAAAAATTTAACCCCTGCAATATTATTCATACTAACGTTCATAGGTAAAAGTTTAATACATATATAAAACCAACATTCCTCACTAAATCCAACAGAATGTTTCACCTCCCCCAGCAACTCCAACATTGAGAAACACAAGGGGGGTAAAACTGACTCGGGAAATTGTTAACCCCTGCCATATTATTCACACTAGCGTACATAGGTAAACGTTTACTGATATAAGACACCTATATCCCTCAATAAAACTAACAACAAAATTTCACCTCTCTCAACAATTCCTGCAATGACAAACACAATGGGGATTGCTCTCCCGGGAGATTTTAACCCCCTGCCATATTAATCATACTAGCGTACATGGGTAAAAGTTTACAACATGTGTGACACCTACATCCCACACTAACACATACAAAAGAAATTTAATCTCCTCATACAATTATAACAATGAGAAACACAATGGCGGTAAAACTGTCCCGGGAAATTTCTACCCCCTGCCATATTATTCATACTAGCGTAAAATGGTAAAAGTTTACTACATATATGTAACCTACTTCCGCCCTAAAACCAACAACCGAATTTCTGTTATCCCAACAATTCAAACAATGAGAAACACAAGAGAAGCAAAACTAACATGGGAAATGATTACCCCTGCCGTATTATTCATACTAGCGTACATAGGTAAACGTTTTCCACATATATTACACCTACATACATCAATAAAAGCAACAACATAATTTGACCTCCCCCAACATTTTCTACAATGAGAAACACAAGGTGGTAAAACCGTCGCCGGAAGTTTTCACCGCACTGCCATATTGTTCATACTATCGTACGTAGGAAAAATTTTACTAGGACACCTAGGAATATTTTACCCCCATGCCATATTACTCATACTAGCGTAAATAGGTAAACGTTTACTTATATACGACACCTATATCCCTCACTAAAACCAACAACAAAATTTCACTTCACTCAACTATTCCAACAATGAGAAACAAAGGGGGGGGGGTAAAACTATCCCGGGAATTTTTTACCCCTTTACATATTATTCATACTAGCGTACATAGGTAAAAGTTTATTACATATGTGACACCTATATCCACCACTAAAACCAACAACAAAATTTCAGCTCCCTCAAAAATACCTACAATGAAAAACACAAGGGGTAGAACTGTCCCGAGAATTTTATAGTCCTCTGCCATATTATTCGTACTAGCGTACATAGGTAAACGTTTACTATATATATGACACCTACATCTATCACTAAAACAAACAACGAAATTTTACCTCCCCAACTATTCCTAGAATGACAAACACAAGGGGGGAAAGCTTTCCCGGGAAATGTTTACCCCATCCCATATTATTTACACTATCGTATATAGGTATAAGTTTACTACATATAAGACAGGTACATATGTCATTAAAACGAACAACAAAAATTCCCCTCCCCCAACAATTCCAACATTCAGAAACACAAACGGGGTCATACTGTCCCGGGAAATTTTAACCCCCTGCAATACTAATCATACTGGCCTACATTCCACATTAACACCAGCAAAGAAATTTCATCTCGTCCAACAATTACAACAATTAGAAACACAATGTCGGTAAAACTGTACTTGGAAATTATTACTCCTTGCCATATTATTCATACTACCGTAAAAAGTCTTAAAGCTTACTACATATGTGGAACCTACATCCCTCACTAAAAGCAAAACCAAAATTTTACCACCTCCAATATCCCTACAATGAGAAACACAAGGGGGAAGAACTGTCCCGGAAAATTTATAGTTTCCTGACATATTATTCGTACTAGCGTACATAGGTAAACGTTTACTACATGTATGACACGTACATCCATCATTAAAACGAACAACAAAAATTCCTATTCCCCAACAAGTCCGATAATCAGAAACACAAACGGGGTAATACTGTTTCGGGAAATTTTAACCCCCCTGCCATATTAATCATACTAGAGTACATGGGTAAACGTTTACTACATATGTGACACCTACATCTCACACTAACACCAACAAAAGAAATTTCATCTCCTCCAACAATTCCAACAATGAGAAAAACAATGACGGTAAAACTGTCCCGGGGAATTTTCACCCCTTTCCATATTATTCTTACTAGCGTAAAAAGCTAAAAGTTTACTACATATATGAAACCTACTTCCACCCTAAAATCAACAACCAAATTTCTCTTACTCCAAAATTTCAACAATGAGAAACACAAGAGAGGTAAAACTGACATGGGAAATGTTTACCCCTTCCATATTATTCATACTAGCGTACATAGGTAAACGTTTTCAATATATATTACACCTACATACATTACTAAAACCAACAACATAATTTGACCTCCCCGAACATTTTCTACAATGAGAAACACGAGGGGGTAAAACTGTCGCGGGAAGTTTTAACCGCCCTGCCATATTGTTCATACTATCGTACATAGGTAAAAGTTTACTACATATACGACACCTACATCCCTCACTTAAGCAAACCGCAAAATTTCAACTTCCTCAGCCATTCCTACAATTAGAGACTAAGGGGGGGTTAAACTGTCGCAGGAATTTTTTACCCCTTCCATATTATTCATAATAGAGTACATAGTTAAAAGCTTACTACATATATGAAACTTACATCCCTCACTAAAACCAACACCAAATTTCAACTCCCCAACAATTCCAACAATGGGAGAAACAAAGGGGTAAATCTGTCCGTGGAAATTTTTACTCCCTGAAATATTACTCATACTAGCGTACATAGGTAAAAGTTTACAATATACGACACCTACATTAGATACTATAACCAACATGAAAATAAAAACTCCTACAACAATTCCAACAATGACAAACACAAGAGGGGTAAAATTGTCCCGGGAAACTTTTACCTCCTGCCATATTATACATACTAGCGTACATAGATAAACGTTTACTCATATACGACACATTTATCCCTCACTAAAACCAGAAACGAAATTTCACATCCCCCAACAATTCCTGCAATTAGAAATATAAGAGCGGTAAAACTGTCCCGGGAAATTTTTACCCCTGATATATTATTCATGCTAGCGTACAGAGGTAAAAGGTTACTACATATATGACACCTAAAACGACCACTGAAAACAACAACAAATTTCACCTCCCTCAAAAATTCTTACAATGACAAACCAAAGAAGGGAAATATTGTCCCGGAAAATTTTAACCCCCTGCATATTATTCATACTAGCGTACATAGGTAAAAGCTTACAACATATATGACACCTACATCCCTCACAAAGACCAACAACGAAATTTCTATTCCCCCAACAATTCCAACAATGAGAAACACGAGGTGGGTAAAACTGACCCGAAAAATTTTTACCGCATGCCACCTTATTCATACCTGCGTACATAGGTAAATGCTTATAATATATGACACCTACATCCCACGCTAATACCAATATTAACGTACATAGGTAAAAGTTTACTACATATATGACAGCTACATCCCTCATTAAAGGAAACAACAAAATTTCACCTACCCCAACCTTTCCTACAACGAGAAACAAATGGGTGGTGAAACTGTCCCGGGAAATTTTTAACCGCCTGCCATATTACACGTAGTAGCGAACATTGACTAGAGTTTACTGCATACATGACACCTACATCCCACTCTTAAATTAACAACTAAATTTCACCTCTGCCAACAATTACAACAATGAGAAACACAAGGGGTAAAACAGTCCCAGGAAATTTTTACCCCCCTCCCATATTATTCATACTAGCGTTCATAAGTAAAAGTTTACTACATATAGGAAACCTACATCCCTCAGTAAATCAAAAACAACAAAATTTCACCTTCCCCAACAATACCAGGAATGACAAACACGAGTTGGGTAAAACTGACCCGAAATATTTTTAACCACTGCCATATTATTCATACTAACGTACATAGGTAAAAGTGTAATACATATATAACACCAACATCCCTCACTAAAACCAACAGAAAATTTCACCTCTCCCAACAACTACAAAATTGAGAAACACAAGGGGACAAAACTGTCGCGGAAAATTTTTACCCCCCCTGCTATATTATTCATACTAGCGTGCATAGGTAAACGTTTACTCATATACGACACCTATATCCCTCACTTAAACAAACAATAAAATTTCACCTCTCTCAACAATTCCTAAAACGACAGCACAAGGGAGGAAACCTGCCCCGGTACATTATTACCCCCTTCCATATTATTATTACGACACGTACACCCGTCATTAAAACAAACAACAAAAATTCCCCTCCCGCAACAATTCTAACTATAAGAAACACAATGGTGGTAAAACTGTCCCGGGAAATTTCTACCCCCTGCCATATTATTCATACTAGCGTAAAATGGTAAAAGTTTACTACATATATGCCACTTATTTCCGCCCAAAACCAACAACTAAATTTCTCTTACCCCAACATTTCCAACAATTAGAAACACAAGAGAGCAAAACTGACATGGGAAATGATTACTCCTGCCATATTATTCATACTAGCGTACATAGGTAAACGTTTTCTACATATATTACACCTACATACATCAGTAAAACCAACAACATAATTTGACTTCCCCCAACTTTTTCTACAATGAGAAACACAATAGGGTAAAACTGTCGCGGAAATTTTAGCCGCCCTGCCATATTGTTCATACTATTGTACATAGGAAAAATTTTAGTACATATAGGACACCTACATCCCTCGCTAAAGCAAAAAACAAAATTTTACCTCCCCCAGCCATTCTTACAATTAGAAACTTAGGGGGGTAAACTGTTCCGGGAAATTTCTACCCCCTTCAATATTATTCATACTAGCGTACATAGGTAAAAAAATTACAATATACGACACCTACATTAGACACTATAACCAACATGAAAATAAAACCTCCTACAATTCCAACAATGAAAACAAAAGGAGGGTAAAATTGTCCCGGGAAACTTTTATCTCGTGCCATATTATACATTCTAGCGTACATAGGTATAAGTTTACAATATAGGACACATAAAAAACTCACCGTAACCAACAACAAAATTTCACCTCCAGCAACAATTCCTACATTGAAAAACAAAAGGCGGTTAAAACTGTCCCGGAATATTTTGCCTCCATGTCATATTTCTCATACTAGCGTACATAGGTAAACGTTTACTCATGTACTACACCTATATCCCTCACTAAAACCATCAACAAATTTTCACCTCCCTCAACTATTCCATCAATGAGAAACAAAAAGGGGGTAAAACTATCCCGGGAAATTTTTACCAGTGCCATATTTTTCATACTAGCGTCCGTATGTGAACGCTTACTACATACATGAAACATATTTCCCACACTATAACCGACAACAAAATTTCACCTTCCCAAAATATTCTTAAAATGAAAGACACAAGGGGTAAAACTCTCCCGGGAAATTTTTAACACGTGGCATATTACGCATACTGGCGAACATAGGTAAAATTTACTACATATATGACACTTACATTCCTTATTAAAACTAACAACAAAATTCCACCAGCCCGAAATATTCGTACAATGAGAAACAAAAGGGTGGCAAACTTTCAACCCTCTGTCATATTATTCATACTACCGTACATAAGTTAGATTATACGTGACACCTACATCACACTCTAAAATGAACAACAAAATTTCACCTCTCCCAATAATTCCAACAATTAGAAACACAAGTGATAAAAACTCTCCGGGAAATTTTTACCCATATTATTCATACTAGCGTAAATAGCTAAACTTTACTACATATGTGACTCCTATAACCCACACTAAAACCAACAACAAAATTTTACCACCACCAACAATTACAACAATGATAAACACAAGGTGTGTAAAACAGTCCCGGGAAATTTTTACTCCCTTCCATATTATTCATACTAGCGGACATATGTAAAAGTTTATTACTTATATGAAACCTATATCAGCCGCTAAAACCAACAGCAAAATTTCAGCTCCTTCAAAAATACCTACAATGAGAAACACAAGGGGTAGAACTGTCCCGGAAATTTTATAGTCCTCTGCCATATTATTAGTACTAGCGTACATAGGTAAACGTTTACTATATATATGACACCTACATTTATCACTAAAATAAACAATGAAATTTCACCTCCCCAACAATTCCTACAATGACAAACACAAGGGGGGAAAACTGTCCCGGGAAATGTTTACTCCATTCCATATTATTTATACTATCGTACATAAGTAAAATTTGGTACATATACGAAACCTATATCCGTCAATAAAAAGAATAACAAAATTTCACCTCCCTAAAAATTTTCTAAAATGACAAACACAAGAGGATAAATTGTCCCGGGAAATTTTTACCCCTTACCAGATTATTCATACTATCGTACAAAGGTAAAAATTTACTACATATAAGAAAACTAGAAACCACACTGTAACAAGCAACAAAATTTCACCTCCCCAACTATTCCTACAATGAAAAACCAAGGGGGGTAAAACTGTCCCGGAATATTTTTACTCCCGTGCCATATTACTCATACTAGCGAACATAGGTAAAATTTCAGTACATACATGACACCATCATCCCTCATTAAAACCAACAAAATTCCAACTCCTCCAACAATTTGTACAATTAGAAACAAAAGGCTGGCAAAACTGTACCGGGAAATTTTGAATCTCCTGCCATATTATTCATGCTAGCGTACAAAGGTTAGAGTTTACTCCATACGTGACACCTACATCACACTCTAAAACCAACAACAAAATTTAAACCCCCCAACAATTTCAACAACGAGAAACACAAGTGGGTAAAACTCTCCGGGAAAATTTTTACCCCATTCAATATTATTCATACTAGCGTAAATAGGTATAAGTTTACTAGATATGTGACTCCTACAACCCACACTAAAACCAACACCGAAATTTCACCACCGCCAACAATTACAACAATGATAAACACAAGGTGGGTAAAACTGTCCCGGGAAATTTTTACCTACCTTCCATATTATTCATACTAGCGTACATAGGTAAATGTTTACTACATATATTAAACCTATATTCCGCACAGAAACCAACAACAAAATTTTACCTCCTCAAATATCCTACAATGAGAAACACAAGGAGGAAGAACTGTCCCGGAAAATTTATAGTCCCCTGCCATATTATTCGTACTAGCGTACATAGGTAAACGTTTACCATGTATATGACACCAACATCTATCACTAAAACTAAAATCGAAATCTCACCTCCCTAACAATTCCTACAATGACAAAAACAAAGTGCAAATCTGTCCCGGGAAATTTTTACCCCCTCCCATATTATTCATACTATCGTACATAGGTAAACGTTTTCAACATATATTACACCTACATACATCACTAAAACCAAAAACATAATTTGATCTCCCCGAACATTTCCTACAATGAGAAACAAGGGGGTAAAACTGTTGCGGGATGTATTAACCGCCCTGCCATATTGTTCATACTATCGTACATGGGTAAAAGTTTACTACATATATGACACCTACATCCCTCACTCAAGCAAACCACAAAATTTCAGCTCCCCCAGCCATTCCTACAAATAGAAGCTTAAGGGGGGGCTAAAACTGTCCCAGGGAATTTTTACCCCTTCCATTTTATTCATAAATGAGTACGTAGTTAAAAGCTTACTACATATATGAAACCTACATCCCTCACTGAAACCAACACCAAATTTCACCAACCCAAAAATTCGAACAATGAGAGACACAAGGTGGTAAATCTGTGTCTAGAATTTTTTATGCCCGGTCATATTATTCATACTAGCGTACATAGGTAATAGTTTACAATATACGACACCTACATTAGACACTATAACCAACATGAAAATAAAACCTCCTACAACAATTCCAACAATGACAAACACAAGGTGCGTAAAATTGTTCCGGAAAACTTTTACCTCCTGCCATATTATACATACTAGCGTTCATAGGTAAAAGTTTACAATATATAACACATATAAAACTCACTGTAACCAGCAACAAAATTTCACCTCCCCCAACAATTCCTACAATGAAAAACAAAAAGGGGTAAAACTGTCCCGGAATATTTTTACCCCCATGCCATATTACTCATACTAGCGAACATAGAAAAAAGTTTACTATATATGTGAAACCTACTTCCGCCCTAAAACCAACAACCGAATTTCTCTTACCCCAACAATACCAACAATGAGAATCACAAGAGAGGTAAAAATCACATGGGAAATGTGTAACTCTGCCATATTATTCATACTAGCGTACATAAATAAACGTTTTTCACATATATTAAACCTACATCCGTCACTGAAACCAACAATATAATTTGACCTCCCCAACATTTCGTACAATGAGAAAACCAAGGAGGTAAACTGTCGCGGGAAGTTTTAACCGCCCTGCCATATTGTTCATACTATCGTACATAGGTAAAAATTTACTACCTAAAGGACACCTACATCCCTCACTAAAGCAAACAACAATATTTCATCTCCCCCAGCCATTCCTACAATTATAAATTTTGGAGGTGAAACTGTCTCGTGAAATTTTTACCCCATTCCATATTATTCATACTAGAGTACATAGGTAAAAGCTTACTACACATACGAACCCTACATCCCTCACTAAAAGCAACACTAAATTTCACCTCCCCAACAATTCCAACAATGAGAGACACAAGAGGGAAAATTGTCCCTGGAAATTTTTACCCCCTGCTATATTATTCATACTAGCGTACATAGGTAATACTTTACAATATACGACAACTACATTAGACACTATAACCAACATGAAAATAAAACCTCCTACAACAATTCCAACAATGAAAAACACAAGGTGGGTAAAATTGTCCCGGAAAAATTTTACCTCTTGCCATATTATACATACTAGCGTTCATTGGTAAAAGTTTACAATATATGACACATATAAAACTCACTGTAACCAGCAACAAAATTTCACCTCCCCCAACAATTCCTACAATGAAAAACAAACGGGGGGTAAAACTGTCCCGGAATATTTTTACCCCCATGCCATATTACTCATACTAGCGAACATAGAAAAAAGTTTACTACATATGTGACACCTACATCCCACAGTAAATCCAACACCATATTTCACCTGCCCCAACAATTTCAACAATGAGAGACACAAGGGGGTACAACTGTCCCAGGAAATTTTTACCACCTGCCATATTATTCATACTAGCGTACATAGGTAGGAGTTTACTCCATACGTGACACCTACATCTTACTCTAAAACCAACAACAAAATTTCACCTCCCCCAACAATTCCAACAATGAGAAACAAAAGTTGGTAAAACTCTCCGGGAAAATTTTTACCCTCTTCAATTTTATTCATACTAGCGTAAAAAGGTAAAAGTTTACTACATATGTGACTCCTACAACCCACACTAAAACCAACAACAAAATTTTACCTCCTCAAATATCCCTACAATGAGAAACACAAGGGGGAAGAACTGTCCCGGAAAATTTATAGTACCCTGCCATATTATCCGTTCTAGCGTACATAGGTAAACATTTACTATGTATATGACACCTACATCTATCACTAAAACTAAAAGCGAAATTTCTCCTCGTCAACTATTCCTACAATGACAAAAACAAAGTGGAAAATTGTCCCGGGAAATGTTTACTCCATCCCATATTATTTATACTATCGTACATAAATAAAGTTTGGTACATATACGAAACCTATATCCCTCAATAAAACAAACAACAAAATTTCACCTCCCCAAACATTTCCTCAAATGACAAACACAAGGAGATAAATTGTCCGGGGACATATTCACCCCTCTGCTATATTATTCATACTTGCAAATATAGGTAAATGTTTACAATATATGACACCTACATCCCACACTAAAACTAACAACAAAATATTACCTCTCCCAGCAATTAAAGAAATGAGAAAAACAAAGTGGGTAAAACTGTCCCGGGAAATTTTTACCCCCTGCCACATTATTCATACTAGCGTACAAACGTAAAGATTTACTACATATAAGAAACCTAAAAACCACACTGTAACCAGCAACAAAATTTTACCTCTCCCAACTATTCCTACAATGAAAAACCAAGGGGGGTAAAACTGTCCCGGAATATTTTTACTCCCGTGCCATATTACTCATACTAGCGAACATAGGTAGAAATTTACTACATTCATGACACCTAAATCCCACTCTAAAACCAACAACAAAATTTCACCCCCCCCAACAATTTCAACAACGAGAAACACAAGTGGGTAAAATTATCCGGGAAAATTTTTACCCCATTCAATATTATTCATACTAGCGTAAATAGGTATAAGTTTACTAGGTATGTGACTCCTACAACCCACACTAAAACCAACACCGAAATTTCACCACCGCCAACAATTACAACAATGATAAACACAAGGTGGGTAAAACTGTCCCGGGAAATTTTTACCCACCTTCCATATTATTCATACTAGCGTACATAGGTAAATGTTTACTACATATATAAAACATATATTCCGCACAAAAACCAACAACAAAATTTTACCTCCTCAAATATCCTACAATGAGAAACACAAGAGGGAAGAACTGTCCCGGAAAATTTATAGTCCCCTGCCATATTGTTCATACTATCGTACATAGGTAAAAGTTTACTACATATAGAACGCCTACATCCCTTGCTAAAGCAAACAACAAAATTTCACCTCCCCCAACCATTCCTACAATTAGAATCTTAGGAAGGGTATAACTGCCCTGGGAAATTTTTAACCCATTCCATATTATTCATACTAGAGTACATAGGTAAAAGCGTACTACATATATGAAACCTACATCGCTCACTAAAACCAACAACAAAATTTCACCTCCTCAAGCATTTCCTAAAATGATAAACACAAGGGGATAAAACTGTCCGGAGAAATTTTTACCCCAATGCTTATATTACTCATACTTGCAACTATAGGAAATGCTTACAATTAATGACACCTATATCCAACATTAAAACTAACAACAAAATTTCACTTCCCCCACAATTAAAGAAATAAAAAACACAAACTGGGTAAAACTGTCCCGGGAAATTTTTACACGCTGCCAAATTATTAATACTAGCGAACATAGGTAAAAGTTTACTACATACATGACACCTACATCCCTCATTAAAACCAACAACAAAATTTCACCTCCCCCAACAATTCCTACAATGAAAAACCAAGGGGGGTTAAACAGTCCCGGAATATTTTTACCCCCGTGCCATATTACTCATACTAGCGAACATAGGTAAAATTTTACTACATACATGAAACCTTCATCCCTCATTAAAACCAACAACAAAATTCCACCTCCCCCAACAATTTGTACAATGAGAAACAAAAGGGTGGCAAAACTGCCCCGGGAAATTATTAATCCTCTGCCATATTATTTATACTAGCGTACATAGGTTGAAGTTTACTCCATACGTGACACCTACATCCCACTCTAAAACCAACAACAAAAGTTCACCTCCAGACAATTCCTAGAGTGACAAAAAAGGGGAAAGTCGTCCCGGGAAATTTTTACCCCCTCCCATATTATTCATACTATCGTACATAGGTATAAGATTACAACATGTATGACACGTGCATCCATCATTAAAACGAACAACAAAAATTCCCCTCCCCCCACAATTCCGATAATCAGGATCACAAACGCGGTAATACTGTCCCGGGAAATTTAAACCACCAGCAATATTATTATTACTAGCGTAAAAAAGGAAAAGTTTATTACATATATGAAACCTACTTCCACCCTAAAACCAACAACCGAATTTTTCTTACCCCAATAATTTCAAAATTGAGAAACACAAGAGAGGTAAACTGACATGGGAAATGTTTACCGCTGCCTTATTATTCATACTAGCGTACATATGTAAACGTTTTTAACATATATTACACCTACATACATTACTAAATCCAACAACATAATTTGACCTCCCCGAACATTTCCTACAACGAGAAACACAAGGGGACAAAACTGTCGCGGAAAATTTTTACCCCCCCTGCTATATTATTCATACTAGCGTGCATAGGTAAACGTTTACTCATATACGACACCTATATCCCTCACTAAAATAAACAACAAAATTTCACCTCTCTCAACAATTCCTAAAACGACAGCACAAGGGGGGAAACCTGCCCCGGTAGATTTTTACCCCTTCCATATTATTCATACTATCGTACATAGGTATAATTTTACTACATATAAGACACGTACACCCGGCCTTAAAACGAACAACAAAAATTCCCCTCCCGCAACAATTCTAACAATGTGAAACACAATGGTGGTAAAACTGTCCCGGGAAAATTCTACCCCCTGCCATATTATTCATACTAGCGTAAAATGTTAAAAGTTTATTACATATATGCCACTTATTTCCGCCCAAAACCAACAACTGAATTTCTCTTACCCCAACATTTCCAACAATTAGAAACACAAGAGAGCAAAACTGACATGGGAAATGATTACCCCTGCCATATTATTCATACTAGCGTACATAGGTAAACGTTTTCTACATATATTACACCTACATACATCAGTAAAACCAACAACATAATTTGACTTCCCCATACTTTTTCTACAATGAGAAACACAATAGGATAAAACTGTCGCGGAAATTTTAGCCGCCCTGCCATATTGTTCATACTATTGTACATAGGAAAAATTTTAGTACATATAGGACACCTACATCCCTCGCTGAAGCAAAAAATCAAAATTACACCTCCCCCAGCCATTCTTGCAATTAGAAACTTAAGGGGGTAAACTGTCCCGGGAAATTTCTACCCCCTTCAATATTATTCATTCTAGCGTACATAGGTAAAAAAATTACAATATACGACACCTACATTAGACACTATAACCAACATGAAAATAAAACCTTCTATAATTCCAACAATGACAAACAAAAGGAGGATAAAATTGTCCCGGGAAACTTTTATCTCGTGCCATATTATACATTCTAGCGTACATAGGTATAAGTTTACAATATAGGACACATAAAAAACTCACCGTAACCAACAACAAAATATCACCTCCCGCAACAATTTATACATTGAAAAACAAAAGGCGGTTAAAACTGTCCCGGAATATTTTACCCCCATGTCATATTTCTCATACTAGTGTACATAGGTAAACGTTTACTCATGTACGACACCTATATCCCTCACTAAAACCATCAGCAAACTTTCACCTCCCTCAACTATTCCATCAATGAGAAACAAAAAGGGGGTAAAACTATCCCGGGAAATTTTTAGCAGTGCCATATTTTTCATACTAGCGTACATATGTCAACGCTTACTACATACATGAAACATATTTCCCACACTATAACCGACAACAAAATTTCACCTTCCCAAAATATTCTTAAAATGAAAGACACAAGGGGGTAAAACTCTCCCGGGAAATTTTTAACACGTGGCATATTACGCATACTGGCGAACATAGGTAAAATTTACTACATATATGACACTTACATTCCTTATTAAAACTAACAACAAAATTCCACCAGCCCGAAATATTCGTACAATGAGAAACAAAAGGGTGGCAAACTTTCAACCCTCTGTCATATTATTCATACTACCGTACATAAGTTAGATTATACGTGACACCTACATCACACTCTAAAATGAACAACAAAATTTCACCTCTCCCAATAATTCCAACAATTAGAAACACAAGTGGTTAAAACTCTCCGGGAAATTTTTACCCATATTATTCATACTAGCGTAAATAGCTAAAGTTTACTACATATGTGACTCCTATAACCCACACTAAAACCAACAACAAAATTTCACCACCGCCAACAATTAGAACAATGATAAACACAAGGTGTGTAAAACAGTCCCGGGAAATTTTTAATCCCTTCTATATTATTCATACTAGCGTACATATGTAAAAGTTTATTACTTATATGAAACCTATATCAGCCGCTAAAACCAACAGCAAAATTTCAGCTCCTTCAAAAATACCTACAATGAGAAACACAAGGGGTAGAACTGTCGCGGAAATTTTATAGTCCTCTGCCATATTATTAGTACTAGCGTACATAGGTAAACGTTTACTATATATATGACACCTACATTTATCACTAAAATAAACAATGAAATTTCACCTCCCCAACAATTCCTACAATGACAAACACAAGGGAGGAAAACTGTCCCGGGAAATGTTTACTCCATTCCATATTATTTATACTATCGTACATAAGTAAAATTTGGTACATATACGAAACCTATATCCGTCAATAAAAAGAATAACAAAATTTCACCTCCCCAAAAATTTTCTAAAATGACAAACACAAGAGGATAAATTGTCCCGGGAAATTTTTACCCCCTGCCAGATTATTCATACTATCATACAAAGGTAAAGATTTACTACATATAAGAAAACTAGAAACCACACTGTAACAAGCAACAAAATTTCACCTCCCCAACTATTCCTACAATGAAAAACCAAGGGGGGTAAAACTGTCCCGGAATATTTTTACTCCCGTGCCATATTACTCATACTAGCGAACATAGGTAAAATTTCAGTACATACATGACACCTTCATCCCTCATTAAAACCAACAAAATTCCAACTCCTCCAACAATTTGTACAATTAGAAACAAAAGGCTGGCAAAACTGTACCGGGAAATTTTGAATCTCCTGCCATATTATTCATGCTAGCGTACAAAGGTTAGAGTTTACTCCATACGTGACACCTACATCACACTCTAAAACCAACAACAAAATTTAACCCCCCCAACAATTTCAACAACGAGAAACACAAGTGGGTAAAACTCTCCGGGAAAATTTTTACCCCATTCAATATTATTCATACTAGCGTAAATAGGTATAAGTTTACTAGATATGTGACTCCTACAACCCACACTAAAACCAACACCGAAATTTCACCACCGCCAACAATTACAACAATGATAAACACAAGGTGGGTAAAACTGTCCCGGGAAATTTTTACCCAACTTCCATATTATTCATACTAGCCTAAAAAGGTAAAAGTTTACTACATATGTGACTCCTACAACCCACACTAAAACCAACAACAAAATTTTACCTCCTCAATTATCCTACAATGAGAAACACAAGGAGGAAGAACTGTCCCTGAAAATTTATAGTCCCCTGCCATATTATTCGTACTAGCGTACATAGGTAAACGTTTACCATGTATATGACACCAACATCTATCACTAAAACTAAAATCGAAATCTCACTTCCCCAACAATTCCTACAATGACAAAAACAAAGTGGAAATCTGTCCCGGGAAATTTTTACCCCCTCCCATATTATTCATACTATCGTACATAGGCTAACGTTTTCAACATATATTACACCAACATACATCACTAAAACCAACAACATAATTTGATCTCCCCGAACATTTCCTACAATGAGAAACAAGGGGGTAAAACTGTTGCGGGATGTATTAACCGCCCTGCCATATTGTTCATACTATCGTACATGGGTAAAAGTTTACTACATATATGACACCTACATCCCTCACTCAAGCAAACCACAAAATTTCACCTCCCCCAGCCATTCCTACAAATAGAAGCTTAAGGGGGGGCTAAAACTGTCCCAGGGAATTTTTACCCCTTCCATTTTATTCATAAATGAGTACGTAGTTAAAAGCTTACTACATATATGAAACCTACATCCCTCACTGAAACCAACACCAAATTTCACCAACCCAAAAATTCCAACAATGAGAGACACAAGGTGGTAAATCTGTGTCTAGAATTTTTTATGCCCTGTCATATTATTCATACTAGCGTACATAGGTAATAGTTTACAATATACGACACCTACATTAGACACTATAACCAACATGAAAATAAAACCTCCTACAACAATTCCAACAATGACAAACACAAGGTGCGTAAAATTGTTCCGGAAAACTTTTACCTCCTGCCATATTATACATACTAGCGTTCATAGGTAAAAGTTTACAATATATAACACATATAAAACTCACTGTAACCAGCAACAAAATTTCACCTCCCCCAACAATTCCTACAATGAAAAACAAAAGGGGTAAAACTGTCCCGGAATATTTTTACCCCCATGCCATATTACTCATTCTAGCGAACATAGAATAAAGTTTACTATATATGTGAAACCTACTTCCGCCCTAAAACCAACAACCGAATTTCTCTTACCCCAACAATACCAACAATGAGAATCACAAGAGAGGTAAAAATCACATGGGAAATGTGTAACCCTGCCATATTATTCATACTAGCGTACATAAATAAACGTTTTTCACATATATTAAACCTACATCCGTCACTGAAACCAACAATATAATTTGACCTCCCCAACATTTCGTACAATGAGAAAACCAAGGAGGTAAACTGTTGCGGGAAGTTTTAACCGCCCTGCCATATTGTTCATACTATCGTACATAGGTAAAAATTTACAACCTAAAAGACACCTACATCCTTCACTAAAGCAAACAACAATCTTTCATCTCCCCCAGCCATTCCTACAATTATAAATTTAGGGGGGTGAAACTGTCTCGTGAAATTTTTACCCCATTCCATATTATTCATACTAGTATACATAGGTAAAAGCTTACTACCCATACGAACCCTACATCCCTCACTAAAAGCAACACTAAATTTCACCTCCCCAACAATTCCAACAATGAGAGACACTAGGGGGGAAAATTGTAACTGGAAATTTTTACCCCCCTGCTACATTATTCATACTAGCGTACATAGGTAATAGTTTACAATATACGACAACTACATTAGACACTATAACCAACATGAAAATAAAACCTCCTACAACAATTCCAACAATGAAAAACACAAGGTGGGTAAAATTGTCCCGGAAAAATTTTACCTCTTGCCATATTATACATACTAGCGTTCATTGGTAAAAGTTTACAATATATGACACATATAAAACTCACTGTAACCAGCAACAAAATTTCACCTCCCCCAACAATTCCCACAATGAAAAACAAACGGGGGGTAAAACTGTCCCGGAATATTTTTACCCCCATGCCATATTACTCATACTAGCGAACATAGAAAAAAGTTTACTACATATGTGACACCTACATCCCACAGTAAATCCAACACCATATTTCACCTGCCCCAACAATTTCAACAATGAGAGACACAAGGGGGTACAACTGTCCCAGGAAATTTTTACCACCTGCCATATTATTCATACTAGCGTACATAGGTAGGAGTTTACTCCATACGTGACATCTACATCCCACTCTAAAACCAACAACAAAATTTCACCTCCCCCAACAATTCCAACAATGAGAAACAAAAGTGGGTAAAACTCTCCGGGAAAATTTTTACCCTCTTCAATTTTATTCATACTAGCGTAAAAAGGTAAAAGTTTACTACATACGTGACTCCTACAACCCACACTAAAACCAACAACAAAATTTTACCTCCTCAAATATCCCTACAATGAGAAACACAAGGGGGAAGAACTGTCCCGGAAAATTTATAGTACCCTGCCATATTATCCGTTCTAGCGTACATAGGTAAACATTTACTATGTATATGGCACCTACATCTATCACTAAAACTAAAAGCGAAATTTCTCCTCGCCAACTATTCCTACAATGACAAAAACACAGTGGAAAATTGTCTCGGTAAATGTTTACTCCATGCCATATTATTTATACTATCGTACATAAATAAAGTTTGGTACATATACGAAACCTATATCCCTCAATAAAACTAACAACAAAATTTCACCTCCCCAAACATTTCCTCAAAAGACAAACACAAGGGGATAAATTGTCCGGGGACATATTCACCCCTCTGCTATATTATTCATACTTGCAACTATAGGTAAATGTTTACAATATATGACACCTACATCCCACACTAAAACTAACAACAAAATATCACCTCTCCCAGCAATTAAAGAAATGAGAAAAACAAAGTGGGTAAAACTGTCCGGGAAATTTTTACCCCCTGCCACATTATTCATACTAGCGTACAAACGTAAAGATTTACTACATATAAGAAACCTAAAAACCACACTGTAACCAGCAACAAAATTTTACCTCTCCCAACTATTCCTACAATGAAAAACCAAGGGGGGTAAAACTGTCCCGGAATATTTTTACTCCCGTGCCATATTACTCATACTAGCGAACATAGGTAGAAATTTACTACATTCATGACACCTTAATCCCTCATTAAAACAAATAACAAAATTCCACCTCCGCCAACAATTTGTACAATGAGAAACAAAAGGTTGGCAAAACGGTCCCGGGAAATTTTTAATCCCCTGCCATATTATTCATACTAGCGTACATAGGTTAGAGTTTACTGCATACGTGACACCTAAATCCCACTCTAAAACCAACAAAATTTCAACCCCCCAACAATTTTAACAATGAGAAACACTAGTGGGTAAAATTATCCGGGAAAATTTTTACCCGATTCAATATTATTGGGAACCGGTCATAACCCCCACAGCCAAAACCCCCACACTCAAGAAATGTCAAAACGCCCACACGATCGGTCATAACCCCCACACAAATGGACAAATCCCCCAAACGCACGAACGGTCAAAACCCCCACAGCCAAAACCCCCACACTCAAGAAATGTCAAAATGCCCACACGATCGGTCATAACCCCCACACAAATGGACAAATCCCCCAAACGCACGAACGGTCAAAACCCCCACAGCCAAAACCCCCACACTCAAGAAATGTCAAAACGCCCACACGATCGGTCAAAACCCCCACACAAATGGACAAAACAGCCACACATAGCAACGGTCACAATCCCCACATAAATGGACAAAACCCCCACACAAATGGACAAAACTCCCACACAATCGGTCAAATCTCCCACACTCTGAAATGATCCTGGTTGTATGTCTTGCCCTTGTACTTTTTAATAACATTTTTTATTCCACTTAAACCGATGTTGCAACTATTCTTCTTGCACTGTTTTGTAATGACAGAAACACTAAGGTGGGCGTCGTAAAGAGCCGCAACAAAGACGTGCAATCACGGTATTTTCAGAGTGTGGGGGATTTGTCCGATTGTGTGGGGGTTTTTTCCATTTGTGTGGGGGTTTTGTCCATTTATGTGGAGATTGTGACCGTTGCTATGTGTGGGAGTTTTGTCCATTTGTGTGGGGGTTTTGACCGATCGTGTGGGCGTTTTGACATTTCTTGAGTGTGGGGGTTTTGGCTGTGGGGGTTTTGACCGTTCGTGCGTTTGGGGGATTTGTCCATTTGTGTGGGGGTTATGACCGATCGTGTGGGCGTTTTGACATTTCTTGAGTGTGGGGGTTTTGGCTGTGGGGGTTTTGACCGTTCGTGCGTTTGGGGGATTTGTCCATTTGTGTGGGGGTTATGACCGATCGTGTGGGCGTTTTGACATTTCTTGAGTGTGGGGGTTTTGGCTGTGGGGGTTTTGACCTAGACCCATATTATTCATACTAGCGTAAATAGGTATAAGTTTACTAGGTATGTGACTCCTACAACCCACACTAAAACCAACACCGAAATTTCACCACCGCCAACAATTACAACAATGATAAACACAAGTTGGGTAAAACTGTCCCTGGAAATTTTTACCCACCTTCCATATTATTCATACTAGCGTACATAGGTAAATGTTTACTACATATATAAAACATATATTCCGCACAAAACCAACAACAAAATTTTACCTCCTCAAATATCCTACAATGAGAAGCACAAGAGGGAAGAACTGTCCCGAAAAATTTATAGTCCCCTGCCATATTGTTCATACTATCGTACATAGGTAAAAGTTTACTACATATAGAACGCCTACATCCCTTGCTAAAGCAAACAACAAAATTTCACCTCCCCCAACCATTCCTACAATTAGAATCTTAGGAAGGGTATAACTGCCCTGGGAAATTTTTAACCCATTCCATATTATTCATACTAGAGTACATAGGTAAAAGCTTACTACATATATGAAACCTACATCGCTCACTAAAACCAACAACAAAATTTCACCTCCTCAAGCATTTCCTAAAATGATAAACACAAGGGGATAAAACTGTCCGGTGAAAATTTTACCCCCCCTGCTTATATTACTCATACTTGCAACTATAGGAAATGCTTACAATTAATGACACCTATATCCAACATTAAAACTAACAACAAAATTTCACTTCCCCCACAATTAAAGAAATAAAAAACACAAACTGGGTAAAACTGTCCCGGGAAATTTTTACACGCTGCCAAATTATTAATACTAGCGAACATAGGTAAAAGTTTACTACATACATGACACCTACATCCCTCATTAAAACCAACAACAAAATTTCACCTCCCCCAACAATTCCTACAATGAAAAACCAAGGGGGGTTAAACAGACCCGGAATATTTTTACCCCCGTGCCATATTACTCATACTAGCGAACATAGGTAAAATTTTACTACATACATGAAACCTTCATCCCACATTAAAACCAACAACAAAATTCCACCTCCCCCAACAATTTGTACAATGAGAAACAAAAGGGTGGCAAAACTGCCCCGGGAAATAATTAATCCTCTGCCATATTATTTATACTAGCGTACATAGGTTGAAGTTTACTCCATACGTGACACCTACATCCCACTCTAAAACCAACAAAAAAATTTCACCTCCAGACAATTCCTAGAATGACAAAAAAGGGGAAAGTCGTCCCGGGAAATTTTTACCCCCTCCCATATTATTCATACTATCGTACATAGGTATAAGATTACAACATGTATGACACGTGCATCCATCATTAAAACGAACAACAAAAATTTCCCTCCCCCAACAATTCCGATAATCAGGATCACAAACGCGGTAATACTGTCCCGGGAAATTTAAACCCCCTGCAATATTATTATTTCTAGCGTAAAAAAGGAAAAGTTTATTACATATTTGAAACCTATTTCCACCCTAAAACCAACAACCGAATTTTTCTTACCCCAATAATTTCAAAATTGAGAAACACAAGAGAGGTAAAACTGACATGGGAAATGTTTACCCCTGCCTTATTATTCATACTAGCGTACATAGGTAAACGTTTTTAACATATATTACACCTACATACATTACTAAAACCAACAACATAATTTGACCTCCCCGAACATTTCCTACAATGAGAAACACGAGAGGGTAAAACTGTCGCGGGAAGTTTTAACCGCCATGCCATATTGTTCATACTATCGTACATAGGTAAACGTTTACTACATATAGGACACCTACATCCCTCAGTAAGTCAAAAACAACAAAATTTCACCTTCCCCAACAATACCAGGAATGACAAACACGAGTGGGTAAAACTGACCCGAAATATTTTTAACCACTGCCATATTATTCATACTAACGTACATAGGTAAAAGTGTAATACATATATAACACCAACATCCCTCACTAAAACCAACAGAAAATTTCACCTCTCCCAACAACTACAAAATTGAGAAACACAAGGGGACAAAACTGTCGCGGAAAATTTTTACCCCCTCTGCTATATTATTCATACTAGCGTGCATAGGTAAACGTTTACTCATATACGACACCTATATCCCTCACTAAAACAAACAACAAAATTTCACCTCTCTCAACAATTTCTAAAACGACAGCACAAGGGGGTAACCTGCCCCGGTAGATTTTTACCCCTTCCATATCATTCATACTATCGTACATAGGTATAAGTTTACTACATATAAGACACGAACACCCGTCATTAAAACAAACAACAAAAATTCCTCTCCCGCAACAATTCTAACAATATGAAACACAATGGCGGTAAAACTGTCCCGGGAAATTTCTACCTCCTGCCATATTATTCATACTAGCGTAAAATGGTAAAAGTTTACTACATATATGCCACTTATTTCCGCCCAAAACCAACAACTGAATTTCTCTTACCCCAACATTTCCAACAATTAGAAACACAAGAGAGCAAAACTGACATGGGAAATGATTACCCCTGCTATATTATTCATACTAGCGTACATAAATAAACGTTTTTCACATATATTACACATACATACGTCACTGAAACCAACAATATAATTTGACCTCCACAACATTTCGTACAATGAGAAAACCAAGGAGGTAAACTGTCGCGGGAAGTTTTAACCGCCCTGGCATATTGTTCATACTATCGTACATAGGTAAAAATTTACTACATAAAGGACACCTACATCCCTCACGAAAGCAAACAACAAAATTTCACCTCCCCCAGCCATTCCTACAATTATAAATTTAGGGGGGTGAAACTGTCTCGTGAAATTTTTAGCCCATTCCATATTATTCATACTAGAGTACATAGGTAAAAGCTTACTACACATACGAACCTTACATCCCTCACTAAAAGCAACACCAAATTTCACCTCCCCAACAATTCCAACAATGAGAGACACAAGGGGGTAAAATTGTCCCTTGAAATTTTTACCCCCTGCTACATTATTCATACTAGCGTACATAGGTAATAGTTTACAATATACGACACCTACATTAGACACTATAACCAACATGAAAATAAAACCTCCCACAACAATTCCAACAATGAAAAACACAAGGTGGGTAAAATTGTCCCGGAAAAATTTTACCTCCTGCCATATTATATATACTAGCGTTCATTGGTAAAAGTTTACAATATATGACACATATAAAACTCACTGTAACCAGCAACAAAATTTCACCTCCCCCAACAATTCCTACAATGAAAAACAAACGGGGGGTAAAACTGTCCCGGAATATTTTTACCCCCATGCCATATTACTCATACTAGCGAACATAGAAAAAAGTTTACTACATATGTGACACCTACATCCCACAGTAAATCCAACACCAAATTTCACCTCCCCCAACAATTTCAACAATGAGAGACACAAGGGGGTAAAACTGTCCCAGAAAATTTTCACCACCTGCCATATTATTCATACTAGCGTACATAGGTAGGAGTTTACTCCATACGTGACACCTACATCCCACTCTAAAACCAACAACAAAATTTCACCTCCCCCAACAATTCCAACAATGAGAAACAAAAGTGGGTAAAACTCTCCAAGAAAATTTTCACCCTCTTCAATTTTATTCATACTAGCGTAAAAAGGTAAAAGTTTACTACATATGTGACTCCTACAACCCACACTAAAACCAACAACAAAATTTTAACTCCTCAAATATCCCTACAATGAGAAACACAAAGGGGAAGAACTGTCCCGGAAAATTTATAGTACCCTGCCATATTATCCGTTCTAGCGTACATAGGTAATCATTTACTATGTATATGACACCTACATCTATCACTAAAACTAAAAGCGAAATTTCTCCTCGCCAACTATTCCTACAATGACAAAAACACAGTGGAAAATTGTCCCGGGAAATGTTTACTCCCTCCCATATTATTCATACTAGCGTACAAACGTAAAGATTTACTACATATAAGAAACCTAAAAACCACACTGTAACCAGCAACAAAATTTTACCTCTCCCAACTATTCCTACAATGAAAAACCAAGGGGGGTAAAACTGTCCCGGAATATTTTTACTCCCGTGCCATATTACTCATACTATCGAACATAGGTAAAAATTTACTACATTCATGACACCTTAATCCCTCATTAAAACCAATAACAAAATTCCACCTCCCCCAACAATTTGTACAATGAGAAACAAAAGGATGGCAAAACTGTCCCGGGAAATTTTTAATCCACTGCCATATTATTCATACTAGCGTACATAGGTTAGAGTTTACTCCATACGTGAGACCTAAATCCCACTCTAAAACCAACCACAAAGTTTCACCCCACCCAACAATTTTATCAATGAGAAACACAAGTGGGTAAAACTATCCGGGAAAATTTTTAACCCATTCAATATTATTCATACTAGCGTAAAAAGGTATAAGTTTACTAGATATGTGACTCCTACAACCCACACTAAAACCAACACCGAAATTTCACCACCGCCAACAATTACAACAATGATAAACACAAGTTGGGTAAAACTGTCCCGGGAAATTTTTACCTACCTTCCATATTATTCATACTAGCGTACATAGGTAAATGTTTACTACATATATAAAACCTATATTCCGCACAAAAACCAACAACAAAATTTTACCTCCTCAAATATCCTACAATGAGAAACACAAGAGGGAAGAACTGTCCCGGGAAATTTATAGTCCCCTGCCATATTGTTCATACTATCGTACATAGGTAAAAGTTTACTACATATAGAACGCCTACATCCCTTGCTAAAGCAAACAACAAAATTTCACCTCCCCCAACCATTCCTACAATTAGAATCTTAGGAAGGGTATAACTGCCCCGGGAAATTTTTAACCCATTCCACATTATTCATACTAGAGTACATAGGTAAAAGCTTACTACATATATGAAACCTACATCCCTCACTAAAACCAACAACAAAATTTCACCTCCTCAAGCATTTCCTAAAATGATAAACACAAGGGAATAAAACTGTCCGGAGAAATTTTTACCCCCCTGCTTATATTACTCATACTTGCAACTATACGAAATGCTTACAATATATGACACCTATATCCAACATTAAAACTAACAACAAAATTTCACTTCCCCCACAATTAAAGAAATAAAAAACACAAACTGGGTAAAACTGTCCCGGGAAATTTTTACACGCTGCCAAATTATTAATACTAGCGAACATAGGTAAAAGTTTACTACATACATGACACCTACATCCCTCATTAAAACCAACAACAAAATTTCACCTCCCCCAACAATTCCTACAATGAAAAACCAAGGGGGGTTAAACAGACCCGGAATATTTTTACCCCCGTGCCATATTACTCATACTAGCGAACATAGGTAAAATTTTACTACATACATGAAACCTTCATCCCTCATTAAAACCAACAACAAAATTCCACCTCCCCCAACAATTTGTACAATGAGAAACAAAAGGGTGGCAAAACTGCCCCGGGAAATAATTAATCCTCTGCCATATTATTTATACTAGCGTACATAGGTTGAAGTTTACTCCATACGTGACACCTACATCCCACTGTAAAACCAACAACAAAATTTCACCTCCAGACAATTCCTAGAATGACAAAAAAGGGGAAAGTCGTCCCGGGAAATTTTTACCCCCTCCCATATTATTCATACTATCGTACATAGGTATAAGATTACAACATGTATGACACGTGCATCCATCATTAAAACGAACAACAAAAATTCCCCTCCCCCAACAATTCCGATAATCAGGATCACAAACGCGGTAATACTGTCCCGGGAAATTTAAACCCCCTGCAATATTATTATTTCTAGCGTAAAAAAGGAAAAGTTTATTACATATATGAAACCTATTTCCACCCTAAAACCAACAGCCGAATTTTTCTTACCCCAATAATTTCAAAATTGAGAAACACAAGAGAGGTAAAACTGACATGGGAAATGTTTACCCCTGCCTTATTATTCATACTAGCGTACATAGGTAAACGTTTTTAACATATATTACACCTACATACATTACTAAAACCAACAACATAATTTGACCTCCCCGAACATTTCCTACAATGAGAAACACGAGAGGGTAAAACTGTCGCGGGAAGTTTTAACCGCCATGCCATATTGTTCATACTATCGTACATAGGTAAACGTTTACTACATATAGGACACCTACATCCCTCAGTAAGTCAAAAACAACAAAATTTCACCTTCCCCAACAATACCAGGAATGACAAACACGAGGTGGGTAAAACTGACCCGAAATATTTTTAACCACTGCCATATTATTCATACTAACGTACATAGGTAAAAGTGTAATACATATATAACACCAACATCCCTCACTAAAACCAACAGAAAATTTCACCTCTCCCAACAACTACAAAATTGAGAAACACAAGGGGACAAAACTGTCGCGGAAAATTTTTACCCCCCCTGCTATATTATTCATACTAGCGTGCATAGGTAAACGTTTACTCATATACGACACCTATATCCCTCACTAAAACAAACAACAAAATTTCACCTCTCTCAACAATTTCTAAAACGACAGCACAAGGGGGTAACCTGCCCCGGTAGATTTTTACCCCTTCCATATCATTCATACTATCGTACATAGGTATAAGTTTACTACATATAAGACACGAACACCCGTCATTAAAACAAACAACAAAAATTCCTCTCCCGCAACAATTCTAACAATATGAAACACAATGGCGGTAAAACTGTCCCGGGAAATTTCTACCTCCTGCCATATTATTCATACTAGCGTAAAATGGTAAAAGTTTACTACATATATGCCACTTATTTCCGCCCAAAACCAACAACTGAATTTCTCTTACCCCAACATTTCCAACAATTAGAAACACAAGAGAGCAAAACTGACATGGGAAATGATTACCCCTGCTATATTATTCATACTAGCGTACATAAATAAACGTTTTTCACATATATTACACATACATACGTCACTGAAACCAACAATATAATTTGACCTCCACAACATTTCGTACAATGAGAAAACCAAGGAGGTAAACTGTCGCGGGAAGTTTTAACCGCCCTGGCATATTGTTCATACTATCGTACATAGGTAAAAATTTACTACATAAAGGACACCTACATCCCTCACGAAAGCAAACAACAAAATTTCACCTCCCCCAGCCATTCCTACAATTATAAATTTAGGGGGGTGAAACTGTCTCGTGAAATTTTTAGCCCATTCCATATTATTCATACTAGAGTACATAGGTAAAAGCTTACTACACATACGAACCTTACATCCCTCACTAAAAGCAACACCAAATTTCACCTCCGCAACAATTCCAACAATGAGAGACACAAGGGGGTAAAATTGTCCCTTGAAATTTTTACCCCCTGCTACATTATTCATACTAGCGTACATAGGTAATAGTTTACAATATACGACACCTACATTAGACACTATAACCAACATGAAAATAAAACCTCCCACAACAATTCCAACAATGAAAAACACAAGGTGGGTAAAATTGTCCCGGAAAAATTTTACCTCCTGCCATATTATATATACTAGCGTTCATTGGTAAAAGTTTACAATATATGACACATATAAAACTCACTGTAACCAGCAACAAAATTTCACCTCCCCCAACAATTCCTACAATGAAAAACAAACGGGGGGTAAAACTGTCCCGGAATATTTTTACCCCCATGCCATATTACTCATACTAGCGAACATAGAAAAAAGTTTACTACATATGTGACACCTACATCCCACAGTAAATCCAACACCAAATTTCACCTCCCCCAACAATTTCAACAATGAGAGACACAAGGGGGTAAAACTGTCCCAGAAAATTTTCACCACCTGCCATATTATTCATACTAGCGTACATAGGTAGGAGTTTACTCCATACGTGACACCTACATCCCACTCTAAAACCAACAACAAAATTTCACCTCCCCCAACAATTCCAACAATGAGAAACAAAAGTGGGTAAAACTCTCCAAGAAAATTTTCACCCTCTTCAATTTTATTCATACTAGCGTAAAAAGGTAAAAGTTTACTACATATGTGACTCCTACAACCCACACTAAAACCAACAACAAAATTTTAACTCCTCAAATATCCCTACAATGAGAAACACAAGGGGGAAGAACTGTCCCGGAAAATTTATAGTACCCTGCCATATTATCCGTTCTAGCGTACATAGGTAAACATTTACTATGTATATGACACCTACATCTATCACTAAAACTAAAAGCGAAATTTCTCCTCGCCAACTATTCCTACAATGACAAAAACACAGTGGAAATCTGTCCCGGGAAATGTTTACTCCCTCCCATATTATTCATACTAGCGTACAAACGTAAAGATTTACTACATATAAGAAACCTAAAAACCACACTGTAACCAGCAACAAAATTTTACCTCTCCCAACTATTCCTACAATGAAAAACCAAGGGGGGTAAAACTGTCCCGGAATATTTTTACTCCCGTGCCATATTACTCATACTATCGAACATAGGTAAAAATTTACTACATTCATGACACCTTAATCCCTCATTAAAACCAATAACAAAATTCCACCTCCCCCAACAATTTGTACAATGAGAAACAAAAGGATGGCAAAACTGTCCCGGGAAATTTTTAATCCACTGCCATATTATTCATACTAGCGTACATAGGTTAGAGTTTACTCCATACGTGAGACCTAAATCCCACTCTAAAACCAACCACAAAGTTTCACCCCACCCAACAATTTTATCAATGAGAAACACAAGTGGGTAAAACTATCCGGGAAAATTTTTAACCCATTCAATATTATTCATACTAGCGTAAAAAGGTATAAGTTTACTAGATATGTGACTCCTACAACCCACACTAAAACCAACACCGAAATTTCACCACCGCCAACAATTACAACAATGATAAACACAAGTTGGGTAAAACTGTCCCGGGAAATTTTTACCTACCTTCCATATTATTCATACTAGCGTACATAGGTAAATGTTTACTACATATATAAAACCTATATTCCGCACAAAAACCAACAACAAAATTTTACCTCCTCAAATATCCTACAATGAGAAACACAAGAGGGAAGAACTGTCCCGGGAAATTTATAGTCCCCTGCCATATTGTTCATACTATCGTACATAGGTAAAAGTTTACTACATATAGAACGCCTACATCCCTTGCTAAAGCAAACAACAAAATTTCACCTCCCCCAACCATTCCTACAATTAGAATCTTAGGAAGGGTATAACTGCCCCGGGAAATTTTTAACCCATTCCACATTATTCATACTAGAGTACATAGGTAAAAGCTTACTACATATATGAAACCTACATCCCTCACTAAAACCAACAACAAAATTTCACCTCCTCAAGCATTTCCTAAAATGATAAACACAAGGGAATAAAACTGTCCGGAGAAATTTTTACCCCCCTGCTTATATTACTCATACTTGCAACTATACGAAATGCTTACAATATATGACACCTATATCCAACATTAAAACTAACAACAAAATTTCACTTCCCCCACAATTAAAGAAATAAAAAACACAAACTGGGTAAAACTGTCCCGGGAAATTTTTACACGCTGCCAAATTATTAATACTAGCGAACATAGGTAAAAGTTTACTACATACATGACACCTACATCCCTCATTAAAACCAACAACAAAATTTCACCTCCCCCAACAATTCCTACAATGAAAAACCAAGGGGGGTTAAACAGACCCGGAATATTTTTACCCCCGTGCCATATTACTCATACTAGCGAACATAGGTAAAATTTTACTACATACATGAAACCTTCATCCCTCATTAAAACCAACAACAAAATTCCACCTCCCCCAACAATTTGTACAATGAGAAACAAAAGGGTGGCAAAACTGCCCCGGGAAATAATTAATCCTCTGCCATATTATTTATACTAGCGTACATAGGTTGAAGTTTACTCCATACGTGACACCTACATCCCACTCTAAAACCAACAACAAAATTTCACCTCCAGACAATTCCTAGAATGACAAAAAAGGGGAAAGTCGTCCCGGGAAATTTTTACCCCCTCCCATATTATTCATACTATCGTACATAGGTATAAGATTACAACATGTATGACACGTGCATCCATCATTAAAACGAACAACAAAAATTCCCCTCCCCCAACAATTCCGATAATCAGGATCACAAACGCGGTAATACTGTCCCGGGAAATTTAAACCCCCTGCAATATTATTATTTCTAGCGTAAAAAAGGAAAAGTTTATTACATATATGAAACCTATTTCCACCCTAAAACCAACAGCCGAATTTTTCTTACCCCAATAATTTCAAAATTGAGAAACACAAGAGAGGTAAAACTGACATGGGAAATGTTTACCCCTGCCTTATTATTCATACTAGCGTACATAGGTAAACGTTTTTAACATATATTACACCTACATACATTACTAAAACCAACAACATAATTTGACCTCCCCGAACATTTCCTACAATGAGAAACACGAGAGGGTAAAACTGTCGCGGGAAGTTTTAACCGCCATGCCATATTGTTCATACTATCGTACATAGGTAAACGTTTACTACATATAGGACACATACATCCCTCAGTAAGTCAAAAACAACAAAATTTCACCTTCCCCAACAATACCAGGAATGACAAACACGAGGTGGGTAAAACTGACCCGAAATATTTTTAACCACTGCCATATTATTCATAGTAACGTACATAGGTAAAAGTGTAATACATATATAACACCAACATCCCTCACTAAAACCAACAGAAAATTTCACCTCTCCCAACAACTACAAAATTGAGAAACACAAGGGGACAAAACTGTCGCGGAAAATTTTTACCCCCCCTGCTATATTATTCATACTAGCGTGCATAGGTAAACGTTTAGTCATATACGGCACCTATATCCCTCACTAAAACAAACAACAAAATTTCACCTCTCTCAACAATTTCTAAAACGACAGCACAAGGGGGTAACCTGCCCCGGTAGATTTTTACCCCTTCCATATCATTCATACTATCGTACATAGGTATAAGTTTACTACATATAAGACACGAACACCCGTCATTAAAACAAACAACAAAAATTCCTCTCCCGCAACAATTCTAACAATATGAAACACAATGGCGGTAAAACTGTCCCGGGAAATTTCTACCTCCTGCCATATTATTCATACTAGCGTAAAATAGTAAAAGTTTACTACATATATGCCACTTATTTCTGCCCAAAACCAACAACTGAATTTCTCTTACCCCAACATTTCCAACAATTAGAAACACAAGAGAGCAAAACTGACATGGGAAATGATTACCCCTGCTATATTATTCATACTAGCGTACATAAATAAACGTTTTTCACATATATTACACATACATACGTCACTGAAACCAACAATATAATTTGACCTCCACAACATTTCGTACAATGAGAAAACCAAGGAGGTAAACTGTCGCGGGAAGTTTTAACCGCCCTGGCATATTGTTCATACTATCGTACATAGGTAAAAATTTACTACATAAAGGACACCTACATCCGTCACGAAAGCAAACAACAAAATTTCACCTCCCCCAGCCATTCCTACAATTATAAATTTAGGGGGGTGAAACTGTCTCGTGAAATTTTTAGCCCATTCCATATTATTCATACTAGAGTACATAGGTAAAAGCTTACTACACATACGAACCTTACATCCCTCACTAAAAGCAACACCAAATTTCACCTCCCCAACAATTCCAACAATGAGAGACACAAGGGGGTAAAATTGTCCCTTGAAATTTTTACCCCCTGCTACATTATTCATACTAGCGTACATAGGTAATAGTTTACAATATACGACACCTACATTAGACACTATAACCAACATGAAAATAAAACCTCCCACAACAATTCCAACAATGAAAAACACAAGGTGGGTAAAATTGTCCCGGAAAAATTTTACCTCCTGCCATATTATATATACTAGCGTTCATTGGTAAAAGTTTACAATATATGACACATATAAAACTCACTGTAACCAGAAACAAAATTTCACCTCCCCCAACAATTCCTACAATGAAAAACAAACGGGGGTAAAACTGTCCCGGAATATTTTTACCCCCATGCCATATTACTCATACTAGCGAACATAGAAAAAAGTTTACTACATATGTGACACCTACATCCCACAGTAAATCCAACACCAAATTTCACCTCCCCCAACAATTTCAACAATGAGAGACACAAGGGGGTAAAACTGTCCCAGAAAATTTTCACCACCTGCCATATTATTCATACTAGCGTACATAGGTAGGAGTTTACTCCATACGTGACACCTACATCCCACTCTAAAACCAACAACAAAATTTCACCTCCCCCAACAATTCCAACAATGAGAAACAAAAGTGGGTAAAACTCTCCAAGAAAATTTTCACCCTCTTCAATTTTATTCATACTAGCGTAAAAAGGTAAAAGTTTACTACATATGTGACTCCTACAACCCACACTAAAACCAACAACAAAATTTTAACTCCTCAAATATCCCTACAATGAGAAACACAAGGGGGAAGAACTGTCCCGGAAAATTTATAGTACCCTGCCATATTATCCGTTCTAGCGTACATAGGTAAACATTTACTATGTATATGACACCTACATCTATCACTAAAACTAAAAGCGAAATTTCTCCTCGCCAACTATTCCTACAATGACAAAAACACAGTGGAAATCTGTCCCGGGAAATGTTTACTCCCTCCCATATTATTCATACTAGCGTACAAACGTAAAGATTTACTACATATAAGAAACCTAAAAACCACACTGTAACCAGCAACAAAATTTTACCTCTCCCAACTATTCCTACAATGAAAAACCAAGGGGGGTAAAACTGTCCCGGAATATTTTTACTCCCGTGCCATATTACTCATACTATCGAACATAGGTAAAAATTTACTACATTCATGACACCTTAATCCCTCATTAAAACCAATAACAAAATTCCACCTCCCCCAACAATTTGTACAATGAGAAACAAAAGGATGGCAAAACTGTCCCGGGAAATTTTTAATCCACTGCCATATTATTCATACTAGCGTACATAGGTTAGAGTTTACTCCATACGTGAGACCTAAATCCCACTCTAAAGCCAACCACAAAGTTTCACCCCACCCAACAATTTTATCAATGAGAAACACAAGTGGGTAAAACTATCCGGGAAAATTTTTAACCCATTCAATATTATTCATACTAGCGTAAAAAGGTATAAGTTTACTAGATATGTGACTCCTACAACCCACACTAAAACCAACACCGAAATTTCACCACCGCCAACAATTACAACAATGATAAACACAAGTTGGGTAAAACTGTCCCGGGAAATTTTTACCTACCTTCCATATTATTCATACTAGCGTACATAGGTAAATGTTTACTACATATATAAAACCTATATTCCGCACAAAAACCAACAACAAAATTTTACCTCCTCAAATATCCTACAATGAGAAACACAAGAGGGAAGAACTGTCCCGGGAAATTTATAGTCCCCTGCCATATTGTTCATACTATCGTACATAGGTAAAAGTTTACTACATATAGAACGCCTACATCCCTTGCTAAAGCAAACAACAAAATTTCACCTCCCCCAACCATTCCTACAATTAGAATCTTAGGAAGGGTATAACTGCCCCGGGAAATTTTTAACCCATTCCACATTATTCATACTAGAGTACATAGGTAAAAGCTTACTACATATATGAAACCTACATCCCTCACTAAAACCAACAACAAAATTTCACCTCCTCAAGCATTTCCTAAAATGATAAACACAAGGGAATAAAACTGTCCGGAGAAATTTTTACCCCCCTGCTTATATTACTCATACTTGCAACTATACGAAATGCTTACAATATATGACACCTATATCCAACATTAAAACTAACAACAAAATTTCACTTCCCCCACAATTAAAGAAATAAAAAACACAAACTGGGTAAAACTGTCCCGGGAAATTTTTACACGCTGCCAAATTATTAATACTAGCGAACATAGGTAAAAGTTTACTACATACATGACACCTACATCCCTCATTAAAACCAACAACAAAATTTCACCTCCCCCAACAATTCCTACAATGAAAAACCAAGGGGGGTTAAACAGACCCGGAATATTTTTACCCCCGTGCCATATTACTCATACTAGCGAACATAGGTAAAATTTTACTACATACATGAAACCTTCATCCCTCATTAAAACCAACAACAAAATTCCACCTCCCCCAACAATTTGTACAATGAGAAACAAAAGGGTGGCAAAACTGCCCCGGGAAATAATTAATCCTCTGCCATATTATTTATACTAGCGTACATAGGTTGAAGTTTACTCCATACGTGACACCTACATCCCACTCTAAAACCAACAACAAAATTTCACCTCCAGACAATTCCTAGAATGACAAAAAAGGGGAAAGTCGTCCCGGGAAATTTTTACCCCCTCCCATATTATTCATACTATCGTACATAGGTATAAGATTACAACATGTATGACACGTGCATCCATCATTAAAACGAACAACAAAAATTCCCCTCCCCCAACAATTCCGATAATCAGGATCACAAACGCGGTAATACTGTCCCGGGAAATTTAAACCCCCTGCAATATTATTATTTCTAGCGTAAAAAAGGAAAAGTTTATTACATATATGAAACCTATTTCCACCCTAAAACCAACAGCCGAATTTTTCTTACCCCAATAATTTCAAAATTGAGAAACACAAGAGAGGTAAAACTGACATGGGAAATGTTTACCCCTGCCTTATTATTCATACTAGCGTACATAGGTAAACGTTTTTAACATATATTACACCTACATACATTACTAAAACCAACAACATAATTTGACCTCCCCGAACATTTCCTACAATGAGAAACACGAGAGGGTAAAACTGTCGCGGGAAGTTTTAACCGCCATGCCATATTGTTCATACTATCGTACATAGGTAAACGTTTACTACATATAGGACACATACATCCCTCAGTAAGTCAAAAACAACAAAATTTCACCTTCCCCAACAATACCAGGAATGACAAACACGAGGTGGGTAAAACTGACCCGAAATATTTTTAACCACTGCCATATTATTCATACTAACGTACATAGGTAAAAGTGTAATACATATATAACACCAACATCCCTCACTAAAACCAACAGAAAATTTCACCTCTCCCAACAACTACAAAATTGAGAAACACAAGGGGACAAAACTGTCGCGGAAAATTTTTACCCCCCCTGCTATATTATTCATACTAGCGTGCATAGGTAAACGTTTACTCATATACGGCACCTATATCCCTCACTAAAACAAACAACAAAATTTCACCTCTCTCAACAATTTCTAAAACGACAGCACAAGGGGGTAACCTGCCCCGGTAGATTTTTACCCCTTCCATATCATTCATACTATCGTACATAGGTATAAGTTTACTACATATAAGACACGAACACCCGTCATTAAAACAAACAACAAAAATTCCTCTCCCGCAACAATTCTAACAATATGAAACACAATGGCGGTAAAACTGTCCCGGGAAATTTCTACCTCCTGCCATATTATTCATACTAGCGTAAAATAGTAAAAGTTTACTACATATATGCCACTTATTTCCGCCCAAAACCAACAACTGAATTTCTCTTACCCCAACATTTCCAACAATTAGAAACACAAGAGAGCAAAACTGACATGGGAAATGATTACCCCTGCTATATTATTCATACTAGCGTACATAAATAAACGTTTTTCACATATATTACACATACATACGTCACTGAAACCAACAATATAATTTGACCTCCACAACATTTCGTACAATGAGAAAACCAAGGAGGTAAACTGTCGCGGGAAGTTTTAACCGCCCTGGCATATTGTTCATACTATCGTACATAGGTAAAAATTTACTACATAAAGGACACCTACATCCCTCACGAAAGCAAACAACAAAATTTCACCTCCCCCAGCCATTCCTACAATTATAAATTTAGGGGGGTGAAACTGTCTCGTGAAATTTTTAGCCCATTCCATATTATTCATACTAGAGTACATAGGTAAAAGCTTACTACACATACGAACCTTACATCCCTCACTAAAAGCAACACCAAATTTCACCTCCCCAACAATTCCAACAATGAGAGACACAAGGGGGTAAAATTGTCCCTTGAAATTTTTACCCCCTGCTACATTATTCATACTAGCGTACATAGGTAATAGTTTACAATATACGACACCTACATTAGACACTATAACCAACATGAAAATAAAACCTCCCACAACAATTCCAACAATGAAAAACACAAGGTGGGTAAAATTGTCCCGGAAAAATTTTACCTCCTGCCATATTATATATACTAGCGTTCATTGGTAAAAGTTTACAATATATGACACATATAAAACTCACTGTAACCAGAAACAAAATTTCACCTCCCCCAACAATTCCTACAATGAAAAACAAACGGGGGTAAAACTGTCCCGGAATATTTTTACCCCCATGCCATATTACTCATACTAGCGAACATAGAAAAAAGTTTACTACATATGTGACACCTACATCCCACAGTAAATCCAACACCAAATTTCACCTCCCCCAACAATTTCAACAATGAGAGACACAAGGGGGTAAAACTGTCCCAGAAAATTTTCACCACCTGCCATATTATTCATACTAGCGTACATAGGTAGGAGTTTACTCCATACGTGACACCTACATCCCACTCTAAAACCAACAACAAAATTTCACCTCCCCCAACAATTCCAACAATGAGAAACAAAAGTGGGTAAAACTCTCCAAGAAAATTTTCACCCTCTTCAATTTTATTCATACTAGCGTAAAAAGGTAAAAGTTTACTACATATGTGACTCCTACAACCCACACTAAAACCAACAACAAAATTTTAACTCCTCAAATATCCCTACAATGAGAAACACAAGGGGGAAGAACTGTCCCGGAAAATTTATAGTACCCTGCCATATTATCCGTTCTAGCGTACATAGGTAAACATTTACTATGTATATGACACCTACATCTATCACTAAAACTAAAAGCGAAATTTCTCCTCGCCAACTATTCCTACAATGACAAAAACACAGTGGAAATCTGTCCCGGGAAATGTTTACTCCCTCCCATATTATTCATACTAGCGTACAAACGTAAAGATTTACTACATATAAGAAACCTAAAAACCACACTGTAACCAGCAACAAAATTTTACCTCTCCCAACTATTCCTACAATGAAAAACCAAGGGGGGTAAAACTGTCCCGGAATATTTTTACTCCCGTGCCATATTACTCATACTATCGAACATAGGTAAAAATTTACTACATTCATGACACCTTAATCCCTCATTAAAACCAATAACAAAATTCCACCTCCCCCAACAATTTGTACAATGAGAAACAAAAGGATGGCAAAACTGTCCCGGGAAATTTTTAATCCACTGCCATATTATTCATACTAGCGTACATAGGTTAGAGTTTACTCCATACGTGAGACCTAAATCCCACTCTAAAACCAACCACAAAGTTTCACCCCACCCAACAATTTTATCAATGAGAAACACAAGTGGGTAAAACTATCCGGGAAAATTTTTAACCCATTCAATATTATTCATACTAGCGTAAAAAGGTATAAGTTTACTAGATATGTGACTCCTACAACCCACACTAAAACCAACACCGAAATTTCACCACCGCCAACAATTACAACAATGATAAACACAAGTTGGGTAAAACTGTCCCGGGAAATTTTTACCTACCTTCCATATTATTCATACTAGCGTACATAGGTAAATGTTTACTACATATATAAAACCTATATTCCGCACAAAAACCAACAACAAAATTTTACCTCCTCAAATATCCTACAATGAGAAACACAAGAGGGAAGAACTGTCCCGGGAAATTTATAGTCCCCTGCCATATTGTTCATACTATCGTACATAGGTAAAAGTTTACTACATATAGAACGCCTACATCCCTTGCTAAAGCAAACAACAAAATTTCACCTCCCCCAACCATTCCTACAATTAGAATCTTAGGAAGGGTATAATTGCCCCGGGAAATTTTTAACCCATTCCACATTATTCATACTAGAGTACATAGGTAAAAGCTTACTACATATATGAAACCTACATCCCTCACTAAAACCAACAACAAAATTTCACCTCCTCAAGCATTTCCTAAAATGATAAACACAAGGGAATAAAACTGTCCGGAGAAATTTTTACCCCCCTGCTTATATTACTCATACTTGCAACTATACGAAATGCTTACAATATATGACACCTATATCCAACATTAAAACTAACAACAAAATTTCACTTCCCCCACAATTAAAGAAATAAAAAACACAAACTGGGTAAAACTGTCCCGGGAAATTTTTACACGCTGCCAAATTATTAATACTAGCGAACATAGGTAAAAGTTTACTACATACATGACACCTACATCCCTCATTAAAACCAACAACAAAATTTCACCTCCCCCAACAATTCCTACAATGAAAAACCAAGGGGGGTTAAACAGACCCGGAATATTTTTACCCCCGTGCCATATTACTCATACTAGCGAACATAGGTAAAATTTTACTACATACATGAAACCTTCATCCCTCATTAAAACCAACAACAAAATTCCACCTCCCCCAACAATTTGTACAATGAGAAACAAAAGGGTGGCAAAACTGCCCCGGGAAATAATTAATCCTCTGCCATATTATTTATACTAGCGTACATAGGTTGAAGTTTACTCCATACGTGACACCTACATCCCACTCTAAAACCAACAACAAAATTTCACCTCCAGACAATTCCTAGAATGACAAAAAAGGGGAAAGTCGTCCCGGGAAATTTTTACCCCCTCCCATATTATTCATACTATCGTACATAGGTATAAGATTACAACATGTATGACACGTGCATCCATCATTAAAACGAACAACAAAAATTCCCCTCCCCCAACAATTCCGATAATCAGGATCACAAACGCGGTAATACTGTCCCGGGAAATTTAAACCCCCTGCAATATTATTATTTCTAGCGTAAAAAAGGAAAAGTTTATTACATATATGAAACCTATTTCCACCCTAAAACCAACAGCCGAATTTTTCTTACCCCAATAATTTCAAAATTGAGAAACACAAGAGAGGTAAAACTGACATGGGAAATGTTTACCCCTGCCTTATTATTCATACTAGCGTACATAGGTAAACGTTTTTAACATATATTACACCTACATACATTACTAAAACCAACAACATAATTTGACCTCCCCGAACATTTCCTACAATGAGAAACACGAGAGGGTAAAACTGTCGCGGGAAGTTTTAACCGCCATGCCATATTGTTCATACTATCGTACATAGGTAAACGTTTACTACATATAGGACACATACATCCCTCAGTAAGTCAAAAACAACAAAATTTCACCTTCCCCAACAATACCAGGAATGACAAACACGAGGTGGGTAAAACTGACCCGAAATATTTTTAACCACTGCCATATTATTCATACTAACGTACATAGGTAAAAGTGTAATACATATATAACACCAACATCCCTCACTAAAACCAACAGAAAATTTCACCTCTCCCAACAACTACAAAATTGAGAAACACAAGGGGACAAAACTGTCGCGGAAAATTTTTACCCCCCCTGCTATATTATTCATACTAGCGTGCATAGGTAAACGTTTACTCATATACGGCACCTATATCCCTCACTAAAACAAACAACAAAATTTCACCTCTCTCAACAATTTCTAAAACGACAGCACAAGGGGGTAACCTGCCCCGGTAGATTTTTACCCCTTCCATATCATTCATACTATCGTACATAGGTATAAGTTTACTACATATAAGACACGAACACCCGTCATTAAAACAAACAACAAAAATTCCTCTCCCGCAACAATTCTAACAATATGAAACACAATGGCGGTAAAACTGTCCCGGGAAATTTCTACCTCCTGCCATATTATTCATACTAGCGTAAAATAGTAAAAGTTTACTACATATATGCCACTTATTTCCGCCCAAAACCAACAACTGAATTTCTCTTACCCCAACATTTCCAACAATTAGAAACACAAGAGAGCAAAACTGACATGGGAAATGATTACCCCTGCTATATTATTCATACTAGCGTACATAAATAAACGTTTTTCACATATATTACACATACATACGTCACTGAAACCAACAATATAATTTGACCTCCACAACATTTCGTACAATGAGAAAACCAAGGAGGTAAACTGTCGCGGGAAGTTTTAACCGCCCTGGCATATTGTTCATACTATCGTACATAGGTAAAAATTTACTACATAAAGGACACCTACATCCCTCACGAAAGCAAACAACAAAATTTCACCTCCCCCAGCCATTCCTACAATTATAAATTTAGGGGGGTGAAACTGTCTCGTGAAATTTTTAGCCCATTCCATATTATTCATACTAGAGTACATAGGTAAAAGCTTACTACACATACGAACCTTACATCCCTCACTAAAAGCAACACCAAATTTCACCTCCCCAACAATTCCAACAATGAGAGACACAAGGGGGTAAAATTGTCCCTTGAAATTTTTACCCCCTGCTACATTATTCATACTAGCGTACATAGGTAATAGTTTACAATATACGACACCTACATTAGACACTATAACCAACATGAAAATAAAACCTCCCACAACAATTCCAACAATGAAAAACACAAGGTGGGTAAAATTGTCCCGGAAAAATTTTACCTCCTGCCATATTATATATACTAGCGTTCATTGGTAAAAGTTTACAATATATGACACATATAAAACTCACTGTAACCAGAAACAAAATTTCACCTCCCCCAACAATTCCTACAATGAAAAACAAACGGGGGTAAAACTGTCCCGGAATATTTTTACCCCCATGCCATATTACTCATACTAGCGAACATAGAAAAAAGTTTACTACATATGTGACACCTACATCCCACAGTAAATCCAACACCAAATTTCACCTCCCCCAACAATTTCAACAATGAGAGACACAAGGGGGTAAAACTGTCCCAGAAAATTTTCACCACCTGCCATATTATTCATACTAGCGTACATAGGTAGGAGTTTACTCCATACGTGACACCTACATCCCACTCTAAAACCAACAACAAAATTTCACCTCCCCCAACAATTCCAACAATGAGAAACAAAAGTGGGTAAAACTCTCCAAGAAAATTTTCACCCTCTTCAATTTTATTCATACTAGCGTAAAAAGGTAAAAGTTTACTACATATGTGACTCCTACAACCCACACTAAAACCAACAACAAAATTTTAACTCCTCAAATATCCCTACAATGAGAAACACAAGGGGGAAGAACTGTCCCGGAAAATTTATAGTACCCTGCCATATTATCCGTTCTAGCGTACATAGGTAAACATTTACTATGTATATGACACCTACATCTATCACTAAAACTAAAAGCGAAATTTCTCCTCGCCAACTATTCCTACAATGACAAAAACACAGTGGAAATCTGTCCCGGGAAATGTTTACTCCCTCCCATATTATTCATACTAGCGTACAAACGTAAAGATTTACTACATATAAGAAACCTAAAAACCACACTGTAACCAGCAACAAAATTTTACCTCTCCCAACTATTCCTACAATGAAAAACCAAGGGGGGTAAAACTGTCCCGGAATATTTTTACTCCCGTGCCATATTACTCATACTATCGAACATAGGTAAAAATTTACTACATTCATGACACCTTAATCCCTCATTAAAACCAATAACAAAATTCCACCTCCCCCAACAATTTGTACAATGAGAAACAAAAGGATGGCAAAACTGTCCCGGGAAATTTTTAATCCACTGCCATATTATTCATACTAGCGTACATAGGTTAGAGTTTACTCCATACGTGAGACCTAAATCCCACTCTAAAACCAACCACAAAGTTTCACCCCACCCAACAATTTTATCAATGAGAAACACAAGTGGGTAAAACTATCCGGGAAAATTTTTAACCCATTCAATATTATTCATACTAGCGTAAAAAGGTATAAGTTTACTAGATATGTGACTCCTACAACCCACACTAAAACCAACACCGAAATTTCACCACCGCCAACAATTACAACAATGATAAACACAAGTTGGGTAAAACTGTCCCGGGAAATTTTTACCTACCTTCCATATTATTCATACTAGCGTACATAGGTAAATGTTTACTACATATATAAAACCTATATTCCGCACAAAAACCAACAACAAAATTTTACCTCCTCAAATATCCTACAATGAGAAACACAAGAGGGAAGAACTGTCCCGGGAAATTTATAGTCCCCTGCCATATTGTTCATACTATCGTACATAGGTAAAAGTTTACTACATATAGAACGCCTACATCCCTTGCTAAAGCAAACAACAAAATTTCACCTCCCCCAACCATTCCTACAATTAGAATCTTAGGAAGGGTATAATTGCCCCGGGAAATTTTTAACCCATTCCACATTATTCATACTAGAGTACATAGGTAAAAGCTTACTACATATATGAAACCTACATCCCTCACTAAAACCAACAACAAAATTTCACCTCCTCAAGCATTTCCTAAAATGATAAACACAAGGGAATAAAACTGTCCGGAGAAATTTTTACCCCCCTGCTTATATTACTCATACTTGCAACTATACGAAATGCTTACAATATATGACACCTATATCCAACATTAAAACTAACAACAAAATTTCACTTCCCCCACAATTAAAGAAATAAAAAACACAAACTGGGTAAAACTGTCCCGGGAAATTTTTACACGCTGCCAAATTATTAATACTAGCGAACATAGGTAAAAGTTTACTACATACATGACACCTACATCCCTCATTAAAACCAACAACAAAATTTCACCTCCCCCAACAATTCCTACAATGAAAAACCAAGGGGGGTTAAACAGACCCGGAATATTTTTACCCCCGTGCCATATTACTCATACTAGCGAACATAGGTAAAATTTTACTACATACATGAAACCTTCATCCCTCATTAAAACCAACAACAAAATTCCACCTCCCCCAACAATTTGTACAATGAGAAACAAAAGGGTGGCAAAACTGCCCCGGGAAATAATTAATCCTCTGCCATATTATTTATACTAGCGTACATAGGTTGAAGTTTACTCCATACGTGACACCTACATCCCACTCTAAAACCAACAACAAAATTTCACCTCCAGACAATTCCTAGAATGACAAAAAAGGGGAAAGTCGTCCCGGGAAATTTTTACCCCCTCCCATATTATTCATACTATCGTACATAGGTATAAGATTACAACATGTATGACACGTGCATCCATCATTAAAACGAACAACAAAAATTCCCCTCCCCCAACAATTCCGATAATCAGGATCACAAACGCGGTAATACTGTCCCGGGAAATTTAAACCCCCTGCAATATTATTATTTCTAGCGTAAAAAAGGAAAAGTTTATTACATATATGAAACCTATTTCCACCCTAAAACCAACAACCGAATTTTTCTTACGCCAATAATTTCAAAATTGAGAAACACAAGAGAGGTAAAACTGACATGGGAAATGTTTACCCCTGCCTTATTATTCATACTAGCGTACATAGGTAAACGTTTTTAACATATAATACACCTACATACATTACTAAAACCAACAACATAATTTGACCTCCCCGAACATTTCCTACAATGAGAAACACGAGAGGGTAAAACTGTCGCGGGAAGTTTTAACCGCCATGCCATATTGTTCATACTATCGTACATAGGTGAACGTTTACTACATATAGGACACCTACATCCCTCAGTAAGTCAAAAACAACAAAATTTCACCTTCCCCAACAATACCAGGAATGACAAACACGAGGTGGGTAAAACTGACCCGAAATATTTTTAACCACTGCCATATTATTCATACTAACGTACATAGGTAAAAGTGTAATACATATATAACACCAACATCCCTCACTAAAACCAACAGAAAATTTCACCTCTCCCAACAACTACAAAATTGAGAAACACAAGGGGACAAAACTGTCGCGGAAAATTTTTACCCCCCCTGCTATATTATTCATACTAGCGTGCATAGGTAAACGTTTACTCATATACGACACCTATATCCCTCACTAAAACAAACAAAAAAATTTCACCTCTCTCAACAATTTCTAAAACGACAGCACAAGGGGGTAACCTGCCCCGGTAGATTTTTACCCCTTCCATATCATTCATACTATCGTACATAGGTATAAGTTTACTACATATAAGACACGAACACCCGTTATTAAAACAAACAACAAAAATTCCTCTCCCGCAACAATTCTAACAATATGAAACACAATGGCGGTAAAACTGTCCCGGGAAATTTCTACCTCCTGCCATATTATTCATACTAGCGTAAAATGGTAAAAGTTTACTACATATATGCCACTTATTTCCGCCCAAAACCAACAACTGAATTTCTCTTACCCCAACATTTCCAACAATTAGAAACACAAGAGAGCAAAACTGACATGGGAAATGATTACCCCTGCCATATTATTCATACTAGCGTACATAGGTAAACGTTTTCTACATATATTACACCTACATACATCAGTAAAACCAGCAACATAATTTGACTTCCCCCAACTTTTTCTACAATGAGAAACACAATAGGGTAAAACTGTCGAGGAAATTTTAGCCGCCCTGCCATATTGTTCATACTATTGTACATAGGAAAAATTTTAGTACATATAGGATACCTACATCCCTCGCTAAAGCAAAAAACAAAATTTCACCTTCTCCAGCCATTCTTACAATTAGAAACTTAGGGGGGTAAACTGTCCCGGGAAATTTCTACCCCCTTCAATATTATTCATACTAGCGTACATAGGTAAAAAAATTACAATATACGACACCTACATTAGACACTATAACCAACATGAAAATAAAACCTCCTACAATTCCAACAATGACAAACAAAAGGAGGGCAAAATTGTCCCGGGAAACTTTTATCTCGTGCCATATTATACATTCTAGCGTACATAGGTATAAGTTTACAATATAGGACACATAAAAAACTCACCGTAACCAACAACAAAATTTCACCTCCCGCAACAATTCCTACATTGAAAAACAAAAGGCGGTTAAAACTGTCCCGGAATATTTTACCACCATGTCATATTTCTCATACTAGCGTACATAGGTAAACGTTTACTCATGTACGACACCTATATCCCTCACTAAATCATCAACAAATTTTCACCTCCCTCAACTATTCCATCAATGAGAAACAAAAAGGGGGTAAAACTATCCCGGGAAATTTTTACCAGTGCCATATTTTTCATACTAGTGTACATATGTGAACGCTTACTACATACATGAAACATATTTCCCACACTATAACCGACAACAAAATTTCACCTTCCCAAAATATTCTTAAAATGAAAGACACAAGTGGTTAAAACTCTCCGGGAAATTTTTACCCATATTATTCATACTAGCCTAAATAGCTAAAGTTTACTACATATGTGACTCCTATAACCCACACTAAAACCAACAACAAAATTTCACCACCGCCAACAATTACAACAATGATAAGCACAAGGTGTGTAAAACTGTCCCGGGAAATTTTTACTTCCTTCCATATTATTCATACTAGCGTACATATGTAAAAGTTTATTACTTATATGAAACCTATATCAGCCGCTAAAACCAACAGCAAAATTTCAGCTCCTTCAAAAATACCTACAATGAGAAACACAAGGGGTAGAACTGTCCCGGAAATTTTATAGTCCTCTGCCATATTATTAGTACTAGCGTACATATGTAAACGTTTACTATATATATGACACCTACATTTATCACTAAAATAAACAATGAAATTTAACCCCCCAACAATTCCTACAATGACAAACACAAGGGGGAAAAGCTGTCCCGGGAAATGTTTACTCCATTCCATATTATTTATACTATCGTACATAAGTAAAATTTGGTACATATACGAAACCTATATCGGTCAATAAAAAGAACAACAAAATTACACCTCCCCAACTATTCCTACAATGAAAAACCAAGGGGGGTAAAACTGTCCCGGAATATTTTTACTCCCCTGCCATATTACTCATACTAGCGAACATAGGTAAAATTTTACAACATACATGACACCTTCATCCCTCATTAAAACCAACAAAATTCCAACTCCCCCAACAATTTGTACAATTAGAAACAAACGGCTTGCGAAACTGTACCGGGAAATTTTGAATCTCCTGCCATATTATTCATGCTAGCCTACATAGGTTAGAGTTTACTCCATACGTGACACCTACATCACACTCTAAAACGAACAACAATATTTCACCCCCCAACAATTTCAACAATGAGAAACACAAGTGGGTAAAACTCTCCGGGAAATTTTTTATCCCATTCAATATTATTCATACTAGCGTGAATAGATATAAGTTTACTAGATATGTGACTCCTTCAACCCACACTAAAACAAACACAGAAATCTCACCTCCCCAACAATTCCTACAATGACAAAAACAAAGTGGAAATCTGTCCCGGGAAATTTTTACCCCCTCCCATATTATTCATACTATCGTACACAGGTAAACGTTTTCAACATATATTACACCTACATACATCACTAAAACCAACAACATAATTTGATCTCCCCAAACATTTCCTACAATGAGAAACAAGGGGGTAAAACTGTTGCGGGATGTTTTAACCGCCCTGCCATATTGTTCATACTATCGTACATGGGTAAAAGTTTACTACATATATGACACCTACATCCCTCACTCAAGCAAACCACAAAATTTCACCTCCCCCAGCCATTCCTACAAATAGAAGCTTAAGGGGGGGCTAAAACTGTCCCAGGAAATTTTTACCCCTTCCATTTTATTCATAAATGAGTACGTAGTTAAAAGCTTACTATATATATGAAACCTACATCGCTCACTAAAACCAACACCAAATTTCACCTCCCCAAAAATTCCAACAATGAGAGACACAAGGTGGTAAATCTGTCTCTAGATTTTTTATGCCCTGTCATATTATTCATACTAGCGTACATAGGTAATAGTTTACAATATACGACACCTACATTAGACACTATAACCAACATGAAAATAAAACCTCTTACAACAATTCCAACAATGATAAACACAAGGTGCGTAAAATTGTTCCGGAAACCTTTTACCTCCTGCCATATTATACATACTAGCGTTCATAGGTAAAAGTTTACAATATATGTCACATATAAAACTCACTGTAACCAGCAACAAAATTTCACCTCCCCCAACAATTCCTACAATGATAAACAAAAGGTTTTAAAACTGTCCCGGAATATTTTTACGCCCATGCCATATTACTCATAATAGCGAACATAGAAAAAAGTTTACAACATATGTGAAACCTACTTCCACCCTAAAACCAACAACCGAATTTCTCTTACCCCAACAATTCCAACAATGAGAAACACAAGAGAGGTAAAAATCACATGGGAAATGTGTAACCCTGCTATATTATTCATACTAGCGTACATAAATAAACGTTTTTCACATATATTACACCTACATACGTCACTGAAACCAACAATATAATTTGACCTCCACAACATTTCGTACAATGAGAAAACCAAGGAGGTAAACTGTCGCGGGAAGTTTTAACCGCCCTGCCATATTATACATACTAGCGTTCATTGGTAAAAGTTTACAATATATGACACATATAAAACTCACTGTAACCAGCAACAAAATTTCACCTCCCCCAACAATTCCTACAATGAAAAACAAACGGGGGGTAAAACTGTCCCGGAATATTTTTACCCCCATGCCATATTACTCATACTAGCGAACATAGAAAAAAGTTTACTACATATGTGACACCTACATCCCACAGTAAATCCAACACCAAATTTCACCTCCCCCAACAATTTCAACAATGAGAGACACAAGGGGGTAAAACTGTCCCAGAAAATTTTCACCACCTGCCATATTATTCATACTAGCGTACATAGGTAGGAGTTTACTCCATACGTGACACCTACATCCCACTCTAAAACCAACAACAAAATTTCACCTCCCCCAACAATTCCAACAATGAGAAACAAAAGTGGGTAAAACTCTCCGGGAAAATTTTCACCCTCTTCAATTTTATTCATACTAGCGTAAAAAGGTAAAAGTTTACTACATATGTGACTCCTACAACCCACACTAAAACCAACAACAAAATTTTAACTCCTCAAATATCCCTACAATGAGAAACACAAGGGGGAAGAACTGTCCCGGAAAATTTATAGTACCCTGCCATATTATCCGTTCTAGCGTACATAGGTAAACATTTACTATGTATATGACACCTACATCTATCACTAAAACTAAAAGCGAAATTTCTCCTCGCCAACTATTCCTACAATGACAAAAACACAGTGGAAAATTGTCCCGGGAAATGTTTACTCCCTCCCATATTATTCATACTAGCGTACAAACGTAAAGATTTACTACATATAAGAAACCTAAAAACCACACTGTAACCAGCAACAAAATTTTACCTCTCCCAACTATTAATACAATGAAAAACCAACGGGGGTAAAACTGTCCCGGAATATTTTTACTCCCGTGCCATATTACTTATACTATCGAACATAGGTAAAAATTTACTACATTCATGACACCTTAATCCCTCATTAAAACCAATAACAAAATTCCACCTCCCCCAACAATTTGTACAATGAGAAACAAAAGGATGGCAAAACTGTCCCGGGAAATTTTTAATCCACTGCCATATTATTCATACTAGCGTACATAGGTTAGAGTTTACTCCATACGTGAGACCTAAATCCCACTCTAAAACCAACAACAAAGTTTCACCCCACCCAACAATTTTATCAATGAGAAACACAAGTGGGTAAAACTATCCGGGAAAATTTTTAACCCATTCAATATTATTCATACTAGCGTAAAAAGGTATAAGTTTACTAGATATGTGACTCCTACAACCCACACTAAAACCAACACCGAAATTTCACCACCGCCAACAATTACAACAATGATAAACACAAGTTGGGTAAAACTGTCCCGGGAAATTTTTACCTACCTTCCATATTATTCATACTAGCGTACATAGGTAAATGTTTACTACATATATAAAACCTATATTCCGCACAAAAACCAACAACAAAATTTTACCTCCTCAAATATCCTACAATGAGAAACACAAGAGGGAAGAACTGTCCCGGAAAATTTATAGTCCCCTGCCAGATTTTTCATACTATCGTACATAGGTAAAAGTTTACTACATATAGAACGCCTACATCCCTTGCTAAAGCAAACAACAAAATTTCACCTCCCCCAACCATTCCTACAATTAGAATCTTAGGAAGGGTATAACTGCCCCGGGAAATTTTTAACCCATTCCATATTATTCATACTAGAGTACATAGGTAAAAGCTTACTACATATATGAAACCTACATCCCTCACTAAAACCAACAACAAAATTTCACCTCCTCAAGCATTTCCTAAAATGATAAACACAAGGGAATAAAACTGTCCGGAGAAATTTTTACCCCCCTGCTTTACTCATATTACTCATACTTGCAACTATACGAAATGCTTACAATATATGACACCTATATCCAACATTAAAACTAACAACAAAATTTCACTTCCCCCACAATTAAAGAAATAAAAAACACAAACTGGGTAAAACTGTCCCGGGAAATTTTTACACGCTGCCAAATTATTAATACTAGCGAACATAGGTAAAAGTTTACTACATACATGACACCTACATCCCTCATTAAAACCAACAACAAAATTTCACCTCCCCCAACAATTCCTACAATGAAAAACCAAGGGGGGTTAAACAGTCCCGGAATATTTTTACCCCCGTGCCATATTACTCATACTAGCGAACATAGGTAAAATTTTACTACATACATGAAACCTTCATCCCTCATTAAAACCAACAACAAAATTCCACCTCCCCCAACAATTTGTACAATGAGAAACAAAAGGGTGGCAAAACTGCCCCGGGAAATTATTAATCCTCTGCCATATTATTTATACTAGCGTACATAGGTTAAAGTTTACTCCATACGTGACACCTACATCCCACTCTAAAACCAAAAACAAAATTTCACCTCCCCAACAATTCCTAGAATGACAAAAAGGGGAAAGTCGTCCCGGGAAATTTTTACCCCCTCCCATATTATTCATACTATCGTACATAGGTATAAGATTACAACGTGTATGACACGTGCATCCATCATTAAAACGAACAACAAAAATTCCCTCCCTCAACAATTCCGATAATCAGGATCACAAACGCGGTAATACTGTCCCGGGAAATTTAAACCCTGCAATATTATTATTACTAGCGTAAAAAAGGAAAAGTTTATAACATATATGAAACCTACTTCCACCCTAAAACCAACAACCGAATTTTTCCTACCCCAATAATTTCAAAATTGAGAAACACAAGAGAGGTAAAACTGACATGGGAAATGTTTACCCCTGCCTTATTATTCATACTAACGTATATAGGTAAACGTTTTTAACATATATGAGACCTACATACATTACTAAAACCAACAGCATAATTTGGCCTCCCCGAACATTTCCTACAATGAGAAACACGAGAGGGTAAAACTGTCGCGGGAAGTTTTAACCGCCATGCCATATTGTTCATACTATTGTACATAGGTCAAAGTTTACTACATATAGGACACCTAAATCCCTCAGTCAAGCAAAGCACAAAATTTCCACTCCCCCAACCATTCCTACAATTATAAACTTATGGGGAGTAAAACTGTCCCAGGAAATTTTTATGATTTCCATATTATTCATACTAGCGAACATAGGTAAAAGTTTACTACATATATGACACCAAGATCACTCAGTGAAACCAAACACAAAATTTAAAGTCCACCAACAATTCCTACAATGAGATAGACAAGGGGGTATAACTGCCCCGGGAAATTTTTAACCCATTCCATGTTATTCATACTAGAGTACATAGGTAAAAGCTTACTACATATATGAAACCTACATCGCTCACTAAAACCAACAACAAAATTTCACCTCCTCAAGCATTTCCTAAAATGATAAACACAAGGGAATAAAACTGTCCGGAGAAATTTTTACCCCCCTGCTTATATTACTCATACTTGCAACTATAGGAAATGCTTACAATATATTACACCTACATCGCTCACTAAAACCAACAACAAAATTTCACCTCCTCAAGCATTTCCTAAAATGATAAACAGAAGGGAATAAAACTGTCCGGAGAAATTTTTACCCCGCTGCTTATATTACTCATACTTGCAACTATAGGAAATGCTTACAATATATGACACCTACATCCCACACTAAAACCAACAACAGAATTTCACCTCCCGAACAAGTCCAACAATGAGAAACACAAGTGTGGTAAAACTGAAACGGGAAATTTTAACCCCCCTCTCATATTAATCATACTAGCGCACACAGGTAAAAGATTACTACATATATGATACCCACATTCCTCGTTAAAGCAAACTACAAAATTTCACCTCCCCAGTAATTCCTATAATGAAAACAAAAGGGGGGTAAAACTGTCCCGGAATATTTTTACCCCTTTTCCATATTATTCATACTTGAGTACATAGGTAAAAGCTTACTACATATATGAAACCTACATCCCTCACTGAAAGCAACACCAAATTACACCTCCCAAACAATTCCAACAATGAGAGACAAAAAAGGGGTAAATCTGTCCCTGGAAATTTTTACCCCTGTTTATTATTCATAGTAGCGTACATAGGTAAAACTTTACAATATATGACACCTACATCCCACACTAAAATCAACAACAAAGTTTCACCTTCCCCAGAAATTCCAAAAATCAGAAACACAAGTGGGTAAAACTGTCCCGTGAAATTTTTACCCCCTTGCCATATTATTCTTACTAGCGTACATAGGTAAAAGTTTAATACATATGAGATATCTACATCCCACACTAAATCCAACAACAAAATTTCACCTCCACCAACAATTCCAACAATGAGAACCACAACTTGGGTAAAACTGTCCCGGGAAATGTTTACCCTCCTGCAATATTATCCATACTTCCGTACATAGGTAAATGCTTACAATATGTGACACCTACATCCCACACTAAAACCAAGACCAAAATTTCAACTCCCCCAACAATTCCCAAAATGAGAAACACAAAATGGGTAAAACTGTCCGTTGAAATTCTTACCCTCTTGCCATGTTATTTATACTATGTTACAAAGGTAAAGATTTACTACATATAAGTAGGGGAGATATGTATGTTTTGCCCCACTTTCCCCCTCCACCCCCTAACTGCCAAAAATTTATGAAGCCACCACTGACCATTACACTTTAACACAGAAGGATACCCCCAAGTGAGATTGAATATGCTTTTATGACATTTAAAACCAAACAAAAATGATCTAACTATTTTGGATATTTTATATTTAATAAATCATGAAAAAGTGTGTAATTTGTGGAGAATTAAAACAATTCCAAGAGTTCGCTAGAAATGGAAACAAGAGGTCTGATAATTGTAAAAGATGTTATAGAGCAGAGAATCTGAATAAAGAAGCTGAACAGGGTTTAAAATATTCTGGACCGCTGCTAGATTATTCACTCTCATCAAAAGAACGTGTGGTTGAAATACATAATAAAATGTTAGAGCATGACTTTATAAAAATAATGTATCAATTCTTTAAGGATGCAGATACACCATTTATGATTTTAAGACCTGCTACATTATCAGAATGTAAGTTTGTAGATCCAACATATAACCCCGTAGGTATTACATTACCAGCACCACAAGTTATTTTATTTAAAGATATAATACCTGTTGGTTTCCCGCCACATCTTTCTAGAAGGAGCGAAACTACATCTTGTTATGACTTAACTAATGAGCGAAATATTAATAATAAGTGTGTTGTATGTGGAATTCCTGCATATTATAATGAGAACTTTTGTTCCATATCCCATATAAAACTTCATGATTGGATACAAAAAAGATTGCCAGAATTTAAAGAAAAGGGCTATAATATCACTAACTATAAATCACCACTAGATGACTAACGTAATTACTAAGCACTTTCTTTGATTTTTTTGTTCCAACATTAGTTGAATATCACATAAGAGCCCATAATTACAATGTTAAAGCAAGATCGCATATGCTTTTATGATATAAAAATCATAAAAACTTATAGTGCTGTCTTTGATTGAAAAAATAGTTTTTGTTTGATCGAAATCGGCGCACAGATGGCTGAATGATGATAAGTTAAGTATGTTGATTCGCTCTTACATACATATACACTTTCACCACACACATATACATATATTCAGTTGAAGAGAACATGAGTATATATAGCAAAGAAGAGCTAGGAAGTAAAACTTGTACAATTTTTTCCTCTCTCTCTCATTCTTTCTCTCTTTCCTTCCCATCAGCTCTGAACGACAGAGAGGTTTATGCAATAGAAAACAGAGAGAGAGAATGATTAACGGCGGCATATACGTCGCCTCTCAGATACTTAGTATTGAAATTAACGGCTTCACATTGCTCGGGCGCTGTATCCTTCGCTAAACTTTTCTCTCGTAACGATTCGTAACGATCAGAATTCAAGCGAAGAATGTTGCGCTGTTACACGGCGGACTTTGGCTGTGAACATCCTTGTCGACAGAGCCGCTATTTAGTTCCAAAACGTGCCACATGCGCGCGCTATTGTTCCCCATATACGAAATGTATTTTCTCGCATCTCTTTTTCTCTCCACATTTCTAGAGTTGAAAGCATTCAATAGCTGAGTTGTATTTGTATATCCAAAGATCTCAGTTTTATGGCTTTATTACCATAAAACACTTAGAACATACTTAAAATTACAAGTTCGGATACTGATAATGGAATCTTCTGTTAACCTCGTTCTCTATAGGAAACAATGATTTCTTAAACTCTGTCCACTGATCGTGATTCAAACTGAATAGACAGCCGTTAATATCAAAAACCACTTGAAATTCGGTTTGCACATTTTTCACAATTACATTTAAGTTATTAGTAAGAATAAACTTTTTTTGAGGATCCATTTCTAAACACTCCATTTTTTGGTTCTGACAACATACTTTTGTTCATTATCGTTCATTTTTTGGATTTACATACAGAACTCAACAGTTGGATAGTTACCTTTTAGACCAGTGTATTTGATTTTTATCCATCTTTAACGATCTCATCAATCATTTTATCTGTTAAGTGTTTTGTAAATCTAGGTGGAAGAAAAATCTTGAACTTCTCACATTCGACTAATATGCTGTTCCCAAACTTAGTTTTAATCTTTTCCATTTTCACAATTTTATATTCTGTATTTAATTCTAATTCTCTTAATCCAATAACCTGTTTTTGTTCAAGACTTCCAAGCTCGTTTGAAAAATCAACGTGTTTTGCCATCGTATTTATTATATAGAAAATCAACGGTCACTCTTCAATTTTTATCTTCACCAAAAAATATTTAATCATTTTTATTAATTTCGTTTGATTTAAAAACTTCCATAAAACAATCGTTAATGAAAACAGTTTGAGGGTATCTTTTCGATACCCTTATGCCCGTTGATAGTTTGCTAACTAACTAAAACTCTTCTATTACTTTTTCATTCTTGGGATCATATGTAAAGTTCTTTCGCCCAATTAAAATCGCATAACATATAGTATCACCAGCCACAGCTTCTGCAAAGTCTACAACAATCTTTATGTTTGTTCTCTCATTTACCGATACATTTTTCCACTTACTACAATTAATCACATACATTGGTCTGTTATCTATAAACTCTTTAGGGTCATAGTACATTTCGGTGTTGCCACATGTTATTCTCTTAAATGCAGTGTAATCTTCGTACATCTTAAAATAATCCTTGTTAGCAATATCTAAGTTTCTTGATTCTTTTGGAAATACCTCATTCCTCCCATTCTTAAGATAGATATTCTTTACCTTACAATGATCAACCTTACTTGCATCCGCCGTTTGTTTGCCACTTCTATCAGTTTGGAACATTACAACTACGAAATCAGGCATATCAAATTGTCTAGAATTAAATTGAGTAGTAACATCAAACTCCAAGAAAGAACCTACAACAGTCTTTCAAACACATTGATAAGTATGGAATGAAAACATGATTTTTGGCTATTTAAGAATATTCAACTTTAACTTGTTTTCATAATAGGCATTCTTATCTCCATACTCTTTATTGTAATTTTTCCATCATGAGGAGCTGCTCCCGATCCAGTCCATTTGTACAGAACATCGTTATTGTTGTTAGCTTTGTAAATGTTATTCTCAATCCACCTTTCCACATAACCTTTTTTATAATCACTTAAGAAGCCTGGAATTGATCTTAATGGATACAAAACGCTAAAGTTCTTTCTTAGACCAAGTTTATCATCTGTTTCAAATCCTGCTTGTTTTAAATATTCAACTTCTGGCTTGGAAATCTTTAATGTTCCGACAGCTGTAGATGTTATCCCTGGGAGTTCGATCTTATCTATAACAACTCCATGCTTTCTAACCTCAATTTGAGAAAAGAAGAATGGGAAGAAGTTATCTACAAGTTTTATAGTATTGTTTGCACCAAATGTTCCTCCAGCTGATGCACCAACAACTTCAAAAGTCATATAACAATCTGCTTTGTGTGGATGTACGAACCCATCGCCTACGTTGAAATCAAACTCAATATCTTTGTTAGCTTCATTCAAATTATTAAATGTTCTTGTGTTAGCTTTAAAACTCTGTAACTCATAACTCTCAACACTATCCATTTATTATAAAGAAAATCTTGAAACAACGCTGTTTGATGAAGATTGTTTTAACATCTACACAACAGCCGTCGATTTTCCCGACGTCTATAAAGGACTTCAAACAACGCTTTGATGGGATATACCCATAAAAGACTCATACATAATAACAATTAAAAACTTATAATCCCCATCCCAACTTAACCTTAGCATTCGTAGCAGTACCAACCCCAAAAGCAGCTAATCGTTCACCAATTGGCGCATCACTACTAAATGCTCTTTTCCATGCTTTAGTTTCCAGTTCCTTATCTGCAATATGTCTCGACTCTCTATCTTTATTGTCTCTGTAGTATATATCGTGTTCTTTACAAGCCTCATCTAATGGGTTAACGCCTTTATCACCTCTTTCTAACCTTTCTTGAAGCTTAGTCCCAGGCCCGCAAAATTTAAAACCTGGAATATGTAATTGAAATGGGAGTTTATTAATCAAGTCATTTACTAATCCTTTTCCAAGCTTCTCATCATTCCAGAATCGTGGTGGTAACGTATTTAAGATCTTAATCAAATACCCTATACCTTTTGGATCATTAGGAATAAATTGTGAAAGCTTATTATTAATCATACTCAATACTTACTTTCTCATTGTAAAAGTTATGATTACCAGCCCTTTCTTCTCCATCTATAACTATTAACCGATCAATTAACTTTCTCACATCATCCATCCATATATATTCTTTAGGTATCTCTGTATATTGTTTAATTCCTTCACCAGTCCTTTTAGGTGTCGTGTTCTTTTTAGGAGTTGGAGGTAAAGTTGGTTTAATATAATTATCCCAAATAGGCTTGATAATATTAATGTACTTTGAACCTCTACTAGATGCTACCTTTTTATCTCGATTATATTTTTGGAAGGCAGCATCTGAGTCTATTATTATTTCCTTGTATTGTTCAAAATCATCATCATCATAATCTTCAATGGTTTTACTAGTATTCGTCGTTAACAATTCCCATAGACCTTCTGTTCCTTTATAAGTTTTAGCATTAATTATCAAATCATCACCATTCACTTTAACTTCCAAATTTCCTATCTTGTTTATTATTTTTCCATCTTCTTCTACAGTTCTTATTCCAAATACACTATCATTTCTTTTACTATAATATTTCGTTGCAATCTTACCAAATGACTGTGCTGTTGTTAAAGGTTCTACTCCTTCCACTTGGTCTTTAATTTGTTTTCTCATTTGTTTTATTTCTCCCGTTATAGGCGTATCACTACTACTTGGAGAACTATCATAAGTTATTTTTTTAGGTGTTTCTGTTAGACTGGGATCTATTGAGACCGTCTTATGTGCAACTGGAACAAGTTCAGTTATTAGATTTTTATTTTGTTCTGCTTCTTCTTTGATTTCACTTCCCCAAGTTTTGAATAGCATCGATTACAGGTTGCTCTTGTGTTTTAAATTTATCATATATACCTGCTCTTTCTTTCTTCCAAGATTTGAAGCCCTTTATCAAGAACTCCTTCAGCTTAATATTCTTATCAATTTCTTTCTCATCCATTTATTGTATAGCAAACGAACGAACGTCAATGAACGTCAATGAACGTCAAAGAACGTCAATGAACGTCAATAAACGTCAAAGAACGTCAAACGTTAAAACGTCAAACGTCAATAAATATCAAACGTTCAAGAAGTGTTTTATCTTGTTCCTATACTTACCATTGTTTACCTTCCTTGTCATATCAATTACTATGAAACCATAACCTTCTTGCCAACATTTTGAACACAACTCTTTAAATTTATCATAAGACATATCTCCTCCAACAAACTCATTATACACATGTTTAAGATTAGTGTCATCTTGTCTGAATATACATAGGAAGTTGACGTTATCTCTTGTAAGCTGTTTAGGTACTTTTGAATATGTTTGTGCAAGATAGAAACAGTCTAAATAGCTATGCCTACCTCTTGTAAAGTAATTTCTAACAGTATCTTGATTCTCCAAAATGTAATCGTCAAACACAACAACGGAGTATTTTTCACATTCATCAATAGGTACAATAGAATCTTTACCGCTTAAAAACGTTGCTATTTGCTTCTTAAACTTTAGTTCTGCCTTTTCAAATCGATCTTTTAACTGCTCATACTTTGGTTGATTCATGCTTTTAGAATATGTAGAAGTAATTATTGTTTAACCAACCTGGCTGTAATAAAAAATTAAATAGCAAAAACGTTTTACCAGGCCCCGACGAACCTACGATAAGGCATCGAACATCATCAGGTATAAGCTCCCCATTTCTTTTCTTAGCTGTTGTTTCTTTTATCATCTCTTTTACATCCCAATTAATAGTTTTCTTACTCATTTATTATAGAGAAAATCATCACCTTTGACCTCATATGATGCTTGTTTGAAACCCTCGGAATTTCGATGATTAATTTTCTGCTCATAGTACTAGTACAGACCCGGTTCGTTGATGAAGGTTGTGTGAGGCTGTTCATTTGTAGTCTCCAGGTCTTCAAATCTACTCTGAAACTTTGGTCTTACGTGATGCGAAGGAAACAGTTGAAACGCTTACAAGACTTTTAGGCTCTTCACATGTGAAGGGAAAAGGATTAGAGACTTGACTTGTATTTACATAGCCTATCTTATATCTTTAAGTTGTTCTCTGATCTTAAGCAACGTATCTTTTATATATTCGCTATCCATTTCACCATTCAATGTTATTATCATCTCTAACTGTTCTTTAAATGAGTTAATACAAGTGACAATGGTTTTATATTCGTCTTTTCTTTTGCTTATGTTTAACTTCGAAGACAAACCTGTTATTATAGCACTTCCAGTTGCAAGAGACGTTGCTAATATCGAGTAAATTGTTACAGGTATAAAAATATTAATAAACCCAGTTGTGGCAGAAAGAATAACCGACAACGTGATCAAAGTGTAGTATGCATATTTAACAATTCGTAATTTTCTCTTTTTCTTCTTTAAACTGCATTCTAACTTTCGAATGACACCCTCTGTTAACTTGATTACTTTCTCTCTTGGAATATCTCTAGGTAAATCAAACTCATTCATTTATTATATAATAAATGGCTAAGGTATTTAAGCTAACGAGTGATACTTCTGTTTTAAAGAAGAAACTCCACTACGAATTAGACAACAGGAGCAACTATTTAAGTATAGGACTAGTTGGGTTTTACAGTACATATCTGACACCAAACATAGCAACACAAAAAAACAGTTTCTCATATGGTGATAGACAAATTTTTATACCAGAAGGGCAATACAGCTTAAACAGTCTTAATGAATATTTAAAATCTCAATCCATCAACATAACGTTATCAGAAGATCATTTAAGAAATAGAGTTAAAATTGAAACTGATAGTAATGATGTTACAATTGGGAGTATAGGCACTGTCCTCGGGTTTAATGTTTTTGAAGTTTTAGAAAAGAACAAAGCACATATTGGAAGAAAGTTGCCAAAGTTTCATCCGTTTAATACTATAAATGTTGACTGTAATATAGCAGATGGCATGTTTGTTAAAGATACAGAATACACACATAGAGAAACAGGAATTATTGCCTCATTCAAAACAGATGCTGAGTTCAAACATAGTATTATTTACGAGCCTACTTATCCATTATTTTTCCCTATATCCAAAGACAAGGTTGATAATTTTGAGATAAGGATAACAGATGAGAATGATTCCTTAATTGATTTTGATGGAGCAACAACAACTGTACTTTAGCAAACCAAGATATTCTCTTAGATAAATAGGAAGATGTGTTCTATTAAAGGTTGTATGTTTAGTGTTCCTTATAACGAACTAAAGGATTTAAATATTGATCATGTATTAACAAAGAAACAACTTAACGATAAAGCCAAGAAAATTAAAGAAGGTAAAGGAATGGATTTAACTTTAACTACTGCACAAATGAAAAAGATTAAGAAAGAGCATATTGGCGGTTTTATCTTTACAATTCCAGCCATTCTAGCAGCTTTAGGAGCAGTTGGCTCATTAGCAGGTGGTGCAGCAGCGATTACTAAAACTGTACTTGATGCTAAGAAAAATAAACAAGAACTTGAAGAACAAAAAAGACACAATATGGCTATGGAAGAAAAGCAGGTAGCAGGTAAACCAAAGAAGTCAAAAAACTAAAACCATTGACCAACTTCGATATAGAGAGGTTGGCTAAAGAATTAAAGATAAAACGATTTAGAGGTGTATTTATGAGTGATAAACTTCCACAAAAACCTTATATACATGAGTGTGGCGTAGTTAACCTTGATAAATTAGAAAACATTGGTACTCATTCGATATGCTATTGGAAAGATAACAACATAAAGTACGTGTTCGATTCTTATGGTGGTGTTCCTCCTAAACAACTGGTGCAATATCTTGGTACCGAAAACTTATTCTACAATGACGAACGAATACAAGACTTTAACTCAGTTATATGTGGTCATCTTTGTGTTAAGGTTTTAAATCTTCTAAATCAAGGGTATTCTTTTAGCGACGTTATGTATATGATTAAAAATGATTAAGCGCTTTTATGGTTTGTATCCATAAAAGTTTTATCCATCTCTTAAACTCTTTAGCTTTGGGCTTCTTTGATGACAATACTAAGGAATACAGACCAGATTCGTTGATGAAGATTGTATGAGGCTGTGAATTAACAGGGGGCGTTTCCTGTACAACCCCCTTTATATGTGACAGTTGTGTTTTATCATCTTCGTCTACATGATCTTGAATAGCATCTCTTGGTCGTGAATACTCTAAAATTGTGGCGACGTCTTTACGAGATAAGAATATCCATAAAAGTTTTGCTTTAAGATAAATATGGAAGCTATACACAATAGGTTTTTAGATTATTTTGAGAAGTATGAGGATGAACTAGATGCACTAGATAGATATAATTTTTATCAGTATTTTCAGCATGTTAGCGAGATAGACTTAAAAGATAAAAACAACGTATATAATGTTATTGATTTATGGAAAATGCTAATACCAAAATTTTTGTACACGGAAGAAGAGTTGGAAAAGTTACGTCCAATAATTACCTTAAAGGACTTGTTGTCAAATTATAGCTCTAGACCATTAGAATGCAGTAATTGTGGTAGTAAGTCATTAACAAAAGGTATGAGTAGTTAAATTTGTGATAATTGTTGTGTAGAGAGTGGTTGGGTTTACAGTACTTGTGAAGATACGAAAGCTGCTTGTGCGAGAAAACCCTGGTACGATACTATAAAAAGATTTAAGTTACAGATATCTAATTTGCAAGCTTTACAGGATAGAATTATTCCCGAAGAGGTGCTCAAGGTGTTAAATGATAAACTTAGAGATATACCAAGAGATTTAATATCAACAAAAGATGTTCTAGAAGTACTAAAGAAAAACAAATACACAAAATATTATGATGATGTCTATTTAATACACTATCACCTTACCGATCAAAAACCATTAAAATTACAACATATGGAAGAAACATTTATAAATGAGTTCGAAAACTTACACGAGGTCTTTAGGGAGCTGTATCCGAAAAGAGTGTTGTTTATTAACCTAAAATGTGTATTGTACTATCTGTTGAAAAAGCACGATGTTCATGTTGATATTGATTTTAAACGCTCACCTAGACAAATAGAGATGTTAAAGAAATGTTTTGAAAAATTAGGATGGGCATTTTCTGTATAATAAATGAGTATGGATATATTTGGTAATGTTGTAGATAGAAAAGGTGATATTGATATTAGTGAAGAAAAATTAAAATTGTTGGAGAATTTAAATGATGTTGTTAGCGTAAGTCAGCTTAGGTCAATCGAAGCTCAATTAGAGAACGATAGAAAACGATTTGAAGATGCATTAGAAACGTTACAAGACACATACGTCAAGAAAGAAGATTTTCAAAAGATTAGGATGGATACTACTAGATTGATTATGCAAAAAGAAACCATGTCTCTACTATATCGATTAAGAGCTAAAAACGTTAAGGAGCCAATCCTTAGAATATTTAATCTCTCTAATGGTTACAAATTTCTCTATAATGGGAAAATAATGAACATGGACTTAAGTTTGGATAAATACTTTCTAGATATATATTTGGGCGATACTTTGATTAAAGAGATACCTTTTGACTTTAAGAAGAACGATATAATTACGATTAAACCAAATAAAAATTCAGCTATGGAAGAAGGACAATTATTGTTTGTTGTAATGTACATAGAGAGAGAGCTTTCCTAAAGACGTTTGCTATATAATAAATATGGATATCTTTGGTAATGTTAAAATGACATCAGAGTTAGATAATACAGTTGTGAGAAAAGATATTGCCAAGTTAAAAGAAGAGCTTAACTTCATCAAACGGAGTTATCTTATAGAGCTTCATAGTCGATTGATATCAGAAAATGTTGAAACTCCGTTCTTTTTAATACATAATCTCTCTATCACATACAAATTTCTTTATAAAGGTAGGATAATGCATATAGAGTCATCTTACAATACGTATTATATAGATATATATTTAAATGATTCTCTAGTTGAAACTTTTCCATTGCACTTTAATACAAATGATAATTTGGCAATTAGACCATCTAAAGATTCTGATCTGAAACATGGTAAATTACTATTGCTTCTTATGCATGTAGAAAGAGAAGACGAAGATAGTGATGATGATGGTGAGAATGTTGATAGCATAATATTAAACAGCGATAGTTATTGATTTTCTATATAATAAACAGGATGTATTGTGTTAAGTGTAAGAAATCGACAGATACGAAGAAAGATACTATTAGAATTGAACAAACAAAGAATGGAAGATATCTAAAGAAAGGTATTTGTTCTGTATGTGGTGTTACTAAAACTCAATTCGTTAAAAAGCCTGATTGACTAGAAGAAGGTAAAGGTGTTAGAGAAGACATTATAGAAGAAATTCACAAACCATCTAGAAAAAACTTTGACAGATTAAGTGTAGTTATAAAAGGTATCGATGATCTTTGGCAGGCTGATCTTGTAGAAATGGATAGTGGAGTATTAAAAGGTGTTTCCAAAATCAATAAAGGTTATAAATATTTGCTAACGATTATAGATGTGTTCTCGAAATATGCGTTTGCTGTTCTTGTTAAAGATAAGAGTGGGAAGAATGTTACAGAAGCATTCGAATCCATATTAAGAACGAGAAAACCTAGTAACTTACAAACAGATCAAGGTAAAGAGTTTTACAATAAAGAGTTTAAGAAGTTAATAGATGAAAATAAGATTAATCACTACTCAACCTATAGTAGTAAGAAAGCTTCCGTTGTTGAGAGATTTAATCGAACGCTTAAACAGAACATGTGGAAAAGATTCACAACACAAGGAAATTATAAATGGATAGAGATATTACCAACACTAGTTAAAGAGTATAATCATCAAATTCATAGAACAATTGGTTTAAAACACATAGAAGTTAATAAGAAGAATGAGCGAACAATATTGGAGAAAGTGTATCAAAAAGAATATAAGCGTGTTAAGCCCAAGTACAAGTTAGGTGATCATGTTCGTATAAGTAAGTCGAAAGGGTTATTTGAGAAAGGATATACACCTAATTGGTCAACAGAAGTATTTGTTATTAGTGAAGTTATTCCATCTAATCCGCCTACATATAGAATTAAAGATTTGGAAGAAGAGGATGTGCAAGGTAGATTTTACGAACCAGAACTATTAAAGACGAAACACAAAGATGAATACTTGGTGGAGAAAGTGTTGAGAAAGAAAGGTGATAAAGTATATGTCAAATGGCTAGGGTTTGATGATTCACATAATAGTTGGATAGATAAGAGTAATGTTGTAGTGTAAATATAAATGTTTGTCTTTTATGGTTATTATACCATAAAAGGTTGGTTTAAATGAGATAAGGGGGTAACGAAACGATACCCCCATAACATATATTTCCAGCGCTTGTATTCGAGCTGTGGAAATTATCAAAAAATAACCGACTCCCAGATTTCTGGGAGTCGCTCCAAAATAAAATTATATACAAACAAATCAAGGTCCCGAAAACGGGGACCTACGTTAATCCACAACAACATACAATCTTCATTAACGAGATAAGCGGTTTAGATATAGGCCACTTTAAAGAAGCGACGTATGCATGTTTGAAAGGGGTCCAGTGCTGGTGGACCCACGAAAATGAAGTTAAAAATAAAGATTTTCTATATAATAAATATGGATACTATGGATAGTCCTCTTAGTTTAAATGATATTTGCTATGAACAGATCAAAGATAACTATTGGTATGGTATTTTTGGTGATTTCAAATTGATTATAGATAAGAATACAGGATACTTCAATGCTACTAAGTTGTGTCAGAGTGGTGGTAAGAGGTTTGACAACTGGCTGAAAAATAAAGATTCTAAAGAGTTATTAGATTACTACAACAAACTTCGAAGTCCCTCGGATCCTAGGAACTTCAGAAACTTATCTTACACAGTAAAACTAGCTGGTAACGAAATAAACAATCTAATCTCAGGAACATATATGTATAAAAAGATATTTCTCGCTATTGCTTTATGGGTATCACAAGACTTCTATGACAAATGCTATGATATTATCGAAGACTATTTCGTTTCTAATTTTAAACAGATTCAAGAGGATCAAGAAGAGTTGCAAAGAAGAGTAGAAGAGATAGAACAACAAATGAACGATTTAAGAATAGAAAACACAAGACTTAGAGATATAGCAGCTGAACATACAGAAGATCCAGGGAAAGTACAGAAACTAGTTATTGTTAAAAATAACCTCACGGCTGGTCAGCTTCAAGACATAGTAGACAAGTACGACACAGACAAACATGATCAGGTTAGGCGTTACGAGTCATACAAATATTGGGTTGGAAGGGTTCAGCAGCGAAACATCAAAGCAAGACTTCAGTGTCTCAAAGAAAAGTACCCAAGAATGTCAGTGTTATCAGAAACCAAAGATCCAAACTCGGTCAACCTCATAAACAAAGTAAAAGAAAAGTATGATTGTGTTATTTCGCATCGTTGTCATATAGACCTACAGATTGCGGATGGAGGAGAAGAAGATGATGAGTTTGTTATTGATTTGTTTTTAAGTATAAGAGATTTGTAGAGGTAAAGGTAATGAGTTTTGAACATCCCTACCAGAAGAAGTTTTGGTTACAACTTTTATGGTTTAATAGCCATAAAAGATAATTAGTTATGCATTAACCCTCTGCTGCAACAGCGAATGCTACATTCAACATATCACCTAAATTGGGATTATTATGATATTTTCTTATTATGGCTCTCCAATCTACGTAATGTCTAAATGAATATATAAAGTCTACAGATAGGTCTTGATAAGTTGAAATGTTAGTCCAATGAACTCTGCTTTCAAACTCTGCAATAAATTCTTCTCTTAAATTTTGAGACATTGAAATCATTGCCCAATCTACTTTGTCAGCGTAATCTCTTATAAAGTTTTCTGATAATTGACGAGTTCCAGATATGTACCACCAATTAACTCTATCTGTATGTTCTCGTATAAAGGCTTTAGAGAGTTCGTTTTTGTAAGATATAGCATCAAAATCAACTTTATCTATAAACTCATTAATAAATTCTTCAGATAGCTTTTGATGATACGATACTTCTTTCCAATCAACTCTATCTGCAAATTCTCTTATAAAGTCTTCTGATAAGTCTTGACTTCCTGAAATAATCTCCCAATAAACTTTATCAGCGAATTCTCTTATAAACTCTTCCGATAACTCTTTCCATAAACATATTTCACTCAAATTAACTTTCGACAGATATTTGCGTATGAAATCTTCTGTAATGTGATCATAGTTATATTCCTCCTCATAATTATCATAACCTATAGATAACCATTGTTCATCAGTCAGTGAATCTAATATTTCATCTGACAAGTTCATAACGTTCGCATAGAGAATGTTTTGTGTAAGAAATTTGTTGTTTTCTTTAGTGGCTTTCTTGAACAAATGATCTAACATACCTATGGACACGCTAAAATTTATTTTGTCTTTATCATTATAACCACCAATATCTAAATATTTACATACACAATCAAATATAGGTTTGTAAGATAATATTTCCTTAGCACTAGTCATGTTTGTTTTTATTCTTAGATTTTTAAATTTATTTCATTTTTGTTGGTTTTCCATGTAACAAATATGGAGAAAGATTTTGATTTATTACATGATAGACTTGAACTAATTCATCATTCTTCCATTTCTCTACGAAGTTTTTGTTTTGCATGATGTATATATTCACTTAAGTCAGTTGATTCTAATATTCTCTCGTTTGATGTTTTGAAATTGTGCTCTTGTATTTCTTTATCTTTAATATAGTCACAAATGAAAACAAGGTTAACTTTAACAGGGTGAAATTTTAATTCCTCTTTGATTTTGTTAATAGCAACTCTTCCACTTGTATCTAAAAATTTTATTGGGTCTTTATATCCGCCTGTGTTTTCGACTTTAATGGTTTGTAAACGCTTCTTGAGTGCTGTTTCTTCTAATTCAACTTTGATGGGTATACGTGCTGGCTTCGGTTCTTCAATTACTTCTTGTTTAAATGGGAATACATTTCTAATCTGCCTTCTGCTTTGTTCATCGTCATGTGGTTTAAGAAGGTCTATTAGTTCTGCTTTAAGAAGGTCTGGCACTAGATTCCTCGGACGATAAAAGATATATAGCGCGAGATGGTGTAAATACGCTAGCTTGGGGATATTATAAGATAGAAGAGGAGTAGATATAATTATATGTAGTGTAGTTTTAGTTATAAGTTTTAGATGTAAGTTTTTATGATTTTAAATGTCATAAAAGCATATTCAATCTCACTTGGGGGTATCCTTCTGTGTTAAAGTGTAATGGTCAGTGGCGGCTTCATAAATTTTTTTGGCAGTTAGGGGGTGGAGGGGGAAAGTGGGGCAAAACATACATATCTCCCCTACTCATATAATATACCTACAAACCTCACTTTAACAAAGAACAAAATTTCACCTCTCCCAACAATTCCTACAATGAAAAACAAAGGGGGGAAAATTGTCCCGGAATATTTTTACCCCGTGCCATATTACTCATACTAACGAACATAGGTAAAAGTTTTCTATATATATGACACCTACATCCCTCATTAAAACCAACAACAAAATTCCACCTCCCCCATCATTTCCTACAACGAGAAACAAAAGGGTGGTAAAACTGTCCCGGGAAATTTTTAACCCCCTGCCATATTATTCGTACTAGCTTACATAGATTAGAGTTTACTACATACATGAAACCTACATCCCACTCTTAAACCAACAAGCAAATTTCACCTTTCCAACAATGAGGAACGCGAGTGGGTAAAACTCTCCGGGAAAATTTTTACCTCCCCGTGTCATATTATTTATACTAATTTAAAAAGGTAAAAGTTTACTACACATGTGACACCTACATCCCACACGAAAACCAACAACAAAATTTCACCTCTGCCAATAATTATAACAATGATAAACACAAGGGGGTAAAACTGTCCCAGGAAATTTTTACCCCCTTCCATATTATTCATACTAGCGTTCATAAGTAAAAGTTTACTACATATAGGACACCTACATCCCCCAGTAAATCAAAAACAACAAAATTTTACCTTCCCCAAAAATTCCAACAATCACAAACACAAGGTGGGTAAAACTGATCCGAACAAATTATAACCGCTGCCATATTATTCATATTAACGTACATAGGTAAATGTTTAATACATATATAACACCAACATCCCCCACTAAAACCAACAGAAAATTTTACCTCCCCCAACAAATCCTAGATTGAGAAACACAAGGGAGGTGAATCTGACTCGGAAAATTGTTACCCTCTGCCGTAATATTCATAGAAGCGTAGACAGGTAAAAGGTTACTACATTAATGACACTTAGATCTCACACGAAAACCAACAACAAAATTTCCCCTGATCAAACAATTCCTACAATGAGAAACACAAGGGGGGTAAAAGTGTCGCTGGAAAATTTACCCCTGTCATATTATTCTAGTAGCGTACATAAATAAAATTTGCTACATACATGACAAATCCATTCCTCTCCAAAACAAAAAACAAAATTACACCTCCCCCAACAATTTTTACAGTGAGAAACAAAAGGGGGAAGATTTGTTCCGGAAAATTTATAGTCCGCTGCCATATTGTTTGTACTACCGTACATAGGTAAACGTTTACTATGTATGTGACACCAACATCTATCACTAAAACTAAAAACCAAATTTCATCTCCCGAACAATTCCTACAATGACAAAAACAAGGGGGAAAAAAGTCCCGGAAAATGTTTTACCCCCTGCAATATTATTCATACTAGCGTACATAGGTTAGAGTTTACTACGTACATGACACCTACATCCCACTCTAAAATCAACAACAAAATCTCACCTCCCGCAACAATTCCAACAATGAGAAACACATGTGGGATAAACTCTCCGGGATAATTTTTACTCCCTGTTTATTATTGATACTAGCGTAAATAGGTAAAAGTTTACAACATATGTTACACCTACAACCCACACTTAAACCAACAAAAAATTTCATCACCGCCAACAATTACAACAATGAGAAAACAAGGTAGGTAAACTGTCACGGGAAATTTTTACCCACCTTCCATATTATTCAGAGTAGCGTACATAGGTAAATATTTACTACATATATGAAACCTATATCCCGCACAAAAATCAACAGCAAAATTTTACCTCCCCAAATATCCCTACAATAAGAAACACAAGGGGGAAGATCTGTCCCGGAAAATTTATAGTCCGCTGCCATATTATTCGTACTAGCGTTTATAGGTAAACGTTTACTATGTATATGACACCTACATCTATCACTAAAACTAAAAACGAAATTTCACCTCGCCAACAATTCCTACAATGATAAAAGCAAAGGAGAAAGCTGTCCCGGGAATTTTTACCCCCTCCCATATTATTCATACTATAGTACATAGGTAAACGAATACATAGGTCGGTACATATATGACAAGTACATCCATGATTAAAACGAACAATAAAAATTCCCCTCCCCCAACAATTCCAATAATCAGAAACACAAACGGGGTAAAACTGTCCCGGAAATTTTAACCGCCTGACATATTATTCATGCTAGCGTACATAGGTAAAAGTTTATTACATATATCACACCTAAAACCATCACTGAAAAAAAACAAAAGAATTTTCACCTCCCCCAACCATTCCTACAATAACAAACACAAGGGGGTAAAACAGTCACTGAAAATATTTACCCCCTGCCATATTATTCATACTAGCGTACATAGGTAAAAGATTACTAAATATATGACACCAACATCCCTCAGTAAAACCAAACACAAAATTTAACCTCCACCAACAATTCTTACATGGAGAAACACAAGGAGGTATAACTGTCACGAGAATTTTTCCCCCTGCCATATTATTCATACTAACGTAAAAAGGTAAATGTTTACTACATATATGAAACCTACTTCAGACCTAAAACCAACAACAGAATTTCAAAACCGGAACATATCCAACAATGAGAAACACAAGTGTGTTAAAACTGAAACGGGAAATTTTAACCTCCCTCCCATATTAATCATACTAGCGTACACAGGTGAAAGATTATTACATATATAGGACACCTACATTCATCACTAAAGGAAACAACAAAATTTCATCTCCCCAATAATTCCTATAATGAAAAACAAAAGGGAGTAAATCTAACCCGGAAAAATTTTACCCCTTTCCCATATTATTCATATTTGAGTACATAGGTAAAAGCTTACTACATATATGAAACCTACATCCCTCACTGAAAGCAACACCAAATTTCACCTCCCAAACAATCCCAACAATGAGAGTCACAAGGGGGTAAATTTGTCCCTGGAAATTTCTACCTCCTGCCATATTATTCATAATAGCGTACATAGGTAAAACTTTACAATATATGACAGCTACATCCCAGACTAAAACCAACAACAAAATTCCACCTACCCCAACAACTCCTACAATGAAAAAAGGGGGTAAAACTCTCCTTGGAAATTTTTACTCTTTCCCGTATTATTCATACTATCGTACAAAGGTATACATTTACTACATATATGACACCTACATCCATCATTAAAACGAACAAAAAAATCTCTTCCATCAATGAATCCAACAATCAGAAACACAAACCGTAATACTGTCCCGGGAAATTTTAGCCCCTTGCCATACTGTTCATACTAGCGTACATGGGTAAACGTTTACTACCTGTGTGACACCTACATCCCACACTAACACCAACTACAAATTTTCATCTCCTCCTACAATTTCAAGAATGAGAAACACGGGGTCTAAAACTGACCCGAAAAATGTTTACCACCTTACATATTATTCATACTATCGTACATAGTTAAAAGTTTATTACATATATGACACCTATATCCCTCATTAAAACCAACAGAAAATTTCACGTCTCCCACCAATTCCAACAACGAGAAACAAAAGGGGTAAAACAGTCCATGGAATTTTTACCCCTTGCCATATTATTCATAGAAGCGCACACAGGTAAAAGATTACTACATATATGACACCTACATACCGCACTAAAACCAACAACAAAATTTCACCTCCCCAAAAAATTCCGACAATGAGAAACAAGGGGGGGGGGGGTAAAACTGTCCCTGGAAATTTTACCCCTGTCATATTATTCTCCTGGCGTAAACAGATAAGATTTAACTACACGTATCACACATCCATTCCTCCCCAAAACAAGAAACAAAATTTCACCCCCGAACAATTCGAACAATGAGAAACACAAGTGGGTAAATCTCTCCCGGACAAATTTTACCCCACCTGTTATATTATTCACACTAGCGTACATAGGTAAAATTTATTACATATATCACACCTACATCCCAAACTAAAACCAAAACCGAATTTCACCTCCCCCAAGATTTCCAACAATGAGAAACAAAAGGGGAGTAAAACTGTCCCGGGAAATTTTTACCCCATCCATATTATACATACTAGAGTACATAGGTAAAAGGTTACTACATATACGAAAACTATGTATCACACTAAACCCACAACATAATTTCACATCCGACAACAATTCCTACAATGAGAAACACAAGGTGGTAAAACTGTCAACGGATATTTTCCCCCTGCATTATTATTCATACTGGAGTATATATGTAAGAATTTACCAATACATGACACCTAAATCCCACGTTAAAACCAACAACAAAATTTCAAATCCCTAAACAATTCCAGCAATGAGAAACAAATGGGGGAAAAACTATCCCGGGAAATTCTTTCCAGTGCCGTATAATTCATACTAGAGTACATAGGTATACATTTGCTACATATATGACACCTACATCCCGCAGTAAAACCAACAGAAAATATCACCCCCAACAATTCCAACAATGAGAAACACAGGGGGGGAAACTATCCAGGGAAATTTTAACCCCTTACCATATTGATCATACTAGCGTACATAAGTAAAAGTTCATTACATATATGAAACCTATACCCCTCACTAAAACCAACAACAAAATTTCACCTACCCCAACAAATCCAAAAATGAGAAACACAAGTGAGTAAAACTCTCCCGGAAAATTTTTACCCCCGTGTTATATTATTCACACTAGAGCACATAGGTGAAACTTAACTACACATATTACAGATCCGTCCCACACTAAAGCAAACACCGAATTTCACCTCCTCCAAAAATTCCAACAATGAGAAACAAAAGGGGGCAAAGCTGCCCCGGGAAATTTTTAGCAAATGCTTTATTATTCATACTGTGGTACATAGGTGAAAGTTTACTACATATATGAAACCTACATCCCTCACTAAAACCAACACCAAATTTCACCTTCCCCAAATATTCCAACAATGAGAAACAAAAGGGGGTTAAAACTGTCACGGGAAATTTTTACCCCATGCATATTATACATACTAGAGTACATAGGTAAAAGGTTACTACATATATGAAAACTACATATCACACTAAAACCTACAAAAAAATTTCACCTCCGCCAACATTTCCTACAATGAGAAACACAAGGCGGTAAAACTGTCCCGGAAAATTTTTACCACCCCTGCCATATTATTCATACTAGCGTACATAGGTAAAAGTTTGGTACATATATGAAACCTATATCCCTCAATAAAACCAACAACAAAATTTAACCTCCTCCAACTTTTCCTAATATGACAAACACAAGAGGATAAAACTCTCCAGAGAAATTTTTACCTCTCTGCTATATTATTCATACTTGCAACCATAGTTAAATGCTTACAATTAATGACACCTACATCCCAAACTAAAACTAAACACAAATTACATTTCCCCAAACAATTAAAGAGATAAGAAACACAAACTGGGTAAAACTGTCCCGGAAAATTTTTACCCCCTGCCAAATTATTCATACTTTCGCATAAAGGTAAAGATTTACTACATATAAGACACCTGGAAACCACACTGTAACCCACAACAAAATTTCACCTCGCCCAACAATTCCTACATTGAAAAACCTAGAGGGTTAAAACTGTCCCGGACTATTTTTACCGAGCTGCCATATTATTCATACTATCGTATGCATTTTAGAGTTTACTACGTACATGAAACCTACATCGCACTCTAAAATCAACAACAAAATTTCACCTCCCCCAACAATTCCAACAATGAGAAACACATGTGGGTAAAACTCTCCGGGAAAATTTTTACCCCCTGTCATATTATTCATACTAGCGTAAAAAGGTAAACGTTTACAACATATGTTACACCTACAACCCACACTAAAACCAACAGCAAAATATCATCACCGCCAACAATTACAACAATGAGAAACCAAGGTAGGTAAACTGTCACGGGAAATGTTTACCCCTTCCATATTTTTAAGACTAGTGTTCATAGATAAATGTTTACTACATATATGAAACCTATATCCCGCACAAAAACCAACAACAAAATTTTACCTCCCCAAATATCCTCACATTGAGAAACACAAGGGGGAAGATCTGTCCCGGAAAATTTAGAGTCCGCTAAAATATTATTCGTACAAGCGTACATAGGTAAACGTTTACTATGTATATGACACCTACATCTATCACTGAAACGAAAAACGAAATTTCACCTCCCCAACAATTCCTACAATGATAAAAACAAAGGGGAAAGATGTCCCGGGAATTTTTTACCCCCTCCCATATTATTCATACTATCGTACATAGGTATAAGTTTAATACATATATGACAATTTCATCCATCACTAAAACGAACAACAAAAATTCCCCGACCCCAACAATTCCAATAATCAGAAACACGAACGGAGTAATACTGTCCAGGGTAATTTTAACCCCCTGCCATATTAATCATAATAGCGTACATAGGTAAAACTTTCCAATATATGACACCTACATCCCACACTAAAACCAACAACAAACTTTCACCTCCCCCAGAAATTCCAAAAATCAGAAACACAAAGTGGTTAAAACTGTCCCGTGAAATTTTTACCTCCTTGCCATATTATTCATACTAGCGTAAATAGGTAAAATTTAATACATATGAGACACCTACATCCCACACTAAAACCAACAACAAAATTTCACCTCCGCCAACAATTCCAACAATGAGAAACACAACTGTGGTAATATCGTCCTGTGAAATTATTACTCTCCTGCCAAATGATTCATACTAGCGTACATAGGTAAAATTTACTACATATATCACTAATAGAAACCTCACTAATATAAACAACAAAATTTCACCTCCTCCAACAATTCCTACAATGAAAAACACAAGCGGGGTTAAACTGTCCCGGGAAATTTTTAACCATCTGCCATATTATTCTTACTAGCGTACATGCGTAAAACTTTACAACATATATGGCTCATATATCCCACATTAAAACCGACACCAAACTACATCTCTTACAACAATTCGAACAATCAGAAACACAAGGTGGGTAAAACTGTCCCGGGAAATTTTTACCCCCTTCCATACTATTCATACCAGCGTACATATGTACAAGTTTACTAAATATACGAAACCTATATATCGCACTAATACCAACAAAAAAATTTCACCTCCCCCAAAATCCCTACAATGAGAAACGCAAGTTGGAAGAACTGTCCCTGTAAATATTTAGTCCACTGCCATATTAATCATACTAGCCATATTAACCACTGCCATATTAACTTTTATTATATATATGAAACCAACATCTCTCACTAAAATTAACAGAAAATTTCACCTCTCCCACCAATTCCAACAATGAGAAACACAAGGGGGGTTAAACTGTCCGTGGAAATTTTTACCCATTGCCTTAATATTTAGTCCACTGCCATATTAACTTTTATTATATATATGAAACCTACATCTCTCACTAAAATTAACAGAAAATTTCACCTCTCCCACCAATTCCAACAATGAGAAACACAAGGGGGGTTAAACTGTCCGTGGAAATTTTTACCCATTGCCATAATATTCATAAAAGCGTACACAGGAAAAAGATTACTACATATATGACACCTACATCCCTTATTAAAAACCAAAACAAAATTCCACCTACCACAACAATTCCTACAATGAGAAAAAGAGGGGGTAAAACTGTCCGGGGAAATTTTTACCATCTCCAGTATTATTCATACTATCGTACATAGGTATAAATTTCTACGTATATGACACCTACATCCATCATTAAAACGAACAAAAATTCTCTTCCATCAATAAATCCAACAATCAGAAACACAAACGGGTAATACTGTCCCGGGAAATTTTAACCCCTTGCCATATTGTTCATACTAGCGTACATGGGTAAACGTTTACAACCTATGTGACACCTACATCCCACACTAACACCAACTACAAAATTTCATTTCCTCCAACAATTCCAAGAATGAGAAGCACCAGGGGGCTAAAACTAACCCGAAAAATATTTACCCCCTTACATATTATTTATACTATCGTACATAGTTAAAAGTTTATTACATATATGACACCTACATCCCTCATTAAAACCAACAGAAAATATCACATCCCCCACCAATTCCAACAATGATTAACACAAGGGAGGTAAAACTGTCCGTGGAAATTTTTACCCCTTGCCATATTATTCATAGAAGCGTACACATTTAAAAGATTACTACATATATGACACCTACATACCACACTAAAACCAACAACAAAATTTCACCTCCCCATAAAATTCCTACAATGAGAAACACAAGGGGATAAAACTGTCCCTGGAAATTTTACCCCTGTCATATTATTCTTCTAGCGTACATATGTTAAATTTAACTACATATATCACACCTCCATCCCTCCCCAAAACCAAAAACTAAATTTCACTCCCGAACAATTCCAACAATGAGAAAAACAAATGGTTAAAACTCTCCCGGAAATTTTTTACCCCCCCCCTGTCGTATTATTTACACTAGCGTACATAGGTAAAATTTAGTACATATAGGACACCTACATCACTCACTAAAGCAAACAACAATATTTCACCTCCCCGAACCATTCAACAATTAGAAACTTAAGGGAGGTAAAACTGTTCCGGAAAATTTTTACCCCCTGCCATATCATTCATACTAGCGTACATAGATAAAAGCTTACTACATATATGACACCTACATTCTTCTCTAAGACCAACAACGAAATTTATTTTCCGCCAACAATTACAACAATGGGAAACACACGGGGTGTAAAACTGACCCAGTACATTTTACCTCCTGCCATATTATTCATACTAAAGTACATAGGTAACTTTACTACATATATGACTCCTACATCCCTCACTAAAACCAACAGAAAATTTCACCTCCTCCAATAACTCCAACATTCAGAAACACAAGGGGGTAAAACTGACCCGGGGAAATTTTTACCCCTGCCATATTAGTTATAGAAGTGTGCACAGGTAAAAGATTACTACATATGTGACACCAACATCACATACTAAACCAACAACAAAATTTCACCACCCCAAACAATTAATGCAATGAGAAACACATGGGGTGTAAAATTGTCCCTGGAAATTTTTCCCCTGTCATATTATTCTACTAGCGTACACAGATAAGATTTAACTACACGTATCACACCTTCATTCCTCCCCAAAACCATAAACAAAATTTCATCCCCGAAAAATTCCAACAATGAGAAACAATAGGGGGGTAAAACTGTCCCGGGAAATTTTTACCCCATCCATATTATACATACTAGGGTACATAGGTAAAACGTTACTACATATATGAAAACTATATATCACACTAAATCCCACAACAAAATTTCACCTCCGCCAACAATTCCTATAATGAGAAGCACAAGGGGGTAAAACTGTCCCCGGATATTTTCCTTCTGCATTATTATTCATAGTAGAGTACATATGTAAGAGTTTACCACATACATGAAACCTAAATCCCACGTTAAAACCAACAACAAAATTTCAAATCCCCCAACAATTCCAACATTGGGAAACAAATGGGGGAAAGACTCTCCCGGGAAATTCTTTCCAGTGCCTTATAATTCATACTAGAGTACATAGGTAAACGTTTACTACATATATGACACATAAATCCAGCACTAAACCCAACAGAAAATTTCACCATCCAACAATTCTAACAAAGAGAAACACAGGGGGTAAAACTATCCAGGGAAATTTTTACCCCTTACCATATTAATCATACTAGCGTACATAAGTAAAAGTTCACTACATATATGAAACCTATACCCCTCACTAAAACCAACAACAAAATTTCACCTACCCCAATAAATCCAACAATGACAAACACAAGTGAGTAAAACTCTCCCGGAAAATTTTTTCCCCCGTGTCATATTATTCACACTAGAGTACATAGGTGAAAGTTAATTACCTTTATTACACCTGCGTCCCACACTAAAGCCAACACCGAATTTCACCTCCTCCAATAATTCCAACAATGAGAAACAAAAGGGGGCAAAACTGCCGCGGGAAATTTTTAGCAAATGCTTTATCATTCATACTGTAGTACATAGGTGAAAGTTTACTACACATATAAAACTTATATCCCACACTAAAACCAACAACGAAATTTCACTTCCCTCAAAAATTTCCTACAATGAGAAACACAAGGGGGTAAAACTGTCCCGGAAAATTTTTACCACCCCTGCCATATTATTCATACTAGCGTACATAGGTAAACGTTTAATTCATATATGACACTTATATCCCTCACTAAAACCAACACGAAAATTCCACCTCCCCCAACGATTCCTACAATGAGAAAGACAAAGGGGTAAAACTGTCCTTGGAAATTTTTACCCCCTTCCATATTATTCAAACCAGCATACATAGGTAAAATTTACTACATATATGACATCTACATCCCTCATTGAGACGAATAACAAAATTTGACCTCCCCCAGCAATTCCAACATTGAGAAAGGGAAGACGGGAAAAACGGTCCCGGAAAATTTTTACCCCTTGCCATATTATTCATACTAGCGTACATAGGTAAAAGTTTACTACATATATGATACCTGCATCCCACGCTAAAGCAAACAACAAAATTTCAACTCCCCCAGAAATTCCTACAATTAGAAACCTAGGGGAGGGATAACACTGTCCCGGGAAATTTTTACCCCTTGCAATATTATTCACACTAGCATAAATAGGTAAAATTTTACTACATATATGGCACCTGCATCCCACTCTAAAACCAACAACAAAATTTCACTTCCGTCAACAATTAAAACAACGAGAAACACAACGGCGGTAAAACAGACCCGGGAAATTTTTACCCAGCCATATTATTCATGCCAGCATACATAGGTAATAGTTTACTACATATATTACACCTAAAGGGCTCACTGAAAACAACAACAAAATTTTACCTCCCCTAACAATCTCTAGAATGAGAAACACAAAGGGGTAAAACTGTCCCCGGAAATCATACTCCTGCCATATTATTCATACTAGCGTACATACGTAAAAATTTACTTCATATGTAACAGCTACATCCCACTTTAAAACCGAGAAAAAAATTTACCTACTCCAACAATTCCAACAATGAGAAACACAAGGGGGGTAAAACAGTCCCAGCAAATTTTTACTATTGCAATATTATTCATACTAGAGTACATAGGTAAACGTTTACTTCATATATGTCACATATATAACACACTAAAATAAACAAAACATTTCACCTTCCCAACAATTGCAACAATGAGAAACACAAGGATGTAAAACTGTCCCGGGAAATTTTAACCCTCTTACCATATTAATCATACTAGCATATATAGGTGAAAGTTTATTAAATATATCACATCTATATCCGAGACTAAAACCAACAACAAAACTTGTTCTCCCCCAAAAATCCCTAAAAACACAATTGATGTAAAACTCTTCCGGGAATTTTTCCCCTTGTCTTATTATTCATTCTAGCGTACATAGGTGAAAGTTTGCCACATTTATGACATCTACATCCCACACTAAAACCAACACCAAATTTCATCTCCCCCTACAATTCTAACAATGAGAAACGGAAAATGGGTAAACGGTGCCGGGAAATTTTTACTCCCTTGCCATGTTATTCATACTAGCGTACATAGGCAAGAGTTTACTATGTACATGGCACGTACATCGCATACTAAAACAAAAAACAAAATTTAACCTCCCCAACAATTCCAATAATGAGAAACGCAATTCGATAAAACTCTCCGGAAAAATTTATACTTCCCTGTCATATTATTCATACTAGCGTACATAGGTAAAATTTTACTACATATATGACAAATTTTACCCACACTAAAACCAACACCAAATTTCACCTCCTCAAGAATTCCAACAATGAGAAACACAAGGTAGGTAAAACTGTCCCGGGATCTTTTACCATCCTGCCAAATTATTCATACTATCGTACAAAGGTATAGATTTACTACATATATGACACGTGCACCCCACACTAAAACCAACAAAAAATAACTTCAACCAACAATTCCTACATTGACAAACACAAAGCGGTAAAACTGTCCCGGAATATTTTTACCCCGTGCCATATTACTCATACTAACGTACATAGGTAAAAGTTTACTCCATATATGACATCTACATCCTTCACTAAATCCAACAAGAAAATTCCACCTACCCCAACAATTCCTTCAATGAGAAAAAAGGGTCGTAAAACTGGCCCAGGAAATTTTTAACCCCCTGCCATATTATTCATATTAGCGTAAATAGGTAACAGTTTACTACATATATGACACCTACATCGCACACTAAAGCCAACAACAAAATTTCACCTCCCCCAACCATGCAAACAATGATAAACGCAAGTGGGTAAAACTCTCTGGGAAAATTTACACTTCCCTGTTATATTATTCATTCTAGCGTACATAAATAAAAGCTTACTACATATATGGCACATACATACCACACTAAAACCAACGCCAAATTTCACTTCCCCCAACAATTCGAACAATGAGAAGCATAAGGTGAGTAAAACTCTCCGGAAAATTTTTACCCCCTGTCATATTGTTAATACTAGCGTACATAGGTGAAAATTTACTAAATATATAACACATACATCCGACACTAAAACCAACACCATATTTCACGTCCCCCAACAATTCCAACATTGAGAAACACAAGGTGGGTAAAACTGTCCCGGAAAATTTTTACCCCCCTTCCATATTATTTATACTAACGTAGATAAGTAAAAGTTTACTACATATAATAAACCTACATCCCTCATTACAACGAACACCAAAACTTCATTTCCCCCAACAATTCCAACAATGAGAAACAGAAGAGGTGTAAAACGTTCCCGGGAAATTTTTACCCTCTTGCCATTTTATTCATACTACCATTCATAGTTAAAAGTTTACTACATATATTACGTCTACATCCCACACTAAAACCAGCAACAAAATTTCATGTCCGCAAACAATTCTAAGAATGAGAAACATAAGGGCGGAAAAACTCTCCCGGGAAATTTTCCCCACTTTCATATTATTCCTACAAGCGTACATAGGTAAAAGTTTACCACATATATGATACCTATGTCGCACACTAACACCAACAACAATATTTCACCTGCCCCAACTATTCCTACAATGAGAAAAGCAAGGGGATAAAACTTTCCTCGGAAATTTTTAACCCTGCGATATTATTTATACTAGCGTACATATGTAAGATTTTTCAGTATGGTGGGATGGGGATTCTGCGCCACCTCATCATCCCCAATAACTTCTACCACACCCCTCAATAACTTTTAACCAATTCTAATAATTCTAATCTACCCCTAATAATTTCTAGCGCAATTCCTCTCTCCCAAATAACTTCTATCACATATCAAATAACTTCTATCTCACTCTTAATAACTTCTATCACATTTTATCACTAAGTCTAGTTACCAAAAATCACTAAATCTGGTTATAACCGGGTTCGACTTTAAAAAATCACTAAATCTGGTTAAAAAATCACTAAATCTGGTTATAACCGGTTTTGACTTCAAAAATCACTAAATTTGGTTACAAAAACAAAAAATAACTAAATCGAGTTACAAAAAATCACTAAATCTGGTTATAATCGGTTATGACTTCAAAAAATCATTAAATTTAGTTACAAAAATCACTAAATCTGGTTATAACCGACTATGACGTCAAAAATCACTAAATCTTGTTAGACCAACCCATTTCGGACATATTTTTGACCAGCGCAGAAGGATCCAGCTAATTATACAAAGTTACACAGCGCAAAGTATTCCCATAACTACAATGTTAAAGTGAGATTGAATATGCTTTTATGACATTTCAAATCATAAAAACTTACATCTAAAATATTACAATGGAATCCTACACAAAATATATTTATTGCATCTTATTCTCCAGTTTATAAGCTTTTATTTGACACTTGAATCGTGAAAATCCGTTAATAATTAGTTTTAAAAATTCAATGAGAAGGAATATAACAAATGTAGCATTTACTCCGGAACATATGATCTACCAGTGATTCATTTGAACGATTCCAGTACCAGCGCTGGACCGTCTAATCCGATTCTCTTTCCTCCTCCGCACGCTAACATACATACATATACATTAGCCTTTTCCTTCAACACAACTTCTAGCTAGTAGTCGAGAGGGTGCTGTATATCAATGCCGTATTCTCCTCCAGGGAGACTACATAATACATGACGTCATTGAATCCGTGACGAAATATCTCTCGAGTCTCTTTCTCTCTTTCGTCCCCATCAGCACTGTGATAAACTAAATGATATGCATCACCATCTATTGAATAAGTGAGTAACTGTTTAAATTTGTTCACCTAACCGGCAAAGTTAGCTAAAACATCAATGTTCAGAAAAGAAAATGTCACTGTTGCCAACCCACTTACCAAATATTATAGTGTTTAGCCAAAATATTTTTAAGAGGATAGTTTCACCCCTCCATAGTTATAATGTGCTAACTCATCAAATAAAAAAGTTGGCAAATTTCAGAAAAAAATGAGTTTGCACACTGCAAAATATAAAAATTCAGATATTTGAGAAATAAAAAAATACCAGCATAATCTACATAAAATTCTAAGACCTTTCTAAAGAATAACATTTTCCCGAAAACTCAAAAATAAACCCGTAAAAAATTCCCGAAACTTTCATTTTGTTATAACTTCATGAAATATTCATCGATTTTAAAAACTCAAACGGTAAATGGATTCTATTTTCTTATAATTTTTTCTAACGCGTTACTGGTTGTCTATGTCTAAGGATAAAATTATAAAAAATCAAACATCTTCATTATTTAAGGATAAATTAAGGAAATGTAAACAGGATATAAATAATAGACTACAAAGCAATTATTTTCTTGTATTACTGGTTGCCTATGTCTAAGGATAAAATTACGAAAAGGTCTTTTATGACTTAAAATATAAATATGACCTAAAACTAAACTACACATAATTACTCCCTAACGCCTATCAACTACACCACACATAGAAGTTAGTTAAATTTTACTTAAAACTAAATTATACATAATTACTCACTAACACCTTTCAACTACAGTACACATAAAAGTTAACTAAATATGACCTAAAACTAAACTACACATAATTACATTTTAACTATATCTTATAATGCCCCAAGCTAATGTACTTACACCACCCTCTAGTATATATCTTTTGTCATCACTCGAATCTAATGCTAACTTATTTACAACTATGGTATATACATCATGCTTGCAACTTCGAATTAGATTTATATTTTTGTATGTTTTCGTATCATTGAATAGGGTTCTCTTATAATCATTAAATTGTAACTCTTTCGCTACTACACATTTCGTTATTCCTTTAGCTTTTCTCTTCTCTTTATTTTCAACTCTAAAGGCATACATCTTCGATCTTAGCCCAATAAACTAAGTCATTATTTTACATTGTTTTCATCCTTCATCTTTCCTAATACTTTTTTGTTTACTAATGGTATTCCATATTCCATATTCCATATTCACTTTTATCAAATAAATCAACCATTTCTTTTAAGTCTTTGTAGAAGTCATCTGTCTCAATTTCATATATAAAACTATCTATATCCATATAACATAAGCCTATATCAATATCATATTTAGGTTTCATAATTTTGTAATGGAAGTCATACATTAAAGTTTTGACAAATCTAGCACACTCATACCAACATATATTGGTTTGTTGAAGGTCAATTTTTCTTTTTTCATATGTATCGCACACAAATCTTCAGTAAATATTGTTCTGTAATCAAAGTTCGCTATTAACTTTTCCACCCTCGCTGGATCACATTCTAAGGTAAGAGATGGCCTCTTTCTAATGTTTTCCATTGTTTTACCAAATACGCTATTGTTTATTAACTTGTAAAAATTTTTCTGGAAATAACTCTTAGCTTTTGTTCTCATATTTGCATTTAGATCAATATATTCCTTTAACCAGTTTGATTGCTTGAACTCCAATATTCTATGAATTTCCTTTAATATCATCCCAAGTGACATATATAGTTTTAAGTTTCTGTAGTGAATAACATATATTTCTTTATTTTAAAGCGTTGTTAATAATTTTGAATGTTTCGATCCTGGTGGACACATTTTCTGGAGCTAATGGTAGATCTGAATGTTTATCATGTAAGTATGTTGGATATTCAAAATCAACTTCTAATATGAAGCCAGTTTCTGAATCATCTGGAATATTAATTATGTTAATGTAAGGTTTAACCCATTTAAAGTCTTTGTAAGGTATGTACTGACTCATAGCCCACCCACATAAATTATTTGCATCTAGACAAGCTAAATACTTGGAAGGTTCGTCTTTGTTATAATTTTTCATATACTTATTATTTGCTTTTACATATCTCTTACTACATTGTGAAATTCCACCTCATACCTTTTTCTGTCATTAACATTTTGTCATAGTCACTTAAAATTTCTAGTTTGATCTTAGTCATCTTTAACATTGAATCCAACGATAAACCGGGAGCAGTGAAATACCAAGCGGGATCTAAACCCTATGCTTTTAAACACACATCTCTAAAACTTTTTTATATACATCAGCTAATATAATACATCTGTCTTGTTATAAAGTTCTGTATATTCACCTAGATTTTTAATATTGAATGACTTCCAAACATTTTCCGCATGCTCATAATCTTCATTACTGATGTGGGTTATAGTAAGTTTATTAAAGAGCATTTCTTTTGAAGGTAGTTTTGTTTATCTAATCTTTCAATTGAGTCAATATAATCATATCGGTACACTTTTTTAATTACTAAATTTAACAAATCATTAGGGAAGTACTTTGACGTTTCTCTATATTATTCTTTTGTAAGGTTATTTGCTAGTTCTGCTAAACTCCTTGACATAAACCTAAATGAATCTAGAAATCGTAAATGGATCCCACTTTTTTATCAACCTTCACATATTTTGAGTATGTTATATATTTTTCCTCATTATGTGCAATTTGTTTTGTTTCATTCTTACAATAAGCAAGTTCTTAAACAAACAGGTGAGTATCATAACCACTTAAGTTGTGAATAAATACTAGAATGAAATTAGGATTTCGATAGCTTAAGTTACAATAACTGTGAGCTGCACCTCTAAACCTTCCAGTTAAATGATCATGATCTCTTACTTTTGCTTTATTTTTATTTACCTCCTTCAAACATTTTCCTAATTCATGTTTCCATTCTTCTAACTTTTCAATCATGCTATCATTATCTTTAGCGAATTGTATTTTCTGCTTTAACAAATTTATTTGTTTTTCAACTGCTGGTGGTAAATCATTCAAGTTTCTCTCACATATATGACAACTATTGGAATTGCTATATTTCTCGTTCTCATCTTTAGTTAGGTCATTCATTTCAACTTTTTTGTTATATATTTTCTTTATTTTTATTGCCTCTTGTTTTAACTTGTCCACAAACACCTTTGCAGCATCTAAACCAATATAACTAACAGGACTTTTATACACACCATTTGAATATTTAATATAATAACAGAAACTCATTGGTAAATGCTTTTGACACTTCACAGTTTTAGAACAATTATGCTCTACATCCATTTTACATAACAAACATTCAAAATCGGCATATATCGTAAATTGTACTCTAAATGATCTATTATAATTTTGGGACTGTATTTGATTGTCATATGGTTTTGGAAGTTCTATTCTAACAGATTCATGCTCCTTACAATATAGCTCATGTTCTTGTAATTGTATCTCATTTCTAAAATGTCTTGTTAAACACCTATCACAGAAGAACAATTTCTCCTTATGCTTTGTTACTTGACTTCTTATTAATCTCGATAGATCCTTCATCCACCAAAATGATCGTTATTTTCATCTTTCACATATAATAAATTGACGTGTTTGTCCTGCTTATCTTTTGTTATTTGAAGTGGGTATATATTATATTCATCATCATAGCTATACACGTTAATGGATATGTTACTTCTCTTTTCAAACTTTACTACATCTTTTAACTGTACGGGAAATTCAATACTATTGCAATATTTCTTTTGTAATTCATCCACAATTTCTGTATAATGTGATGGTCGTTGAGGATGTGAATGGTGGTCTATACGTTTTAAATAACTTGCAATAGAATACAAGAAACATTATTATCTTTATTATCTTTATTTTGATTATTAATCACTGCTTTCTTATTTTTAATTGGTTTGGGAAGTTCAATATAGGAAGGAGTTCTCAATGGTACATATTTATTTAGTCTGATTTCCAAGTGTTTAATTTGATGTAATGACCATCCTGATCGTCTACCTTGAAATTACTCCATCACTCTACGTAGTTTTTGTTTAGCATGGGTTATATATTCATCAAGGTCACTTGATTGTAATACTCTTTCATTCATAGTTTTAAAATTGCGTTCTTGTACTACTTTATCTATATTATAATCACAAATGAATACAAGGTTGACTTTAAGTGGGTGGTGCTTTAATTCTTCCTTCATTTTGTTAATAATAACTTTCCCACTTATATTTAAAAACCTCACCGGATCTTTATATCCTCCTATGTTTTCAATTGTGATAGCTTGTAATCGTTTCTGTATTGCTGTTTCCTTTGTTTCTACTTTAATTGGTATTCGTTGTGGTTTCGATTCTTCAAAAACATCTTGTTTAAATGGAAATATGTTCCTAATTTGTAATCTGTTTTGTTCATCTTCATGTTGTTTAATAAGATCAATAACTTCAGCCCTTCTTAATCTGGAATAACCTTTTATCCTCTTCCTTTTACAATAGTTTTTTAGTTCATCAACTTTCATTGTGTATATAACTTTCAATTCATCTGTTCATTTTGATATTGCTCAATTTTTTGATTAATTCACTCTTATTTAAAGAACTATAGTCACGGATTTTTTGACTTTACATATTAGTTTTAGTTTTGTAATCGACATCTCCCTCATATACTCACCAGTAAAATTAACATTATATATACTCATCTTATATGAAAAAACACCTATCGTTTTTTTATCTTCACCAAATTTTACCAAACATTTTCATAATATTTTTTCATGTTATATATACCAACATTAGCATACTCATTTTCCTAAGACAACTGCTAATATTTGTACACCCCTGTCATTGTCTACATATATTAGTGTGTTGTCTTAGTATACGACTTTTATGGGATCACCCCATCAAAGTCACTATTAATATGATAAAAATTAAAACATTTTTATAATCTCACTCATCATAATCATCACTATTACATTCATATTCATCACTCACCTTCTTATCCTAATTATCTTTTATGGAAGATAATATAAAATATAAAATTTATAATATTATATTACCTTTATTTAACTATTATGTGAATTATTAAACCCTGACCATTTAACAAACACTTTATTATCTTTTATGAAAATATTCATAAAAGTTATTCATAAAAGTTATACTACAATATTTTCCTTATCTATCAAACTATTATATGAATTATTAAACCCTAACTATAAAATATAACATTTATAATATTATATTTTATTTGCTTAATTGTTATGTGAATTATTATACCATAAAATATAACATTTCTAATATATTATTTATTATGTGAATTATTAAACCATAAAATATAACATTTATAATATTACATTTCTCCTATCTATCCAACTATTATGTGAATCATCAAACCCTAACCACTTAACAAACACTTTATTACCTCTCTTTCTCCATATTTTTTTTACCAAATACTCATCCTTATATTTTTTTTAATAATTCTGCTTCATAAAAACATCCTCTAACTTCTTCATTGTTTAAATCTTTAATTTTATATTTTGGTGGATTAGGTGGTATAACCTCAATAATAAAAAACACTTCTGCTGACCGATTTGGTGTATAACCTTTCTCAAACAAACCTTTAATTTTACTTATACGAACATAATCAAAAATCTTATACTTTAACTTAACAGACTTATATACTTTCTTATATACTTTTTAAATACCACATGCTCATTTTTCTTATTCACTTCTACAGGTTTCACACCAATTGTTCTATGTGCTTTGTTATTATATTCATCAACCAAAGCTTGCAATATTTTTAACCACATATAATTACCTTGAACAGTAAATTTCTTCCACATATTTTGTTTGTGTTTTGTTAAATCTTTCAACAACAGAATCTTTTTTGCCACTATATGTTGAGTAATGATTAATATTGTTTATTCTCATCAAATCTTCAAATCTTTTATTGTAAAACTCTTTCCCTTGATCTGTTTGTAAATTGTTGGGTTTTCTTACTTTTAACACTGATTCAAATGCTTCTGTAACATTCTTCCCACCCTTATCTTTAACAGGAACAGCAAATGCATATTTCGAGAACATGTCTATTATTGTTAGTAGATACTTATACCCTTTATTGATTTTGGAAATACCTTTAAGTACTCCACTATCAATTTCTACAAGATCAGCTTGCGAAAGATCATCAATACCTTTAATCACAACACTTAGTCTAGGATACTTTTTCCTTTCTGGTTTATGAATTCCTTCTATAATGTCTCCTCTAATACCTTTACCTTCTTCTAGTCAATCAGGCTTTTTAACGAATTGGGATTTATTAGTACCACATACAACACATATACCTTTCTTAACATATCTTCCATTCTTTGTTTTTCTACTCTAATGGTACCTTTCATTGCACCTGTTGATTTCTTACACTTAAAACAATACATCATTATTTATTAAAAGAAAATCATTAAAGTTCTCTTTCTATATACATAAAAACTTGTAATAATTGTCCTCCTTCCACAGCTGAACTTTTTTTGTGTTTGAAACAAAATTATATCACCCTTTTTAATGTTTAAAGGAAAATTTACCACTAAAGTATCGTTCAAAAATATATTTAGAAAGTATCTATCAAAACTTAATTCCATATGTATTATTCCTCCATTGTAGAGAAACTTATAACTACTAGAAATATTAAATATTCTGAAAATTGGATCCGGAACATTTCTAGTTCTCAATCGACATAATAAATTTATAGTTTCTTTTTGCATAATTAAATTAAACTATCCTTCTTCATCATTTGAAAATGTTCTTTTGTTGTAAGTGTATTTAATAGAGATGATATTTCTGGTTTATATTCATTAAATTCTGAAACAGGAACTTTTGCTTTAAATATAATATCAACATTATTATTGGTATTTTTAAATTCTTCCATATATTCACCTTTTAAAAACTCAATATCATCTTTCTTTATATGTATGTCTTGTAATGATTTTAATACATCTTCAAATTTGTTTCTATTATCTTCTAATTGGTTATTAATATCACTTTTCACTGACTAGAGTTGGTTTAATATAACAGCATCTTGGTGATCAATACCATTAGCTATATTAACTATTCATTTCTGTGTAAAATCAATCCATGATCTATAATTTGTTGTGAAAATGTTATTTAGTTCATATAAACATTTGTACGACTTATTAAATTTTGATGTACATAATAATTTTTTATTTTGTGTTTTTCAAGTTCTTCTTTCCTAACAATATTATTTAAATCCCTTAACAGTTGCAGGTGATTCTCACTAATATTAACGTTTGAAACATCTTTTCTTATCTTTAACATTACCAAAAATACCCATGTTAATTTATTATAAGAGAAATGTTCTCAAAATAATGTAAAAATTTATTGTAAATATTTATCCATACTTATCTTAAACAAAAACTTTTATAGATATAAACTATAAAAGTACTTAAACCTAATAATATTTAATCATTTTAAATCATATACATAACATCATTAAAAGAATACCCCTGATTTAGAAAGTTTAAGACGTTAATACAAAGATGACCACATATAACTGAATTAAAGTCTTGTATTCGTTCATCATTGTAAAATAAGTTTTCAATAACAAGGTATTGTACTAGTTGTTTAGGGGGAAAACCATTATACTAATGAAACACGTACTTTTTATTGCTATCTTTCCAATAACATATCCAATGAGTGCCAGTGTTTTCTGATTTATCAAAGTTAACTACACATCACTCATTTATATAGGGTTTTTGTGGAAGTTCATCACTCATAAATACACCTCTAAATCGTTTTATCTTTAATTCTTTAACCAACCTCTCTATATCGAAGTTGGTCAATGGTTTTAGTTTTTTTAAATTCTTTGGTTTACCTGCTCTCTGCTTTTCTTCCATAGCCATATTGTGCCTTTTTTGTTCTTGTAATTCTTGTTTGTTTTTCTTAGCATCAAGTACAGTTTTAGTAATCGCTGCTGCACCACCTGCTAATGAGCCAACTGCTCCTAAAGCTGCTAGAATGGCTGGAATTGTAAAGATAAAACCACCAATATGCTCTTTCTTAATATTTTTCATTTGTGCAGTAGTTAAAGTTAAATCCATTCCTTTACCTTCTTTAATTTTCTTGGCTTTATCGTTAAGTTGTTTCTTTGTTAATACATGATCAATATTTAAATCCTTTAGTTCGTTATAAGGAACACTAAACATACAACTTTTAATAGAACACTTCTTCCTATTTATTTAAGAGAAAATCTTAGTTTGCAAAAGAACAGTTGTTGTTGCTCCACCAAAATCAATTAAGGAATCATTCTCATCTGTTATCCTTATCTCAAAATTATCAACCTTGTCTTTAGATATAGGGAAAAATAATGGATAAGTAAGCTCATAAATAATACTATGTTTAAACACAGCATCTGTTTTAAATGATGCTATAATTCCTGTTTCTTGATGAATATATTCAGTATCTTTAACAAACATACCATCAGCTATATTACAGTGAAAATTAATTGTATCAAACGGGTGAAACTTTGGCAAATTACTTCCAATGTGTGTTTTATTATTTTCTAAAACTTCAAGAACATTAAACGGGAATACAGTACCTATACCCCCAATTGTAACATCATTACTATCAGTTTCTATTTTAACTCAATTTCTTAAATGATCTTCTGATAATGTCATGTTGATGGATTGAGATTTTAAATACTCATTATGTGATTTTAAATTATATTGCCCTTCTGGTATAAAAAAACTTGTCTATCACCACATGAGAAACTTTTTTCTGTTGTTATGTTAGGAGTTAGATATGTACTTTAAAACCCAACTAATCCTATGTTTAAGTAGTTGTTACTGTTGTCTAATTCATAATGGAGTTTTTCCTTCAAAACAGAAGGATCACTCGTTAATTTAAATATCTTTGCCATTTATTATATAATAAATGAATGAGTTTGATTTACCTAGAGATATTCCAAGAGAGAAAGTAATCAAGTTAATGGAAGATATTATTCAAAAGTTAAAATATAGTTTAAAGAAGAAAAAGAGAAAACTACTAATTATTAGATATGCATATTACAGTTTGATTACGTTATCGGTTATACTTTCTGCAACAACTGGATTTATTAATATTTTTGTACCTGTAACAATTTATTCAATATTAACCATATCTCTTGCAACTGGAAGTGCTATTATAACAGGTTTATCATCTAAGTTAAACATAAGCAAAAGAAAAGACGAATATAAAGCCATTTTCACTTGGATTAACTCATTTAAAGAACAGTTAGAGATGATAATAACTTAAATGGGGATATGGATGAAGAATATATAAAACTTACGTTGCATAAGATTAGAGAACAACTTAAAAATATAAAATCATAAAGAATTTCAGGATTTATCAAGTATAAATTAAATTTTTTTTAATAATATATGAGTAAGAAAACTATTAATTGTGATGTAAAAAGATGATAAAAGAAACAGCACCTAAGAAAAAAATGGAGAACTTATACCTGGTGATATTCGTTGTCTTATTGTGGGTCCATCTGGTTGTGGTAAGACATTTCTGTTATTTAACTTTTTATTACAGCCAGGTTGGTTTAGCAATAATTACTTCTACATATATTCTAAAACTATGAATCAGCCAAAGTATGAACAATAAAAAGAACGACTTGAAAAAGCAGAATTAAAGTTCAAGAAAGAAATAGCAACGTTCCTAAGCAGTAATGACTCTATTGTACCTATTGATGAATGTGAAAATACTCTGCCTTGTGTTTTTGATTACATTTTGGAGAATCAAGATGTTAGAAATTACTTTAGAAGAGGTAGGCATAAAAATTTAGACTCCTTCTGTCTTACACAAACCTATTCAAAAGTGCCTAAACAGCTTATAAGAGATAACATTAACTTCCTATGTGTGTTTAGGCAAAATGATACTAACCTTAAACATGTGTATAATGAGTTTTTTGGGGGAGATATGTCTTATGATAAATTTAAAGAGATATGTTCAAAATGTTGGCAAGATGATTATTGTTTTATATTAATTGATATGACAAGGAAGGTAAACAATGGTAAGTATAGGAACAAGATAAAACACTTCATAAACGTTTGATGTTTATTGATGTTTTTTGACGTTTATTAATGTTTTTTGACGTTTTAACAATCTATGTTTTTTTTACGTTTATTAATGTTTTTTGACGTTTATTGATGTTTTGTGACGTTTATTGACGTTTTTGACGTTTATTGATGTCTATTGACGTTTTTTGACGTTTATTGACGTTTATTGGTGTTTATTGACGTTTATTAATGTTTTTGACGTTTATTGATGTTTGTTGAAGTTTATTGACGGTTTTGGACGTTTATTGCTGTTTATTGACGTTTATTGGTATTCATTGACGTTTATTGATGTTTTTTAACATTTATTATTTTTCTATATAATAAATCGATGAGAAAGAAATTAATTAATTATTTATATATAATAGAATATTAAGTTGAAGGAGTTCTTGATAAAGGGCTTCAAATCTTGGAAGAAAGAAAAAACAGAAATGTACGATAAATTTAAATCTCAAGAACAACATGTAATTGATTCTATCCAAAATTTAGGAAGTGAGATCAAAGAAGTAGCAGAACAAAATATAAATCTAATAACTGAACTTGTTCCAGCTGTGCATAAGACGGCTTCAATAGATCCTTGTTTACTAGAAACACCTAAAAAATAACTTATGGTATTCCTCCAAACAGTAGTGATACACCTATAACGGAAGAAATAAAACAAATGAGAAAACAAATTAAAGACAAAGTTGAAGGAGTAGAGCCTTTAGCAAGAGCACAATTATCTGGTAAGATTTCATCAAAATATTACTCTAGAATAAGTGGTACGGATAGTGTATTTGGAATAAGAGCTGTTGAAGAAGGTGGAAGAATATTAAATAAGATAGGAAATTCTGAAGTTAAAGTTAGTGGTGATGATTTAATTATTAATGGAATGGAACAGAAGGTTTATGGGAATTGTTAACGATGAATACTAATAAAACCATCGAGGATTATGATGATGAATATTTTGAAAACTATAAGGAAATAATAATAGAATCGGATGCTGCCTTCCAAAAAGTATGATCGAGATAAAAAGTAGCATCTAATAGAGGTTTCAAGTACAATAATATTATCAAGCCTATTTGGGATGAATATATTGAGCCGTATTACCTCCAACTCCTAAAACGAACACAACACCTAAAAAGACTGGTGAAGGAATTAAACAATATACAGAGATATTTAAAGCATACATTTTGATGGATGATGTTAGAAAGGTTAATTTTATAGATGGTGAAGAAAAGGCTGGTAATTATAACTTTTATAATGACAAAAGTAGGTATAATGAGTAATGATTAATAATAAGCTTTCACAATTTATTCCTAATGATAATAAAGGTATAGGTTATTTGACTAAGATCTTGAATACATTACCACCACGATTTTGGAATGATGGGAAGCTTGGAAAAGGATTAATAAATGACTTAATTAATAAACTTCCATTTGAGTTACATATTAGTAGTAGTGTCGTACTGTTTTCCGGGGACTAAACTTCAAGAAAGGTTAGAAAGAGGTGATAAAGGAATAAACCCATTAGATGAGGCTTGTAAAGAACACGATATATATTATAGAGACAATAAAGATGTAGAGTCAAGACATATTGCAGATAAGGAATTAGAAACTAAAGCATGGAAAAGTGTATTTAGTAGTGATGCGTCAATTGGTGAAAGATTATCTGCTTTTGGAGTTGGTACTGCTATGAATGCTAAATTTAAGTTAGGATGGGGATTATAAATTTTATTATGTATTATTAGTAAATATTATTATGTTTAAATCTTTAATTGGTATATTTTATAAGTGTTGTTTTAAGATTTTTTCATAATAAATGGATAGTATTGAGAGTTATGAGTTAAAGAGTTTTAAACCTAACACAAGAACATATAATAATTTAAATGAAGCTAATAAAGGTATAGAGTTTGATTTTGATATGGGAGATGGATTTTTTCACCCTCACAGGGCAGATTGTCATATGGAATTTGAAGTTGTAGGTGCAGAAGTTGGAGGAACATACGGTGTTAATGACACAATAAAGCTTGTAAATCATTTTTCCCCATTCTGTTCTCACAAATACAAATTAGAAAGCATGGAGTAGTTATTGATAAGATTGAATTACTAGGAATAACATCTACAGTAATTGGAACTTTAAAAATATCTAAACCTGAAGCATTATACTATAAACAAGAAGGTTTTGAAACAGATAAACTAGGCTTAAGAAAGAAATTTAGTGTTTTGTTTCCATTAAGGCTGATACCTGGATTCTTAAGTGATTATAAAAGGGTTATGTGGAAAAGGAGATTAAGGATAACATTTACAAACGCTAATAATAATAATGTTTTGTATAAGTGGGCTGGTACTGGAGCAAGTGCACAAACACCTCATGATGGAAAAATAACAATAGTAGAATACGTATGCCAATAGTAGAAAACGAGCCTAATTATGAAAGAAAGATGAAGTTGAATATTCTTAAAGAACCTAAAGTCATGTTTTCATTCCACACTTATCAATGTGTTCAGAAGAGTGTTGTAGGTTTTTTTTGGAGTTTGATGTTACTACTCAATTTAGTTCTAGACAATTTGATATGCCTGATTTCGTAGTTGTAAAATCCAAACTGATAGAAGTGGTAAACAAACAGCAGATGCAAGTAAGTTCGATCATTGTAAAGTAAAAAAATATCTATTTTAAGAATGGGAGAATGAGGTATTTCCAAAAGAATCAAGAAATTTAGATATTTCTAACAAGGATTATTTTAAAATTTATGAATATTATACTGCATTAAGAGAATAACATGTGGTAATACTGAAATGTACTATGATCCTGAAGAGTTTATAAATAACAGACCAATGTATGTAATTAATTGTAGTAAAAGGAAAAATGTATCGGTAAATGAAAGAACAACCATAAAGATTGTAGTAGACTTTGCAGCGGCTGTGGCTGCTAATACGATATGTTATGCAATTTTAATTGGAGAAAAGAACTTTACATATGACCCTAAGAATGAGAAAGTAATAAAAGAGTTTTAGAGAGTGTTAAATGTATTTTTATGATTTTATGGAGGTTTTCCATATATGCTAATTTTGGAAATCATCCATTTATGGGTAATTTCTAAAATTAACATGTATGATTAAAAACTTTTTGTTGAAGATGGAAATTGAAGCGTGATTGTTTATTTTCTATATAATAAATACGATGGCGGGTCATATTGAACTTTTAAATAAGCTTGAAAGTCTTGAACAAAAACAAGTTATTGGATTAAGAGAATTAGAATTAAATACAGAATATAAGATTGCGAAAATGGAAAAGATTAAAAATAAGTTTGGAAAGAGCATTTTAATTGAATGGGAAGAGTTTAAGGTATTTCTTCCACCTAGATTTACAAAACACTTAACAGATAAAATGATTGATGAGATCGTTAAAGATGGAATAAAAATCAAATACACTGGTTTAAAAGATAATTATCCAACTGTCGAGTTCTGTATGTAAATTTCAAAAGAGGATCGGTTTTGTAAATTTTTTCGTAGAAATGACTAGAATATGTCTTCAGAAGTAAAAAAATGGAGTGATTAGAATGGATCCTCAAAAGAAATTTCAATGTAATTGTGAAAAATGTGCAAACCGAAGTTCAAGTTGCTTTTGATATTAACGGCTGTCTATTCAGCTTGAATTATGATCAGTGGACAGAGTTTAAGAAGTCATGGTTTCCTATAGAGAACGAGGTTGGCAGAAGATTCCATTATCAGTATCCGAACTTGAAACTACCAATATACTAATTTGTAACTATTATGTAATTATGTAGAATTTAGTTAACTTTATGGTGTAATTTTATCTTACAAGATTTAGTGATTTTTTGTAACCAGATTTAGTGATTTTTGAAGTCAAAACCGGGTATAACTAAATTTAGTGATTTTTTGTAACTAGATTATTTTTTTGTTTTTGTAACCAAATTTAGTGTTATTTGAAATCAAAACCGGTTATAACCAGTTTTAGTGATTTCTTGTAACCAAATTTAGTGTTTTTAAAGTCAAAACCGGTATAACCAGATCTAGTGATTTTTTGTAACTAGATTTAGTGTTAGAATGTAATAGAAATTATCAAGAGTGAGATAGAAGTTATTTGATATATCATAGAAGTTATATCGGAGAGAGGAAGTGCGCTGGAAATTATTAGGGGGTAGATTAGAATTATTAGAATTGGTTAAAAGTTATTAGGGGGTGTGCTAGAAGTTATTGGGGATGATGAGGTTTCGCAGAAACCCCACCCCACCACTACTGTTTTCTACTTTTATGACACCTACATCCCACGCAAAAACCAACAACTATAATTCACCTCCCCCAACAATTCCAACAATGAGAAACACAAAGGGGATAAAACCTTCCCGGCAAATTTTTACCAGTGCCATATTATTCATACTAGACTACATAGGTAAAGGATTATTACTTATATGACACCTATATCCCACACTAAAACCAAGAGAGAATTTCACATCCCCAAAAAATCCAAAAATGAGAAAAACAAGAGGGGAAAATCTGTCTTGGGAAATTTTAATCCCCTTACCATATTAATCATATTAGCTTACATACGTAAAAGTTTATTAAATATATGACACCTACGTCCCACACACAAACCAACAAGAAAATTTGTCCTCTGCCAACAATTCTTACAACGTGTAACACAATGGCGGTAAAACTCTCCATTGAATTTTTTACCCCCCTGTCTTATTATTCATACTAGCGTACATAGGTAAAAGTTTACTACATATGTGGCACCTACATTCCTCACTAAAACGAACAACCAAAATTCACCTCCCCCAACAATTGCAACTGTGAGAAACACAAGCGGGGTAAAACTGTCTTGGGAAATTTTAACCCCCTGCTATATTATACATACTAGCGTACATAGGTTAAAGTTTACTACATATAGAAAACTTACATCACTCACTAAAATCAAACCAAAAAATTTAACATCCACCAACGATTCCTACAATGTGAAACATAAAGGAATTTTACTATCCCGGGAAATTTTTACCCTCCCTTGCCATATTATTCACACTACAGTACATAGGTAAAAGTTTAATACACAAATGACGCCTACAGATCTCGCTGAAACCAACAACGAAAATTCACTTCCCCCAAGAATTCCTACAATGACAAACAAAATGGGGGTTAACGTGTCCCTGGAAATTTTTACCCCTGCCATATTATTCATACTAGCGTATATAGGTAAAAGTTTACTACATATATTATACCTACATTCCTCACTAAAACAAACAACAAAATTTCATCTCCGCCAACAAATCTAACAATGAGAAACAAAAGTGCGGTAAAACTGTCCAGAGAAAATTTCACCCCTACCATATTTTTCATAATAGCGTACATATTTCAAAGTTTGCTACATATATGAAGCCTACATCCCTCACTGAAACTAACAACAAAATTTCACGTCTCCCAACATTTCCTAAAACGAGAAACACAAAAGGAGTAAAACTGTCCCGAGAAATTTTTACCTCCCTGGCATATTATTCACACTAGCGTACATAACTAAAGTTTACTACATATAATATACCTATATCCGTCACTAAAGCAATCAACAAAATTTCACCTCCTCCAACCATTCCTACAATGAGAAACACAAGGGGGTAAAACTGTCCCGGACAATTTTACTTCCTGCCATATTATTCGTACTAACGTACATATCTAAAAGTTAACTAGATATATGACACCTATATCCCTCACTAAAACCAAAGACGAAATTTCACCTTCCCAACAATTACAACAAGGAGAAAAGCAAGTTGGTAAAATTGACCTGGAAAATATTTAACCCCCTGCCATATTATTCATAATAGAGTACATAGGTAAAAGTTTACCATATATATATTACACTTACATCTCTCACTAAAACCAACAACAAAATTTCCACTCTCCCAACAATTCCTACAACGAGAAACAGAAGGCGGGTAAAACTGTCCCTGGAAATTTTTACGCCTGTCATATTGTTCTACTAGCGTACATGGCTAACACTTTGCTACATATATGACACCTACATTCCTCCCTAAAACCAACAACAAAATTTAACTCCCCCAACAATTCCAACAATGAGAATCACAAAAGCGGTAAAACTGACGGGGGAAATTTTTTCCCGCCTGACATTATTCACACTAGCGTACATAGGTAAAAGTTTACTACATATATGACACCTACATCCCTCATTAAAACGAACAACAAAATTTTACTTCCCCCAACAATCCCAACTATGACAAACAGAAGAGGGGTAAAATGGTCCCGGGAAATTTTCCTCCCGTATTATTCATACTAGCGAACATAGGTAAGAGATTACTACATTTATGCCATCTACACTCCACGCTAAAACCAACAAGAAAATCCCACCTCTCTTAACAATTCCAACAATGAGAAACACATGGGGATTAAACTGTCCGGAAAATTTTTAGTCCTCTGTCATATTATTCATATTAGCGGTCATAGGTAAAAGTTTACAACATATATGACACCTACATCCCTCACTGAAACAAACAACAAAGTTTCACCTTCCCCAACAATTATTACAATGAGAAACACAAGGGTGTAAGACTGTCCCTGGAAATTTTTAGCCCCTTGCCATATTATTCATACTATCGTACATAGGTAAAAGTTTACTGCAGATATGAAACTTTCATCCTCACTAAAACAAACAACAAAATCTAACCTCCACCAACAATTCCTACAATGAGAAACACAAAGAACCCCTATTTTTTGTCCTAATTTTTTTCGTATTCTTTTGTCGTGGGGTCTCACAGACCCCAATAATGTAGACTGTATCTATATTGAAAATTACCACTAACAAATTAATATTACAATTTATAATGACCATCTTAGACTATGTCTACATTGAAAATGACTACTAACAATTTACTATTACAATATACAATCACAACTAACTTAACCTAACCTAATATCGTAGATTGTATCTATATTGAAACTTACGACTAACAATTTACTGTTACCCTTTACAATGACCACTAACCTAACATAACAATTTATTATTTCCCTTAATATTTATTTAAAAAGCTAATACTCTTCTGTTTTATAATTTAATCTTTATTAATGCTCAAAATACAATTTCACATTTAATACATTTCAACCTATTTTTCATTATTACAAGAGAACTAGATTTTTTCACGTTTATTTACATGTATTTTTTATTTTATTTTTTACTGTTCACCCGTCAAAGGGGTACACCCTTTCTTGGGAAAGAGAGGAGGGCTAAATTTACGGAAGAAAGGAAAGCTAATTATGGTCTATGGGTAGTTTGGGATCAAAGGTGTATTATTTATTAATCTTTATTAAGCATCAATTTTTTTTTTAAATCTTTATTAAGCATCAATTGATCTGCAAGGAGTAGATAGATCTGCATTCAAGATCATCGCTTGCTGAAAGATAATTTGACATATACATACATATATATAAAAAGAAGCGAAAGTGACGATGATGATACAGATGAAATGAAAGAAACGATAACAAAAAATATATAGTAGTGAAGTGTAGGCAATGGGCATGTATCGGGTTTTTATGAAATGAAGTGCAGTAGACGAGACAACACTTAGAAGCTGTTAAAGTAACAAATGAGGATTATCTTCTGTCTCGGGGCAACTCGAGACTAATGAGTGACAAGTGGAGGCCCTGGTTAGTAAGGAAGGATATCACAAGTGCAAAGATGGATAAACGTAGTGAGAATAATGATGTGGATGATATATGTCATATTGTAGTTTGTGAGGATCATTGGCAGGGAGAGTCTGAGAGTACAAGGTCATAAGATGTTGAAGAGGAGTATATACATATTTTGGAGGAACGTCATGAGCCATGTCAAGATGGATAGTATAAAAAAATACAGGATTATCGGAGCTCATGCGCTTGGTGATGTAGTTAGTGCGTAGAGACTCTATATGGTGTAGAATAGGAGGAAAGGTGATACGGTGGTAGAGTGGAGCCGTAGGGAAAGGCAGGCGAATACGGAATGCAAGGCGGATAGCGTGTCTTTCGATAATCTGGAGGCGTTCATAGAAGAAGGCTGGTGCTGATATCCACGCAGTGTGTCCATGAGTTAGAAGAAGGCGCAAGAATACTTTGTATGTGGTAAGAATGGTATGAGGGTGCAATCCCCAAGATGTGCCAACTAATTTTCGAATAAGGTTGAGTCTGCGTGTACTTTGTAATTGAAGTTTCCGCTCGTGTGGTTTCCATTGAAGTTTGCGGTCATAGACTACTCCTAGATAAGTAATCTGCTTCGCGGAAGGTATGATAGTACCATCAATGGTAAGGTCGAGACCATTTGGGTTTCGTCTAATACGTGAGCGTCTTTGTGGAGACTGAAAGACTATTGCTTGCGTTTTGGCAGAATTGACAGTCAGTTTCCAATGAGTGCACCAGTCAAGAAATGAATTTATAGCAGGCTGTAAAGTTCGATTCATATGCTGTACAGTAGTGCCCAAACATAGAAACGCCGTGTCATCAGCAAACTGAAAAACTTTTACGTTTGATGGCAAAGGAGGCATATCTGCTATGTACAGAAGGAATAACAGAGGTGATAGAACGGAGCCCTGTGGTACACCACAGTGTAGAAAGATTGGATATGATAGGGCGCTATTGATAGTAATGTAGGCAAGCCTAGAGGTAAGAAATGAGAGGATGAGCCGTATGTAGAAAATTGGAAGGCGGAAACGGTGAAGTTTATACAGAAGCCCCATATGCCATACCTTATCGAAGGCTTTTTCCAAGTCAAAGAGTAAGAGACATGAGGGCCGAGATGAATTGTAATGATTGCTGATAGTAGTGGTAAGCCGAAGAAGTTGATCTGAGAGGCTGATGGCAGGTCTGAAGCCGGCTTGGTCAACTGGTAAGAGGTTATAGGTAGTGAGATGGGTATGATGGCGGTTAACAAGAATTTTTTCGAAGATCTTACTAAAGCACGAAGTAAGTTGAATAGGACGATAGGACGAGAGAGCCTGAGGGGGTTTATTGGGCTTAGAAAACAAGAGTATTTTAGAGACTTTCCATTGAGGAGGGTAAAAGCCGGTACGAAGAATGAAATTATAAACAGAAGCAAGGAAAGTATTGAAGGAAGGAGGTGTAGCTTTGATGAAGCGATATGTGACTTTGTCGAAACCAGGTGCAGTATTTCGTTTAGTGTGGAGTACAGTGCCAATGTCGGAAGAAACGATTGGCTGAGTGAGAGGTTGTGCAGGATCAATGGTATGATTGCAATGAGGGCGTAGAGGCGGTCGGGTAGGATCTGTTAGGCGTTCGATATGTCGCTAAAGCTGAGTGGCAAAATGATGAGGAGGAGGCGTAAATATATCCTGAAAATAGTTAGCGAAGGCGCAGGCCTTCTCGACATCTGTTTGAAGGGCATGACCGTGTTCGACAATGTTGTAAGTAGTGCGAGCCTTAGTGCCAGTAAGTTGATGGAATTTCTGCCAATAAACGGAAGTTTTAGATGTTTCTGCAAGTCTATTGCACGTATGAGCCCAGCGTCGACGTTTATAGGCTGCTAGATAATTTCGTACCATTCTGTTCCACCGACGATGCTGACGCAGAGCTTCAGGATTTTGAGTGTGTAAGTAGTCTCGAAACGCCTGTCGAGATGCAGTTATAATGGAATGATATTGAGGTGGCACTGGAGGTTTATGAGGGTATTTGCTTTTTAGGGGGATATTGGCCTCTGCTGCGCGTGTAATGATATTTGAAAGAGTATCGACGACGTGGAGAAGGTCAACGTCCGTGTTGGGAGGAGAAACTCCTCTTAGGGCTTGCTCGATATCGGATTGGTACGATTGCCAATTAGCTCTCTCATAATCATAATAGTGAATGGGCTCTCGAGAAATTTTTGGTGGTGCCGCACAAGGAACATCAAGAAGAATCGGTGCATGGTCGCTACCAAAAGGAGGCAGAATTCGTATGTTGGATACAGTAAGACTAGAAGATGCTATAACGATATCTGGTGACGTCTGACTAATTGTGATAATTCTATTGCGTAAGTAGATTGTAACAACATTATGTTCAGGAAGGTTCATGTGAGGAGGAAGCACATGTGTGCGGATGGTTATAAGTGCCAATGGCAGTGCCGCCATGTGCTCGAGCTATATGCCGTGGACAGTCAAACCGACTGAACTGATATCCGGAGAGTTTGACTTGATGAAGTGGGGTAAGAAAAGTTTCATTTAGAGTAAAAGCATGAACTTTTTCCTCACGGAGGAGCTGTTCAAGCATAAGCTTGTGGGTGTTGAGTGAGCGGATGTTTAAGAAGAAAAAGGTATATGCCATAATGTAATAGATCGAAGCCATATTAGACAGAGGTTTCAAGTGATGAGATATGGAAGTGGACTGTGTTCCCGGAATATGTGGCATGGAGCTGAAGATTGAAAAGAAGTTTTGCAGCAGCTGTAACTTGTGATAAAATGTGAGTGCGGAAGAAGGGATGAATATTTTGAAGTACAACTGTTGTGAAGCGCAGAAGATCTTCCACCGTGAGAGGTGTACGCAAAGAATTGTTCGGAAGGGTTGAGGAATCTATTGTACGAATGGGAACTGTAAGTTCTGGTTTTTCAGGTTGTGGTGCTGGTCTGGCGCGGCACTTGTAACTATAGGTTGGATGATCACCAGAACAGGTAAGGCAGTGTGGAGCTTGGTTGTGATTGCTACAAGATGATGTGGAATGTGGTCCGGAACAATAACCACACTTTGGAGTATTTGGACACTGAGATGTTGGGTGCTGGTTGTAGGTTTGACAGCGCTCACATCTGATGGGCAGAGGAGGGGGGAGCGAGATGGTTCTACCCTGTAGCGGCGACGATAGATGTAAGCACCATGCTGTAACAGATCGTCTATTGTGTCCTTAGAATCTGTTAAAAGACGAATCATGTACGTTGGTCCGGTATTGTTTTTAATACGGAGGCACTTCTTAAAAGAGTATTCCTCAAGACGTAACTCGGCTTCTGTTTCTTCCTCGGTGTATTCTGGCGGAACACCTCGAATTACAACTGAGAGCATTGGTGCTCGGCGTGGTGGACGTTGCGTCTTTTTGGTACTACTAGACAGCGCTTGGAGCTTTGCATTTGGGCCGAATATCTCGTAGGAAGCTTTATTGCGTAAAGTAGTGCCAAACTGGGGATCAATACATTTTATGATTACCCCGTTTTTGGTCCGAACAATTTCCTGGATATTCGCCCGTGGAAGATATTTGACTATTTGAAGATAGACATGCTTTTCTGTTTTGAATCGGGTGTCAAAGCCAGTAAGTAGGAAGTTATACAACTGAGAACGACAGGTGGAGTGTCTAGTATCTGTACCAGAACTAGCAGCAGTATCAGACGCGGTGTTGGTGCCAGGATGTGAGGTGGATGGATCCGTATTTGGATGGACAATGTCCATAGCACCAGTATCCATCAATAGTGCTTCAGCCCATGTAGATGGAAGAGGTGAGCGAGAGCGGTTACTGTCACTATCTGAAGGATGACGTGAGCTTTGCGCACGAGGACTTTTAGGCGAATTTGAAGGTGTAGAAGCTGCAGAGTCTCCTCGCGGAGGTTTGGGACCACTCCCCTTAGCCGGTTGCGAGTGCCCTCGGGGCATAGCAACCCTCACGCTCTTGTGTACAGCCCACTAGGTAAAGGTAATAGGTAGAAAGCACCCCGTATGGATAGGTGCTTAGGTGGCCAAGCACAGCAATACAGAAAGCTAGCAGCGTAGGCGTTGTCATAGATCAGGCCCGTCTACGTTACGTCGATTCTTTCTCGCTATGAAGGCAGGAAACCCGAACAAGTCGGAGGAGCAAGGTATTTACAAAAAACAGCTGTTTGACGTGTGGTACGTCACAGCTGATTTGAAGATGTTATTTACATGTTGCAACAAATAACTGCTTGGTGCTCTGCACAAAAATGTTTGTAGCATTTTTTACAAACTATTCTATTAATACTTTTTCTGTCCTTATTCCTATCACAAAGATGACAACGCTTTCCTCTGTTTTCAGATGACGCTGAAGTTGTTGAAATTCTTTCAGTTTTGGAGATTCCAAAGTGTTTCTTTGCTTCAGCCACTGATTTTGGTAACCGTGCTGACATTTAGCATCTTCGCTGGATGTGAGGCTTTACCATATCCTCGACAAGGCTTGTTAAAAATTTACGCTTCGCATTGAGTTTATTGCATAAATCTGGATTTTGAATTTTGAAAATTATAGATGTATTCAGTGCAGAAACATCTACCTTATTGAAGAACACAGCTAACGGCCACCTTCTTGTTTGCCGTTTCGTTGTGAATTCTCTCACCATTTGGTCAAATTTATCCACCGCCTCATTGGTCTTGTTATATCTGGCTTTTTCTTACCTGTGTCAGATACAGCGGTATCATGATGCTGCGTGCTGAGTAAAATCACAGATTTGCATCTCTTAGGTGCATAACTTACGATCGTTAGGTCTCCGTTGAATCCGAAGACAGGTATCAATGGATTACGAGATTTACTAGGTTGCATATAGTCCGGGATTTCACGTTTGTTCTTCTTCATGGTTCCAACGAGAGTGAGATTCTGAGTTGGCAGGAACTGAGCAAGTCCAACACTTGTAAAATAATTTTAAATAGTAATGTTCCTTGCTCTTTTGAACAAATGTTTTGAAAGTTTCATCACAAGGTTCTGAGCCAGATTCTTCTCCACAGTACAGAGCTAATATTTTCGTCTGTTATAACAGTTCGAGCTCTCTTAGATTCAGACATAATAAAGAAGAACAAATAATTTCATCCGGAAAGCTAATTGATTGGAAAACCAATTAGGCATACACTACACTGCAATGATTTGTTACAGGGAGAGACGAAAACAGCGGTCACATTTTCTTCTCAGATTGGAAGAAATTGCGATCAACTAAGGTCTGTTTTACACGATCAAACGTTCTGTTTACTTTGCATGCATCAAATTCTGGATGCGCGTATTTCCAATTCGATTAAATAACTTCACCAGTGGATGCAAGGTATATTCATTTGTAGATAACACAGTCCCATCTTCTAGATTGTCAATGATAAATTTGCTGTAACACAAAGTTACGTCACTCCGCAATTTTCCAGTGATAATGTAGAGGGTTGGTCTGTGCTACCTACAAATGAATATACCTTGGATTTACCGGTGAAGATATCTAACTTGCCTAACTGAGGTACGGTCACTTGGTCGATTTGGTGGTAACTAACACACATAAATACGCTGAAAGAAGACAAACGTTCAACTATTATCCTTATTTGGAAACATTCTGTGATTATTAGAGTAAAAGAACAGTTAGAATGACAAATTTATAAATTGTCTTTTCCTAGTACTTTCCCCCTTGCAACAGACAATTCGCTCGAGTCCCTTGGCACCATCAACCAGTAACGGATGTAGGGGGTAAAATTGGGGGGAGAGGGAAACCAGATTCCAGCCTATGATAGGTATATCATGAGTTTACGGAAATCATTTTAATTTGAAAAATATATATATAAATAGTAGCTTCAATTGTTTTTGACGTTCAGAAATTTGAAGAGACCTAGGCCACCCAGCCCCGGCTAGATCCGTCACTGCCAACAACAAACAAGTACGAACTATTTTGAATTCATTTTACAAGAGACTAATTGTCAGAAAGTCTCAGTAATAAATTTTAAAATTTCTTCATAACTATTAGCAAACTGACTCCCAGTTGGGGTTACACAGACCCCACGACAGAAAAAGCAGGTTTGTATACAAATAAGTAAGATAATTATGGCTCAGTCGATAGAAACATTTTATAGTAATAAAATATACTGTAAAATTGAATTTCTGAAGATGTCAGAAACGTACTGTGTTTTAACTATCAAAATAAGGAAATAATCGAGCCGTGTGACTCCTTGGGGTCAGTGAGACCCCACGACATAAAACTAGGCTTAACTGTCGCGGGAAATTTTACCCTCCTGCCGTATTATTCATACTAGCGTATATAGGTAAAAGTTTACTACATATATGACACCTAAAACCTTCACTGAAAACAACAACAAAATTTCAAATCCCCCAAAAAGTTCCTCCAATGACAAACACAAAGGGGGTAAAACTATTCCGGAAAATTTTTACCTCTGCCATATTTTTTCATACTAGCGTACATAGGTAAATGTTTACAACTTACGTGACACCTACATTCCTCCCAAAAACGAACAACAAATTTCACCTCCCCGAATAATTCCAACAATGAGAAACACAAGGGGGGTGAAACTTTCGCTGGAAATATTTACCCACTGCGATACTATTCATACTAGCGTACATAGGTAAAAGTTTACTACATATATGAAACTTATATACCGCACTAGAACTAAAAACCAAATTTCATTTCTCTCAAAAATCCCTACAATGAGAAACACAAGGCGGAAGAACTGTCCGGGAAAATTTTTACCGCATTGCTATATTATTCATACTAGCTTACATAGGGAAACGTTTATCATATATATATCAAACCTACATCTCTCACTCAAACTAACAACGAAATTTCACCTTCCCCAACAGTTCCTACAAGGAGAAACACAAGGGCAGGAAAACTATCCTGGGAAATTTTTACCCCCTGCCATATTATTCATACTAGTGTACATAGGTATAAGTTTACTACATATAAGACACCTACATCCATCATTAAAACGAACAACAAAAATTCCCCTCCCAAAACAATTCCAACAATAAGAAACATAAACACGGTAATACTGTCCCGGGAAATCTTAATCCCTTGCCATATTATTCATACTAGCGTACTTTGGTAAAAGTTTACTACATATGTGACATTTACATCACACACTAACACCAACAACAAAATTTCATCTCCTCCAATAATTCCAACAATGAGAAACACAAGGGCGGTAAAACTGTCCCAGAAATATTATAACCCCTGCCATATTATTCATACTAGCGTACAAAGGTAAAAGTTTACTACCTATATGACACATAAATTCCTCACTGAAAAATACAAAAAAAATCACCTACCCAAAAATTCCTACAATGACAAACACAAGGGAATAAAACTGTCAAGGAAAATTTTTACTCCCTTGCCATATTATTCATACTAGCGTACATAGGTAAAAGTTTACAACATGCATGACACCTACATACCTCTCTAAAACTAACAACATAATTTCACCTCCCCCATCATTTCCTACAATGAGAAACACAAGGGGGTAAAACTGTCGCAGTAAGTTTCTACCCCCGCCATATTTTTAGTACGAGCGTACATAGGTATAAGTTTACTATATATAGGACAAGTACATCCCTCACTAAAGCAAACGAAAAAAAATTATCTCCCACAACCATTCCTACAATGAGAAGCTTAAGGGGGGTAAAACTGTTCTGTGAAATGCTTACCCCATGCAACATTATTCATACTAGCGTATATAGGTAAAAGCTTACTATATATTTGACACCTACAAACCCTCACTAGGACAAACAACGAAATTTCACCTCCCCAAACAATTCCTACAATGAGTACAAGGGGAGCGTACAGAGGTAAAATTTTACTACATATATGACACCTCCTTTCCTTCCCAAAACCAAAAACAAAACTACGTAAAATTTACTACATGTATGACACTATTATCCCTCCCTAAAAAAACAAAGAAATTTCAACTCCCCCAACAATTCCTACAATAACAAACACAAGAGAGTAAATGTGTCCCGAGAAATTTTTAACCCACCTTCCATATTATTCATACTATCGTACATATTTAAAAGTTTACTACATATATGACACCTGCATCTCTACCAAAAGAAGCAAAAAATTCCACCTCCGGCAACAAACCCAACAAAGAGAAATACAAGGGGAGTAAAACGGTCAAGGGAAATTTTTACCCCTCTGCCGTATTATTCATACTAGAGTACATGGTCAAAAATTTAGTACCTACGTGACACCTACATCCCAAACTAAAGCCAACAGCAAATATTCACATCTCCCAACAATTTCAGCAATTTGAAACACAAGGGGGGTAAACTGTAATGGGAAATTTTACCCCCCTGCCATATTATTCATACTAGCGTACATAGGAAAAAGTTTACTACAGACATGACACCTACATGCCACACTAAAACCAACTACATAAATTCACCTCAACAAACAATTCCAACAACGTGAAAGAGAAGGGGGGAACAACGGCCCCGGGAAATTTACACTCTCCTTCCATATTATTCATACTATCGTACATAGGTTAAAGTTTACTACATATATGACACCTACACACCTCACTAAAACCAACAACAAAATTTCACCTCCCCCAACAATTCCATCAGTGAGAAACACAATGGGTTAAATCTGTATTGGGAAATTTTTACCCCCCTGCCACATTGTTCATACTAGCGTAAATAGGCAACAGTTTACTACATATATGACACCTACATCCCTCACCGGAACCAACGACAAAATTTCACCTCCCCCAACAACTCCAACAATCAGAAACCCAAAGGAGGTTCAACTGTCCCGGTAAATTCTTTCCCCATGCCATATTATTCATACTAGCGTACATAGGTAAAAGTTTACTACATATGTGACTCCTACAACCCACACAAAACCAACAACAAAATTTCACCTAATCCAACAATTACAATAATGAGAAAAATTAGGGGTAAGTCTTTCCCGGGAGATTTTACCCCCCTGCCATATTATTCATACTACCGTACATAGCTAAAAGTTTACTACATATATGAAACTTATATCCCAAACTAAAAGAAACAGCAAACCTTCAACTCCCACAGCAATTCCAACAGTAGAAACAGAAGGGGGTGAAAATGTCCCGTGAAATTTTTACCCCTACCATATTATTCATACTAGCGTATATAGATAAAGGTTTACGACATCTATGACACCTACATCCCTCACTAAAAACAACAAACAAATTAACCTCCCCAAACAATTCCAACAATCAGAAACAAAAGCGGGGTAAACGAGTCACTGGCTTTTTTTTACGCCCTTCCATATTATTCATACTAGCGTACATAGGTAAAATTTTACTACATATATGAAACACACATTCCTCCCTAAAACCGACTACAAAATTTTACTCCCTCAACAATTTCCAATAATGAGAAATATAAGGGTAATGAAACTGACACGGGAAATTTTTACAACCTGCCGTATTCATACTAGAATACATAGGTAAAATTGTACTACATATATGACACCTGCATCCCACTCTATTCCAACAATGTGAAACAGAAGGAGGGAACAACGGCAACGGGAAATTTTTACCCTCCTGCCATATTATTCATGCTATCGTACATAGGTAAAATTTACTACATATATGACATTTATATCGATAATTAAAACCAACAACTAAATTTAAAATGCACCCACAATTCCTACAGTGAGAAACACAAGGGGGTATAACTTTCATGGGAAAATTTTACCCCATGCCATATTATTCACACTAGCATACATAAAAAACGTTTACTACATATAGGACACTTACATCACTCACTAAAACCAACAATGATATTTCACCTCCGACAACAATTCCTACAATGAGAAACAGGAGGATGGTACAACGAGCCCGGGAAATTTTTACTCCCCTGCCATAATATTCATACTATCGTTCATAACCACCAAAATTCTTACAATGAGAAACACAAGGGTGTATAACAGTAACGGGAAATATTTACCCACCTTCCACATTGTTCATACTAGCGTAAATAATCAAAAGTTTACTACATATATCACACCTACACCCGTTACTGAAACCTGTCCCTGAAAATGTTTCCCCCGTGCAGTATTAATCATACTAGCGTACATAGGTAAAAGTTTACTACACATATGACACCTACATTCATCACTAAACCAACAACAAAAAATTTCACCTAACCCAACAATTCCAACAATGAGGAAAAGAAGAGGGGTAATATATTCCCGGGAGATTTTCCCCCCTGCCATATTATTCATACTAGCGTAGATAGGTAAAAGTTTACTACATATGTTACACCTACATACCACACTAAAACCAACAAATTTTAAACTCCCACAAGAATTCCAACAATGATAAACATAGGGGGCTACAACGGGCCCGGGAAATTTTTACCCCCCTGCAATATTATTCATAGTATCGTTCATAATTAAAAGTTTACTACATATGTTAAACTTACATTGCACAATAAAGCCAACAACAAATTTTTAACTCCCCTAAGAATTGCCAAAAATGAGAAACAGGAGGGGGTACAACGGGCAAAGGGAAATTTTTATCAATTGCCATATTATTCATACTATAATTCATAACCACCAAAATTGTTACAACGAGGAACACAAGGGTGTATAACTGTAAGGGGAAATATTTACAACCCGTCCATATTATTCATACTAGAGAACATAGGTAAAATTTACTACATATATGACACTTACAAACCTTACTAAAACGAACAAAGAAATTTCACCTCCCCAACAATTCCTACAATGAGAAACAAAGAGGAGTAAATGTGTACTGGAAATTTTATCCACCTGGCATATTATTTATACTCTCGTACATAGGTAAAATTTACTACATATATGACATCTATATCTATTCCTAAAACCAACAACTAAATTTAAAATGCACCCACAATTCCTACAATGAGACACACAAGTTGGTATATCTGTCCCGGGAAAATGTTACCCCCCTGCCATATTATTCATACTAGCATACATAGCTAAACGTTTGCTACATATATGAAACTTATATCCCTCACTAAAACCAAGAACAAAATTTCATCTCCCCCAACAATTCCAACTGTGAGAAACACAAGCGTTGTAAAACTATTCCGGGGAATTTTTACCTCCTGCCATATTATTCACAGTAGCGTACATAGGTTAATGTTTACTACATATATGACACCCACATCGCTCACTAAAACCAACAACAAAATTTCACCTAACCCAACAATTCCAACAATGAGAAAAAGAAGAGGGGTAAGACTTTCCCGGGATGTGTAACCTCCCTGCGATATTATTCATACTAGCGTACATAGGTTAAAGTTTACTATATATATGACACTTACATCCTTCACTAAAACCAACAAAGAAATTTCACCTCCGACAACAATCCTACAATGAGAAACACAAGGGAGGCAAATGTGTCAGTAGTAGAAAATGGATCGATCTGGGCCAGTATTGGCCAACCTAGGCCAACTCACAAGCCCCTGGGAAATTGACCACCGTACACCGTGAGCCCACGGTCTTTTACGTCCTCCATTTTAGGGGTGAATTTATTCCCTTTTATGAGCACTTTTTAGGGGGTGAACTCGTTCCCTTTTATGAGCATATTTTCCAACCCCTATTTTAACATAGCAGAAATTACGAACAGATAGAAGAGCAGATAATACATAATACTCGTTCCCTTTTATGACCACATTTTTAGGGGGTGTATTCGTTCTCTTTTACGAGCACATTTTAGGGGATGAACTCGTTCTCTTTTATGAGCATATTTTCCAACCCCTATTATAACATAGCAGAAATTACATAGCACAGCTAATAAAAGAGCATGGCTTATTTTCCAACCCTTATTTTAACATAACAGAAATTACACTGAGACTACGTAACACACAACAACCTCCATTTTAGGGGTGGACTCGTTCTCTTTTATGAGCATATTTTCCAACCCCTATTTTACATAGCACATCAGACAGAGACCACGAAACATAGTGAAGATTAGATAGCACATAAGAGTGGTGTATTCATTCTCTTTTATGAGCATATTTTCCAACCCCTATTTTAACATAGCAGTAAATTACACTGAGACTATGAACATACAACAGAACAGATAATACATAAGACTCGTTCCCTTTTATGAGCACTTTTTAGGGGTGTACTCGTTATCTTTTATGAGCATATTTTCCAACCCCTATTTCAACATAGCAAATCAGACAGAGACTACGAAACATTGTGAAGATTAGATAAGAGTACATAACATAACAAGGGTGTATTCATTCTCTTTAAGGGGTGGACTCGTTCCCTTTCATCCCTTATTTGAACATAGCAGAACTAGTAAAAGAGTATGACTTATTTTCCAACCCTTAATTGAAGATAGCAAAGAATATATAAGACTACGGGGGTGTATTCCACCCCTATTTGAACAGCAGAGAATAGGGGTTTACTCGTTACCTTTCATGAGCATATTTTAACATAGCAGAACATCAGACTTCAACCCTTAATTGAATATAGCAGGGGTGAACTCGTTTTTACGAACACACAGCAGAGATTATTTTCTTTTACGGGGGTAGCAACACCCCAACATAGCAGAGAATAGAGGTGTATTCGTTTTGGATTCCACCCTTAATTGAACATAGCAGAGAGTACGTTCCCTTTTAAAAGTTTACTCGTTCTAATGTAACATAGCAGTTGGCCTATTTTTCAACCCCTATTTGAGCATAGTCCATTTTTAAGGGGTAAACTCGTTCTAACCCTCTATAGTAAATATAATCATTTAAGGAGTGAACTTGTTCTAACCTATATTTGAACATAACAGAGATTATTTAAAGATTGCAGAGGAATGCAAACTTCCGTGTTTTGTTATCAGTTACATAATAACTTCCGCCATATGTGGATAATTCTAATTACGTCATTCATCCGGATTTTAAAAACATTGAGCTTGTTTTCTCTTTAACAGACAATACGGTCATTCAACGATAGGATTGAAAAAAAAGGAATCCCTGAACGTAATGTAATCAATCATAAAGGTATAAAAAAGAGAGGGGAATCCCCGAGCATGACTCATACCTATTGCGCAATATGACGTAATGCGATCACACAGGTATAAAAGACTGACCGAGATGTTTTTTTGTAATCACTTCCTGTTTGGTATTTGAAGTGTAAGGTTCAGATATTTTTTTGTGTGTGCGCTTATATTATTAGTGTGGTTTTGTTTTCTTTTTTAGGTAAGACATTTTATAATAATAATATTATATTATAAAAACTCACTTCAGAATTATTATAGTAACACTGAGTTATTTTTAAAAAAATGGCAACAAAAAAGGTTAAATCAAATACTATCAATTCACCAACTGATACTCTATTTGATAATAATTTGAAAAAAAAATCATTTTAAAATGTGATACCCTTTTAAATGAGGATAGTTGATGTTTTTAAATAATAAAAGAAAAGACTGTTTAGATATATTAAAACAAGAACAAACTAATACATCGTTTAAAGTAAACTTTTCTTTGGCTACAACTTTTGTAAAACCAGTAGATTTAGAAACATGTAGATTCTTTGTAAATAGTGGTAACAAAATTATTTTACCGAGTACAGATGTGAATTCTATAATTGAAAAACTATTTAATAAAATTTTAGTTGAACAAGAAAATAGAGCAATTAAGAAATCAGGGTGGTCTTTATGTTCTGAACCAAACCATCACTTAGAAATTAAAATCAGTAAATATGGTCCTCCGTCAGCTTCATCTTGGATAAAATTACCTCAATGGATTTTATCCAAAAAATGTGTTATAAATATTCAAAATAACGATAATAAATGTTTTTTGTATAGTATTCTAGCTGCGTTGCATCCCGCTAAAGAACACCCACATCGTGTGAATAATTACATACAATATATTAATACTTTATTACCATTATTTGAAAAAACTAATATAAAATTTCCAGTTGAAGTAGAACACATCAGCAAATTTGAACATATGTATAATTCCGTATTTACTAAGGAACAAATTTCTATTAATATATATGGCATTGATTATGATAATGAAACATTTTTTCCGTTACGTATAAGCGAAAACACATCTGTATTTAAACGTATAGATTTACTGTATTGTGAAGAAAATTGCAACAGTCATTATTGTCATAAAAAATCTCAATGCGTTATTAAAAGTCATAAAGAGAAAACTTATGTAAAATTACCTCAATGGATTTTATCCAAAAAGAATTGTGTTTTAAATATTCAAAATAACGATAATAGAAGTTTTGTGTATAGTATTCTAGCTGCGTTGCATCCCGCAAAAGAACATCCACATCGTGTGAATAATTACATACAATATATTAATACTTTATTACCATTATTCGAAAAAAACTAATATAAAATTTCCAGTTGAAGTATAACACATCAGCAAATTTGAACATATGTATAATTCCGTATTTACTAAGGAACAAATTTCTTTTAATATATATGGCATTGATTATGATAATGAAACAATTTTTCCGTTACCTATAAGCGAAAACACATCTGTATTTAAACGTATAGATTTACTGTATTGTGAAGAAAATTGCAACAGTCATAATTGTCTTATAAAAATCTAAATGCGTTATTGAAGAGTCATAAAGAGAAAACTTATGTAAAATTACCTCAATGGATTTTATCCAAAAAGAATTGTGTTTTAAATATTCAAAATAACGATAATAGAAGTTTTATGTATAGTATTCTAGCTGCGTTGCATCCCGCAAAAGAACATCCACATCGTGTGAATAATTACACACAATATATTAATACTTTATTACCATATTTCGAAAAAACTAATATAAAATTTCCAGTTGAAGTATAACACATCAGCAAATTTGAACATATGTATAATTCCGTATTTACTAAGGAACAAATTTCTATTAATATATATGGCACTGATTATGATAATGAAACAATTTTTCCGTTACGTATAAGCGAAAATACATCTGTATTTAAACGTATAGATTTACTGTATTGTGAAGAAAATTGCAACAGTCATTATTGTCTTATAAAAAATCTCAATGCGTTATTGAAGAGTCATAAAGAGAAAACTTATGTAAAATTGCCTCAATGGATTTTATCCACAAAATGTGTTATAAATATTGAAAATAACGATAATAGATGTTTTATTTATAGTATTCTAGCTGCGTTGCATCCCGCAAAAGAACATCCACATCGTGTGAATAATTACATACAGTATATCAATACTTTATTACCGTTATTTGAAAAAACGAATCTAAAATTTCCAGTGGAAATAGCACACATAAGCAAATTTGAACATATGTATAATTCTGTATTTACTAAGGAACAAATTTCCGTTAATATATATGGCATTAATTATGATAATGAAACTATTTTTGCGTTACGTATAAGCGAAAAAAAAGATGTATTTAAACATATAGATTTATTATATTTAAACTCTCATTACTGTTTAATTACAAATTTAAATGGTTTAGTTAGACATCAGTTAGGTAGTCATCAAACATTTATTTGTAGACGATGTTTAGTATCTTTTTATAACAAATCAAAATTAGATGAACATGACAAATTATGTAAAGAACACACTCCAACCAAAATTAACATGCCGAAACTAGGAGAAATTTTAAAATTTCGAAATTTGAAATTGTTATTAGAGAATGATGTGATAATAGTTGCAGATTTTGAAAGTTTATTAAAACCTATAAATAAACAAAGTGGATCTCATACAATACAAATTCAGCAACATATACCATGCAGTTTTGGTTATATTGTATGTTGGAGTAACAACTATATGAAATCAGATTTAGTTACTTATCGGGGAGAAAATGTATCGATGAAGTTTATGTCTGCTATGGAGAATGAATTAAGAAAAATCATAAACATATTAGATCAACAAAAACCATTAATACCATTAAATAGTTCTCAGTTACAGGAGTTTAATCTATCCACTGAATGCTCTGTTTGCTATATTAAATATACGAGTAACAATAGAAAAGTTAAACATCATAACAATTTAACTGGTTAGTATATTGCCACGGTGTGCAACAATTGCAATTTACAAATTAAACGTCAAAGTAATTTTATCCCTGTCTTCTTCCATAATTTGTCTGGGTATGATGCACATTTATTTGTGAAAGAATTAGGTTGCACCCCTGGCAATATTTCGGTAATTGCTGAAAGCACTGAGAAATACATCACATTCTCTAAACACTTTAATTTTAATGGTAGACCTATCGAGTTACGTTTTGTAGACCTATTTAAATTCCTGCCGTACAGTCTCGAAAATTTGGTGTCGAAATTAAAACCTGAGCAAATTGTCTATACAAAGCAATATTTTTCTGATGATAAGTTCCCTTTAATTCTTCGTAAGGGAATTTATTATTACGATTACATAACAAATTTAGATACATTTATTGAAATTGAATTTCCTGAAATAGAGGCATTTAATAGCAAATTGAATGGAACACAAATTTCCGAGACTGATTATCAATATGCAAAACTGATTTGGCGTGTGTTTAAATGTGAAAATTTAGGGGACTACCACGATCTATATTTAAAATGTTATGAACTTCTCACAGCAGATGTGTTGGAGAATTTTAGAAAGACATGTTTAAATGCTTTTTGCATTGATCCGATTAATTGTTTTACTGCACCTGGGTTGGCATGGCAAGCCATGTTATATAGAACAAAAATTGAACTTGAACTTTTATCAGAAATCAATATGTATATGTTTATAGAAAAATCGATTCGCAGAGGTATTACTCAAGCTGTGTTAAATTATGCCAAAGCTAATAATCCCTACGTACATGATTTTGATGCGGATAAAGAAAAATCTTATTTACTCTATATTGACATGAACAATCTGTACGGACTATCAATGATTGACTATTTACCATATGGTGGTTTTCGGTGGGAGGATAAAATTGACAATTGGCAAGACAAAAATAAAATTATCAATTGACCCACGGATAGTGAATGTTTTTTTAGAAGTGGACTTAGAGTATCCAAATTATTTACACGAATACCATTCTGATTTTCCGTGTGCTCCCACTAATGAAGTTCCACCAAATGGTAAATACTCAAAATTACTATTGACACTTAAATCGACATCGAATTATATCTTGCAATATAGAGTATTACAATTTTATCTAAAACAAAGTTTAGTATTGGTAAAAGTACATAAAATATTATGGTTTCGTCAATCTAAATTGCTTGCATCTTATATACAAGAAAATACTCAACGCCGTGCAAATGCTACAATTGAATTTGAAAAAGATTTCTATAAGATATTAAATAATTCTGTATACGGAAAGACAATGGAGAATGTACGAAAACGAATTCATATAAAATTGATTAACAATGAAAAAAGTGTAAAAAATTAGTAGCGCAAGATCAGTTTCAAAATTGGGTAAAATTAGGAGATAATCTTGCATTATTCCATATGTTAAAAAAATCTGTAACTTTAAATAAACCAATTTATGTAGGAGCGACAGTTTTAGAATTATCAAAATTAGCAATATATGAATTCCATTATAATATAATTAAACCTCGATATGGAGATAAGATTAGTATTGCTTATATGGATACTGACTTTTTCATTTACTATATTAAAACCAACAATATTTATAAAGATATAAAAGACATAATTGAGTATTTTGGTACCTCAAATTATTCTCAACCTAATCCGTATGATATTCCATGGAAAAATAAAAAAAGCTTTAGGTAAAATGAAAGACGAATTAGGTGGACTTCCCATTATTGAATATGTTGGTTTACGAGCAAAAAATTATGCAATAAAAACTGGTGAAAATAAAGAATTGAAAAAATGTAAAGAGATCAAGAAAAATGTAGTTAAGGAACAAATTACGTTTGACGATTATAAATCATGTCTATTTCAAAACGAAACGATTCATAAAACACAATTTGAAATTAAAAGAAAAACCATAATATAACAACAAATCAGGTAACAAAATTAGCGTTAGATCCGTATGATGACAAAAGAAAAATTTTAAATTGTAATATACACACTGTTCCTTGGGGGTATCATAATAAAGATTTAACATTTACGATTTGTATATTGTAAATATGATATAATTATTTTTGGATATATTAGTATTAAAAAAATATGTCACAATCAGTTCGAGAACAAATATTTGCAGAATTACATAAAAGTGCAAGACGAATCTATCCTCGAATACCCGTTATAACGAAAGGGATTCATGATTTATGGCAAGCTGATTTACTTGAAATGAATAGTGGAAAATTAAAAGATCTAGCAAAAATTAATCGAAATTAGAAATATTTTTAACTGTGATAGATACGTTCTCTAAATATGCTTGGGCTATTCCTGTGAAAAATAAAACTGGGAAAGAAATTACACAAGCATTTATAACAGTACTGAGAAAAGCAAACAAAAGCCCTAAATTTTTACAAACTGATAGAGGTCGAGAATTTTATAATTCAGAGTTTCAGAAGGTTATGAACCAAAATAACATTAAACATTATTCCACGTTCAGTGATGTGAAAGCAAGTATTATTGAAAGATTTAATAGATCATTACGTAATTTAATGTGGAGACAATTTACACTGCAGGGAAATAATAAATGGATTGGCATTCTGCCGGAGTTACTACATAAATATAATAATACTATTCATTCCACTATTAAAATGAAACCTATCGAAAAGAAAACCTATTAAAAAAAATGAAAAACATCAATTGACAAACATCTATTGCAAAAAGTTTTCTGTGATAAAAAGAAAAAGTAAATTTAAGATAGGTGAATATGAAAGAATTAGTAAACTTAAGCGTCCTGGTTTTGATAGAGGTTTTACACGCAATTGGAGTACAGAAATTTTTCGAATTGCTAAAGTTTTCTTCACTAATCCTCCGACATGTCACTTAGTAGACTCAAATAATAAAACTATTGAAGGAAGATTTTACGGACACGAATTACAATTAACGAAATTTCCAAAAACATATTTAATTGAAAAAGTGTTGCGAAAGAAAAATAATAAGGCCTATGTGAAATGATTAGGTCTGCCAAAAAGTGAAAATTCTTGGATAGATTTAAAACATACTATATTGTAAAAAAAGAAAAGTCAAGAATTTATAGGTGAAGCATGTCGTCTCAAGTATTTCTAGTAGATTTTATAATTTCAAAAGGTCAATTTTATATTTTAAATTCTAGCAACACTGTAAATTTTCGTTGCTTAGTTAAATTGTCATCATCATCATCACGAGGTCTATCAGTATCACAAGTAAAAAGTATATTAAATGAAATTTGTTCCTCCACAAACGCTGTATTTTATGTAAATGAGAAAAGAAAGCAAAATATTTAAAAACGCTATTTAAAATAAATTCAATATATCTGTAATAGAGATGGAATGGAAAATTCCTTTTACATGTATGGTAACAGGTCCTACAGGTTGTGGAAAATCATATTTTGTTAAAACATTTCTTGACCATTATAGTAAGTTATTTAAAAATATTGTATGGTGTTATGGTGAATGGCAGCCGTTGTATGATACTCTTTCAGACTGCACGTTTAAAGAAGGTTTACCTCGAAATAATGAATTTCAAGCACATGAGGGTCCACATCTTGTCATTATTGATGATTTAATGCGTGAGTGTGACCATCGGATTGTAGATATTTTTACTAGGGGTAGCCATCATAGAAATATAAGTGTAATATTTATCACACAAAATATTTTCCATCAACAAAAAGGAATGCGGGATATTTCGTTACATTGTCATTATATTGTTTGTTTAAAAATCCTAGAGACCAAGCTCAAATTAATTATCTCGCACAACAAGGTAATACAAAATTTATTCAAGAAGCATATCAAGATGCAACTCGAATTGCACATGGTTAATTACTCTTTGATTTAAAACAAAATACTCCTGATGAGCAGCGAGTTCGAACAAATATCTTTCGAACAGATTCTTTTAATTATGTTTATGTACCTGTAAATATAATTGTAATATGGTTTATATTCTAACAACTATTTGTGCTTTAATAGCCGTAAAAAAATGATTAGTAAGGAAAATGTACATTTGTTAAAACTTTTAGCAAAGTCAAAACCGAAAGCACGTAAGGCAACTTTACAAAATGCAGATCCTGATTTAATTCGCTCTATTTGTGAATGTTCCTATAACGTATTACAGGGAAATGTTCCATTAAATAAAACAGAGATAAATAAGCTAAAAAAAAATATAAAAAGGAACTGAGATATTTGGTGAAAAAAGGTCCCTCATTAAAACAAAAGAAAAAACAAGTAATTATACAAAAAGGTGGTTTTCTTACTGCATTGCTTGCACCTATTTTAGGAGGTATACTATCTAGTTTAATTAAATAATTATGCAAAACGCACAAAAACTTATGTTAATCTCACCAAAAAAAATACATCATTATCAAACGATATCTAATCTTGATGATGAAATGAAAGAAATTTTAAATAATAAAAGTTTTTAATGCAGAAGAAAAATGGATGAGATATAGAGAAGTCTTACGAACATATTTAAATATTATTCAAAAACCGGCAGCAGTTACAACAACAGCAACTACTACTACTACTACTACGGAGGAAGAAGAAGAAGAGGATGAGGAGGAGGAGGATGAAATAATATCTACTCTCCCTGAAATTTGTAAACGTAAAACAAGACCTTTATTACGTAAATTGAAACAAAATCCAAATATTCAATGGGACGATATTAATTCAATGGGACGATATTATTAACGGAAATGTGAATATTAATAATAAATTAATTCCAGGTGCAAATATAGTGGATTTGATATTCGATTTTGTTAGATGTCGTAAGAAAAATATTTCAGTTGCTGGCTGGAAACCTTTTGCTACATTATTAGCAAAAGCCAATATACCCTTAGAGTACATTGGTAATCCTCAACGAATAGATTATATTAGAAAACTAACAGAAGACGAAGAGGACGAAGAAGATGGTCCTCCACCCCGTAAACGCAAATGGTGTACTTATAAGCAATAATACTAATATTCTATTGTAATCTATTGATATTTTTAAGTATATAGAAAGAAAGAAAGATGAATGAGCCCTACCTTAATTATTACACATATCAAGCAGGAGGTAATTATAACGTGTATAGAGGTACAGCATATCAAGAAGGTTATGGCATTGGTAGTTTTCTAGGAGGTTTATTTCGTACTGTATTTCCTTTATTAAAACAAGGTGCAAAAACTGTTGGTAAAGAATTGATACGTACAGCAATTAATGTAGCAGGAGATGTACAAGATAATAATAGACCTATTGAAGAGTCTTTGCATGATCTACGGCAAGAAGCTAAAACAAATTTGAAAATAAAGCTCAAAATAAATGAAATCAGGTGTTGGAAGGATCTGGAAGAGGAAAAGGAAAGAAAGGTCTTTTATTAGTGGTGGTGTTGGTGCTGGTGTGAAACGGATACAAAGATCCAAAGATATTTTTGATTGATTGATTGACTATGGAGCAAAGTGATAGTTTTTATCTCACACTTCCTGTTCAAATATGTATTTAATGACCGGAAAAATTGAGACTTCAGTGTAACACCACAAAGGTATAAAATTCTGAACTGTTTTCTTCTGATTGTTACAAAAATGAAATCGAGCAATACAAAATGGTATAAAAATACCGAGCTTGTTATAATGGACCTTCATGGTTGGTATAAAACTAAAAGGGGCTTGCTGTAAAAGTGAATAGGTCACACAAATTTTATCCTTCTTTTATTTGAATAACACAAAAAGGTATAGAAATTCTGAGCTTATTCCGTCGTTTGTTTGAGTAGCAGAATATGTTATTTCTTTGTTTTTCTCTGGTTGGTACAGAAAGTAGAATTTGAGTAGTACAAAATGCACATAAAATAGACCTTCTCCGTTTTGTTAATTGCAAACAAAATTTTTTCTACTTGGTATAAAATTGAATAGGTCACTCAGTTTTAATAGCACAAAAGGTACAAATTGACCTTCTTTGCTTAAGCCACTCAAAATTTATTCTTTCGTTTCTTTGAGTTAGTTAAAATGGAACTTCTTCGCTTTTTTTTCGTGGTTGGTACAAAACTAAATAGGCCATCTAAATTTAGTCCTTGGTTTATTTGATAGGTACAAAATGTTAATTCTTTTCTTTTCCTGCTTGTTTTCAAAACTGAATAGGTCACACAAATTTATTTCTTCGTTTATCTGATTAGTACAAAATGGTATAAAATTCTGAGTTAGCTAAATTGGACCTCCTTCGCTTTCTTCGTTTATTTAAATAGCACAAAAAGGTATAAAATGCTGACTTATTTAAAATGGTATTTCTTGTTGATAGCAAATTGAATAGGTCACTCAAATTTATTCATTTGTTGATTTGTGTAGCACAAAAATACTCAGCTAGTTAAAATGGCCCTTCTTTGCTTTTCTTCTGATTGTTACAAAAAATGAAATAGACCACTCAAATTTATTCCTTCGTTTATTTAAATAGCACATAAAGGTATAAAATGATCCTTCTTCGCCTTTTCTGGTCAGTACAAATTCTTTCCTTTTTCTGCTTGGCACAAAAATAATACTCCATCCAAATTTAGTTTGTTTTCATTTGTTTGAATGGCACAAAAGTACAGAAATTATGAGCTGTTTATTTGAATACTACTGAGCTGTTTAAAAAGGCATTTCACGCTGGTACAAAACGTATATAAATTCTGAGCTAGTTAAATTGGTCTTTTTTCGTTTTTTCTTTCGTTTATTTGAGTACTACAAAATGGTTTTCCTGTGATTAGTATGAAAAGCAGAACACCCAAATTTGTTCTTTCGTTCATTGGGCTAGTATAAAGGTACCTTCTTCGATTTTTCTGGCCACTCATGCTCCATCGTTTGTTTAAATAGTACAAAAAGGTACAGAATTTCTCAGTTAGTTAAAATGGGTCTTCTTCTCTTTTTCTGATTAGTACAATTTTGTTCTTTCGTGAAAATACTCAGCTACAAAATTAAATAGCTCACTCATATTTATGCCTTCGTTTATTACACTAGTTTAAAATGATATAAAATGACCCTTTTTGCTTATTCCTTTGTTTGTTGAAATAATACAAAATGGTATAAAATACTCAACTTCGGTTTTTCAAATGCATTACTTCGTTTAATTGATTTTAGAGTTGACACAAATTATAAGTCCTTTGTTTATTTGAATACTCCAAAATGGTGCAATTTCTTTTTTCTCGGTGGTACAAAACTAAATACTCCATTGTTTATTTGAGTAGTAAAATTCTGAGCCAGTTAAAATGCCATTTCTCATTGGTACAAAATTGAATAAGTTAAAATGATCCTTCTTCGGGTTTTTCTGGTTAGTACAAAAAACAGGCCACTCAAATTTATCTCATCGTTTGTTTAAATAGTACAAAAAGGTACAGAAATTCTTCGCTTTTTCTGATTAGTACAATTTTGTTCTTTCGTGAAAATACTCAGCTACAAAATTAAATAGCTCACTCATATTTATGGCTTCGTTTATTAGACTAGTTTAAAATTATATAAAATGATCCTTTTTTTGCTTATTCCTTTGTTTATTGAAATAATACAAAATGGTATAAAGATACTCAACTTCGGTTTTTCAAATTAAATAGCTCACTCGAATCCATTACTTCGTTTAATTGATTTTTGTTTATTTGAATACTCCAAAATGGTGCATTTTCTTTTTTTTCTCGGCGGTACAAAACGAAATACTTCTTTGTTTATTTGAGTAGTAAAATTCTGAGCCAGTTAAAATGCCATTTCTCATTGGTACAAAATTGAATAGGTCACTTAAATTTATTATTTCGTATATTCAGGTAGTTCATTTTTTTTTCTCGTTGGTATAAAAAGTAGAACATCGAAATTATGAACTTTTTAAAATGATCCTTCTTCAGGATTTTCTGATTAATACAAAAATAGAACATTTCAGTAGTTCAAAAGTTACATAATGGTCAATTTTCGTTTGTTTAAACAGTACATGATGAGCTAGTTAAAGTAGCTCTTCCTCTCTTTTCCAGTTGGTACAAAAGAAAATAATGCACCTAAATTTTATTCATTCCTTACTTCTTTTTTTCTGGTATTCCTTCGTTTATTGGAATAGTACAAAATGGTTTAGAAGTCTTAGTTAGTTAAAATAATTTTTCGGTTTTTTTCGTTTGTTTAAATAGTTAAAATGGCATATTTGACCTTTGACCTCGATAGTCAGTACTTTTGGAACATGTAATAGTTGATGACGTATTACTACATTTGGAAACAGCACCTCAATATGTGGCTCCGTTTTCGAGTTATTAGGTTTTAAGTATTTTGACCTTTGACCTCGATGATCAGTACTTTTTAACATGTACTAGTTGATGACCTATTACTAGATTTGGAAACAGCACCTCAATACGTTGCTTCGTTTTGAGTTATTAGGTTTTAAGTATTTTGACCTTTGACCTCGATGGTCATTATTTTGGAACTTGTACTAGTTGATGATCTATTACTAAATGTGGAAACGCCATCTCAATATGTGGCTCCGTTTTCGAATTATTAGGTTTTAAGTATTTTGACCTTTGACCTCGATGGTCATTATTTTCGAACTTGTACTAGTTGATGATCTATTACTAAATGTGGAAACACCATCTCAATATGTGGCTCCGTTTTCGAGTAATTAGGTTTTAAGTATGTTGACCTTTGATCTCGATGACCATTGTTTTGGAACTTGTGGTAGTTGATGATCTATTACTAGATTTGGAAACAGCACCTCAATACGTTGCTTCGTTTTTGAGTTATTAGGTTTTAAGTATTTTGACCTTTGACCTCGATGACCACTAATTTTGGGACATGTAGTACCTGATGATCTATTGCTAAATGTGGAAACAGCACCTCAATACGTTGCTTCGTTTTCGAGTTATTGGGTTTTAAGTGTCATACAAAGGGCGTATACCACGTAAACTATAATACCCAGGTAAAATAAGTATGATATTCGTAATCAGCATGTCCGAAAACCCCCATATACCGAGTTTCACCCAAATCGGCTAAAATTGTCAAGGAAAGGGCGTATGCCACATAAACTATACGACCCAGGTAAAAATAAGTATGATATTCGTACTCAGCATGGTCAAAAACCCCCATATGCCGAGTTTCATCCAAATCGGTTCAAAGAGCGTATCGAATCGCTATGTTACATAGGTATTCATTGGCTTAAAATAGGGGTTGAAAAAATCTTATGTAATTTCTGCTATGATAAAATAGGGGTTGGAAAAGTAATCATAAAAGGGAATGAATACACCCCTAAAATGGAGGTTGTTGTGTTTATTACCTGTTCTGCTATGTGTTCATAGTCTCAGTGTAATTTCTGCTATGTTAAAATATTGGTTGAAAAATATGCTCATAAAAGGGAACGAGTTCACCCCTTAAAATAGACTATGTTTAATCTTCGCTATGTTTCGTTATGTTAAAATAAGGGTTGAAAAATGTGCGATACTCTTTTATTAGCTGTGCTATGTTTAAATAGGGGTTGGAAAATATGCTCATAAAAGAGAACGAGTACACCCTTGGTATGTTATGGGTTCGTACCCCTTTGCTATGTTCATTGTCTGCTATGTTCATTGTCTTATGTATCTGCTGTGTGTTCATAATGTGTTCATAAAAGGGAACGAGTCCACCCTTGCTATGTTACGTAGTCTCTTCTATGTGTTCGTAGTCTCAGTGTAATTTCTGCTATGTTAAAATAAGGGTTGGAAAATAAGCCATGCTCTTTTATTGGCTCTGCTATGTTAAAATAGGGGTTGGAAAATATGCTCATAAAAGAGAACGAGTACACCCTTGTTATGTTATGGGTTCGTACCCCTTTGCTATGTTCATTGTCTGCTATGTTGAAAAAGTGCTCATAAAAGAGAACGAGTCTTATGTGTTATCTGCTCTTCTATGTGTTCGTAATTTCTGCTATGTTCAAATAGGGGTTGAAAATTATGCTCATAAAAGGGAACGAGTTCACCCCCTAAAATGTGCTCGTAAAAGAGAACGAATACACCCCCTAAAAAGTGGTCTTAAAAGGGAATAAATTCACCCCTAAAACGGAGGTCGTAAAAGACCGTGGGGTCACGGTGTACGGTGCTCAATTTCCCAGGGGCTTGTGAGTTGGCCTAGGTTGGCCAATACTGGCCCAGATCGATCCATTTTCTACTACTTGTGTCCCTTGAAATTTTTACCACCGTAACATATTATTCATACTAGCGTACATTGCTAAATGTTTACTAAATATATGACACCTACATCCCTCACTAGAACCAACAGCAAATTTTCACCTAACCCAAAAATTCCAAAAATGAGAAACAGAAGAGAGTTAAGACGGTCCCGGGAGATTTTTCCCCTCTGCAATATTATTAATACCAGCGTACATATGTAAAAGTTTACTACATATATGATACTTACATCCCTTACTAAAGCGAACAAGAAAATTTAATTTCCACCAACAGTTCCTACAATAAGAAACACAAGAGGAGTAAAACTGTACCCGCAAATTTTTAACCCGTGCCGTATTTTTCATATTAGCGTACATGGCTAAACGTTTACTAAATATATGGCACTTACATTCCACATTAAAACCAACAAAAAATCCAACTCCCCCAACAATTCCAACAATGAGAAACACAAAGGGGGTTAAACTGACTCAGGAAAATTTTCCTCTCCTTTCATACTATTCACACTAGGGTTCATAGGTAAAATTTACTAAATAAAGACACCTACATCCCTCACTAAAATAAAAAAAAATTCACCTCCCCCAACAATTCCAACAATCAGAAACACAATGGGGTAAAAGAGTGTCTGGAAGTTGTTACCCCCTTATATATTATTCATTCTAGCGTACATAGGTAAAATTTTATTACATATATGACACATATATTCCTAAATAAAACCAAGAAAAAAATTCACCTCCCCCAACAATTCTAACAATCAGATACACAAGAGGAGTAAAAGAGTTCCTGGAAATTTTTTCCTTCTTCCATATTATTCATAATTGCGAAGACAGGTAAAAGTTTACTACATATATGACACCTACATTAATGAGACCTACACTTAAATCCCTCACTAAAACCTACAACAGAATTTTGTCTCCACCAACAATTCCTTCAATCAGAAACACGAGGAGGGTAAAACTGTCCCGGGAAATTCTTACCCCCAAGACGTATTATTCATACCAGCGTAGATGTGTAAATGTTTACTACATGTATGACACCTAAATTCAACACTAAAACTAACAAAAACTCCACCATCCCCAACAATTCCAATAACACAAGGGGGTAAACTGTCTCGGGGAATGTTAAACACCCTGTAGTATTATAAATATTATAGTACATGAGTAAAACTTTACTACATATAAGACATCCCACACTAAAACCAACAACAAAATTTCACCTACACCAACAATTTCAGCAATCAGAAACACAATGGATGGTAAACTGACCCAGAAAAATTTTACCTCCTGCCATATTATTCATACTAGCATACATAGGTAAAAGTTTACTAAATATAGACACCTACATCCTTCACTAAAACCAACAAAAAATTTCACCTTTCCCAACAATTGAAACAATCAGAAACATAAGGAGGGGAAAAGAGTGCCTGGAAATTTTTACCCCCTTCCATATTATTCATACTAGCGTATATATATGTAAAAGTTTATTACATGTATGTCAAATGCATCTTTCACTAAAACCATCAAAAAAATTCCACCTCTCCCAAAACTACAATGAGAAACTAAAGGTGGTATATCTGTCCCGGGAAATTTTTGTCCTCTGCCATATTATTCACTCCAGCGTAGATAGGTAAAAGTTTACTACGTGTATGACATCTACATCATTCGCTGAAACCAACAACGGAATTTCACCTCCCGCAATAATTCCTACAATGAGAAAAAGACGGGGTTAAATACGTCCAGGGAAATTTTTACCCTGTCCGTATTATTGATACTAGCGTACATTTTTAAAAGTTTAGTACATATGTAACACGTACATGTCTCACTGAAATCAACAACAAAATTTCATCTCCCCCAACAATTCCAACAATGTTAAACAAAAGAGTGGTAAACTGTCCATGGAAATATTTACCCCCTTACATGTTATTCATACTAGCGTACACAGGTAAATGTTTACTACATATATGACACCTACATCTCTCACTAAAAACAACAACAAATTTTCATCTCCCCCAGCAATTCCAACAATGAAAAACCAAAGGGAGATAAAATTGTCCCGGAAAATTTTTACCCCCCATGAAAATTTATTCAAACTAGCCTACATAGGTAAAAATTTAAACATATATGACACTTACACCTCTCACCAAAAACAACAAAAAATTCCACCTACCCCAACGATTCCAACAATGAGAAGCACAAAGGGGTTAAATGGTCCCGCGAAATTTTTAACTCCCTGCCGTATTATTCATACTATTGTACATAGGTAAATTTACTACATACATGATACGTACATCACACACTAAAAACAAAAACAAAATTTCACCTCCTCAAACAATTTAAACAATCAGAATTACAACGGGGTAAAACTGTCCCGGGAAATTTTTACCCCTGCCATATTAATAACACTAGCGTATGGAGGTAAAAGTTTACTACATGTATGACACCTACATACCTCACTAAAAGCAAAAACATAATTTCATTTCTTCCAAAAATTCCAACAATGAGAAACGCAATTGGGGTAAATCTCACCCGGAAAAATTTTAACCTCTGGCATATTATTCATACTAGCGTATATAGGTAAATGTTTATTAAATATAGAACATCTACGTCCCTCAGTAAAACGAACAACAAAATTTCAAATCCTCAAACAATTCCAACAATCAGTAACACAAAGGGGGTAAAACTATTCCGGGTAATTTTTAACCCTTGCCAGATTATTCATACTATCGTGCATAGGTAAAATTTTACTACAAATATGATACCTACATCCCTCACTAAAAAGAAAAGCAAAATCCCTCCTTCCCCAACAATTTCAAGAATGAGAAATACAAGGGGAGTAAATCTGTCCAGGAAAGGTTTTACCCCCCTGCCCTATTATTCATAGCGTACATGGATAAAATTTTACTATATATATGACACCTATATCCCACACTAAAACCAACAAAAAATTTCACCTCTCCCAGCTATTCCAACAATCAGAAAAACAACGGGTGTAAAACTCTAACGGGAAATGGTTATCCTCTGCCATATTATTCATACTAGCGTATAAATATAAAAGATTAATACATATATGACACCAACATCCTTCACTAAAAGCAACGACTAAATTTCACCTAACCCAACAATTCTAACAATGAGAAACACAATGGGGTATAACTCATCCGGAAAGATTTACCCTCTTTCATATTATTCATAATAGAGTACATAGATAAAAGATACATATAGGACACTTACATCATTCACTAAAACTAAAAACAAAATTTCATATCCTCCAACAATTCCAACATTGAAAAAGACAAGACGGGAAAACTGTCCAGGGAAATTTTTACCCCCTGCAATATTATTCATACTAGCGTACATAGGTATAATTTTTCACTACATATATGTCATATACATCCCTCACTAAAACCAACAGCAAATTTTCACCTAACCCAACAATTCCAACAATGAGAAACACAAAGGGGGAAACTGTCCCGCTAATTTTTAACCCCTGCCATATTATTCATACTAGCGTACATAGGTAAAAATTTACTACATATATGACAGCTACATACCTCACTAAAACAACAAAAATTCCACCTACCTAACAATTCCAACAATGAGAAACAAAGGGGTTTAACTTTCCCGAGAAATATTTAAATCCCTGCCATATTATTCATATTGGTGTACATGGGTAAAGTTTACTTCATATAGGTAAACAGAAGAAGGGTAAAACGGTAAAGGGAAATTTTTATCCCCTTCCACATTAATCATACTAGCGTACGTAGGTAAAAGTTTACTACATATATTAAACTTACATCCCTCACTAATAACAACAAGTTTCTTCTCCACCAACAATTCCTCCAATGAGAAACAAGCGGGGTAAAACTATACCGGGAAATTTTTACTCCCTGTCATATTATTCGTACAAGCGTACATAAAGTAAAAGTTTATTACATATATAACACCTAAATCCCATACTAAAACCAACAACAAAATTTGTCCTCCCCAACAATTCCTAGAATGTGTAACACAATGGCGGTAAAACTTTCCCTGGAAACTTTTGTCCCCTTGTCTTATTATTCATACTAGCCTACATAGGTAAAAGTTTACTACATATATGACACCTACATTCCTCCCTAAAACCAACAACCAAATTGCCTTCCCCCAACAATAACAGCAATTTGAAACACAAGGGGGAAAAACTGACCCGGGAAATTTTTACTCCGTGCCATATTATTCATACTAGCGTACATAGGTAAAAGTTTGCTACATATATGAAACCTATATCCCTCACTAAAACCAACAACAAAATTTCAAATTCCCCAAACATTTCCTAAAATGACAAACACAAGGAGGGTAAAACTGTCCCTGGAAATTTTTACACCGTGTCATATAATTCATACTTGCGTACATGGGTAAAAGTATACTACATATTGAAACCTACACGCCACATTAAAACTAACATCAAATTTCAACTCCCCCAACAATTTCAACAATGAGAATCACATGGCGGGTATATCTCTCCCTGGAAATTTTTATCCCTTCCGTATTATTCATAGCGTACATTGGTAATATTTTACTATATAAATAGCACCTACATCCGACACTTTATCCAACAACAAAATTTCACATCACCAAATATTTCAAGAATCAGAAACACAACGGTGATAAATTTTCCCCCGGGAAATTTTCACCCCTGCCATATTATTCATACTAACGTTAATAGTTAATATTTTACTACATATATGACACCTACATCCCTCAGTAAAACCCACAAAAAATTTTCACCTCCCCAACCGATTCCAACAATTAGAAACAAAAGGGGGTAAACTGTCCAGGTAAATTTTCACCCCGTGTCATATTATTCATAGTATGATATAAATGTAAAAGTTTACTACATGTGTGTATCCTACATCCCTTACTGAAACCAACAATGAAAATTAACCTCCCCAACAATTCTCACAATGAAAAACGCAAGTGGGGTAAATCTGTCCCGTTAAATATTAACCCGCTGGCACATTATTCATACTAGCGTACATAGGTAAATGTTTACTACATATACGAACCTACATCCCTCAGTAAACCAACATCGAAGTTTCACTTTTCCCAACATATCCTACAACAAGAAACACATATGGGGTAAATCTGTCCCGGTTAATTTACCCACCTACCGTATTATTCATACCAGCGTACACGGTTATAATTTACAACACATATGTCACCTACATACCTCACTAAAACCAACTGCAGATTTTCACCTAACCCAACAATTCCAACAATGAGAAACACAAGGGGGTAAACTGTCCCGGGAAATTTTTACTCCCTTACATGTTATTTATACTAACGTACATAGGTAAAGGTTTATTACATATATGACACCTAGATCTCTCACTAAAGCCAACAACAAAATTTCATCTCCCTCGGCAATTCCAACAATGAAAAACCAAAGGGAGGTAAAATTGTCCCGGAAAATTTTTACCCCCCTAAAATGTTATTCAAAGTAGCCAGATAGGTATAAACTTACAACATATATGGACCTACAGGCCTCACTAAAACAACAAAAAATTCCACCTACCCCAACGATTCCAACAATGAGAAACACAAAGGGGTTAAACTGTCCCGCGAAATTTTTAACTCCCTGCGTATTACTCATACTAATGTACATGGGTAAAGCTTACTACATATATAACACCTACATCACACACTAAAATCAACAACAAAATTTCACCTCCCCCAACAATTCAAACAATCAGAAACACAACAGGGTAACACTGTCCCGGGAAATTTTTACCCCTGCCATATTAATAATACTAGCGTATGTAGGTAAAATTTACTATATGTATGACACCTTCATCCCACACTAAATGCAAAAACATAGTTTCACCTCATCCAAAAATTCCAACAACGAGAAACACAATGGGGGAAATCTGACCCGGAAAAATTTTACTCTCTGCTATATTATTCATACTATTGTGCATAGGTAAAAGTTTACTACCTATAAAACACCTACATCCCTCAGTAAACCGTACAACAAAATTTCACCTCCCCGAACAATTCCAACAATCAGAAACCAAGGAGGTAAAACTATTCCGGGAAATTTTTAATCCCTGCCAGATTATTCATACTATCGTACATAAATAAAATTCCTTACACATATGAATCCTACATCCCTCACTAAAACCAAAAACAAAACTCCAGCTACCCCAACAATTTCAAGAATGAGAAATACAAGGGGAGTAAATCTGTCCAGGAAAATTTTTACCCCTACCCTGTTATTCATAGCGTACATGGGTAAAATTTTACTATATATATGACACCTAAATCCTACAATAAAACCAACAAAAAATTTCAGCTCTCCCAGCTATTTAACGATCATAAAAGCAACAGATGTAAAACTCTCCCTTGAAATGTTTACCCCCTGCCATATTATTCATACTAGCGTATAAATGTAAAAGTTTAATACATATATGACACCAACATCCTTCACTAAAAGCAACAACAAAATTTCACCTAACCCAACAATTCTAACAATGAAAAACTCCATGGGGTATAATTGATCCGCAAAAATGTTACCCCCGGCCATATTCTTCATAATAGGGTACATAGATAAAAGTTTACTACATATAGCACTCTTACATCTCTCACTAAACCCAAAAACCAAATTTCATATCCTCCAACTATTCCAATATTGAAAAAGACAACCGGGGTAAAACTGTCCCGGGAAATTTTTACCCCTGCCATATTATTCAAACTAGCGTGCATAGGTTAAATTTTTCTACATATATGTCACATACAGCCCTCATTAAAACAAACAGCAAATTTTCACCTAACCGAACAATTCCAAAGATGAGAAACACTAAGGGGATAAACTGTGCCGGGAATTATTTACACCCTGCCATATTATTAATAGTAGCGTATATAGGCAAAAGTTTACTACATATAGCACACCTATATCCCTCACTAAAACCAACAGGAAAATTTCACCTCCACCAGCAATTCCATCAATCAGAATCCCAACGGGTGTAAAACTCTCTCGGGAAATTATTACCCCTGCCATATTATTCATACTAGCGTATAAATGTAAAATTTTGCTACATATATGACACCTACATCCTTCACTAAAAGCAACAGCAAAATTTCTCCTTACTCCGCAAATCTAATAATGAGAAACACAATGGGGTAGAACTGATGCGGAAAAATTTCCCCCCTGCCATATTATTCGTAATAGCATACAAAGGAAAAAGTTTGGTACATATATGACACCTACATCACTCACTTAAACCAACAAAAATATTTCATCTCCCCCAGCAATTCCAACAATGAGAAACACAAGGGGGTTAAATTGTGCAGGGAAATTATTACCCCCTGCCATATTATTCATACTAGCGTATATAGGAAAAGGTCTACTACATGTAAGTATCCTACATCCCTCACTGAAACCAACAACGAAATTTTACCTCCCTCAACAATTCCTACAATGAGAAACACAAGTGGGGTAAATCTCTCCCTGGAAATTTTTACCCACTGCCATATTATTCATACTACCGTACATAAGTATAAGTATACTACATATAAGAAACCTACACGCCTCACTAAACCAAGAACAAAATATCAGCTCCCCCAACAATTACAACATTCACAAACACAAGGGGTTAAAACTGTCCAGGGAAATTTTTAACCCTGCCATATTATTCATACGGGCGTACATAGGTAAAAGTTTACTTCATATATGACACCTAGATCCCTCACTAAAACCAAATAACAAAATTTCACCTCCCCAACAATTATAACCATGAGAAACAGAAGAGGGGTGAAACGGTCCCAAGAAATTTTTACCCCCCTGCCATATTATTCATACTAGCGTACATAGGTAAACGTTTACTACATATAAGAAAATTACATCCCTCAGTATAACTAGCAACAATATTTCATCTCCTCCAACAATTCCAACAATCAGAAACACAAGGATGGTAAATCTGTCCTGTGAAATTTTTGCCCCCTGCCATATTATTCATAATAACGTACGTAGCTAAAAGTTTACTACATATATGACACCAACATGCCACACTAAAACCGACAACAAAATTTCACCTTCCCCACCAATTTCAACAATGAGAAACACAAGGGAGTAAATGTTGGAAATTTACCCCCCTGCCGGGAAAATTTTACCTCCCTGCAGTTCCAACAACAAAACTCCACATTCCCCAACTATTTCAACAATAAAAAACACAAGGGTGGTAAATCTGTCCTGTGAAAATTTTACTCCCCTGCCATATTATTCATAATAACGTACGTAGCTAAAAGTTTACTACATATATGACACCAACATCCCACACTAAAACCAATAACAAATTTTGACCTCCACAAACGATTCCAACAATGAGAAACTCAAGGGGGTAAACTGTTCAGGTAAATTTTTACCCCCGTGCCATATTATTCATACTAGCGTATATAGGTAGAAGTTTACTACATGTATGTATCCTACATCCCTTACTAAAACCAACAACGACATTTCACCTCCCCCAACAATCCCTGCAATGAGAAACACAAGTGGTGTAAATCTGTCCCGGGAAATTTATTCCGCTGCCACATTGTTCATACTAGCGTACATAGGTAATAGTTTACTACATATTCGAACCTACATCCGTCAGTAAAAGCAACAACGAAATTTTACCTTCCCCAACAATTCCCAGAATGAGAAACACAAGGGGGGGAGGGGGGGTAGGAAATGTTTATTCCCTACCTATTATTCATACTAGCGTACATGGTTAAAATTTACTACATATATGACACCTAGATCACTTACTAAAACCAACAACAAAATTTCACCTCCCCCAGCAATTCCAACACTGAGGAACACAATGGGGGTAAATCTAACAAGGAAAAATTTTACCCTCTGCCATATTATACATACTAGCGCACATAGGAAAAAGTTTACTACATTTCGAACACCTCCATCCCTCATTAAAACCAACAACAAAATATCACCTCCACGAACAATTCCTACAATGAGAAACACAAAGTAATAAAGCTGTAGCTGGAAATTTTTACTCCCTGCCATATTATTCATACTAGCGTACATAAGTAAAAGTTTACTGCATATACCTACATCCCTCGCTAAGACCAAAATAGAACTTTCTCTTCTCCTAACAATTCCAACAATGAGAAACACAAGGGCGTACATTTGTCCTGGGAATTTTTTTACCCCCTGCAATATATATTTCGTACTACCGTACAGATGTAAAAGTTTAAAGCATATATGACACCTACATCCCTCACTAAAACCAACAACGAAATTTCACTTCCCACAACAATTCCTACAATGAGAAAAACAAGGGGCAAATCTGTCTCGGGAAACTCTTACTCGCTGCCATTATATTCATACTAGCGTATGTAGGTAAAAGTTTACTACATATATAACACTTACATTCCTCAGTAAAACCAACAACGAAATTTCGTTTTCCCCAAGAATTCCTACAATCAGAAACACAAGGGGGTAAATCAGTCCCGGGAAATTTTTGCCCCCAGCCGTATTATTCATACTAGCATACATGGTTAAAATTTACTACATATATGACACCTACATTCCTCACTAAAACCAAAAACAAAAATTTCACCTTCCCCAACAATTCCAACAATAAGAAACAGATGAGGGGTAAAACAGTCCCGGGAAATTTTTAACCCCTGCCGTATTATTCATACTAGCGCATACAGGTAAAAGTTCACAACATATATGACACCTACATCCCTCACTAAAAGCAAGAACAAAATTTCGCCTAACCCAACAATCAGTAACACAAAAGGGTAAAAGTGTCACGGGAAATTTTACCCCCTGCCTTATTATTTATACTAGCTTACATAGGTAACAGTTTAAGCTATATGTGACACCTAGATCTCTCACTAAAACCAACAAAAAAATTCACCTTCCCAACAATTTCATCATTGAGAAACACAAGGAAGGTAAATGTGTCCCGGGAAATTTATACCCCCTGCCATATTATTCATAGTAGCGTACACAGGTAAAAGTTTACTACATATATGACACCTGCATCCCTCACTAAAAACAACAACAAAATTTCACCTCCACCAACAATTCCAACTATCAGGAACACAACGGGGATAAAACTCTCCCGGGAAATTGTTACCCCCTGTCCTTTTATTCATACTAGCATATAGAGGTATAAGTTTACTACATATATGACACCTACATCCGCAGAGCAAGGTTATAACAAATATATGCAACCCACCTCATTCGCAGCAGAGGAAGATATCGAACTAACGGATAACGAGGAAGTTGAAATAATAACTAATAAACTAAAAACTAAAAAAGCTCCAGGATTAGACGATATAGTAAATGAGATCTACAAAAATAAAATGGATAGGAACACACATACAGCTGAAAATCATTTGGTGTGAAACCAAGATTAGGAAAAGAATCAGCAGTAAGCAGACACCGAAATTAACAGAATAGGATGACAGGAATTTTTTCGTGTTATTAATAAACTCTTGAAATCAATAAGACGAAAATAGAAAATGTAGGCTTTGGAAATATTAAACAATTGTCAACTTAATATGACAATTAGATAGCAGCTAGATAGCAATCAAATTTTGTTAAATAATACAATAATAAAATTAGATAGGAATTAGTTAATAATTGAATTCTTATTTAGTTAGTTAATATTGATTAGTTAGCTCAAGTCCTTTTGTTTTTCTTTTCGTTTTCTTTTTCATTTTGTTTAGAAATTTCGTTTAGTATGTTTCTTTGTTCATTGTTCCTTGGATGTTGAGTGTTGTGATTCCGTCCTTCCCACCGTTTTCCTTGTTTCCTTTATTCTTTCCAATTATTGCAAATAAAGGATGATGAAAAACAGCTAAAAAAAAATAAAATGCGATGATGATAGCCCGTTTCGGTTAAAATCTTCAGATGCCCAAAACTGAAGAGGCGGATCTGAGCATTAAAAAAAATTAAACCTACATCCATCACTAAAAGCAACAACAAAATTTCACTTCCCCCAACAATTCCAACAATGAGAAACACGATGGGGTAAAACTGACCCTGAAAAATTTTACCCCCTGTCCTGTTATTCATACTAGCGTATATAGGTAAAGGTTTACTACATATATGACACCTACATCGCAGAGCAAAGATATAACAAATATATGCAACCCACCTCATTCGCAGCAGAGGAAGATATCGAACTAACGGACAACGAGGAAGTTGAAATAATAATTAATAACCTAAAAACTAAAAAAGCTCCAGGATTAAACGGTATAGTAAGTGAGGTCTACAAAAATAAAAAGGATATTTGGACTCCATATCTAACAAAATTGTTCAACACTCTATTTAAGAAACAGGTATTTCCCTCGTTGTGGAAAGAATCGATATTGCTAATTTTGTTAAAATGTCAGGATAAAGATTTAACAGAAGTGAGTTCTTACCGTCCAATCTGACTTTTGAGAAACATCTCAAAATTATTTGAAATGATAATAGCAAATAGAATTCGAAAGCATAGGAATATCGAAGATGATAGTTTACAATATGGTTTCAGAAAGGGAAAATCTACGGAAAATGCCTTAAATGCATTTGTGTATCAAGTTAACGAAAGTAGCATGGAAAGAAAATATGCACTAGCCCTGTTTTTTGACATAGAAGGAGCGTTTTATAACTTATGGACGCCATCTCTCATTGAAAGGTTAAAAGAGCTAAATTTATCACAATATTTAGTAAATATAGTTAGGGATTACTTTTTGAATAGACAGATCATCATCCATGAGAACCTGGGAAATATCAGAGTTACTGCACAAAAGGGATGTCCGCAAGGATCGATCTTAAGACCATTGATGTGGGATTTGGAATTCCAGCCATGTTTAGAAAGACTTAACCAATTAGAGAAAACTGAAAAATCTTTCATGTTTAACGTCCCACGATTATGCCCGTTAGGCTAAAGGAGACGGTAGAGGAAACTGAATGAGTAATTAAAACTAACTAACTAACTCTATGGCCTATGGAACCCGAAGGTTCAGTGCCGCGTTCACAAAAGCTCTCCACTGACTTCTATCCTTAGCTAATTGCATCCAGTTTCTACTTTGTATTCCTATCTCTGCGAGATCCATCTTAATATTGTCCTCCCATCTGCGCCTAGGTCTTCCTAATGGTCGTTTTCCTATGGGTCTACCAGTCAAGACTTTGAAAGCGTTTCTACTTTCTTCCATTCTAGCTACATGACCTGCCCACCTAAGCCTCCTAGACTTGACGACCCTAACAATGTTGGGTAAACCGTATAAACTATGTAGTTCCTCGTTATGAAGCTTCCGCCATTCCCCATTCTCGTTCCTCTTGGGTCCGAATATTCTTCTCAGGATCCTGTTCTCAAATACTTTCAGTCTATGTTCTTCCCTCAGAGTAAGTGACCATGTTTCACAACCATACAGAACAACAGGCATGATTATCGTTTTATATATTTTAAGCTTCAAATTCCTCGACAGAATTCGCGACGATAAGAGATTTTGAACCGAATAGTAACACGAATTCCCTGCTTTTAGTCGACATTTGCTGAATGAGTAATTGCTTTTGCTTATGACTTGGCTGTAATAATCTCAGCAAACTCTAGAATAGAATTGGGAAGAAAATCAGCACGGATTATAAACGAATTACTTGGTTGGTGTGGAAAGTCTAAGCTAAAAATTTCTGAGAGAAAAACGAAATACATGATTTTTGGAAGTAAATTATTAAGAGGACCAATAATTAAAATAGGCAACAGTAAGATCGAGATGGTATCAGTATTTAGGAGTTATGATAGAGATAAACTGGATTTTGGAGAGCATATTATTTATGTTACTCAAAAGGGTCATAAAGTAACGAATAAACTCATTTCATGGGCTCAAACAAATTATAGGCTGCCGAGAAAATTAATTAAAACATATCAAGAGGTAATCCTAAGCGCCTCGATGAACTATGCTTCCAGTGTATTGGCACATCGATTATTAGAGAATAACTCCTTAAAAGTAAAAATAAATCGCCCGCAAAGATACCTTCTAATTCGGCTCGGTGGTGCCTTCAGCACGACACCGCACAACGCACTGTGTATTTTGATGGGTTTCAAACGAATGTATTTAACAGTAATCCAGAGAACGGCAACATATTGGTATAAAAAAGGAAATTTAAATAAGACGAAAGAACTTTTAGGGACCAAAGCACAAAAACTCGATGAAATAGAAATACAAAATCAACCCAAATGGTTACAGGACTGGCAAGTAGATAAAGTATCAAGAAGATTATTCACGTTTATTCCAGACGTTGGGATGTTTTGATTTGGTTTTAAATGACAAAAGTTATTATATAAAAAAATGTGGACTGTATTTAAATAATGTTACACATTAGCTTCAAATTTTACACAAAAATTGGTTCAGTGCCACCACAAGTACGCTTTCATGGCCTTACACACCGCCATTGACACACACACACACTCTCTCCATTCTTTTCAGTGTTACCAGATCTTATGTTCTAATGATAGCTAACATAAACAAAAATTACTAAAATATATAAAACCCAACATGCCCCCGCCCTTGAAGTTTTTACTTCAACATATACTTACATATAATAATTACAATATAATTTTTGATTCATTTAATTGTTTAAAAGGCAAGATCGAGACTTTTATAGTAGGCCTCTTACATTTTTTTGCGCAGTGCGTACAGTTACCACACGTACCAATCCATTTGTATCCATATGAACCTTTGTGATTTTACCTAGTTTCCATTGCTGCGGTGGTAAATGATTATCCTTCAGCAAAACCATGTTATCAACCTTTAATTTTTTTTTGTAACAACCATTTAGGCCTTTGTTGTAACCTTGACAAATATTTCAATCGCCATCGTTTTCAGAATGTTTGAACCAAACTTTGAACAAGTTTCCACCTAGATATTAAAGTTATTTTACCTACTGTACAATTTTCACTGGGTACAGCTAATAATGCCTGCCCAACCAAAAAATGACCTGGTGTCAATACATGCAAATTATTAGGGTCACTAGACAATGGAGCCAAAGACCTAGAGTTTAAACATGCTTCAATTTGAGTTAACACTGTATATAAATCCTTGAATGTTAACTTTGCAGTACCAGCAATACGTTTTAATTGATATTTTACTGATTTTACACCTGCTTTCCAGAGTCCATTAAAATGACTAGCTGTAGGAGGATTGAAATGCCATTTAATACCTTGACTATTAACAAATTTTGATAACTTTTTCTTATGTTGTTTATTTAACATAAATTTCAATAATTTTTTAACTCTACATTGGCACCGACAAAATTGCTACCGCGTCAGTATATACATGTGATGGCTTTCCTCTACGCGATACAAATCTTTGTAAGGCAGCAAGAAATATTTCGGTACTAGCATCACTTACAAGCTCAAGATGTATGGCCTTAGTAGTCAAACAGATAAAGAGTACAATATAACATTTGTAAGCTCGATGGCCTCTAAGCTTACTAGATTTAACTAACATGGGCCCAGCATAATCAATTCCGCAATAAGTAAAAACTTTACCAGGAGTAACTTTAGCCAATGGTAAATTACCTATTAATTGTGTAGTCGTGTTTTTTTTTTTTAATTGATGACACCTTACACAAGCTTTTATTATACGCCTTACAACATTTCTGCCTCGTAAAATCCAAAATCTTTGATGCAAATTGGCTAACACCAGCTCTGCACTTCCATGCAATGTTTGTAAATGTTTATTCTGTACCAATCACTCAATAAAATGATGTTTACTGGGAAGTACCATTGGAAATTTTTGATTTTCTGAAATTTGAGCATCACGTAGTTTACCTCCTACACGCAGAACTCCCTGCTTATTTAAGAAAGGATTTAAACTCAATAATCTACTTTTATTGCTGAGGTTTTTTTCTGTTCTTTAAATTTTTAATTTCTGTTTGAAAACTTGATGCTTGCATTACTTTTACTAAGGCAATTAAGGCCTGAAATAATTCACTAGTGCTCAAAGTTTCCTTCAACTTACTTGACGATTTACAATTGCAAATAAACCTTAGACACCAAGCTACTGCTCTTAGCAACCTAGAAAATGATGAAAATCTTTCTATCAATTCCGTACATATTTCCGAATGCATAACTACTACCTGTCTTTTCTGTTCATTGATAGCATCTGGATGAAACACCTGTGTTTTGCAGATTGGCAACACTGTTTGTTTCAGAAATTCGGGACCATGCCACCAAAATTCATTATTTATTAAATGTTTTACTGCAAGCCCTCGGGAAGCAATATCTGCACTGTTTAACTGAGAATTGATGTGAGACCACTTGTTTATAGGAAGAGATTCCTGAATTTCTGCTAAACGATTGGCTATAAAGGTCTGCTACTTACTAGGAGGAGATGACAGTCATGACAATACTATTGTAGAGTCTGTAAAAGCCAATACATTATCCATCTGGAACAAACATGACTCCTTTACTACATTAATCAATCTAGTTAACAATAATGCACCACAAAGTTCTAATCTAGGTAAAGTATTTTTTTTTTTTGCATGGCGCTACTTTTGTCTTACTTACTATAAGATTGCATTCTACATGACCATCTGAATACACAGAACGTAAATACACTACTGCCGCGTACGATTTTCACTTGCGTCACAAAATCCGATCAATTGTAATTTTACTGCATTTGGCTGCATTAAGCAACGTTTGATTTTAATTGACTCAATCCCAGATAGCCTGTACGCTTAAATCAAGGGTCGCTTTCCCTTGATTTTGGCTTAGCAATGTACAGTTGATGCGACAAGCGACAATCAACGTTTATTTTAGCTTGTTTTTAACTTGAAAAGAAGCTTGAATGCGACAAGCGACAATCAACGTTTGTTTTAGCTTGGTTTTAACTTGAAGAGAAGCTTGAATTTATCAACTTTCTACTAAGCCTATTTCGAGCTTGATTCAAAACGCTTGACGTTTGTCGATTGTTTAGAAAATGGAGCCATCTGTAGGATTGGTGAGTAGTCTTAGATATTTGGCGCTTGATTTCTTCCAAAAGGTAAACAAAGGTAAGCTCTGTGTATAAAATGTAATAGTAAACCCTAATTTAGTTTTAGTTTCAAAATTAGAAGGTGATTTTTGTTTTAAACTGGCGCGCTGAGTGCTTTTAGGATAATTTTATAGACTAGTGTTACTTCATTACTTTCGAAATATGGATGGAATTTTATGCTTATACTTTTTTTTTTAAGTATGTGTTCATCCGTATAATGTATACAATTTTTAGCCATTGGATTCTTTAATGTCAGTGATGGCTCTTGACAATTAACATCAGCATGGACGCCCGAAGGGGAGGGCAGGGTCGGACCCGGGCCCCCTTCTGGCTTACAAAAATGTATACGTAATATAGCAAATATAGCATCCATGGAGATGGGCTCCTCCCTAGAAAAATTTTTCGGGCGCCCCTGAACATCAGTACAAAAATTAGAGGGTCAACTTCAGCAGACGGCTTTACCATATTAAAAATTTATAGGTGGAATACTTGATAACATATTAAGGCATTACTTTAACAGACGGCTCTACCATATTTATATCGATTTTGTGGTCATTTTTCACTAGATTTGAGATAATACTGTTACATATAGATAATTTTGGAACTTGGGGGCCAAAATCAGGTAAAATCACCGTGTTTACAGGAGAAATGAGTTGGTGTTACGTAACTGTAATTACTAACATAACTAACCAAACCTAACCTAAATCATCAAAAACACAGAAAACATAGTAAGAATATACGAATTCAGGTAAAATCACCATTTAAAAATTATTGCGGATATTTTATGTATTTTTTTTCACTTTCCTCGTTTATGTGCATATCCTCCGTCGCTGACATGCCTATTCTCTACGGACGCAGCCCCTCGATCTGCTCGGGACCCCCTGCTGCGCTCCTGCCTGACTCGGTTAATGACATTCGTGCTTTTTGTGGCACCTAGCACAAGTTGGTTCGTGATTTATGCAATAGCTCCTCATTTAGTGGATATTCTACAAAAAGAAACCGGAAAATGCAATGTGTGAACATTTGGTACAACCGTCTGCTCGAGTACTGCCCAAGTATCTTAACCCAGTCTAAGCTAAACTAACCCAAACTAACTTAACCTACCTAAACCAAAAAAAAGTACAGAATATATAGCAAGAAAGTACAAGATTTAAGCAAAATATTCCCCCTCCCCAGTTCCAAAAATTTGCCGTTACATAACACTTTACGCAGCATAGCTGAGCGAGCGAAGGGGAATAGAAGTCCTGCACGGCTCGTTTTTTCATACTTTTTAAGTTACACACGTTTCGCATTGCAACCATTGCAGACGGTCATTTTCCAAAGCTTCATATGAACTTACTGCCATCTCATTCCTTGCTTGCATTCATCTGCCTACCGCCTTGTCAATTAGATCCACCAAAAGATACTTAATTTTCCATTTCGTAGGATTCTATATAACAGATACGATTTATTAAGTCTAAACACATTAAAATAAGTTATTTTGATTAGGTAGAGTCGTCTGCTAAAGTTAACCCCATATTAATAGTGAAGGTAATTAAATGATAATGTAAGTGTTTTAAACTCAATAAATTCTATGTGTAAATTAGTATACATGGGAAAGTAAGTATATTATGGTGGAGCTATTTGCCAGGGCGGAAGGCGGTTGAATACAAGCAAGGAACGAAATGCCAGTATTTATATGTTAAGTTTTGGAAAATGACCGTCTACAATGACTGCAATGCCAATCGTGTGTAACTTAAAAGATAAGGAAAAAATGAGTCCTACGGGGCTTCTAATCCCCTCCGCTCGATCAGCTGTGGTTCGTAAAGCGTTTCTAAAGTAGTGAAATCTAGTGAAAATCTAGTGAAAAAATCAACAAAATCGATATAAATTTGGAGAGCCGTCTGCTAAAGTAATGAAAATTACGTTTTATCTGTACAATCGAGGTGAAAACTGCTTTGAATTAAAACATTGCCTAAGCTTGCTTGTTTTTTTACTGATGTGGCTTCAAATTTTAACTGATGTGGGTTCCCCAAGAATCGGTACGGATTATATTTAAATATAGCAAGCCTGGACATTTCACTCATTTTAGAATGCATCATGCCTATTTTCGTTCCTTATGTTCTTCCATATTTATTCGGAGGTTGGTGGCAAAATTGAAATAGTTCAAATGAAGAATATAAATACTTATGTCCGACTTTATTTGGTAACAATTACTTATTCTAAGGTATACTTCATCAATCTTCGATCAAATGATATCACTCATTTAAAGGCTTTACAATAAGTGCAAGGAAAGGTTCGATCAGTTATGGACTTTTGGGTTTAGGGTAAAAGAACGATGAATTTCGAAAAATTACTTATTAGATATAAACAATAACTCAAAATGGATTATTACGCGAAAATAAGTTGGCATGTTAGTTTGAAGTTTGTAAGGTAAGAAGTCGAGGGTGTAAGTTTGAGGAAAACTAGGTTTTTCGTTCCTTACATTTTAATCTTTTTATCCTCTAAAAACAGTAACTTCTGTCTCTTGATTGAGTTTAGTGGTTTTCTTTACTTTTTTTTCCTACCAGCTGAAGTCTGAATCTAAAATCTCAGAAAAAATATTTGCAATCTGAACGGATGTAATAAAGAAATAATGCTATTTTTCAGGATTGGCAAAAACCGTGTTCTTTTTTTAACTTTTTTTTCACTTAAACCGGAATTTTTGCTTTAAACCAGGTTTCTTTTATTTAAATAGGTTTACCTTAGATTAAAATAGAGTAACCGTTGCGCCCCCTTTTTTTAAGAGTAAAGGTAATTTGAGGCTGATGATTCGATTGAACAAGGTCGCAACCTCGAGAAATGACCTCAACCCGCTCAAACTAGAGGTCATAGGTCAACTAGTTCTGCAAACGATTTACCAGTACATCATAAATTATTCAGTAGTCTACTCCTTCAGCATTGGTTAAGCGTGAATTTTCCTTGTCGGAGGCATGATCGTCCACAAGTTGAGTGGGGGTGGGATACGTGAAAAATACTTTATTAACTTGTCTCTTTAATTGTGATTTTATTTTATCACGTTTGGAGTTCCCGCCGAACTGCCTCTAGTGTCTGTCACACTAGCGGACGGTCAACAAAACTTTTCCACAGAAGCTGATCGAGTGTCTAAATTTATAACATTGGAAAGTAGATCGACGAAACAGAGATTTCTGTTAGGTTTGACTGGTTTGTTAATAATAATAAAGGTTTTATTTAGAAAGATAGTATGAATGGTCCAAAACTATTAGTCACTTCTGGTATTGATTAGCAAATTAAATTAAGCCTATATTTCTGACTTTGACTAAATTAGATCTTCTGTACTATGTAGTCTTTTAAAATTGTCCATTGATTTAATGTGTATAACTGTAGAGTGATTCCACTTTGCAGTTCTTTCCCTTTTGGTTCTTAAGTGGCTCCTAAAATATTCACAAGTATGCAAGATCACTGCAAAGTATTTCTATCAGTTGACCTCCGTGTATGATGGGTCTGTGGATTTATCGCCTTTGTTATCAAGGGATTCTGGTTTCGAGTACAAATGAACAATATCTCTCGAGTGCAAACTGAGTAGTGGTTCGGATCTCACTTTACCTTTCTTTCACTAATGTAGGCCCCTTTCTTCATAACCCCGCTGTTATGTCCTTAACCATAGAAAGACGAAGGTTGGTCAAATTTGCTCGCACTTTCTTTTTCGCTTTGCCCGAACAAATGAATTTTACAACGTTTGAAATCTTTTTGTATTTTCTTCTGTAAGTTTGAATTCTTTTTGTATTTTCTTCTGTAATCTAAACTTAAATTTAGTTTTATTAGATAGCACATTATTGTGGTAGTTTTTTTTTAATAGCGCAGGTGACTAAATACATATTTTTTAGCAACTTAGAAGTGTTAAGAGAAGTACAGTTTTACTTTAAAAGGATCATTGTAAACTTATCTATTCTTTGAATGGATGACTAAATTAACATAATCTACTTTTATACATTAAGCAAACTTAATACTCTCAGGTTTAGTATAGTAACTTGTCTACACAGGCTAATGTATTTAAAGCTACTTCATGTCTGCTAACCAAATGCGGTAGTAGTCTATACTGGGACTTATATTTGTAATATTTCCTTTTAAAAAAATTTCACAAGTCTTAAAATAATTTCACAACTCACATTTATTAGTAGCAGCCATTAAATAACTTTAAAATACATTAGTAGGGTTAAAATTGGAATTTACAACTGCGAGCAAAATTGCCCCCCTTAGTCTTTCACGTGACCAAATATAGTTTAGTTTTCCTAGGGTTATTGATTGATTGATTGATTTTGAGTTTAACGTCCCTTTTCAGCAGCGAGGCTATATGAGACGTGGACCTACTGATTAACGTGGAATCCGAACCACATGAGCTCCCGCCGGGATTTCCTAGGGTTAATGTTAAGATACACGGATGACTAATGATAGTGAATGATTATGAAGGAATTAGTGGCATGCGAACTGGAAAACCCTCACGAATATGATATTGTCCATCATAAATTCATGAGGCCGGAGATTGAACCAAAGATCCGTCGCACCAAAAGGCTACGTTCTACCTCTGAGCAATCAACCCTTTCCTTCCGCAGTGCTGATAAATGACGTCATACTCTAATGACCTGGTCATAATTCTCCAACGTAGTGGCCTTCTACACACGTCTTCCTAATTGTTCCCCACTTTTCCCTCCCAAGATTTCTGATTAAATGAACAGCGAAATCATATTAAAATAAAATCTTTGAGTTTTGTCCCACGGTTATGCGGGGCAGCCTAAAGAAGGCGGTGATGATGAGAATGAATTAAATGATGGAGTGAAGAAAGTGGAGGGGAACGATAGAACCCTGAGAAAACCCACGCACACGGTGTTTGTCCACCACAAACGTTCACTCATGTCCAAAATTATTGTCGCATGTCTATAAATATGCTATTGTACGAATAAAATTTGATAACGAATTCGCCCTGTATTTCTTATAATGTTGATATGTGTATAATCGGCAAAGACATGTATGTGGCAAATTTCATGTGAAAAGAGCAGTAAATAAGAATAATAAAACGAAAAAAAAAACTTTCTTATCCATTTGTTTTACTCATTCTTATTTACGTGCTTATAATTCTTTCCCTATAAAATTTTCTACAAATATACATTTCTCGATTATACACATAGTATCGGTATTAAAAGTAACATGTAAAATCATTATCAAATTATATTCTTACAAGAAGACAGTTATAGATATGCGACAATCATTTTGGACATGAATGTACATTTTATTGTTTCAATGATTTGTGAAATAGTATATTTTCTAGTTATATTAACACCTTCAAAACAATATTTCCTAAAATTTATTGCAGATATCAGAATGGTATTTGGCTAAATGCAATCTACTTTAGCTGACCTTAGTGAAAGAGTATCTTCCGTCGAGAAGAAAGTCAACACACTTCTAAGTAATGATATGAGTGTGAAAGCAGAGTCCATAAACGAAGAATCCGAACTTCTTGGCCTTCTGCCTCTGCGAACGTTGCATGATTTTCAAACAATTGAGAGAAAGCTTGAAGATCCTAACTTCGGAAAGAAATATGTAAGTGTCTTATCAAAACTGTACAAGTTATGAAGCAGGTTTCAAATCTTTGTTATATCTTTTAATTTACGTCTTTTAGGAACATCTCTTTTTTGACTAAATGTTAGCATCAACTCCATTTTCGCCTATTTAGCCATTATCATGTGCATTAGCTATGGACTATAATTTTGGCAGTAGCGGTCGTAGTCTGTACAAGCACAGGTTGCTATGTTGATATATCAAAGGTATGTAGGTAAGCGCAAGTGTTCCCCTCCCCCAAAAAATATTCAGGAAATATGAAGAGGAAAGTCTTTTAAGCTCTATTTATATATTATTGATTAAATTGTTTCTCTAATATTGATTTAATATATAAGCTATTTCCTTTTTTTCAAACAACCACTATCAATGTACGTTTATACACTATTTATATACAAAACCTCTACACTCATGTTATTGAACACGAGATAAATCGAATATATAGTATGTGTTGTAAGCCATGAATGATGGCGTTAATCCGAAAAGAAGAAAAAAAAGCAAGAAAAATGCATGCACGCAGTTAAACAAAATTATTTAATTATATAATCTATGCATTATTTTAGAATGGAAGGTCTTTCTTCGATCTTTTGGGCTTCAAATTTTCTATGACTTTATTGAAATCTGAAATGCTGCTCGCCAAGTTTCTCTGAATAGAAAGCATCGCTACCGCAAATATTTTCCGCTTTATTTTCTTTAGGGTCCAGAAACACCTCTCTCCTCCGACAATATGCATTTTGTTAGCATTTCTTTGTATAAATATACGGTACAAAAAGTCCATTTTCAGAAACCATGTATTTTTGTCTGTAAAGAAGCATGAAATCTAAGATGTTTTCCTTCGAAAATAAAAAAAAAAATAGTTTAACATTCCAGCAAATTAGGCTAAAGAAGACAGATGAGTATTGGAAGTGAATGATTTGATATTAATTTATGCTCTCCGCCGGAAATCGAACACAGAATCATGTGCACGAAAGACACAGAGCTAGGAATTAGACCAGTAATAAGACATTTTCTTCTTCGAGACTCGATCGATCCCCCCCCCCCAGAATAGGGTTTTTTAAAAAATAAATCTTATCCCAAGAATTTTCGCTTTTGTATTATAAATGTTAAATAAAATCTATTGACTTCGAACGACCGCCCCCCAAACTTTCAACTTGGATTCGTCCCTGCTACCACCAGACTTATATTTGTTCTTTGCGAGTTTGTTTTGTGAATAACTTCTTTTTTCCAAGCGTCTGTATCTCCCCCACCCTATGAATTGAGTCAAGCGCTGCTAAGCGGAGGAATTTGTAACTATTACAGAAGCTGACCAGTTGCGGAAGAAAGGCAACCGCAAGAAAGCTATACGGGAAGATAGGAGCGATACAAGAATAAATCCACTTCCCCATGTTAACAGATAAGAGCTTGCTGCCATATGTTCGAAGTTACTGGTTCCAGTGGCAACGTTCGCTGCCACCGGAAATGTAAATCTCTCTCTTTCTTTTCGTTTTTTAATTTACTTTTTTCAGAAGTGCATCAATACTGTTTTTGCGCTGAAGAGAAGAGGTTTATTTTTTACTGATACACTACATTAATACTTAAAAATAGTTTTAGTATTAAAAAATATCCGGTTGCACAACCATGCAACATATAGTACCAGCCGCCGCTGAATTTTGGTCAACTTGCCATTCATACTTGCTAATATAGTCATTTAGGCGGCAATTAAATCTTTTGCAGTCAATTTTTTTAGAACATATGAAAAACCTAAAAACCAAGTAGTTTATCTTGGTCTTTATTAAGATAGTTTATCTTGGTAGTTTATCTTGGTCTGATCTTTCGGATTAAGATAAAGAAATATACCAAGTAGTTTATCTTGGTATATTTCTAATTCTTCTGTTTACAACAGCACTTACATTGTCACAGTAGATTAGATATCTTTTATCAGTCTCACCTATCCGTCACGGTAAATTGGGATTCCTGAATCTGGTTTCTCCATAGTCAGTTGTTTGATTAGTTTCTAGTGTATTTATAGTTTGGGTTGGGTTTTTCTTGTTAAGATGCGTGCATGTGTATGTATATATTTTTGTGATAGATCAATAGTGTTATCAAGACATACCCAGCATTTGAAGTTGAAAATAATTAAAGAGATTTTATTACTTCTAGTCAATGAAGGAACAAATTATATTGTGAAACTGTTTGATTTGAGGATATCAAAAGATAAATAATATTAGAACATCTTTGTAAACTAGTAGACAAAAAGTACTAAATTTTTACTTTCTTTGTTCCTAAATTCTGTTACCTATAATTTAAGGTAAGTTGAACCATTTTTAGCTAGTTTCTGTCCGTCATTTAGCTATTTTCTGACACTACTTGTTGGCAGCACTGATTAACCCACTGTTTCTTGTTACTTTTGGAAGTGTATGTAATTTCCATATACATACACACACACACACACACACATATATATATATATATATATATATATATATATATATATATATATATATATATAGAGAGAGAGAGAGAGAGAGAGAGAGAGAGAGAGAGAGAGTATTTTTTCTAATTCAAACGGACAATGGTCCTTTTAAATAATCGCAATTCCGATATAAAGCTGAAAGTTACCAAATAAATCCCAGGCAAACAGTTTTTGTTAGTCACGTAGCCCATTTGATACTGCCTTCCATGAAACTCAGAACTCCACGCCCTTTCTTTTTCACACTTCACATTACGGTATTTAAAAATTAATCTAGTTTCATTCATGCTTCGTTATTTTTTTTCCACTGGTAGAAAAACATAACAATACGGACCCTTATATATATATATATTTTTTTTTGGATTTCAGCATGCATTAGATATAAATAATTTCCTTTTTTTCAGGTAAAAGTATTACTGTCAATTGGTGGTAAGGATTTAAAAGCTTTCGCTCACAATGCAATAAGAAGAACTTTGAGCGACAAGCTCGCAATGGAATTCTCCTACTGTGGCAGGAAACCAAGGATCATGAAGCAAAAAAGCACACCTTTGGGTCCACCCGAATGTGCAAAAAGATCCACAGTAAGTTGATTTGAAAAGTTGTACTGAAATATTTAACTTCATTTATTTATTTATGCTAGTAACCATACAAAATTCCAGTTTGCTAATTACTAAGTCTTACTTCTCTCGTACTGGACGTGTGTTCTCATATTAGTATGTCCCAAGCAATCAGAAATAATTCTTCATGAATAAAGTATGCTTTGAGTACTTTAGGATGCTTTTATTGTCAAATAGTATAATATGTAAATGTGTTCACCCTTACTGGTTGAATATAAAATCTGTGTAGAATATATAGGAAATTCAATAACTAATCCAACACTCTATGTTGTAAACAAAGCTTTACTGGCAAAGTACACATTTAAACAAATCTTTGCTTGAAAAAGCATTCAAAAACAATTTGTAAGGTGTACGGAATACCTAAAACCAAATAAAATTCCAAGGTAGGAATGATTCCAGGGCTAAATAAAGTCAATAGTGTCAACGAATTTAAATTGAAGTACAGTGTAGGAATGACTATGTGAAGTATAATTTTGCACCAGACTTTTCGTGTATACCTGTAAATTTGATACTGTCTACCACACGAATGTAACTTTGAAAGAATATAACTTTGTTGGGTTGGCAACACTGTTAGTCTGGTAGTATTACATAGTATGCCAAACTGTGTCCCCTGTCGATATTTTAAAGGTGCAAAATTTCAGAGCTCTTTGTCTAACACTAGAACGCAGATAAAACACTAGAAGAATATAGCTTTCGAAGTTACCATAATTTCAGTATAAAAAGAGAAAAGTTGCAGGCTTTCAAGACGGCGAATAGTCAAACTTTCGTCTTTCTGTCGTCTTCATCTTTCAATTTTTCGTGACAACGAAGTTAGCCAAAACCTAATGTGTGTTGTTGTTTTTTTGTTTTTTTTTGTAGTGTTATTTAAGGTGACTTGAAACGTTGACTCAAAACCATATCACCACTAAGGGCACCGGAAGAAAGTCTTGTTACACTTGTATAGAAAGATGTAACTTTTCCATTATATAATATACCAAAAGTGTGGTGAAAGATAACTTTCTATAGTACCCTTACGTAAAAATCACAAAATAGGGGCCTAGCTTAGATGACTTGAAAAATAATATAGGAATTAGTTTCAGCTCTAGGTATCCACGTTTACAAACCATACCATAATTCCGTAAAGCTATTTAAGAGGAAAATTTATTTCAAATGACTTTTTTTTGTTTAAAGAATAAAAATCGCTAGTATTTGCTTGAAATTCTATCTTTCTTTTCAGCTGCTGTTCGTAAGATGTACAGCGACGCAACAGAAGAAACGGTGAAGGAAGTATTGGTCCTTGGCTGCAGCAGGCGAAGCCTAGACTGCTCCGTAGGTAAGTATAGTTTTACCTATTTTCCTTACAATCACGACAGAGATCGGAAAGTTCTTACCATCACTAAATAAACTAGGGATCTACAACTTAGTGAAATCAGATAAGATGTTTACCTTGTATGTACTTATTATTTTATTATCCCTTATAATTTAGCAACATGCCTGTTACTTTCCTCGGAGGGTGGAAATTTTAACTAAAATCGAGAATCATTACTGTTTACATTTTTATTTTCTTGTCTTCTGGAAGAAAGTACCTCTGTTAGTTTAATTTTATTTTTTGATTACTCGTATCTGCTGATGATTTTTTTAAGACTAACGTTTATTCCTTGATTAATTTTGGTGTTGATTATTTCTTTTCTATACTGAAGGAAATTTCATTTTTTGAAAACTGCGATGTCACAGTAATAGAGAGATAGGCACTTTCTGTTATGTTTGCCTTCTAAAAACATTTTCTACCTGCTGCATAAAAAACAGAAAGCAACTAACCTCTTTTTGTCTTGACTAATTTTAGTGTTATTTTACATCTTTTCTATCTACTGAACGAACTCATCTTTTGAGAGAAAAACTACAATACCACCCTCTTTCTTGATTGATTAGAGTTAATTACTTCTTTTCTATACTAAATGAAACCATCTTACATTCTGGAAATCTCTGCAATGCCATTGTAATAGAGAAATATGCAATTGCAGAATCTTTCAGACGACAAGATTATTTCGTTTAGTATAGAAACAAGCGATAAAGCACTATAATTAATTAAAATACAGAATGGTATTGTAGTTCTTATCCTTCTCAAAAGATAAGGTTTCATTCAGGAGATAGAAAAGAAGTAAAATAACATTAAAACTAATCAAGAATTTTTTTCCTAGAAGATAAAGACTTCAGCAGTTAGAAAATTTTGTTAAAAGACAAAATAATAGTAAATGCACATTTCTCTCTTACAAAGACATTCCCGAGTTTCCCGGAAGGTAAGACTTCATTCAGTATGAAAAAGAAGTAATCAACACCAAAATTGAACAAAAAACAAAGGTTTTATCCACAAGATAAAGACTTCATTCAGCAGTAGCAGTAATAAAAATAAATTTTAAAAAAAGTAAGAGTAGTTTTTTCCTCAAAGACAAAAAGATTTCAATAGGACGGAGCACGCCAAAGTACGCGTATGCGTAAACACTCAACAACAAATTACCAGGAAAATAAATAGGGAGACATAGGTCTTAAAATGCATTCAGAATTTGACTGGATTGAAGTAAATGAAGTGATTTGCCTGCTTTGTGCCATGTGCACTGAGAAATGTTTCTGCTTTTAAAGATGGGATATAAAGAACTAGGTCGATAGGTCGCAGGAATATTTATTAATTCTCTATAATGAATTGTGAAACGACGCTAATGATTCCGACACGACATTCCATGAATATGGGTCAAATAAACTTAGTGTTACAGTTACGGTAATGAGTCATCCCTTCTTCATTTGATATGTATGATGAAGGCAATATGCATGTCTTCTTATCAGTGATTCTTGTGTTTTGAAAGAATGAAACGTTGCAAAGATGTATTCCTCCGCTGTAAGGCTCAGGATTGAAATCCGCTTGTTTTACTGTCACAAATAAATCCAGAGAATTGTTGCTCAACACCTCCTTACGTATTAGACACCAGTAACTTTTTTTAAATATTTTTAAAGAGAAATATTTCATTGAACCTCTAAGGTATGTTCCAAACTCGTTGCAAAATGGTACGAAGTTGTCCGTGTACACGGTACCTATTTTACTAAATTCTTACGCTTTTCCTGTAAATTGCGAACTACACTTTCCCATGCGTTCTGTTGTACATTACGCAGGATAACGCCTTGTAGGTCATCATCTATCATTTTTGTTGCTCCGTGAAGAATGCAAGGTATATAGGATCACACACTTATGGCCTATCTTTCCTGTGAATCGTGAGATCAGATTGCATTTCATACAAGGCATGGAGAGAAAAGTAAAGAAATAAGTAAATATTTGTTCTTCCATCCTTCAGTGATTTCTTATATCAGTGATCACTTCGTTTGTTTTTCGTAACGCCGTACTTATACAACAGTACCGAGTGAGTCAATATGACATTTTCTGGATTTATCTCAATTGATGCTGTCACAGAACAATGCACGTTTTCAGCTAGGAAAAAACTTCTACTGAAAATTTACTGGCACTAGAACATTGAAATAGGTAAAATGAATAAATACCATGCAGTGGTACCAGTGATGAAACGGGTCACATACTTCGTGACTCGTGATCACGAAGTAGTCAGATTCCTGACCCTGTATGACCCAGACATATCCGTGCGATCCCGAGACGACTAAATATCAGACTATGGGAGAGTATGTTGTAATTGTAACAAACGCGATTCTTTCCTTTCAAGTGTTTCTTATGAGTGATCGTCAAAATTTAATCGAATAAGGCTGTAAAACGTAAAATGTAGAATATAAGGGATTCCGCTGAACCGAAATAGTGTTTGCGTAATGTTTGTGTATAGTAGTGTTTAAAATCACTTTATTAATTTTCAGTATGGAAAGATGAATTATATTGTATTTGATAGTCAAGACACTTTGAATAAGAAGTGTCACGCTGCAAATCTACCATCTGAATAGGTGAGCTCGATTAGGGAATATTAATTCACTATAAAAATTCTACCGTAATGCTATAGAGATCATATTTGGAGTGCTTCCAAGCCATGGATCACCAGATCTGAGAAACGAGTGCCAGACTCTGTTGCCTTGTGTGGCACTTACTTCAAAGAATAATAATGTATTTTAATGAAAGCGTATTTATAAGGTAAACAATATGAATCTTTTCTTTTAACTGTGCAATCAATTACATGTTTTTCAGTACGTATTTATGATCGTTATTTTGCAGAGAACGAAGAAATTCAAAACCTGTAGTGGAAGGTGACACCGTTGAAGTTGAGGAACCCAATTAAGGAAATAAGTTAGAAATAATACAAAAAATGTAAATAAGTTCAATAAATAACATTGTAATACAAGCTGATTGTTTTCATGAAACCTTATATCAGTTATTGCGTAGAATGTAAGGATAATTTATTTCAATTATGTAGCAGCAGGATGCGAAATAATAACAGTTATGATCGGGGAGAGAGAGGAGTAGATAAATAAGTAAAAAATGCACTGGAAAGTTTTGAAATGAAGATTTTATATATTGAACATCCAAAATTATTGAACTATGTAAGGTTAGGGATAATGCTTAACCACTAGGTTGTCCACTAACTGCACAGATTTACTGTAAATAGTTTGTATCCTTTTGACAGTGTCAGTGTCACCATATCTCGCCAGCAAATTATTGAGGATGGATTTTCTTCCAAAATTTTGAAGTGTGGGAATGGCCATCCTCAGCATTTCTCACCCTGTGTAGCAGTGGTTCTAGGATTTAATTTATATTTCTTTCCTGAAATCTGATAATTTAAAAGTTTGCTTAGCCCTTGACGTTTGTATAGTGGTGGACGTCTTTGCTGCGCTTAGGGTCGTGGTTGATTCTCAGTGGAAGACCTTACAAACACTGAACGCATTACTGCGGATTCTACAGGTCAGTGTCTCATATAAAGCTTCGTGCTGAAACGGGACACTCAACTTCAACATCAAACTGTGGTTAATGGTAAACTAATTGGATGCTGATCTGCCAGGTCGCATAGTATATTCACCAAGGAACTCAGGAAAAGTGTTGCTTTCTATATTGAGATAAGATACTAATCTCAATAGACTGGAGTATGGGGTATATATTCAACACCAATGTTGTGTGAGACATGGATTTATAATTTAACATGATATCTCAATAATGTTACTCAACAGAAATAAACCTCGTGCTGCAAAGACGCATAATGGACGAAGGAAACAAGCATAATACAGGTTGTGAAAGTATACATATTTTGCTTTCATTTTGACTGAACACAACTATTCTTTTTCAGAACATTGCTTATGTAGGTTTAACAGTTCTTTCGTCCTCACCTTTACGTTTATTTTTGCAGAATTGTTGTCTATATGAGCTTGATTTCATTTTGTATAAGGTTTGAAGTGAGGTCCAGTAGTGTCAATATTAATACAGATTTATTTCTGCACGTGAGAAAATGATACATCTGGTTGGCGCCATGTATAATGTTTGATGTGAAGGTTAGTATAATGTTCAGTGTGTAAGTTACATAAATGATAGTGTGTGTTCTTTTGCCATCTGAGGGTGTTTGGATATTGCCACGACTTTATTGGCATTCTTTTAAAAATATTGCAGAAACCATAGCCTACTACTGTGTTTACTATTAATAGTAAGTATGGTATGGTTTCCCCTATATATATTTAAAAGAATGCCAATAAAGTGATGGCAATATCCAAACACCCTCAGATGACAAAAGAATACACACCATCATTTATGTAACTTACACATTGAACATTATACTAACCTACACATCAAACATTGTACATGTCGCCAAGCAGATGAATCATTTTCTGACGTGCAGAAATAAATTTGTAGCAAGCTTTACTGAGAAGCTTGCAATAAAAGAGACATATTAAGCATGTGCTAAACTTGAAGTGAACAGCTTGAAATAAGCTTGAGGTGACAAGCCTGTAGCAAGCATTATGTCCCAAGTTTGAAATAGACTTGAGGTAACAAGCCTGGAGCAAGCATTACGTACCAAGTTTGAAATAAACTTGAGGTAACCAGCCCATAGCATGCTTTATGTAACAAGTTTGCAATAAGCTTGAACTGACAAGCTTGAAACAATCTTGCAGTTCAACCTACAATATGCTTGTCGCCTGTCAACTTCGTCGCTTGAATCAGCTTTGATATACGCTTACAGACTTGTCGTAACAAGCTTGGGACAAGCTTATATCCTTGTCACGACAAGCTTATATCGTGCTTGTGGCAAGCTGTTTCTGCTATCTGGGATGGAAGCTCAGAACAATATTGCTCCCACATTACTTTTACATTCGTTGGTAATTCATCATCCCAATTTAGCTTTAATATCCATAATTCTTGCAAAATAATTTTAGCCTTTACGGTAATGGGATACAACAATCCCAGAGGATCGTACAATTGAGCTATGTTTGACAATAACACCCGTTTTGTTAACGTATCCTTATACTTAAGCTTAGCTACACAAAATGAAAAACAATCAGAACTGGGACACCACTGAATTCCCAGCACCTTTACTGCATCACTTTCAAATGTCAAAGAAACTTTTATTTCATCGCTTTCTCTTGACATTGAATCAAGTACTTCCTTACTATTAGAAGCCCATTTCCTTAGCTCGAAGCCACCTTCTTTTAACAATTCAATTAATGGCTGTTTTAACTCTATTTCTTGTGCAACATTATCAGCTCCAGACAGAACATTATCTACAAAGAAATTTCGTAATACTACATTTGAAGCAAGCGGATATTTATGACCTTTATCTTTCCAAAATTGCTGTAAACATTTTGTGGCTAAATATGGCGCACATGCTGTACCATATGTTACAGTCAACAATCTATACTCTTGTATTTTTTCCTTGGTAGAACTACGCCAGAAAATACGTTGGAAATCAACGTTATTGTCGTCATAACGAATTTGTCTATACAATATCTGCACTTAATGCTACTTGGTGACCCCGAAATCTAATGAGTAATGGAATTATATCTCCTTGTAACTTAGGACCTACTAACAATGTATCAGTTAATTATTTGTCTCTACTGGTCTTAGCGCTAGCATCAAAAACAACTCTGATTTTATTATCCTCAAACACAGCATGATGCGGCAGATAGAAATTTTTAGCAGGATCTGGACTCTCAGAATTATCTACAAGTTTCATATGACCTAATTCTAAATATTCATGCATAAATTCCGTATATTTCTTTTGTAACATGTCATTTTTCAGGAACCTTTTTTCATTCGACAACAAACGATTAACAGCTATTTCCTTTGAAGTGCCTAATTGATCTTTATTCTCTGCAAATGGCAGTTTCACTACATATCTACCTTCTGAATTTCGATAATGTGTGTTATCAAATTGCAACTAGCACGCTTTCTCATCTTCCGTTAAATGGTAACGAGAAGGAACATTTTTAATTTCCTAAAATCTTTTGAAACAATGATCTAGATTATTAGATACAAAATGACACCTTACTTTCTTGACATAATTGCATTCTGAACGTAACTTTCCACACACAACATACCCTAATTTTGTTTCAATTGCAATAGGCTGACCTTCTTTTCCTACTTTTTTGTCACCTCTAATTAATAAAGGAAATATATCCGCACCCAACAGAATATCAACTTGTTTACTTACGTCGAAATTAGGATCAGCTAAAAAACCTTTTATGTGTCACCATTGGTTTACGTTTGCCAATGAAATCTTAGGCAAATTCCCACTGATCTTTCGTATTACAATAGCACTAGTACTAAACACATCAGCTGATTCATTTGCTCGAGACTGAATTTCAAGATTAACAACTGAATGGGCTCGTGAGACACGTGTGTTGGTTAGGCCAGAAATATCAACACTGCATTTTTCTTTTCGTAATCCTAACTATTGGCAACAATTTTCAGTTATGAAGCTACATTCACTGGCTGAATCTATTAAAGCACGATATGTTTGAAAGCCACCGTTTTATTTTTTACTTTTACCAACGCAGTTGAAAGCAACACTTGTGTGGGATGATTTTTATGCATGTAATGGGATCTCACTTCATTTGTGCTTTGTCCCTGTGCTCCTTCCTTCTTCTCGAAGTGCAATAACTCATTATGTTTATTACGGCACACTCTGCACTTTGACCTGCTACCACAGACCCCTATCTTGTGCTGATCACTGAAGCAAACAAAACACAAACCTTTTTTCTTAACAAAACTATGGCGCTCTGTTGGCTCTAATTTTACAAATTTACCACACACTGCCAACGCATGTTTATCACCACAGACAAAACACTTAAACACAGATTCAGTATGAAACGAACTAGTTGATTTCTTGTGATAAAACTGTTGTTTTCCTGTTGTACTCCTTTTCACTTTGAGAGAGGGGATAGACGAAGCTGCTTCTTGCGCTAATAATGCTCTGGATCTTTTCTCGAGATGATTTGAGAGTTCAGTGAAGGTTGCCATCTCCTGTCCTTCCAATGACAATTCCCACGATTCTCTTGTCTTGGAATCCAGCTTGTATTGCATCCCAAGCTTCAACTGGAATTTTTAAAACCTTTAAAGCACGCACACATTCATTTGTTGTATCGAGTAACTTCCGTAATTGCACACTGGATTCTTTGTCTACCCTTTCTTGATTTAGCAGCCGTCCAATTGTGTCCTTTACAAGCATACGTTTGTTGTCATAACGTTGAACTAAAACATCCCAAGCATTGGTATAGTTGTCATCTGAAATGCTAATTCCTTGAATTAATATGCTAGCCTCACCATCCACAGATGATTTTAAATACTGTAGTTTTTGCGCGTTACTTAAATTAGTGTTTTTGTGCACTGTTGCTATGAATAAATCTCTAAATGTTGTCCATTCTCTTAATACACCATTGAATTTGGGCAAGTCGAACTTCGGTAACCGCACTTCAGAATGGGGGAGTGAACTACCTGAATTATTCTGAGAATGCTGTTGTGAACTAGCCATTCCCTTTAGAAACGTTTCACTAATTTGGTCCAAAGTCTTTTCCATTTCACTGATCTCATTTTCCAAAGCTGCAAGTTCTTCTTCTTTAGCTATAACTGCAAATTCTACGAACAATTCTTTACATTCAGCAGTAAGTTCTTTTGCTTTGTCAATATGGCACTGAATGGCTACTTGGCTTAATGACGTATCACCAACTTTATTCTTTAACCTTGTAATTCCGCGTTTTATTACTGTTTTCGTCGCACGTAACTTCTCCATGGTGACATATAATTTTACAAAAACACCAACGTATTTATGTTCATCGCTACAAAAATTAAACTACACCACGGTCACTAAAACAATCCCAGTTATTAGAAATAATCACTCTCCCGCCATTCCGCAAACAAAGGCTGGACGAGTTAATTCTTCACTACACCAGATTTACACACGATCCGGAACGGAGGACCATGTTTTGATTTGGTTCTAAACGACAAATTCATTATATAAAAAATGTGGACTGTATTTAAATGATGTTACACATTAGCTTCAAATTTTACACAAAAATTGGTTCAGTGCCACCACATTTCCGCTTTCATGGCCTTACACACCGCCATCGACACACACACACACACTCTCCTTTCTTTTCAGTGTTACCAGATCTTATGTTCTAATGATAGCTAACTTAAACAAAAATTACTAAAATATATAAAACACAACAGGGACGCGACTCAAATGGAACTACTTCAATCCCAACAAAGGAATAATTCATTTCCTGACAGGAAATGGTTCCTTTCCAACCCATCTTTATAGAATCAACAAAAAAGAACATGATAGCTGTGAATGTGGAGAACAAGGGACATCTGAACACAGTGTTCTGTGGTGCCCGTTCCTGGAAGAGTACTTGCGAATTCGTGACCAAATTAGACAGAAATATCTTAAAGCTATCTTGGAAGATGAAGAGGATTATAGAATCCTGGCACATGTAGCAGATTAATACTCAGAACTATGCAGAAAAGCATTTTACAGAGAAAACACAAACTAAATTGACACAAAATATGGAAAATAGAATGAATGAGGATTCCTTCCTTCTGGACCGAAGGAAACTTCTGGAAGCGCTGGATCTCCGCGCCCCAGGAAGGAGGTTGAGTGATGGTGTGTGAGTGCCTAGAGCATTCTCGGTCTTTGACTGGTAAAGAACTCCGGATGCTCTGGGAGCGTGTGTGTGATGTGATGGTGATGCAATGATTGTTAAATCTAAAGCCGTGGGAATAAATATACACTAATATGTAATAGAAACAATCATATAAAATAATATCGCCAATTGTGACATGAAGACTCGGAAATAGAGCATCATCTCGAAGCCGCATCGCGATTCGGTTACGATTGCATGCGACTTTCGGTTCGTGTGTACGCGGCGGCGGGACACAACTGACCAGGGCTCGTAGTAAGTGCTCCGAGTGGGTCCTGGGCTTCGTGTCGATACTCACGGCCCGTTTCGGATGTGTAGGACGAACCGAGATCAATGAATAATACAGCTACATTAACAAATATAGCCATAATCATAATTTTAAAAAAATCAGTGAACGAACTTCATCGATAAGACACTTAAGTGCATTATAGAAAAGTGGTGTGTTATTGAAGTGATGTGCAGTGTAGTGTTAGTGAAGTGATGTATTTATAGTGATTATTAACCACACAGACGAAACCTTGACACAAGAGAGGAACACACATACAGCTCAAAATCATTAGGTGAGAAACCAAGATTAGGAAAAGAATCAGCAGTAAGCAGACACCGAAATTAACAGAATAGGATAACAGGAATTCTTTCCTGTTATTAATAAACTCTTGAAATCAATAAGACGAAAATAGAAAATGTAGGCTTTGGAAATATTAAACAATTGTCAACTTAATATGACAATTAGATAGCAGCTAGATAGCAATCAAATTTTGTTAAATAATACAATAATAAAATTAGATAGGAATTAGTTAATATTTGAATTCTTATTTAGTTAGTTAATATTGATTAGATAGCTCAAGTCCTTTTGTTTTTCTTTTCGTTTTCTTTTTCATTTTGTTTAGAAATTTCGTTTAGTATGTTTCTTTGTTCATTGTTCCTTGGATGTTGAGTGTTGTGATCCCGTCCTTCCCACCGTTTTCCTTGTTCCCTTTATTCTTTCCAATTATTGCAAAAAAAGGATGATGAAAAATAGCTAAAGAAAAATAAAATGCGTTGATGATAGCCCGTTTCGGTTAAAATCTTCAGATGCCGAAACTCAAGAGGCGAATCTCAGCATTAAAAAAAACCTAAATCCATCACTAAAAGCAACAACAAAATTTCGCATCCCCCAACAATTCCAACAATGAGAAACACAATGGGGTAAAACTGACCGGGAAAAATTTTACCTTCCTGCCATATTATTCATACTAGCGTATATCGGTAACAGTATACTACATATAGGACACCTACATCCCTCACTAAAACCAACAACAAACTTTCACCTCCCCCAACAATTCCAAAAATCTGAAACACAAGATTGTAAAACTGTCCCGGGAAATTTTTACCCCTGCCATATTATTCACACTACAGTACATAGGTAAAAATTTACTCCATATATGGCACCTACATCTTTCACTAAAAGCAACCACAAAATGTCACTTCCCCCAAAAATTCCAAGAAAGAGAAACAGAAGATGGGTAAACGGTCCCGGGAAAATTTTTACCCCCTGCAATATTATTCATACTATCGTATATAGGTAAACGTTAACTACATATATGAAAGTTTCGTCCCTCACTAAAACCAACAACAAAAGTTCACCTCCACCAACAATTCCTACAATGAGAAACACAAGGGTGGTAAATCTTACCCGGGAAATTTTTACACCCCTGCCATATTATTTATACTAGCGTACATAGGTAAAAGTATACTACATATATGACACGTACATCCCACACTAAAAAAAACAAAAAATACATCTCCACCAACAATTTCAACAATGAGAAACACAAGAGGGTAAATCTGTCCCGGGAAATTTTTAGCCCCCAGCCGTATTATTCATAGCGTATATTCGTAAAATTTTACTATATATATGACACCTACATCCTAGACTAAAACCAACAACATAATTTCACATCCCCCAACCATTTCAACAATCAGAAACACAACGGTTTTAAAACTTTCGCGGGAAATTTTTACCCCCTGCCATATTATTTATACGAGCGTATATAGGTAATATTTTACTACATATAGGACACCTACATCCCTTACTAAAACCAACAACAAATTTTTACCTCCCAAAACAATTCCAACAGTGAGAAACCCAAGGGCTGTAAACTGTCCAGGGAAATATTTACCCCCTGCCATATTATTCATACTAGGGTATATAGGTAAAATTTTACTACATGTGTGTATATTACATTCCTCACTAAAACCAACAACGAAATTTCACATCCTACAACAATTCCTACAATGAGAAGCACAAGTGGGAAATATCTGTCCCGGGATTTTTTTTTTGCTGCCACATTATTCGTACTAGCGTAGATAGATAAAAGTTTACTACTTATATGAACCTACATCCCTCAGAAAACCAATAACGAAATTTCACCTTCCCCAACAATTCCTACAATGATAAAAACAACGAGGTTAATTCTGTCCCGGGAAATTTTTACCCCTTCCCTATTATTCATACTGGCACATACAAGTAAAAGATTACTACATATGAAACCTACATCCCTCACTAAATCAAGAAAAAGATTTCGCTTTCCCAAAAATTCCAACAATGAGAAACACAATGCTGGTAAAACTGACCCGAAAAAAATTACCCCCTGCCACATTATTCATAATTGCGTACATAGGTAAAATTATATTACATTTGGGACACCTACATCCGTCACTAAAACCAACAAGAAAATTTCACCTGCACCAAAAATTACTACAATGAGAAACACAAGAGTGGTAAATCTGTCCCGGGAAAATTTTACCCCCCTGCCATATTATTCATACTAACGTACATAGGTAAAAGTTTTCTACATGTATGTATCCTAAATCCCTCACTAAAACCAACGACGAAATTTCACCTCCCCCAACAATCATTACAATGAGAAACATAAGTGGAATAAATCTTTCCCGGGAAATTTTACCCGCTGCCTGATTATTCATTCTAGCGTATATAGGTAAAAGTTTACTACATATATGACACCTACTTCCCTCACTAAAACCAACAACAAAATTTCACCTCCCCCAACAATTTCAACAGTCAGAAACACAACGAGGGTAAAACTGTAACGGGAAATTTTTACCCCCATGCCATATTATTCATACTAAAGTACATAGGTACAGGTACTAGCGTACATAGGTAAAACCTTACTACATATAGGAACTTACATCCCTCAGTAAAACCAACAAGAAAATTTCACCTCCCCCAGCAATTCCAACAATCAGAAACACAACGGGGGTGAAACTCTCCCGGGAAATTCCCCCTGCCATATTATTCATACTAGCGTATATAGGTAAAAGTTTACTACATATATGACACCTACTTCCCTCACTAAAACCAACAACAAAATTTCACCTCCCCCAACAATTTCAACAGTCAGAAACACAACGAGGGTAAAACTGTAACGGGAAATTTTACCCCCCATGCCATATTATTCATACTAAAGTACATAGGTACAGGTTTATTACATATTTTACACCTACATCCCTCACAAACAAACAACGAACTTTCACCTCCCCTAATCATTCCTACAATGAGAAACACAAGGGGGTAAAGTAAATATGTCCCGGGAAATGTTTACCCCTCTGCCATATTATTCATACTAGCGTACATAGGTAAAAGTTTACTACAGATATGACACCTACATCCCTCAGTAAAACCAACAGCGAAATTTCACCTTCCCCAACAATTCCTAGAATGGGTAAATGTCTCCCGGGAAATTTTTACCTCCCTGCCGTATTTTTCATACTAGCGTACATGGTTAAAATTTACCACATATATAACGCCACAGTTTCTATTTTACACACTGTTAGTGCTTCGTTAGTGCAATAAACCCCATCGTTAGTGCTGCAAATATAATATCTCAATTTTTAAGTCCCGGTTGGCCTGCTGTCGGGATACCAGCAGACCAAGGTATCAATATCACCCCATAAATGAAATTACTGGTCTAAGCAGCGTTAGCGCTCTTTAGCGTAGCACATTAAAATTTGGTGCTTCTACATATGTGTGCAGTTTTTAGGGTAGCTAAATGGGCTTGTTATATGATGCTGGCAGGCCACCTATGGCATATCACGATTTCTACCTCATATATCGTAAGTGGTCAATTAGTGCTCTTTAGTGCCGCATATCGAATCGTTAGTGCTTGAAAGACAATGTATATATGCTTGAATATTTTCATTTAGCCCACCTAAGTTTAGGTCAAAAGGCTACACGGAAATTATAGCAGACCACAAGCTCTATTTCAGTCATCATTATTAGATCGTTAATGGCCGTTAGTGCGCATGTCCCATCGTTAGTGCTCCATAAATAATGCTTACATTTTTGAAGAAACTCTTATGGTCCTGCTAACTCATGGCAGCCGACCAGAGAAGAAACCTACTCCAAAGCACAATTTCGAATACTCCCGTGATTATTGCTTCGTTAATGCTGGCTAGTGGTGCATATTCCATCGCTAATGCTCTACAGATAACGGTTACTTTTTTTAAAAGCCATTAATGGCCCGCTAATTTCATGCCGACAGAACAGGGATGACACTTACGACAAACAACAATTTCGATTTCACCCATCTTTAGTGCTTTCGTAGTGGTCGTTAGTGTTGCATGTTCCATCGTTAGTGTTCTGTAGTTAACTCGATCATTTAAAGAAAACTATTATTGGCCTGCTAATTTCGTGCCTCAGGCCAAACATAATACCGACGCCAGACCACAATTTTGATTTCCCAAAGCTCTTGGGGGCTTCCTTAGTACAATTTAGTACCCCATATTCAATCGTTAATGCACTGCCGGTCATTACCGGTCGGTGAACTACATGCAAAAATGAAAGAAAAGATACCTACAAAAGACATTTTCGATTTCACACGTCCTTAGTTCTCGTTATTGCCACATATCCCCTCGTTACCGCTCTAGAGATAACGCGTTTATGTTTCAAAAGTCCATTAGTGGCCAGGTAGCTTCATGCCGCAGGCCGGGCGCAATACCAGAGAAGACCACAATTATGATTTCACACATCGTTACAGTTTCGCTACTGTTGTAAATCCCTTTTTAATGCACTATAAATAACCCTAACTTTTTTCTAAAAATAAACAAATAAAACTGATTACTACTGGCCCGCTAACTTCATTCCACCTTCTGCAGATTATCACCGCAATTTTGATTACACACCGCTAGTGCTTGGTTATTCCTTATTTGTATCACAAATTCCATCGAAATAACTCGAACTTATTAAAAGTATGCATTTACCTGCTACTTTCATGGCAATTCCTGCCAAGCCACCTACGGCACACCTCGATTTCGGTTGCATATATCGTTATATGCGTAACGTTAGGCCTACATGCAATCCAAATTGTGGTCCGCCGCAGGTGGCTTGTTACCTCTTGACCAATATACTATTTTAATAAGTTGACGCAATAGAGGGAGCACTAACGATGGAATTTGCAACACTAAGGAGCAGTAACTAAATACTTACGATATGTAAAATAAAAAATATCTGATGTAGTTAGAATGCCAGCCCCGTCCAAATGAAGCTGTAAAGCCTATAATGATTTTTTTATAAAATGTAGGCGTCATCTGCGGGGCACTTCCGATGAGATGCATCACCAACGAGCACTAACGAAGCATTAACGATGTGTGAAATTGAAATCTGCTCTGCCGTAGGTGTTATGCCTGCCTGCCATTTGACAAGAAATTAGTAGGCCATTTATGATTTTTTTAAATATAGGTATTTTCTGTGGAGCACTAACGACTAAATTTGCGGAACTAACGAGCACTAACGAACCACTAACGATGTGTGAAATTGAAAATGTTATCTGGTGTAGGTGTCGTGCCAGTTCTGTTGACAGGAAGTTAGAAGGTCAATAATGTTTTTTTCTTTAAAAAATAGGAATTGCATGTGATTACTAATGATAGTGTATGGGGCATATCAAAGCAGTAATGACCTAGCTGTAGCCATTATCTATGAAGCAGTAACGATGCAATATGCTGAACTAACAAGCACTAAAGTCGGCTGTAAATGAAATTGTGATTAGCCGCCGGTTTCGTCCCTGGTCTGTTGTAACGAAGTTACCAGAGAAAGAATGGTTTCTACGGAAATGTGTCGAGCACTAACGATATGATATACAACATTAACGAGTGCTAACTAAGCACTATCGATAGATAAAATCAAAATTGTAGTCTGCTATAGGTTTCAATTATAGTTGCGTGCTGGCATGAAACTATGAGGGGAAATTGGATGCTTTAGACAAGTAGGCGTTATATGTGGAACATTAACTATAACATATGCTGCACTAACGAGCACTAATGACGAATGTAATAAAAATTGTTGTCTACCGTAGACTTCGTTACTGGTCTACTGGCATGAAGTTAGTAGGAAAAAAGTTGCTTTCATGATAAATGTATCCGTTACCTTTGAGGTACAAACGGTAAAATATGCGATACTAACGAGCACTAATCAAGTACTAATTAAAAATCTAACCCAAATTCTGGTTTGCTGTAGATGTCGTCCTTGATCTCCTGCCATAATATTAGCAGGTCACTAACGGCATTCTTAAAAATGTAGCCGTTATGGCTGGATAGATAACGGTGGTATATGAGGCACTGACAAGTACTTATGAAGCACGTCTCAGTGTTGTAATCAAAATTGTGTTCTGCTCTGGATTTCGGCTTTTGTCTCCTGCCATAATATTAGCAGTCCCATATTGCCTTTCTTAAAAAAGTAGCTGATATATGTGGAGTATTTAGTATAATATATGCAGCACTAACGAACACTAACGATTGGATGTGCTGCACTAAAGTGCACTAAAGAAGCACTAATGATAGATGTAATCAAAATTGTGATCTGTCGTAAATTACGTCTCTGGTCAACTGGCATAAATTTAGCAGGCAAAAAATGTATTTCTTTAAAGATGTAGTCGTTATCTGTGAGGCACCAACGGTCTGATATGCGACACTAACGAGCACTAATGACGAGTGTAACATAAATTTTAGGCTGCCGTAGATTTCGTCCCTGTTCTGATGGCATCAAGCTAGCAGGCCAATACTTCCTCTCAAAAAATGTAGCTGTTATTCGTGAAGCACTAAGGATGGGATATGCGGCACTAGCAAATACTATCGTAGCACTAATGTCGGGTGTAATAAAAATTATGGTCTGCTAAATGCTTTATGCGTTCTGTGTTGGCATAAATTAGGAGAGGATAAAGGATATTTATTTTAAAGTGTAGCGGTTCTCTATTGTGGGCACTAAGAATGGGATATGCAACACTAACGAGCACTAACTAAGCAGTAATGAAGAGTGTAACAAAATTATGGTCCGCCGTAGATTTCGTCCCTGGTATGCTGGAATGAAGTTAGAAAACCAATAATGGCTTTCTTAAAAATGTTCCGATATACGTGAAGTAATGGTCGGATATGCAGTACTAACGAACACTAACGATGGGATGTGCGGCACTAACGGGCACTAACGAAGAAGTAATGAAAACTGTAATTAAAATTGTGATCGTCACTGGTATGCTGGCATCAAGTAAGCAGATCAATACTGCCTTCTTAAGAAATGTTGCCGTTATTTGTGAAGCACTAACAATTGGATATCTGTGCAGTACTAACGACGGGATGTGTAGCAGTAACGAACACTAACGATCGGATTTGCGGCATTAACGAGCACTAACGAAGAACTAGTGATAGATGTCATCAAATTTGTAGGTTGCGGTCTATTTCGTCCCACCATTGGTGGCATGAAATTACCAATCAAATAATGGTTTTCTTCAAGATTGTAGACGTTATCTGTGAAGCGCAACCAGTTGGATACGCAGCACTAACGAGCACTAAAGAGCACTAATGACAGTTGTAATCAGAATTGTGGTTGTCTGTAGTTTTAGTGGGTAATCTTTTGACATGAAATTATGAGGGGAATATTTATGTTTTAGAAACGTAGTCCTTATCTGTGGAGCACTAACGATGGGATACAATCACTAGCTAACACTAACGAATCACTAATGACGGGTGCAATCAAAATTGTGGTTTGTGTAGATTTAATCCCTGGTCTGCTGGCATAAAGTAAACAGGCCAATAATGTCTTTATTTAAGAATATATTCGCTTTCTGTGTAGCACTAACAGTAGAATATGCGGCTTTAACCAACACTTACGAAGAACTAATGTCCCGTGTCATCTAAATTGTGGTCTTCTGTAGATTTCGTTTCTTGCGTGTTGGTATGAAATTAGAAATGGAAAATTGATATTTTTTAAAAAATGTAGCCATTATCTCTGGAGTACTAAAGATAGAATATGCAGCACAAACGAGCATTAACAAAACACTGATGACACGTGTAATAAAATTGTGGTCTACCCTAAATTTCGTCCCTGGTATCCTGACATGTATTTAAGAGGCGAATAGTAATTTTGTTGAAGAACGTAGCTGTTATCTGTGGAGCAGTAACGATGGGATATACAGCACTAACGACCACTAACAAAGCATTAATAACAAGTGCAATAAAAATTGTGGTCTGCCGTAGATTTCGTTCCTTGTCTGCTAGCATGAAGTTAGGTGGACAAGATTGGCATTCTTGAAAAGTGTATTCGTTATCGTTGAAGCACTAACGGTAGAAGATGGGCACTAACGTGAACTAGCGAAGCACTAATGACGGATGTAATATAAACTATGGTCTGCTGTACATTTTGTCCGTTGCATGAAGGAATTATATTGCGGATCATTGACGGATTTTTTTTTAAAAAAACGTAGCCATTATTTATGGAGTATTAACGATATTATATTCGACACTAATGAGTACTAATCCGGTGTCATCTGTCGTAGATTTTCTCATGCTAGCAGGCCAATAATGGTTTTCTTTGAAAGATGTAGCCGTCATCTGTACAGCACTAGCGATGGGATATGTTTCAGTAACAAGCATTAACGAAATACTACTAATCACGGGAGTAATCGAAATTGTGGTCTGGAGTAGGTATCGTCTTTAGTCTGCTGGCATGAGTTAGTACGAAAATAAATGTTTCTTCAAAATTGTAGGCTTTATTTATGGAGCACGAGCGATGGGACATGCGGCACTAACGACCACTAACCATGTAATAACGATGGTGAAATCGAGATTGTGGTCTGCTGTAAGTTCTGTGCGACGTGTGACATGAAGTTAGGTGGGCTGATTTTTTTAAAATATATGATTTTCAAGCAGTAACGATAGGATATGCGGCATTAACGAGCACTAACGATTTATGAGGTCAAAATCGTCGTCTGGCATATGTGGCATGCCAGTTTCATAAAACAGATCACCTTGTCTAACCTAAAAACTGTATATATAGAAACACTAACTTCAATGTTTATAGTACGAACGAATGTTTATAGCACTAATGCTGCTTGAACCGGAAATATCATTTATAGAGTGATTTTGATATGTTGGCCTGTTGGCATGAAGTTAGCAGGCCAATGGTAACTCTTAAAAATTAAGACGTTATTTTTGTAGCACTAACAATATGGTTTGCTTCACTAACAAGCACTAACGAAGCTCTAACAATGTGTCAAATCGAACTTTAACCGGCCAAGTTCATGGACATTCAAATTTGAAATGTAACGAGCTCAGGAGTTTATGTATTTTTTCCGTACCATTGAAATAAACGAGGAAGGGTTATTTCATAATTTGGCCTATAGTGGGACGTCTTCAACTCCCAGTTTTAATTAGCTCATAATTTTTTTCAGATTCTTATATACCTTTGTAGAACCAAGAGAAACTTTGTACCGCTTAAATAAAGAAGGCAGGGAAATTTGAAATTTTAGACACATCGATTATTTTTAGTGCGACATCGAATTTTAATAAAATTATAATTCTATCCAATTTTTGTACATTCTGTATCATCAACAAAATATTTTGTTCCATTTAAATGAAAAACAAGAGCACATTTCGAACTTTCGCCACTTCGATTACTTGTAATGCGACATTTTGAAAATCAAATTTTAATTAGCTGAATATTTGTTGTAGTTTTTGTACATTTTTTGTACTTTCCATGTAAAAATTTTGTACTATTCAATTAAACCAGGGACGGCCATGTTTAAATTTGGTAACTTCGATCACCTGTAGTGATACATCTTCAAATTCGAATTTTAACTAGATTGGTGGGAACAATCTACAAAAAATTGAAAAAAATTCTAACATAATTAAAATTTGAAGTTCAAGATGTCACACTGCTGTTTATTAATGTGGCCAAAATTTTGAAATTCCTCGTTTATTTGTATAATATAAATGTTTCTTCCTGGTACAAATATGTACGAACTTCTGAGCTAGCTTCATTTGACAAAAGTATAGAAAGATTGAAAAAAATCTAAGCTTGTTAAAATCGGAATTTGAAGATATCGCACTACACGTAATTGAATTGGCCAAATTTTCAAATAATCCACACTCGTTCATTTGAATGGTACAAAATGTATTTTCTGGTGCAAAAAATGTAAGTACTAGTTCTGTGATACCTAGGTAGTTAAAACTCAAATATGAAGATCTAGCACTACAGGTAATCGAAGTGGATTAAATTTGAAATTGCCCTCCTTTGTTAATTTCAATAGTACAAAATATTTTCTTGATAGTACAAAAATGTACAAAAAATGGACATCATTTTGAGCTAGGTAAAAACACAATTTCTAGAAGTCACATTACAGGCGATTCAAGTTCCAAATTTTGAAATCGCCTTCCTTGGTTAATTTTATTGGTACAGAATCTTTTATCGGCTGGACAAAATGAACAAAAATTAGACAAATTTCTGAGCTAATTGAAACTCGAAGGTAATGTCACACTACTATTGACGGAAAGTGGTAAAAATTTGATTTGGCCCTACATCGTTTATTTCAATATTACAAAATATTTTCTTGAGGGCAAAAAACGGACAAAAATTGGCAAAAACCCTGAGATAGTTAAATATCGAATTTGAATATGTCACACAGCAGGTGAACGAAATGGCCCAAATTTTGGAATGTGACTACTCGTTTACGTCAATTCTAAAATAATTTTTCTTGGGTAGACAAAATGTACATAAAAATCATAAAATTCTCATCTAGTTCAAATTTCAAGAGGACGCACTAAAACTAAATGGAAACTCAGAAGTACGCTAGTGTGAACAACATTGCGACGGGGTGAACATTTCCTGGAACAGTTTCACTCCCTTGTGTTTCAAATGGTTGCAATTATTGCGAGAGGTGAAATTCAGTTGGTTTTAGTGAGGCATGTAGATGTTATGTAAACTTTTACCTATGTTCGCTAGTACGAAAAATATGGCAGGGGGTAAAAATTTCCCGGGACAGTTATACCCCCCTTGTGTTTCTCATTGTTGAAATTGTTGGGGGAGGTGAAATTTTGTTGTTGGTTTTAGTGTGGGATATAGGTGTCACATATGTAGTAAACTTTTACCTATGTACGCTAGTATGAATATTATGGCAGAGGGTAAAAATTTCAGGGGACAGTTATACCGCTTTGCATTTCTCATTGTTGGAATTGTTGGGGAGGTGAATTTTTGTAGTTGGTTTTAGTGTGGGATGTAGGTGTCGTATATGTAGTAAACTTTTACCTGTGCACGCTAGTATGAATAATATGGAAGCGGGATAAAAATTTCACGGGACAGCAAAACCCCCCTTGTGCTTCAGATTTTTGGAATTGTTGGGGGAGGTGAAATTTCGTTGTTGGTTTTAGTGTGGGATGTAGGTGTCATATATGTAGTAAATTTTTACCTATGTCCGCCAGTATGAATAATATGGCAAGGGGGTAAAAATTACCTAGGACAGTTTTACCCCCCTTGTGTTTCCCATTGTTGGAATTGTTGGGGAGGTGAATTTTTGTAGTTGGTTTTAGTGTGGGATGTAGGTGTCGTATATGTAGTAAACTTTTACCTGTGCACGCCACTATGAATAATATGGCCAGGGGGCTAAAAATTTTCCGGGAGAGTTTACCCCCCTTGTGCTTCTCATTGTTGTATTTGTTAGTGTAGGTGAAATTTTGTTGGTTTTAGTGAGAGATGCAGGTATCATGTATGTAGTAAACTTTCACTTATATACGCTAATATAAATAATATGGCAGAGAAGTAAAAAAAAATTCCCAGGACAGTTTTACCCCCCTTGTGCTTCTCATTGTTGGAATTGTTGGTGGAGGTGAAGTTTTGTTGTCGGTTTTAATGTGGGATGAAGGTGCCATATATGTAGTAAACTTTTACTTATGTACGCTACTAAGAATAATATGGCAGGGGGTAAAAGTTTCCCGGGACAGTTTTACCCCCTTTAAGTTTCTAATTGTATTAATGGTTGGGGGAGGTGAAATATTGTTGTTGGTTTTAGTGTGGGATTTAGGAGTCATATAGGTACTAAACTTTTGCCTATGTACGCTAGTATGATTAATACGACAGAGGGGTAAAAATTTCCCGTGACAGTTTTACCCTCCTTGTGTTTCTCATTGTAGGAATTGTTGGGGGTGAAATTTTGTTGTTGGTTTTAGTGAGGGAGGTAGGTATCATTCTCGAGGAAAGTCGTTAGTAAAAAGTTTTTTTATTTAAAACTTACAAGTTAAAAATACCAACGGGAACGTACGCAGGGGTGAGGTCTAGAAGTCTAGACCCCAAGAAATTCCGACTTTTCTGTAAATTTAGTCTGATTTTAGGACTAATTTACAAATTTTAATAATTTTGCTTCGTATTAAATTTTACTTAAACAATCACCAGATACAGCTCAGAGGCCATTTTAAGTTGATATATAAAAACAAGAATAACAATAATATTATTTGGCACGGTATCGGCCAGGGCCTGTTTGGTAGGTATCATCCCGGCATTTGCCTGGTAGGACTGAGGAAAAACCTGGAAAACCCTTCAGGGTGGTCGGCGGCCTGAGTCGAACCCACGACCTTCCAAATGCAAAGCCAACTCTCTACCACTTGAGTTACTTACCATCCCAACATAAATTTCTGCGTAGGTATCTGGGAAATAGTGTCTAAGCCTCATACAGTTTCTGAATACTGTATACAATAATTACTACATTAAGTAAACTTTCTTCTCTTACCTTGTGAAGAAATTTTTAATTCTTTTCAGATGTGACATATTAACCGAGCGTTTACTGATAACGACTAAATAGTTTTTTGGTAGCAGACGGATTTGTCGGAAACTGTTTGAGAGGGGAAATTAGGGTGTCAAACGATTCAGTAGGACCGAAGGAGTGTTATAAAGTTGGTCTCCTCGCTTGCTAGTGAGTAGTTACCGAGATATTTAAGATTAAAGTGTAAGGGCGGGTTTTGTCGGAAATTGTCAGAGTGGGGCAATTAAGGTCTCAATCGTGTCAGTAGAGCCTAAGTAGTGTTTCAAAGTTGGTCTCATCACTTGCTGATGTCAGTGGCGGATCCAGAATGGGCTTTTGTGGGGAAGCGGTTTGTTGTAATACTCCTACTTAGAGAAACTTTTAAGAGCCGCAAACTTTGGGATCAGTTTTATTTATATATAAAATAAAGTTTACTCTTCTGTGGGTGCAGGGAGCAATCGCCATTATCACCCCCTGGATCCGCCCCTGGTTGATTTGTAGTTGCCGATATATTCAAGATCAAAATATAAGGGGAGGGATCCATAGATAAATTGTGAAAATCGGTTCTAAGGTGTACCGCATGCAACGGAAACCTTCACAACGTTGTGGAACAGTGAGAAACGGCCACTCACATTTTAAATGAAAAGTCTCAATACCAATTTTAATGCTTTTTAACCCTGAAATACACGGCCAGAAAAAAAGCTTAAGTGAATACATAGTTGGGGTGCCAGCACACACCATATAATTGACCGCTACTAAGAATTATAATACACGAACTTATACATATTTATTTCACTTTATCACTTACAAGAATACACAATAGTGTTTGTATGCATTTTTAAACAGACACAGCTGTTCGTTACTGGAAAAACGCAGACTTCCTTTCTGTGCTCAGCGCAAACAGCCACTTTGCATGTTATGCAAAAATATTTAGTCGAACACGATATTCTGGGCTACTAATGGTTCTTTTCCCCCAATCAAAATTAACACAGGTAGATGGCGTTCCTGAAAAATGCAAGTTACATTTTCACACACATTTTGCAATTTTTCATACACACCTTGTGTCTGAACCTGCAAATGCTAGAAAATGGGGTACCACTATTTTGCAATAGTTTTAGAATCAGCAGAAGCTCTAGATATCGAAAAATTTGACAGGACAATCCAGGGTACCACTATAAGTTCCTCGAGTAAAAAAAAAAAAACTTTCTTTGTTGGAGTTTAAATCGATGGTGGTTGTAGGATTTGGAATGTAGGATATGGAAACGCGCGCAAACACACACACACACACACATTCAGCAACACATATAGACACGGAAGTAGACCTGGTAGTTCGAGATGCTTACGTTCGGAGGTAGAAACAGAGAGAGAGATAATGTTCCCATGAGAAAAAAATGCGCGGATATTGTAACTCACGATTTTTCGCAATTATATCATTTGTCATATGTTCATGGGTACAATTCAGTTATTAGTAAGTAAACATAATAGAAAACAATATTTTCAAAATATAATAAAATAATAAAAAGCACAAAACAAAACTGAAAAGTGGAGTAAAATATTCCATTTATTGGCTTAAGTCTAGGGTGTAAATTTCTGCCAAATATAAATTAGCTTCTGTAACTAAGATGTTGTACGGAAATACAGAAACAAAAAGAAAAACTGTCGTCTTAAGTTTGTAAGTGACATGCTTTATAGCCATGAGCTTTTATTTGTTAAGAAAAACACAGGCAAAAAAAGAGAGTCTGCGTAGTGAAGTGGGTAGAGTGGCGGAGTAGTAATTCTTATACTGTTTTGATCCCAGATCGAATGTCATCCGATCCCGTTCAATTTTGTTTACAAAACGTTATAGAAGTGTATAATTTTTATGTTCTGAAGTTATGTTATAATTTTTATGAAGAACTGAAACAATATCATAAGAAAATATCTTTTTGTTTTCTCTGATGACGTATTTATTTATAATTAGTGTACTATTAGTAATAACGATTGCTTTCAATTTGTGCTGTTGTATAGCTTATTTTATCATGGTCTTTTCCTAAAAAAAAAATGTCTCTAATAAAGTATGAAAAATATATATATACAAGTATATATATAGACATCTCAGTATCAAACGTGATTTATCGTGATGAAATAATCAAGTTTCCCGTTATTAAAAAAGAAAACTATAGAAAATTATTGAATTTGGCCTTTAGAATTTTAGCATGCTATATATATTCTTTATAAGACTATATTTTATAAGGCAACATGTGCGATCATACCCACAAATTTAGTTATTGGGCACAAATATTTTACAGGTTTATGTGCATGAAACACGAATACGCCATGGTGTCGACCTTCGTTTATTCCCCATTATTATCCGACATATCATAGCAGCTAAAAATAGCATTAATCGGCAAGAAGAACTGCAAGTTGTGGTCTTAGTCTGTTATCGATGCTCCGGACTCGATCGCAAAACACGCCCGTATATACCTGGACTCATACGTTTATCATTCAGTGCAGGCACGTATCCAGCTTTTCTTTTCGGAGGGTGCCCAACACGAATCCTCGTAAGCACGTAAATCTTATGTTTATAAAATATCAATAATAATAATAATAATAATAATAATAATAATAATAATAATAATAATAATAATAATAATAATAATAATAATAATAATGCAACTGTTCTAAATTTATCTTAAACGTTTCTTACTTTTCATTTATGAACCGGTCAAACTGCATTCTAACAAAAACGAAATCAAAAAATATTTTCTAGAGACATGTAAGAAAATCAGTATGCTAAGTATAGCATATACCAAAAATAGCAAATGGCAATGAGTGTATCATTCTAATACAGTAATGTTATAAACAGAACGGAAACGAAATTGTAATCCCATTTAAAAGTGTTCTTTAATTCCACCTGGTAGGAATGGCATTACGGTATATTCTTACAAGTAACATTTCCCAAGTGTAACACTAAGATTTTGATAAAATTTGATAGGCAGATACTACACATAAAATAACCGAATACATTATTTTTTATTTTCTGCGGAAAAACAGTTTTAGCGGGCAAAAGCCCCCACCCAAAATTTTGAAGTTGACGCTCGAGAAGCAAAAACAAGTGGACCAAAGTGAACGAAATTGTGCACAGATATGGCAGACGTAAAATGAAAGAATACATGTTTTGTATTTTCCTGGAAAAAACGGTTAGGTGGGGCCCATAATCAGGCCCGTGCTGGCCCACCGGGACACCGGGACGTGTCCCGGTGCGCCCTCCGAAATATCACACTATAAATAATGGTACAAGTTTTTAGTAATAAATTCTTACAGTTTTACTGGTAAAGAACACGTGAAAGGTGCAATGCGCCCTTTTCATTAGGGGCCCTTCCGAGACCACATCAAAGATGAACGATTTTATTTACTCTTCTGTATGGCACAGTTCTGTATAGTAAATACACACAGTTACTGTTGCCGAAGAACCCGTGAAAGGTACAGTGCGCCCTTTACATAAGGCGCCCTACGAAACATCAATTATAGATAAGTGGTTTTAGTTATCCTGTATACCAGCTTTGTTTAATAAATTCAAATACTGACTGGTAGTACAGAACCTGTGAAGAATACAAGGCGCCCTTTACATAGGATGCCCTGCGAAATATCATATTATTTTTTAAAATTTTATTCTTCTGTATTTCAGTTTTGTATTATAAATTCATACAGTTGTTATTGGCAGAGAACAGGTAAAGAGTGTAATAACTTACAAAAATATTATAAAGTTATATAGCTATAAAACGAAACAATGTGATGCATCAAGAATAGTTCGGATAGTCAAACGTACGATAAATTTATGTAATACTATACTGATACTAGTCTCTAATTTACGATTTTTACGGCATCGAAGTTTTCACAGTCTTAATATGCGAGCATATTGATTGTTCCTGTGTGTTTTAAAGCAGTGTTCGGATAATCAGTACCTATTATGTTTCTAGGGTATAGCTATATTAATTTCCGTAAAATGTGGTCTTCCTATCACCACGGCACGGCGTGTCCTCAGGTTGTGGATCGAGGACAAAGCCTCTGGGAGGAGAGGTTAGCTGCGAATATACTGAGTAAGCAGTCGCGGACAGACAAGGGGTGATAATCCAGCTTGAGAATTTGGTGTGAGACTAACAACCTCATCCTGTAAAAAAGGATTGTTCAGATAAGTTCGCAGAATCCTCGGATCAGAACTGACAACTTGGCACGAATTCCGCAAAGTAAAATCGACATTTGGAACATGAAATGTAAGAAATCTCTATAGGGCAGGCGCGTTAAAATTTGTAAAACATGAGTTTAGAAATAGAGATTGGAGCTAGTGGGATATCAGGAAGTTAAATGAGAAGGAAATGAAGGAGTCAAGTCGGGAAATTTTACGGTCTTTTACGGGGAACAAACTAAAAATTACCAACTAAAAACAGGGCTTTCCGTTCACAAATGAATACGTAATATCAGCAATTACATAGGTTGAATTTGTTAATGATATTTTTTTTTTACTTCTCTTAAGGGTCGGCGGTGTAATATTATTTTAAATGCACATGCCCCAACAGAAAATAAGGATGGCGATTAAAAAATACAGTTTTTACGAAAGAATAGAATGGATATTTGATCATCTCCTCCAATACCATATGAAAATTCTTAAACACAAACAAACTATTAGCTGAGCAAAATAATATGTTCACATAAAAAACTACATACATGTTTCAGTTTCGCCAACTAACACGTAGGTAGTTTTTTTATGTGAATATATTGTTTTGCTCAGCAAATAGTTTGTTTGTGTTTAAGTATATACAATGAAAATTCTGTTAGTCGGTTTCAATGCGAAGGTAGGACCAGAAATTACTTTCAAACCGATTATAGGGAATAAATGTTTGCATAAGGAAGGTTGTGACAATGGCGTTAGACTCCTGAACTGTGCAATATCCAGGAACCTTATCGTGAAGATTACAAAATTCCAACATCGCGACATTCATAAATATACTTGGACTTCATCAGATGGAAAAACACATATTCAAACTGATCATGTTTTAGTAGACAGAAAAGAACAGTCTAGCACAACTGATGTGCGGTCGTTCAGAGGAGTTGATTGTGATAGTAAGAGAGAGACTATCGTTGAATAAAGGAAATATTCAATATCTGAAAACGAAGCGGTTTAACTTTTTTTTAAAATAGAGGAGAGTCACGTGAGAGGGGAGCCAGACTAAAGTGTCGAATAGATTCTCGGTTTTAGAAGGTTCGGACTGCGCTAGTGTTCACGATACTTGGTTGAAATTAGAGATAACATTAAAATTTCAGCAAAAGAAATATTGGAGCACGCAGAAATACGTAGGAACCAGGAATCTACAAAAGGAGCAGAGAAGAGAAAACAGAAGAAACTGCGTTGGCTACGAAACCCGAACGAAATAACTACATAACATTTTATTGTCATCTGGCAGTGAATTCTAAAACTTCTAAAACTTTTAGAACAAAGAAACGCGACTTTTGAAAGTTAAAATTAATTAACTTGAAGATAATAGTGAAAACAAAAACATTTGGGACATGTATAAATGCATTAACGAACTTAAGAAAGGCTATCAACCTCGTGCTTATATATTAAAGTAACCTAAAGGAACAGTTCTCACTGATACAGATAGCATCTTAAATAGATGAAAAGATTTCTTTGATGATTTGCTTAACACATAGCCAAAAACTAATGCGCGTGGAGAAAGTGAAATGCATGCAGCATAATCGTATATTCTAGAAAATAACCAGACAGAAATAGAAATCGCTATTAAAAAAAATAAATAAATAAACACACATCTTCGGTGTAGACGAAATTCTAGTTGACTTAATTTTAGCTGGAGGGGAAAAATTGTAGAGCAAGATACACAAACTCATTCTCATTATCTGGAACAAGGAGGAATTACCACAAGATTGAAGAGAATCAATCATTGTTCCAGTTCAGAAGAAAAGCAACAAAACAGATTTAATACATAGATATCGAGACATTTCTCTTCTGTCAACATCCAATAAATCCTCTTAAACATTGTATTAGCAAGATTGACTCCATACGCAGATGAAATTATTGGAGATTATCAGAACGGATTTAGGTAAAATCGATCAACTATCGACCAGATATTTACCATTCGACTAATACTTGAAAAGAAATGAGAGAATACAACTTCCTGGCACATCAATTATTGACTTTAGACTCTGGTAGGAGGGAAACATTGTACAACATGCTTACAGAATTTGCAATACCGAAAAAGTTAGATTAATTAAGATATGTTTACATGAATCCCAAAGTAAGGTTCGAGTATTGAAATTCTTGTTCACGAGCTTTCACGTGGAGAATGACCTGAAACAAGGAGATGCGTTGTCGTCATTATTATTTAACTTTGTTCTGGAGAACACGATGAGGAAAATCAAAGAAAGCAATCAGGTCCTAGAGCTGAATTGTTGCCAGGTTATGGCGTATGCTGATGATGTAAATTTAATAAATAATGATAGAATAATAGAAAGGAATGCAGAAATTTTAATTAACGCTTGCAGAGATATAGGCTTAAAAGTAAATGCAGAGAAAACTGAATAAATGGAAGTTTGTCGGGATCGTAATACTGCATTTTATTGATTAAAATACCAAATAATATTTTCTTTCCACAAAGTGGATACTTTCAAATATCTAGGATCATTATTAATAGACCAAAACCATAATCACTAAAAAATTTGATGTCAACTGAAAGCAGGGATTTCGTGCTATTTTTCAGTTAAAAATCTTTTGTTGTCGCGAATTCTGTTGAGTAATTTGTAGCTCAAAATATAAAACGATAATCATGCCTGTTGTGCTGTGTGGTTGCGAAACATGGTAAGTGACTGAGGGAAAATCGCAGAATGAAAGTATTTGAAAAGAAAATTCTTAAACCAGTATTCGAACTCCAAAATGAACGGGAATGGGGAAAGACGGCAACTTCATAAGGAGGAACTGCATAATTTTATACGGTTTACCAAACATTGTTAGAGTCATCAAGTCTAGGAGGATCAAATGGTCATTATATGTAGCCAGAAAGGAAGAAATTAGAAACGCTTTCGAAATTGTAACTGGAAATCCAAGTGGGAAAATGACCGTTAGGAAGATCGAGGCGCAGATGGGAGGACAATATTAAAATGGTTCTCGCAGAGATTGAAATATAAAATAGAAACTGGATTCAGTTTTATAAGGACAGAAATCAATAGAGAGCTTTTGTAAACGCGGCAATGAGCCTCCTGCGTCCATAGGCGCGCTATATTAAGTTGTTGATACATTTAGCTTCTTTTTATTTGACAGAAATGTTATTACAGGAACTAAAAAGGTTTTCTGTAGTAAAGAGGATTTCGATTCGAGCTTAGCTATTTACGTTACTACTAAAACAAATTTGGTGGTGATTTTCATATAAAATGGCACCCATACTTTCTTTCAAAGTTTCTCTCTCTCTCTCTCTCTCTCTCTCTCTCTCTATATATATATATATATATATATATATATATATATATATATATATATATATATATATATATATATATATATATATATATATATTCCCGTTTGTATAGGCGCCCTTTTAGTAGACTTGTCCACCGCCCTCATTAATATCCCAGCACGGCCCTGCCCATAATCCGTCCAAAGCTTTGATCATGAAATATCAAAAAGTGCTAGTAACAATATGTCGGATGTGTGTAAAGGACGAAGAATTGCAACGACATTTTCTTTATGGACAACACGCAAAAACTAAACGAATGCCTGTTTTTTTCTTACTTTCTGCGGAAAAATGGTTTTAGGGGGCAAAAGCCCCATCCAAAATTTTGAAAGTTGACGCCGAAAAGGCAAGAAGAAATGAACCGAAATGAATGAAATTGTGCACGGATATTGTAGACGACAAATGAGCCAATACGGGTTTCGTATTTTCCAAAAAAAGGAAAAAAAAGAGAGATAAACGTTTGTGTGGGACACAGACCCCTCCAAACCTTCAATCGTGAAATATCAAAGGTGCTAATAAGAGTATGTCAGAAGTGCTTAAAGGACATGTGGAAATAGAATTGCTTAAGAATTGGAACGATACATTGTGTTGGGACTATACGCCAAAAAAAAACGAGTACGGGTTTATTTTGTGCGAAAAAACGGCCTTAGGGGGCAGAATTCCCCACCAAAAATTTGGAATTTGAAGCCAAAAGTGCAAGAAGAATTACACAGAATTGAATGAAATCCTGCACAGATATTCTATACGTAAATTGAGGTAATTTTGTTTCGTATTTTCCTGGAGAAAAGCGGTTGAGTGGGGCACGGACCTTTTAAGCTGGTAATTACGAAATATCAAAAGTGCAAATAAGTATACGTCAGAAGTTCCTAAAGAGTGTGGAGAATTGCAACGTAACTTTGTATAGGGACAATTTGCAAAACAATAAATGAAATGTGTTTTAATTTGTACGGAAAAAAACTGTGTTGGGGTTTAGTGCCCCTTCGAAAAAAAGTAAATATTACCGTGAAAGTGCAGGAAGGAATCAAAACGAAGCAAATGAAACTGTGTGTAGATATTGTACAGACTGTATGCAAAATAAGGACTTTCGTGTTGTTAAGATGTCCCTATCAGTTTTGGCACATCAACAGCAAACAGGAAATTAATCGGCACGTGTTTTTGTTTATGCGGAAAAACATTGTAATGGTTAAAGTTGCCTCGTGAAATACTATAAATTACGCTATACTATTTGTGTTGATCTGCCAAATTTGAAGAAATCTGATGGAGACACTTGTGAAACACGAGATGCTTTATTTTTCATATCCAATATCTACAGACAATTTTATTCCATACGGTCCACTCCTTCCGACACTCAACGCCTCGCTCCAATCAACAGTTTTTTTTTCTTTTCAGGAAAATACGAAACACGTAATCCCACATCTTACCTCTACAACATTTGTGAACAATTTCATTCAGTTCGATTCATTTCTTCTTGCCTTTCAGATGTCAAATTTCACAATTTTGTGGTGGGCCTTTTGCCCCTTAGAAACGTTTTTCCGCAGAAAATAAACAAAAACCGTACTCGTTTATTTTTTGGTATGGTTCATACACAAAATGTCATTGCAATTCTTCATGTCCTTTACACTAATCTGACAAGTTGTTACTAGCACTTTTGATATTTCCAGCTCAAAGGTTTGGAGGGGTCTGTGCCCCACCTAACCGTTTTTTCCAAGAAAATACAGAACATGTGTTCCCTGATTTTACGTCTGCAATATCTGTGCACAATTTCGTTCACTTTTGTTCACTTGTTTTTGCCTTTCGGGCATAAATTTTCAAAATTTTGGGTGACGGTTTTTGCCCCCTAATATTGTTTTTCCGCAAAAAAAAGCACTTATTTGTTTGTTTTATGTGTAGTATCTATCTGCCAAATTTTATCAAAATCGGAGTGTTATATTTGGGAAGGGTTACTTGTTAGAATTAAAACAACAATGCATTGCCCACAGTTTGGACACTGACACAAAATAATCTGATATAAAAGAATCTCGAAAGGGATATAGGTTTATTAAGAAGTGCTATAAGTTTGGAAAGAGACAGCTTCCAGGAGCCCACGCTTGTTACGTCCCTGAGTTATAATTGTTTCTTGCAAAACATGATTACTAGATGCGTAATATGTAAAATTATATCATAGTTTGACTGTTAATGGATCTTTCCTTAACACATCATTATTATCCGGTGTTGTGCCTGTCTGTTTTATGTCGGACAAGCGAAACTCTACTGTATTTCCAAAGACAGCATATAAACAGGAGCTAGAGGTCTGCACGGGTCGGAATTTTAGAACAGACCCGGCCCGTCCCCTTTAATTTATAATCTATAGGCATTAGCGGATTAAGGGCGGAGCCAATGGAGCCCAGGATTCGGGGCCCCAAGCTCAGGGGGCCCTTTAAAATCCCTCTGTTTAATACTAACATATAGTGATCAACTTATTATATTATAGGCTTCAGACCGATGCTAATTTTTTGCCGCTCGTTACGCTAGCGGTATCGTTAGATTTAAGTCTTTCCATCAGCAGCATTTAACTCTTAATAATGAATGCAATTATTTAATTGATAATAATGAATTTAACTAAACTAATCATTGTAAACTTGGAGCACATTCAAATATTACAGCATAGTTCTCGGTAGTTCCATAAGCCTATGAGGCTGTGGAAGGCAGCAAATACGATTTATGCACTGGAATATTCTTCACATAGGGCCCTCTTAAAATAGTCGGCTCTAGGTCCCCAAAAGCCATAATCCGCCCGTGTCTATAAGCAATATTTCACGAAAATCTGGTATTTTTAACAAATGTGTTCGTCAAGTTTTCATAAAGTAGTCCCTTTCTCCTATAAGTAGCTTCAGAGACCACGGTGTTTCAATGGTAGAGCGTTCACCTCTGGTGCATGGAGTCCTTGGTTCGATCTAGGCTCTCGCCAAGTCAACCTTGTCCTGGACAAACACTGTGAGCGTGAGTTTTTCCGAGGTTCTCCCGTTTTATCCCACTTTCTTCATTCGACCATTTCATTCATTTCTTATCATCACTGTCTCCTTTAGCCTATCTGGCATAATCGTGGGACGTAAAACTTAAAGATTTCATTTCAATCATAAAACTGTTCCAGGAAGTATGTAATTTCGAATAAAACAAACTACTATATACAATTCTGAGTATATTATTCTTTTATGAAATTGTCGCGAACCTTGTTTCTAAATCGGAGGGTAAGAAGAGTAAATTCACTCTCTTATTATTACAGATCCATTTCAATTGAAGCAGATTGAATAGTTGAAAAAAATTAAAAGTCCATACCCTATATTCCAGTGTGCTACAATCGGTATAACGCGGCACACTGGTGTGTGAAACAAAGTGAACAGTGTGACGCAAATATTTTTTATTATTTGCAAGAGTTTTTGCCGAGTTTCTGTTATTTATTATTATTATTATTATTATTATTATTATTATTATTATTATTATTATTATTATTATTATTAATAACAATAATAATAATAATAATATCAACGCGTCTTCCCTGGATCAGCTGTCTGTATAGTATTAAGCAACCACAAGTATCACATTGAGGGAATGGGTATAATTATTTACTTTAATAGTAATACAAAAGTCTATTTGTTTGTATATTCTACCAGGAATAACTGCATCCGTCTAGAAAGCTAGGACTAACAACAAAGGGATCCGATGTTCTGACCACACACCGCCCCAAATCGTGAGTGCCACAAGTTCTCTACTACGCCTTAGCACAATAAGGGCTATTGCGTTCAGGGAGAGAGAGAAACAATTTAATTTCGTTGCAGTTCTATGCTTATTAAATGTGAACTTACGTTTATAAAATTTGCAAGTGATCGCATCGTTTTCTCTTTATTATTATTATTATTATTATTATTATTATTATTATTATTATTATTATTATTATTATTATTTTTATTATTATTATTATACATTTCTTAATACGTTGATTATCATCTGGAATTCCATACACATGGCGCTCCTGTGCAGTAGAGCGTGATGATTTTCCATACGCAAACAATGTAGATATTCCAAGTTTGTTGTATTCGTTCTATAGGTGTGTATACAATTAGATCCATATGGCGTAGAAATAAAAATTTAATATTCATGCCACGTATATGCAAAACCATACACAAAGAAATTTATGAACAAAGACATTGAGTTTGAGTTTAACGTCTTGTTCAGCAACGAAGCTATATGAGACGTGGGCCTACTGATTAACATGGACTCCGAACCACGTGAGCTCTCGCCGGGAATCGAAGGCGGGGTTTCCACGCTAAAGGCGCGTACACTAACTGCTTAGCCACTAAGGAGCTCATGAACAGTGACATTTATCCCCTAAAAGAAAGGCAAAAACAAAGATGTGTGATGTGATTTTGCGTGTATCGTCCCTTTCAGCAGCGAGGCTATATGAGACGTGGACCTACTGATTAACGTGCAATCCGAACCACATGAGTTCCCGCCGGACGAAAGAATTACTGGAGAATTGCTGTCCGTGATGCACAGGTGATAACAGTCAACAGTTTTAGATTTAAACAAATATAGTTTTAATTAAGCACCAATTTAACTTAAGAGTACAGTGAGTAAGGCTCAGGAGTTTGCTAGGATCGTACAATATCAAAACCCGTCAAATACACCACTGCAAATCTGTCAGCAAGTCACTATCAATATTATTATAGGATCTTATGGGATGTGATATTATACTTTAGGATATTTATGGAATATTATCAGATATTATGGTTTTAGATTTCAATCTTAGTAAAGTTACAATATTTTATGTCATTTAGATTTAAGTTTATTCACATCATCATTTTACTCATTAAATCATGTCACACAAATATTAGGAATAACATTATGTCATGAAAATCATTTAGTTCGCTGACGCTTTATTATTTCATTACTAAAAAGCAAATAAAGCAACCTAGTTACATTATGTTAACGAGAGAATTTATACAATGTAGTTATTACGTTTGTCAGACAATTACAATTGGATCAGCGTTTTCATTTTCAAAATTGAGAACAGAATGTCAATCTTATTGTAAGAATTATGTATGTAAAATTCTTGGATTGACAAAATTTAAATCATCCGAGAGATTGTGTCTGGAGATTGTAGGGATTTCTGGTCAGCAGAATGTCCTGTCCCAATTGAGTTTCTCAAGAATTCCACGTGCTATCTAGAGCCTGTTGTTGTCATGAATATCTTCAATGTCTGCAACCTCATTTCTTGATTATATAAAACCGTTTCCTTGGAAAGAGAAGGCAGTTAAAAGGAAGGAGTTAATAAGAAGCAGTGAATAAGAATTAGTTAACAAGAATCGAGTTAATAAGACCTCAGATAATGAGAAGTTATTATGAGATCTATTCGTAACAAGCCGAGATAGTTACTTTAATCTAAGTTTCGGTAAGATCGTTTATAAATTTTATTCGCGTACACTATCGAGTGATAAGCTCATTTTCCATGGACGATTTATAAAGTTTGGAGCTGAACTGCAGATGGGATTACTTGACAACATAGGACCAGTAGTCACCCAGGTATGATATTCTTAAGGCCAGATTTCCCTAATTTCTTTCCTCATGACCTTTCAGATATTTAATCAAGTCAATCTCAGAACACTAAATTCATTATCCAATAAACTGATACAAATCGAACAATATGTCTTTCTCTTAGTTAAATAACACTTCCATTGATCACAACTAAATTAGTCTTAAATCTCATGTTACACATTTGCCTAACTTTTAGGGGCATGTTGAGAGAGAAATTCCAGATATTTCTCTTAGTTTAGTTTGGTCTTCTCATTCTTGCTACCATCCCCACATTCATTTCGTACAAGAGTAGACCAGGCTAACATGATGGAGATGCTGTGAGGCTAATGCCTTTTTGTAACGATCTCAGTGCAATACAGACCTTAACAATATTAAACAGATTTTGTGTCATTTCAATGCAAACCTATGTAGGCCTACGGACTTCAATATTCGCCCTCAAACGAAGCCGCAGTCTATCCATTATTTGCAGTATTAAACTCTCTCTCGCCCTCTGTATTCTCCTAATATGTCTCCCAGTGATTACATTTTTTGGTATCTCAATCACTTATGTTAGTAGGATAACTTTATCTAGAGGCCACTGATTGACCTGGCATTGTATTTTTCACTTTTTTACCTTTGGAATTGACAATCATTGTTTTGACATTTCAGACGCACCTACCTAATATTAACAACGTTTCTACAATAATTTCGTAACATTGCATTATTTCTTTGTTGATTAGTTTGGTTATGATTCTTCAAACACTTTTCTTTGCACCGACGTGCATCTCTTGGATGTAAATACACTAACTCTGACTGGAAATCAAATCCAGAACCAATGCACTTGAACGATTGGACCACAACAAGGCACATTTAGAAAGAAGTTTCGATTTTGTTCCTAAAATTGTGATTAGGTGTAACATTTAAAAATATATTTAAGAAAGGGTACGGAGTAAACGTACTGTACTTTCTTGCTCGAATTTTTTACACTGACTTATGTTAGGCTGCAACTATTATTGAAACATTTATTTGGGAAATTGCGAATAAAATAATGTTTTGGAAAACTTTGCTAGAAGAAACTTCAGGCCCAAAATTAAAGTACACATTGGTCATAATTCCGTTGGAAATAACTTTATCCATATATTAGAACTATTAAGTATATAATTGTATGTGAAATATAAGCAAAAGCGTCTGAGAAATTTCTAAGAAAATCATGAAAAAAGTCACCCCCAATAATAAATTATCCCTTGTGGATCTTTTGAGGACAAACAAGCCATGACATATTGTTAGTGTTTTCATATAACATTTATTTATGAAATATGAACACAATCGCCTGAGTAGTTCTTGAGAAAATCGCAGGGTAAATCTTACTGTCGAAAGTAATATGCCACTTCTAGATTTTCCGGATGAGGGAATTATACCATATGGCTAGGTTATTTATGTAACATGTATTTATAAAATATGAACAACACACATCTCCTGAGTTGTTTTAGGAAGGCCATCGGGAAAAGCTTAGACTTAGAAGATCCTAACAAACTCTTCTATCTATAATTTTGACAGTATATTGAGTAATTTTTAACCAAATCGTGGGGAAAAATTTCACTGTCAAAGTAAACTATCTCTTCTGGATTCTTTTTCGGAACAAGCGAGTTATACCATATTGCAAGATTATTACAGAAAATATTTTTACTGAAAGTAGAACAAATTTGTCACAGTTATTACTGAGAAAATTGTCAAAAAATTCAACCCTTGAGAAACCCACTTCTGTATGTTATCGGAATAAAAGATTTATGCTGTATGTTAGTTTATTAATGTACCATTTCTTTACGAAATATGAACAAAATTGCCTGAGGCGTTAATGGGAAAACCATCGTGGGAAAGCTCACCCTAAGAGTAAAATATTTCTTCGAACGAATTATCATATTTTTAGGTTATTAATGATACGTTTGTTTATGAAATGTGGTTGAGAAAATTGTGCAAAAAGAACCCATACCATACAGTAAATTACACCATATAAGTTTTTTCAGAAAAAATAGTCCCTATACCGTGGAGATTTGTTAATAAAATATATATTTATAAAAAGTAAATAAAATCGTCACAGCTTTTTTCTTGAGAAAATTGAATTATCTTAAATTTTAATCCTTCAGTAAACTACCCTTACTTTTAGGTATCGAAGGACATAAAATTCGAAAGATATTATGCTATTAAAACGTTATGTCTAGAATTCGGACCAGATACATTGAACAGTATGGCCTCCATTTGAGTGCGTGGAAAAGCGTGACGATCCGAGTGACGAATAGATGGACAGAGATCGAAAAATCATTCTTTCGATATATAAAAGCCATGTAACTTGAATTCATTGAAATCTGGTATTCGGTTTTTATAACTATCACCACAGTTTCTTCTTTCGTCGCTCGAATGTGAAAACGAATAGGCCTACACCGACACGTAATGTGATAATTTGTAATCCCAAAAATTTAATTTATGTTTAATGGGTTGTCACGCTAGAAAAAAGCTTATGCACGTTACATCATTTTATTATCAGTTTGTCACGCTACTGTATAATTCGGTATGATTATAGTTAATATCCATGGTATCTTTTGGAAGCATTCGTATTCCTCACAAATAGAGCTGTAAAGTTTAGTTTTCTTTAAAGAAAGCATTCTTTATTTCTTACACAGACTTGAATTTGTTGCACTTGTGAATATGAACCAAAATGGGGGAGAGGGAGAGAGAGAGAGAGTGAATACTCTAAAAAGAAATACTAGAACAGTAATTTAACATTAGCTTTTTTCTTCATGACAACGAGTTATCGCCTTCAGTGTGTTCGTCACGCTGTGTGTAAGGAAGGAGGTCGCGTATTTTTTTGTTTTTTACTGTTAATCTCACATACATACTTGCGGTGAGTTGAACTTACTTCTGCTGTGTAAAAACTGAGAGGGAATGATTAAGCATACCATAAAATAAAGTGAAAACAATCGCTATTAGTAATAGTAAGCTAATTCTGAATAAATACGTCATCAGAAAAACAAACAGTTATTTCATTATTATATTGTTTCGGTTCTTATTAACATAAAAATTATACCCTTTCTACAATTTTTGTAAAGAAAAAAATGAACGGGATCCGATGAGATTCGATCTGGGGTCAAAACAGTATAAAAATTTCTAGTCTACCACTCAACCCACTTGACCATACAGACTCTCTTTGTGGCGTGTCTTTTTCTTAACAAATAAATGCTAATGGCTATAGACCATGTCACTTCCAAACTTAAGACAACAGTTTTTCTCTTCGTTTCTATATTTCAGTACAACATCTTGGTTACAGAAGTTAATTTATATTTGGCAGACAATTTACACCCTATATTTAAGCCAATAAATGCAATATTTTACCCCACTTTCCAGTTCCTCGATTCAACTCTCCCCCTACTAAACCTGTTATTCCTTCGTACCTGTTAATCATACTGTGCTACTGCAAAAAATGCCTCGAAACCATTATTGCCAGTATACACAAAACCGAACATAATTCTGCTTTTTGCTTATATTTTTGTCTTTTTGTTATATTTTTTGAAAATATCTCCTTAGATGGATTGCTTTCTATCATCTCCACATACTAATAACTGCATTGTACCCATAAACATAAGGAAAATGGAATAATTGATAAAAATCGTGATTTACAGCATACGCGCAATTGTTTGCGCATGTGGGCACATTTATTTTGAAGGTACCATTATTAATAATATAAATAAAAAAACGTTGTGAGTGAAACTTTCAGATATTTGTATGACTGCTGCATGTAAGACATGCAGTTGTTCCATAATGATTGATTCGTAAGATGATTATATGGGTTTCCTAATAGTAGTGTAATAAAATGCCTTCAAATGAACCACAAAATATTAAGTTAAATTTATCTCCCATATATTGCTGGGCATTATGGGAACAGTCTACAATGACAATATATGCATATAAAAGTTAATATACTCTACGATTTCCACTGGGTGCCTCAAAGCTTCGAATGATATTTGGTTTCATAATCACAAGTGGATATATATCTATATATATTAGGGCGGGGCGAACTTCAAGAAATGTAAACAGAAGCTTTTGTCTCTAGTTCTAAAAGTTGATACAGATAAAGATAATTTCGTATGTAAAATTTCAGACTTTTATCTTTTGATTTAAGGGTCCCAACTATGAGTTAACAATTAAGCTATAATTGGCATATGATACAAAATAGTTTTTTCTGTTCAGTAGGTTTATTGTTCTAAAACATGCATTATTTTTTTAAAGAAGTATTATTTAATTATCTGCTTTCAGAAACGCATGTTTAGTATCCAAAGTTCCTTCTTGATTCCTCGGATGAAGCAATCATTCCATGTCTGGCTTTGTGACCAAAAACTTTTGTGGATACCATGGAAACTTGTTTTACGACTCGTTCAACTGCTTGTGAATGACATTGAATTCCGGTAAATTCCAGTGGTCCTATTTCAATCTTTGCCAGCAATTCTTCATCTGACATTGAGTTTACAAGTGGAGGTGGCGTTGTGACGGAAGCATCGCAATCAATCATCTTGTAGTAGTTTTCTGCTTCGAGATGAATCATAATATTTGATTTACAAAGTTTTCTCACTCTAGCTTGATTGGTCGTTCTTGCAACAACAATCTTGTTTACTGCATCTTTTCTTACTTCAATGCCTGGATCTGCAAGAGCTGCAAGAAGAATATTTTCACTGTGGGTAAAATAACAATTTAACTTTAGAGATCTTATTGGAGCTTCCTTCATCTCACTATCGGGTAAATTTCTAACTTTCTCCAAAATAAAATAGAAGTTACGTGACCCATCAGTGCAGTTGAAATGTGTTTTTATCTCGAATCAAATTGGAGCATACAGTCTAACGATGTACGTTACAAGCTGCAATAGGTTTTGGGATGGATTTCTTGTGCTCATTAACAAACGAAGGGTTCAATTGGCAAGCGTCAACCGCCTGGCATGATTAAGGGCACCTGGAGAAGCAGTTTGAAAAATTTTATAACAGCAGCATCAGCGTTGCCCTTTCCCTCTAGTACTGCGATGCAAGCCTTCAGCAACTATCTTTGAGCAGCGCTAAAATCTTTTGTGATATCCACACAAAATTCCTAGTCATTTCCAGTGACGAGCTGGAAATCAACTATTGGAACATCCCGTGGATCAAAACTTAACATATTTCCGATATGCCCCGAAAATCCATTTGAACCAGTTGTTTTGCCATCAATATTTTTAAAAATTTCTCTTAGTGGAAGCTCATTCAGATGCAATATACAAATGAGCCACTGTATAGGTCGATTTAAAGCTGTTTCCAGTCGACGTATAATTCCAGATTGTTCGCCGGTGTTTGTATTTGTTCCATCACGTACTGCAACACTCAAACTAGCTGTCGAATCCGTGTCACGTATAACAGAGAGTATTTCATTTGAAATATCTTCTGCTTTGCCACTTTGTGAAGCAATATGATCCACTTATTGCTCACTAAAATATGCAATAATAACGTAGTGATCCTCCTTCTTTGTTCGTTGTCCTCCATCTGGTCCAAATAGTCTGGTTTCATCTATGCGCCCATAAAAACCAACACAAGTTAGCCTGGGCAAGTCAAACGAACGAGATTCTGCTCCTTTGTCTCTCCAATAAATTCGCTGTCTCCGCAACTTTGTTGGTTCTAGTATATTTTACGGTTTATCCAGTTTCAGGTCTTTCAGGCATGCATGAATTAATTTGCAAGCATCTCGGTTACTAACGCCAGTTCTTTCCATCATTTGACTTAAGTTTGGGTACTGATGCCTATTTTGTGCTGGCGGTTTTTCGGAATCTGTGTCTTCAAAGTCGGATGTGTTTGCTTCATTAGGTGATTCATCTTCCAAGGCCACACCACTCGCTTCATTTTCTCGCATAAATGTCAACTAACAGGCAGTAGTTCTAGTCATAGTTAGGCTGTGCAAATGCTTTTTCCTAAACCGCTCTTCCTGGTCCTTCCTCTCTACTTTTCCTGAAGTGAACACGAAACAATCTTGTCAATCAAACCGATTACCATTTTCCGACCAGAAGTCTGATCTACCCAGAAATTCCACTCAATTTGTGGTACTTTTAAGCGCATTTACACAAGTGTCTCTCCATTATTTTGTTTCTAACACACTTGCATATACAGATATCAAATACTTGTTTGAAATTACTGAGGTTCGCTTTGAATGTAAGTGATGTGCGCTTTGCTGGTGGATATTTTTGGAGTTGTTGGGCAAGTCGTATGAGCTTTGAAAGTTTGCCCAAAACGCTGGAATATCCAATTACTGGAATGCTAGCTTTGTTCCAGATACTGACAAGATCATTCGCCACATATTTTAAAATATCTCTCGTAGAATGTGTTTCTTTCCCCTCTTCAGGTAGCATTTTTCTGTAGAATAGGTAGCATTTAACTACTTCTTCCTTCGTCAATAGTTGTCTTCCAAAAAATACTTCAGGCTGACCAAATAAAGAATGGTGAGACTCCGATCGAGTCAGTGGTCATCTCAAAGATGAAGCCATATTCACTGTTAGTTTGCAATACTGAAATACATACGATTTCACAAAATCGTTGTACTCGGTATGGAAAATTTAAATTAAATAGAATGTAATAGATTAAGATATATACTTCACACCCACTAGGTATGAGAAGTCCGTTTTTATTAGGTGGTTCATCCTCTTAGATATTTGATGATAATGTGCTGTATTAACATTCACAGTGAAAACCCGTTTATTAATGAGTCGGGTGTCCTAAAATCAAAAGTATAGTTGATTATTAAATTGTTCTGCTCCCACTAAAAGTGAGAACCCGTTTATTAATGAGGCGGGTGTCCTCAAATCGAAACTGTAGACGATTATTAAATTGTTCTGCTCCCACTAAAAGTGAGGACCCGTTTATTAATGAGGTGGGTGTCCTCATATCGAAATATACATGATTGTTAAAGTATTCTGCTTCCACTAAAAGTGAGAACCCGTTTATTAATGAGGCGGGTGTCCTCAAATCAAAACTATAGACGATTATTAAATTGTTCTGCTCCCACTAAAAATGAGAACCCGTTTATTAATGAGGCGGGTGTCCTCAAGTCGAATGTATAAAGCTAGCTATCACTCCCCTATGCTCTCAATAAGAGAAAAGGACGGTGATGTCGATCTTACAATCCTTCACAGTGTAAGCTTCTTCAAATATATAAATTTTCTTGTGACTTCCCTGTGGTCTCAGACGAGAAACACGGTTATGTCGATCCTCCACAAAGTGAAATTTTCATTTCATAAAAAATAACGGCGTACAGATATAAATGCAAGATGTGGTAAGAACTTGTTGCAAGTTTTAAGATAAAAATGAGTTAATTGCATCGAACAAACATTTATTTTAAACAAGAGAAAAATAAAAACATGTATAAACTAAAATTAAAATATGTGGTAAAGAAATTATGCAACTACATGGAAAACATTTTGTTTTACAAAAATACACTGACATCTGTGGTGCCATCTAGCGAGAAATTGGAAAATTACAAAATAATAAAATTACTGAATCAAATTCCAGTTCCGATCCGTCCAGTAGAAGTGTGATTTTTTAGAAATCATACTGAAAGTGTGCTTAGCACATGCAAGAGCAACAACCTTCATTAAGTTTGCATCAATTATCTTTTTCTCCGCACTAATATATATATATATATATATACCCTCACGGCATTGCCAAGGCTCTATATTTGTATTTTACATTTAAAATTGCAACCGGGTGTTTCTGGCTTACGTAGACGGTTGCCCGATCATCACCCTTGTTCTTCGTGCGCAGAGTCATTCGAAGAACTGAAAACGTACTCTGTAAAAAAAACACTTTATGGTTGTGAACTCGGAATGCCTGGTACTTCTGCTTGTCAAGGTCAAAAAAGGGAACAAAATGTGTAGAATGTAAAGAGGGTGCAACAGTGACTGATACTTCTAAGAAACATATGAATTTGTAGTTCGTGCACACTTCGCCTGTAGCGCTACTGTGGCACAACGTATATTGTAACTGTATATCTCTTGTACACCGCTAATAGGTCTATTCGCGTAACTGACGAACGAAACAATGTTGTCAGCTCTGACTGCGATAAGGCACTGCTGTGCTGCTTTTGCTTTTCTTTTTTATCCATTGTCATTTGTGAGATGCCATACATGTTATTTCTGCTTGTTGCACGCGCTGAACGAGTTCCTGCGGAGCGAAGTATTTAAGAAGTTAACTACATATTCTTGTTTACGATAGAAATAGGATAAGTACTTTGAATTATAATACGGTTTTAAATTGGTTAACTGTTGAAAAAAATGGGAAGATAAAGGTGTACTTGTAAATGTATCTTAGTCGAGGACGTAGCTACGAACAGTGTTCATTACAGATTTTCTCGTGGAAGAATTACATTACACAAGAGATGAAAAGCAGACGTCCATTTAGACAGCCCCCTCCCCCCGCCTTTTCAGACTCAATCGGAAATGGTTTCAAGCGTTTCTACAGAAATGCGCAGGCGAAATTTTCGTTTGAACATAATTAGGGTCGCCGCCAGAACAAAAACAAAGTGAGGCGCTGTCTAAATGTAGCCCCCTACCGTGCCCAATTAAATCACAAATCGTCGCAATCGTTTGTACAGAAATGTGGAGGCGAAATTGTCGTTTGAACACCATTAGGGTCGCAGCCAGAACGAAAACAAAGTGGAAGCTGTCTAAATGGTAGACCCCCACCATGTCCAATTCAATCACAAATTGTCCCAATCGTTTGTACATCGCTTGTACAACAATGTACACGCAAAAGTTTCGTTTGTTCACAATTAGGGGCGCCGCAAGGACGAAAACAAAGTGGGGTCTGATACGTTGTAGCCCCCACAAAGTCCAATTCAATCACAAATTGTCGCAATCGTTTGTACATCGTTTGTACAGAAATGTGGAGACAAAATTTTCGTTTGTACACAATAAGGGGCGCCGCCAGATCGAAAACAAAGTGGGGGCTGTCTAAATGGTAACCCCCCACCATGTCCAATTCAATCACAAATTGTCGCAATCGTTTTTACATCGTTTGTCCAAAAATGTGCAGGCAAAATTTTCGTTTGTACACAATTAGGAGCGCCGCCAGAACGAAAACAATGTTGGGACTGTCTAAATGATAGCCCCGCACCATGTCCGATTCAATCACAAATTGTCGCAATCGTTTGTGCATCGTTTGTACAAGAACATGGAGGTGAAAGGATTGTTTGTACACAATTAGGGGCGCCGCCAGAACTAAAGAAGTGGGGGTCTGTCTAAGTGGTAGTACCCCACCATGTCCAATTCAAGCACAAATTGTCGGAATCGTTTGTACATAGTTTGTACAGAAATGTGCAATCGAAATTTTTGTTTGTACATAATTACGGACGCCGCCGAACTAAAAAAGTGAGGGTCTCTCTAAGTGGTAGCTCCCCACCATGTCCAATTCAATCACAAAATGCCGCAATCGTTTGTACATCGTTTGTACAAGAATTTGCAGGCGAAATTTCTATTTGTACACAATTAGGGGCGCCGCCAGAACTAAAATTGGCTGTCTGTCTGAGTTGTAGCCTCCCACCATGTCCAATTCAACCACAAATTGTCGCAATCCTTTGTACATCGTTTGTACAGAAATATGCAGGCGAAATTTTCGTTTGTACAAAATTAGGCCCGCCGCCAGAACGAAAAGAAATTGGGGGCTGTCTAAATGGTAGACCTCCCACAGTGTTCAATTCAACCACAATCTGTCGCACTAGTTCGTACGTCTTTCTACATAAATGTGCAGCTGAAATTTCGTTTGCACCTAAATGGGGCCCCGCCAAAACCATAACTAACTATGGGCTGTCTAATTGATAGCCCTCCCACCATGTCCAGTTCTACCACAAACTGTCGCACTTGTTTGTACATCTTTGTACAGAAATTTGCAGGCGAAATTTTAATTTGTACACAATTAGGGGCATGCCGAAACGATAACAAAGTATAGGCTGCCTAATTGGTAGCACCTACTCCACGTCCGATTCAAAAGAAAACTATCTCAATTGTTTGTATAGTAATGCGCAGGCGAAAGTTTTGTTTCTACGGTATCAGGTGTGTTGACAGAAGGAAAAGAAAGGGGAGCTGTCTAAGTGGTAGCCCCACCATTTTCGATTGAACCACAAATTGTCGCGATCGTTTATACGTCGTTTGTGCAGAAATATGTAGGTAAAATTTTCGATTGTACTAAATGACATATGAATGTGAGTATTTTTAATATTTGACCTAGAATTGAAGAAAAGGGATGGGGTTTATAATTATTGTATATATGTTTATTTCTCGGGATTGCTCAAAGTTGGAGAAATGAAAGTTGCTATTTCGATTTCTCATTTCAAATGTTAAACCAGTGTATCGTGTTTTAACGTTTCTTGATACTTAACCTAGAAAGTAAGAAAGGGGGTGGGGCTACAGCTATGTATTACAGTTTTGGCCGCTTAGCGATCAACGTTAAACGTTTTGAATAACTGTTCCTGAGATTGAAAATGGTACCTATTACACTAGTCGACAAAAAAAAAGTTTTTCTCAGGCACACGGAAGAAAATATCTGACTCTAATAGAAATTTTCACGTAGAATCCGAATCTGCAATTAGTTTTTCTCCATCGTCCTCCGTTTTTCCTTAACAGAGGGATTTTGGGGAAATTTCCTCTCAAATTTCCCTTTTTTTCACTATCTTCATACCTGAAGCTCGGGTACCTTAGGTATATAAATGCTCGAATTATATTGTTTGTTAGCTTGATTTATACTTAGTAAGCCCTCTAAGTTTCATAAGAATAGCATTATTCTTTCTAGAGAAACAAACATATTTATATAAAAATATGCCATGTGTACTGTTCATTTTACCATATTCATTACTGCAGATAAAATCGCATTTAACTTCCACGAAAATTACAATATAAGCACGGTTTATATCTCATTGGATTTGAAATAAAAAAATATTTTCAATAATATATACACCGTGTCACCATTTTATATCTACCTAATAAATAATACAAAAGAAATGAGTGGTATCTTCTTAATAAATGAACACTTACTTACCTCAACTAATATATTTTAGTTGTCGACTGGCTGTGTTTGGCTTCTGAAACATCTCTTTTGGGTGTCCAACAGTAATCATTTTTGTATCTCTTCTCCATGGAGGAAATGTCCCGATAAAAACGTTCCCCATACTCATCGCTAACAGCACCAAGATTTTCAGGAAAGAAATGCAGTAGGAGTCCAGAAAGTGAACTTTAAGGGGAAATGTTGCAGCCTATTTCTTTGTATGATTGCAGGAAATCACTCTCAATTTCACGGTAACTTGCGGCTTTCTTGTTTCCTACAAAATCTCTGTTGACATTTAAATGATCATCAAGTTGCTTTCTGAACAAGAGTTAAGAGATCCTCAAATTTTTGGTCACAAATCAAACATCTTATTTGTGGGTCTACAAAAATCCCTACGGTCACTAACCCGAGGAAATTTTTCCTTGAGGTAACAAAATCCTACATTACTTTTCTCCATTGCCTTAACAAAGTGTTTGAAGAGCCCCATCTTTATGTGAAGGGAAGGTAGAATTATCAGGGCTCACAGTGAGAAATAAACAGCATTCTTCTGTCCAGGAGTTAATACATGCAGTGGAAATTCCTTCTTGATATAATGTTCCACTTTGTTCCTGCTGCCCCATTCACAGAGGAAACAACAATATTTCGTATAACCAAGCTGCAAACCCATTAACAAAGAAATGACTTTTAAATCACAGCAAACGATACACTTGTATTTCTAATACTGAATTCTATCTAACATTATTTCGATGTTTTCATAGGTTTCCTTCATATTAGTTCCATAAGCCGTAATCACTGAAGAAATTTGTTGCTATTGTACAAAAGGACAGGCTTAAAACTAGTTTTGGAAGAGTCAATAAACAATCTCCACTCTGCACTTATATGTGCATGTCCATGTGTATCCATCACAGCACAGACATTATTACAATAAACTAAATCATTTTCTTGAGAATAATAGTTTTGGAATTCTGTATGAAAGTTTCGAAAAATACACACTTTAGTGTCACGATGGAGCAGATTCCAGCCTCAAAGTCTAGAAGCAAGAAGTTCTGTCTGTATCTTGGAGAGTTTTAAATCCAGTACGAGATCATTTAGTTCACCCTGAGTTATCAGATGGAGATCAATTGTAGATGTGCTTCCTACATAATTAGGATCATCTTCTTCATTTGGAACTTCAGTAGTTGACTCAAGTACGTAATCATCATTTACCGTAAGATAAGGAGGAGGTAATGGTACAGGTAATTCTGCACTGTGTGGAACTGGCCTAATTGCTGATGGCAAATTAGGGTACTGTACTGTGTGGTTAGATTTACTGGTTATTTCTTTTTTTGTGTCATACAAAAGTAGCAGTCTGAAGAATGATCTTTTGTTTCCCTCCAGATCATCAGTACTGCGAAGTTAATGTTTTGGTCACCTTTTGTCCACCCAGTCAGACGTTTCACGCAAGTACAACAAATGTAGTGAGGAGCGAAATTCTTATCTTGGTCTCCTACACAGGAACCAAAATATAACTGATAACACTTCCTCACAAGTGGAGTAAAACATCTACGTTGCGATTTAACTGTCAGCTCCCCACATACATAACAGAAATTTTCCGGTTGATTTACACACTTCCTCGGCATCTTGTATCGTGTAAGGTATCAAACACACATACACACAGTAATTTACACTCCATCAAATTCCCACAAAATACCTCTAGAAATTCCCTCATACAAAAATGGTGACATGCTGTACACATAATTGGAAATATGTTTTATTGGAAGTCCAATGAGGGATAAACCGTGATATATTGCAATTTTCGTGGAAATTATATGTGTTGAAAAACGACCCGACCCGACCCGTGACCCGAATTGTCTGACCCGACCCTGATTCGACCTGATTGACCCGACCCGACGATCTGACCAGATTGACTCGACCCGAAAACCCGACCCGAGCTGGCCTGATTGACCCACCCGACAACTCGACCCAAGCTGACCCGAGTTGACCCGAGTGAGTCGACCTGAAGTGACCCGACACGAAATGACCTAGCCCGACAACCGACCCGAGTAACCTGACCTTGCAATGTAACCAGTTTGAGAGAACTAGAACCTTACAAACTGCCACCAGAAAAAAAAATGCTGGTCAATTCGTATGCATAAACCATTGTTACGGATTTTTTATTTGTAGTATAATTCTCCTCCTCCTCCTCCTCCTCAGTGTTCTGCCATTAATGACAAGCCAGTTTCCGTGAACTAGGTAAGAAGTTTCCATTTTACGATTTCCCGCTAATATCTTCCTCGCAACTCAACATAGTGTACCACCCTCCTTATTACAATCTATCAATTGCAACCTTCTTACACACTCTCGCTCTCCTGATATCCCCCCTTTACTACATCTCTCAGAATGCAATCGCTTAGCAAGATCGTTACTTGTGATCCGTCCATTCTTTCGCTTCCTTATATCGTCCAATATTGCTCTCTATTGCATTTTTCAGCATTTCCTAATTCGTTTTCCTCTCTACTCTGCTAACCTTCTCTATTTTCTTCCATATCCAAATTTACGCAATGAACTTCGAAAGTCAAAATAAAATTTGAAGTTCTGAAGACATGATTTTCTAGTAAATAATGTATATAGAACTTCTTTTAATATTTTTTGCTGTGTAATAAACAAAAATTTCATCACGTTAACATTCTGATTTTTCCGTTTAAAAACAGCGTTGCTGTCTGATAGAATCATAAGGAACTAATTTCACTGAAATATCATTCTGTAGGGAATTATTTTTTTAATTTTTTCTTGATTAATTTATCTACATGATATTTGCAACGTTATATAAAATCAGCAAGTAATTTAGTGCCGGGAAAGTCAAATCACTACCGCAGCAATAATAATAATAATAATAATAATAATAATAATAATAATAATAATAATAATAATAATAATAATAATAATAATAATAATAATCTGAAGGTGATCAACAAAGTTCTGTCTCTTTTTGTGGAGGTCTGTGTTCAATTGGCCCTCACACCGTGAGTTGAATGCGAATTGAGATAAGGCGAAGGTCAGTTGTTGGACGAGACGAGACGAGACAGAATTTCTTGGAGGGGTACGAGATGAGACAGAGCTCTTTCAATAGAAACATATGTACTTTTCGACACGATACTACCTTCACGACACATTTTCAAGACTAGAATGCCCCAAACCTGGTCTCGTGAGCAACACTAGTTAGTATATCCAACATACTACCTGGTTGTGGACTGTTCAGATACACGGTGAGCGTGCGTAAGGACAGAGTGAAGATGGGATTTTCACAGAGAGTCATAAGGGCTTGTTTGCTGTGCGAGTTCAAATTGCTGCTCCGCGGGGCGGAAGATATGACAGGCATTTGGTGAGAGTGTCGTGACTGCGCGGAGAGTGCAGTGGTATGACGGTTTAAGGGCGGTGACGAAACACTCGAAGACGCACCACGTGCTGGAAGACAAACAGATGTTCAAAATAAAGATCTTCAGGCAACAATTGAGGCGAAGACAGACATGTGAGGAACTGGTACTACAGTTCAGTGGAGATGGACTTCCAATAAAACATATTTCCAATGATGTGTACACCATGTCGCCATTCGGCAACACCACCATCAACTTGGGAAGCACTGCAATTTGGGTTGATGGGTCCTGCATGATTTGACTTGGGGCCAGAAAGCAACGCGAGCAGATACCTGTGTTTCTTTGGAGTCTCGTCTGAGAAAGGAGCATTTTTTTGGACAAGGTGTTGACATGTGTTGGAAAGAGAGTCCTGTACAAAGCTCCATTTCGCCGTCATCGTTGGTTAGCATCCCGTGAACCGATTCAAAAACAGCCCAAGCCAGCACTACACCAGAATAAGGTTTTCCTGTGCATTTTGTGGACTGCTCGCGGAATCGTCCATCGGGAACTGCTACCAGCTGGTCAGAGCATCAATGCAACTGTGTACTTTCACTCTCTGGATCCAGCACTTCCGAATAGCAAAGGGGTCCTCCTGTTAAAAGGCAACGCTAAACCCCACGTGGCTAAGATGACCCAGGACACCATTCTACTCATTGGATGGGAAACATTATTGGTTCTGCGTACTCCACACGCATTGCACCGTCCGATTATCATCTGCTCCATTCCTTGGACAATCACCTTAGAGAACGCCAATTCAAATCGCTAGTAGAGGTTCAATATGCACTTGATACCTTCTTCGCTTCACGTCCCAACAAGTTCGACTGCGATGGAATCCATAGCCTTCCAGAACGTTGGCAGAAGGTCGTCGATGCTGATGGAGACTATTTTTGATATTCCGTGTGCATGGGTTTTCCGGGTGTTCTCCCATTTCCTTCCACTTTCTTCATTCAACCACTTCAATTATTTCTCATCATCACTGTCTCTCTTAGCGTTGGTGCATAACGTGGGACGTTAACGAGATATTTCCTCTCAATTTCACTTAATGTGACATTTAATTTGACATAAAAACGCAGAAAGATAAAAGTCAGTAGTAATATTAATTACAATTACCATGCCAATTAGTTAATATAGGGTTAAATTAAAATTTTATTACTATTTCAGCTACAATTAGTCACAATTATCATTCATTCACCAACTTCGAATTGAATTCTACAACAAAGCTCCTTATAGTATTTCAAAATAAGTGAAAAATGTGACGACCCGACCCGAGCTGACCCGATCGATCCGACTTGACAACCCGACTGACCCGACCCGAGCTGACCCTACCCGACCCGTTTGAGAGCACTATCAGAGGGGTAAAATTTACAGTATCTTCTTGTATGGTTTAGCATACTTTAAGGCTAGCATATTTTTTGAAAACAGGAAAAAGGGACATCTTACAAATTAGTAGTAAATATTGAATTTTGTATTAATATTAATTTTCGAATTTTATTAGAGCATCGCACTAATTACACAACTTAAAATAATGTATTAATATAGTCCATACTTAATCAACAGTGCTAAAATTATTATAGATGCTAGAAGCTGTTATACAATATAAACGCAATCAGTGAACATACAATATTTATGCAAAAATTATATTTTCAATATTATTACACATACCACCTCACATGCTCTACATGTCTATAAAGAAATCAAATCCATATTTATGAAGTTGTTTCCAAATTTCAATGGACCGATTTATACTTGTTAACCTAAAATGTGAACTAAAAGAAAGCAATTTGCACAATTGTTTTTCTGAAACAGAAAAAAGTGTTTTCGATGCTGGTCTGCAACGTAAGATTGGCAGTTAGGAGGATTTAAACGTTGCATGTTATATCTGGGGAACAGCGATTGGAATAATAATAATAAAGATTAGAATGAAATTGTTCCTATAGTATTGTCGGAATCGAAAGCAAAAGAATAAGTCGATCTTATTATCTTTTGAGAACTTTTGATATATAATTAATAATAAAAAAACAGGACAAGAAGGAAAATTTCTGCACACCGGGACAAATTTTAAGAAACCGGGACTATGGCAGCCTTACATACTTATTTGCATGCGGAGTGTCAGTATGGAGCCACTACATAGCAGAGTTGAAACAAAACCTCGTAAATATGTTGTCAACTCAGGAAAACAAAATTACCGGCAAACCCTCAAAAGTCTCTGTACAAATGAGAAACTGAAGACTGTATTGATCGTTATTGTATTTACCAGCAATTGTCACTTCCTCAAAAATTAACGAAACAGATGAATGATACGGAATATTAATCTTTAGGTGACAATTGTTGATTCATAAAATGAAATTTACTTTATGAACTTACACTTCGAACAAAGGAAATTGCTTTAAAAAGTCATTATCTACTCTCAATAAATGTATAAAATTCTTTTACAATAAAATCTAAGTGTTATCAAATTTCTTATGTAAATAAATAAAAAAAACTGCCATAGATTAAAATATATCGATAATGCATAATACAACGGAAATTTATGTTTTTAAAGACACTGTTGAAAAATTTCGATGTTCAATGTTATATTCTGGATTGCAAATTCTAAAATACCAGTCAGAAGGGGGCTAATAAGAAGTTTGTACCGGTCTCCGGCCTTAATCAAAATCACAGCAATACTCGTAAAATAGGAATGCTGAATGGACCAAAATACTTCACCATGCATAATATAGTTTCTCCAAAATCAGTTTAATAAAGATGTTCACATAAATCAAGATATTTAGTTATAATTTTCTCTTTAACAGTCTACTTTGTGAATTTGTTATATCTTCCACTTATCAATTTCCTGTACGAGATGAGAATAACGGTTTCTACGCAAGTTGGAAAGAAAAAGAAAATGCATTTTTCCCATAAGAAAAAATGAATAACTTTAACAGTAAGAGCCGAGGAGTGATAAACTAACTCAGCAATAATGATTGTAAATATAAATATAAATATAAAAACTAAAAAAATAATTCTGTCATCGTTAGAATAAGATCAATGTAGTGAATCACACGATAGTGTGAACATACCAATCGAATCAATAGTGTATGCAAAGTCTTGTTGGAAAAATACTCCATAGTATGTGACACATTTCTTTAGTTTCTACCATTCAGACAAGTCCAACATTGTTTTCGTTCTGATGGCGCCCCTAATTGTGTACAGACGAAAATTCGATTGCACATTTCTGTACTTACGATGTACAAACTATTGTGAAAATTAGTCATTGAATTGGACATGGTGCGGGCTACCATTTACACAGTCCCCAATTTGTTTTCGTCCTGGCTTCGCCATTAATTGTGTACAAACAAAAATTTCGCCTGCACATTTCTGTACACACGATGTTAAATCGATTGCGTCAATTTGTGAATGAATTGGACATGCTGGGGGGCTACAATTTAGACAGACTTCCACCTTTTTAGTTCTCGCCGCGCCACTAATTGGGCACAAAGGAAAATTTCGCCTGCACACTCTTGTACAAACGGTGTAGAAACGATAGCGACAATTTGTGATTGAATTGGACATGGTGGAGGGGCTACAATTCAGAGAGACCCCACATAGTTTTCGTTTTGGCGGCGCCCCTAATTGTGTACAAAGGAAAATTTCAAATGCACATTTATGTACAAAGACGTACAAACAAGTGCGATAGTTTGTAGTTGAATTGAACATGGTGGGAGGGCTACCATTTGGACAGTCCCTCACTTCGTTTCTGCTCTGGCGACGCAGCTAATTGTGTAGAATCGAAAATTTCGTCTGCACATTTCTGTACAAAGGATGTACAAACGATTTCGACGATTTGTGATTGAATTGGACATGGTGAGGGCTACCATTTGGACCGTACGACCTTGTTTTCGTTCTGGTGGCGCCCCTAATTGTGTACAAATGAAAATTTCGCCTGCACATTTCTGTACAAACGATGTACAAACGGTTGCGAATATTTGTGATTCAAGTGGACATGGTGAGGGGCTACCAATCAGACAGTCCGCCCACTTTGTTTTCGTTCTCTCGGCGCTCCTAATTGTGTACAAATGAAAATTTGGCCTGCACATTTCTGTACAAGCGATGTACAAACGATTGCGAGAATTTGTGGTTGAATTGAATATGGTGGGGGGTACCACTTAGAGAGCATCCACATTGTTTTCGTTCTTTCGGCGCCAGTAGTTGTGTGCAAACGAAAATTATGCCTGCACGTTTCTGTACAAACGATGTAGAAACGATTAAGACGATTTGTAATTGAATTGTACATGGTGCTGGGCTACCATTTGGACATACCCCAGTTTGTTTTCAATCTGTCCGCGCCCCTAATTTTGTACTAACGAAAATTTGGCCTGCACATTTCTGTACAAACGATGTACAAACGATGACGATTATTTGTGATTAAATTGGCCAGGGTAGGGGGCTACTATTTAGACCGTTTTCCAATTTTTTTTTCCGTTCTGGCGGCGACCATAATTATGAGCAAACGAAAGTTTCGCCTGCACATTTCCGTACTAAATGATGTACAAACGATAGGTCAATTTGTGATTGACTTGGACATGCTGGGCGCTTCCACTTAGACAGACCCCACGTTGTTTTCGTTCTGGCAGCGCCTCTGATTGTGTAGAAACGAAAATTTCGACTGCACATTTCTGTACCAAGGATGTAAAAACGATTGCGTCAATTTGTGATTCCTTAGGACATGGTGGGACGTGGTGAGAGCTAACATTTAGACAGCTCCCCACTTCGTTTTCGTTCTGGCGGCGCCACTAATTATGTGCCAACGAAAATTTCGCCTGCACTTTTCTGTACAAACGATTGCGACAATTTGTGATTCAATTGGACACGGTTGGAGGCTACCACTTACACAGAACTCCATTTTGTTTAGATCTGGCGGAGCCCATAATTGTGAACAAATGAAAATTTTGCCTGCACATTTCTGTACAAATAATGTACAAACGATTGCGAGAATTTGTGATTGAATTCAATATATGTTGGAGGCTACTACTTACAGAGCCCCCAGATTGTTTTCGTTCTGGCGGCGCCCCTAATTGTGTACAAGCGAAAATTTCGCATGCACATTTCTGTACAAACGATGTACAAAGGGTTACGACAATGTGTGATTGGATTGGACATGGGGGAAGCTATCATTCAGACAGTCCGCCCACATTGTGTTCGTTCTCTCGGCGCTCCTAATTGTGTATAAACGATAATTTGGCCTGCACATTTCTGTACAAGCGATGTACAAACTATTGCGAGGATTTGTGATTGAATTGAATATGGTGGGTGGTTACCACTTAGAGAGCCCGCAATTTGTTTTCGTTCTTGAGGCGCCCCTCGTTGCGTGCAAACGAAAATTATGCCTGCACGCTTCTGTACAAATGATGTAGAAACTATTTCGACTATTTGTAATTGAATTGTATATGGTGGTGGGCCACCATTTAGACAGCCCCCACTTTGGTTTCGTTCTGACGGCGCCCCTAATTGTGTACAAACGAAAATTTCAGCTGCACATTTATGTACAAAGACGTACAAACAAGTACGATTGTTTGTAGTTGAATTGAACATGGTGGGAGGGCTACCATTTAGCGAGTCCTCCACTTTGTTTTTGCTCTGGCTGCGCCCCTAATTGTGTACAAACGAAAATTTCGTCTGCACATTTCTATACAAACGATAAGGCAATTTGTGATTGACTTTGACATGGTGGCGGGCTACCACTTAGGCAGCCCCCACTTTGTTTTCTTTCTGGCGCCGCCCCTAATTCTGTACAAACGAAAATTTCGACTGCACATTTCTGTACAAAGGATGTAAAAACGATTGCATCAATTTGTGATTTCATTGGACATGGTGGGACATGGTGAGGGCGACCATTTAGACAGACCACCCCATTGTTTTCGTTCTGGTGGTGCCAGTAAACAAACGATGTACAAACGATTACGACAATTTGTGATTGAATTGGACATGGTGGGGGCTATCATTTAGAGAGCCCCCTTTTTTTTAAGTTCTGGCGGCGCCCCTGATTGTGTACAAATGAAAATTTTGCCTGCATATTTCTGTACACACGATGTAGGAACGATTGCGACTATTTGTGGTTGAACTGGACATGGTGAAGAGGTTACTATTTAGACAGCCCGCATTTTGTTTTCGTTCTGGCGGCGCCCCTAATTGTGAACAAATGAAAATTTCGCCTGCACATTTCTGTACAAACGATGAACAAACGATTGAGAGAATTTGTGATTGAATTAAATATTTTGGGGGCTACCACTTACAGAGCCCCCAGTTTGTTTTCGTTCTGGCGGCGCCCCTAATTGTGTACAAGCGAAACTTTCACATGCACATTTCTGTACAAACGATGTACAAAGGGTTACGACAATTTGTGATTGTATTGGACATGGTGAGAAGGTATCATTCAGACAGTCCGCCCACATTGTGTTCGTTCTCTCAGCGCTCCTAATTGTGTATAAACGAAAATTTGGCCTGCAAATTTCTGTACAAGCGATGTACAAACTAATGGAAGGATTTGTGATTGCATTGAATATGGTGGGCGGGTACCACTTAGAGAGCCCCAAATTTTTTCGTTTTTGCGGCGCCCCTAGTTCTGTGCAAACGAAAAATATGCCTGCCCGTTTCTGTACAAGCGATGTAGAAACTATTTCGACTATTTGTGATTGAATTGGACATCGTGGGGGGCTACCATTTGGACAGCCACCAGTTTGTTTTCGTTCTGTCGAAGCCCCTAATTGTGTACAAAAGAAAATTTTGCCTTTACATTTCTGTACAAACGATGTACAAACGATTGCGAGAATTTGTGATTGAATTGAATATGGTGGATGGCTACCACTTAGAGAGCCCCAACTTTTTTCGTTTTTGCGGCGCCCCTAGTTGTGTGCAAACGAAAATTATGCCTGCCCGTTTCTGTACAAGCGATGTAGAAACTATTTCGACTATTTGTGATTGAATTGGACATCGTGGGGGGCTACCATTTGGACAGCCACCAGTTTTTTTTTCGTTCTGTCGAAGCCCCTAATTGTGTACAAACGAAAATTTGTCCTGCACCTTTCTGTCCAAACCATGTACAAACGAGATCATTTCCGATTGAGTCTTGAATGGTGGTTAAGGAGCTGTCTAAATGGTTTTCCAAATTTTCCAGAGCGGGAGAATTGAATAAAGGATGACTGAATATAGTACTGTGAAAATTCTAGTAACTCAGATTGCGCACGCTCGGAATATGCCATAGAGGGAATTTCTAAGCTCTAGGCCCAAGAGCCACTAACTCCCATTTCAATAATGTGTTTTATGTTCTTATGTCAGTGTTCTCATCCATTCCTTCCGCCTCCAACTGGATACTTGATAGTTTTTCTATTCCAAATTTTTGCGCTAGTTTTCTGCCGAAACCTTGAGTTTTGTACTCTCATCGCTTTCGAGTTTGTTACTTACTTAAGTTTAGGATTCCCTTTCTGCATCGAAGTTTTATGAGACGTAGACTCAAAAATTATGATGAAATTCTAGCACAGTAATCGTCCAAATTTTGTAAGCTCTATAGTGATCAACGTTAAAATCGGAAATGACCCATTTCTACCACTTCCAGTTTTCAAATCACCTCCATTGGGGAACTCCCTCGAGGGGAACTCCCTAAATTAAAAAAAAATCTTATTCGTCCAAAGTTACCGTGTGAAGTAACGGCCGCTCGTATATACGTACTAATATCGATAAGTTCCACTACACGATCCCAATTAATACTTCATATACCCCCGCCACACACACACACTAGCATACGTACACACGAAAGTATACTTGGTAGTATCCACACGCTTACGCCGGAAGCTAGAAACACACTCACACACTCATATAAACCGACAGAGAGAGAGAGAGAGAGAGAGAGAGAGAGAGAGAGAGAGAGAGAGAGAATCTTGTTGTACCTTTCTACTGAATGCACCATTAGTCACAAAAATCAGTTAAAAAGAAAATGATAAAAAGTTGTATATGAAACTTTCAAACATTGGTACTACTGCTGCGTGTAACACATGAAATTGTTCCATAATGATTGATTCGTATTATGATGTACATGGGTTTCTTAATGGTAGTATAACAAAATGCCTTCAAATTGTCCACAAAATAAAAAGTGAAATTTATTTCTCAAATTTTGTAAAATCGAAGTCAGTGGTCATTATGGGAACAGTCTACAATAGCAATATATGCAAATAAATATTAATATAATTCACCTTTTCCAGTGGGTGCAAGAAAGCTTCGAATAGTGTTTGGTGTCATAATCATTAGCAGATATATATATATATCTTTATATATATATATATATATATATATATATATATATATATATATATATATGCGTGTGTGTGTGTGTGTGTGTGTGTTCCCGTATTCCTATCTTTGTTCGTACCTGCATATGGTTTAACAGGTTACCAGTTGTGACCGAAAAAATTGTTGGGACATTTTCCGGTGCCAACAATGTTTAAGCCTACAGGGGCTTCGTGTCGACCCCCTGAGCCTCCTGGCCGAATTTCGGGAAGGCCCCAATAATTATAGAAAAATGTGATATTCTGTGTAAGCCGTGTGTATGTTCTGCCGAATTAGCTGCCTCCAGGTGGTTTCAAACTTTAACTAATAAACGGTTTGTAAATATGACGCATACCGCCTCTATTGGCACTGCCCTGCTTACGGATGGGGAAACGTAAGGGGAGTGGAAAGAGGATGTGAGGCGTGCGGGGGAATAAACACACAAGTAAATTTGCATAGTGCTTAGAGGTACCGATACAACCTTGAAATTTTCGTTTGCGCAGTCGCGTCGGCTCTGCGCCTGCCTGTCACACGACATAGTTAAAGAGCAGAAGGTGTGTTGAAATCAGGGGAGGCATTGATCACAATTGAAGAAACGTATATGCATATATTTACAACTCGTACTTCCAGAAACGGTGGGAACAGAAACAAAGAAAATGATAAATGAATGGAAGAGAGCCAGCGTAAAACATATACACAGAGCATGAACTTATCGGGACACAATTATCGTTTCTATCTGCACACGTAGTTCGAATTTCTGTCGCTCCAGATAAGGTGGTCTGGGACCAGTGTCAGAAGCGAAAGTTAATTCATTTGAACAAGAGCAAAAAATTGAGACGTACACTAGAATGTTCTAAGATTGAAGACTTAAAGCGCATTTGGAGATCACAGATTCATACATACATACTATGTTCCAAATTTCACCCTATTTTATTTCCTTCTTTTGTCAAAGTCATTAGTTTAAAAATAAAAAATAAACTAAATATTTATTTTAAAATTTAACAAATAAAAACCTCACAACCGTAGTTTACCAATATGTCTTATACAGATTTATTAAATTAATTCAAATATATGGAGTAAAAAACAGTAAGATGTCTGGGTTGGCAAAGGACAGGCAGCGACCGCAGCCCTTTATTATTGGTGGGAGTAATAGGGCTAACTACGTATTCTGTGAGTCTCAGTAGAATAGTAGTGTGCCTGTATCGAGCAAGCGGTCATAAAGTAAAATAAGTTAACTCTAATTTCCAAAGATGCCAAATTATTAACGCTTGGATATATGGTGTTAAGGTGGTAAAAGTGCTAAGTATGCTGATTGTGTCGCGAGTAACAACATTTAGGTGAGGGTCAAAGTGATGAAATCCTACAAAATTTACGGAAAAACCACATCCTCGAAGAGAACAGTGGTTAAAAGAAAATCCTTGGTGACAGGTTCCACGTACAGCTGTGCGATATTTCGATATTTCGATTGGTAGACGTATTTAGGTATCGAAAACTTTTAAGATCGATGTTTTTAATATTTCAATATTTTTCAGTATTTCGGCATTTTCAGTATTACGATATTACGATTCTTCGATACTTTTATTGTTTTAATATGTTCATGTTTTACAATATTTCAATATTTTCTATTTAGCCTCTTCAATTCTAGTTAATTATCTGAAATCGTACAAATTTATATATTAGCGTATTTGTATCGTAGAAAAAGAAAATTTGAATATTTTTTTAAATTGGAGTGCTATAGAATATACAAATGACTTTTTGTAAGAAGACAGTACCCAGGTATATTTAGTTTTATTAAATATAACCCGAAGTTGCATAATCGAAAAAATAAAGACAAGTTGTGAATTTCAGTATATTTGTTATCTAGTGCACTATGTATATAAGAGTTGTTCAACTATCAGAATACGAGCACAACATGTTAAAGATATCTACCAAAGGCGGCTCGTATGGTAAATTACGATAGTAAAAAATAAAGTGATATTGCGTAAAACAGACGTAAAACTTTCTCGTGTTCTGACTCTTGAAAAAAAATAAGAACAGTAAGTAACTTTCTTCTCTCAGTGTGATAGGATAAAACTTTCAAGTTTTAGGGACATGACTTCCCTCACGTGCTGAGTCTGGTGTTTAAATGGACATTTATTATTATTATGTCCCTTCTTTCTCCTGTACTTCATATCTGTTTTGCTTTGCATGGAAATCATCAGGACAATTCTATTTTCTCCGTATTCAAAAACATCTTTCACTTAGCGCACCTGAAACTTTTTGATTTCGAACACTCAACCTTACTCCATCTTTAGTAGTTTTTGTATTCAGCTTTCTTTCTTTATTATCTGCATCATATTCATCCGTTTCTTTACATCCTTACGCAAGAGTTGTTGGTTGATTCGAGGCTTAGCATCCTATACAGCACCGAGACTGTAGGAAATGTGAAATGAAGCTTAACGCCGGATCCTAACCTCCTGAGCTCCCACCAGAAATCGAACCCGGGTTTCACGCACTTAAGGCTCGCATGCTAAACATGTAGCAACTACGAACGCGGAAATCCAGTAAGTATTTCTAAGAGTATCCGAAATTAAAATTATATTTTCTATGGACTATCAACGAATTCACTAAATACACTTCCACTCAATGCCCATATACTCAACGTACCAATATTTATTCTTCCAGATCTACAAATGCTTAAGCATTTAACAGTCACACCTGGACTTGAAAACCCGCCATATATCTGGGTCATCAAAGACCACAAGGCCACCGCAGATCTGAGTCGATGGTAGTGGCGTGTACGGCCAACTCCATACTACGTGAGGGGTAGTAGAACGTGAATGGACAGTGAGCTGAGCAGTGCTAGTGTAAAATGAGAGTTCTATCTAGTTTTCAAGGAAGGAAAATTGTTCCTGCGTCAAGTTCTGCAAGCGCGACAAAACTTACAAGTCTGCTAGGTGTGCCGCAAAGAACAGTGTCCAAAGTGATTACAACCTACAAAACTGACGGCAAATCCTCATCCGAGAAGTGAAACTGTGGATGGAACAAAATTGCCGTTGACAGATCTCGCCAAGAATTACGGCGTATTGTCGCTCTGAATCCTCGTACGACTGCGGAGCAAATAATGGGGAAACATAAATAGCACCCTTCCTCAACCGGCATCGACAATCAGTCTGCCAAGTTACATGACATAAATATGACCTGACATGGATGGCCTTCATAATGGACCATGACGCTTTTTCAAAATGTAAATAGTGAAACATGTCGACGGCTCTGTATCGTTGAGGCTCAAATATCCTCTTTTCAGTAGGTTCTGTGCTGACGCATACCGGTTGTTCCAGTGCCCGTGATTATGTCGTCATTTTTGGGAATCAGGTATTTTATGGTCCAGTTGTCTCCGTTATGAAACAGAAGAACACCGAGAAAACCCATTCAACAAAAAAGAGTTTTCCCGCACTTGTGGTATGGGTAGGTAATACAAAAGCTCACCCCACCTAGCATCCTGCAGACAGAGCAAAGACATTAACATGCTGTTACAAAACTTTACAGGAAAAAATAACTGGAGAACGTGTAGTTTCGTTGAGAACTTGTACCAAAATTGTAAACCAAGTATTCCAATTCCGACTATCAACGAAGGTCATTATTTTTCCGAAACTGTTCACAGCTGAGAAATTTAGAAGCGAAGAAAAATTATATTTTATAGAAAGAATTGGATTAAAGGAAAGATAGCAACCGTCTAATTAACATTGAAGAGTCCAGAGAAATGCGGGATGTCTACTTTTGGGCAAAATTTCGATTTTCATTTAATGTTGTTGAGCACGCAGTGAGTTTCATTCAATATATCGAAAAGGGGGAAGAGGTTTACGGTTAGCCTGCTATAGCAGTTTAAAAATCTTTTTAAAATTGAAGGAGGTATCGTCACCCTTTACAGTGGAAGAAAGGGGAATTCATTTTACTCTTATTTTTCTGTCTCTTTTGTCGATAACGTTCAACTGTATTTATGTTCTAGTGTTAAACTGATCATACAGCTAAATGTAGCTTCAACAATCTATTTCTTTAAAAAACTATTTTAGTATGACAAATCATCCCCCAACATCCATAATCTTGTGCTTCGTGTCATTCCTACCTTGAACTTGATAAGAACATGAGACTGGAGAACATAAAATGAAGAGATATAATACCAGAGGATTGGAATAATGTGATCAAAGGCAGCAGAGTGAATCCTACATCATATCAAGTAAGTGAATTTGACAATTTCATAATTGGAGATTGAATTTCATTCTTAGAGCCACTGTTCTTGAAAAAATGCACATTTTACTCTAGGCCAATCATGATCTTCGTATAGAGAAAAGTCACCCAAGTTTTGTGATACGTAGGGAGACTAATAGAGTTTCTTCTGTGATTCACCTATTATTAAAAAAAAGCCCACCACAACCAGATTTATTGGAGGGAGGATCTTACATCCAGAAATGACTCGCGTCGGAAACCTGGACGCTTATACCATAATTAAAGTTGTAATTTAGTAATTTAGTAATTTAGTACAATAACACTTTTCAATCATGCGCAAAGGACCGCATATACATTACTGTGAAATAAGAAGAAAAAATCGAATGAAAAGAAGGCCATGATTGTACACGCATCCTTGATATTGTTTTGTCATGGGCATGCGGGCAATACAAGTATATTGAATAAATTATTATTAAATGAGTTAAAATATATAACTCTTGTCTCAGAACCAGATTTTGGAAATTCTAATTTGGTCGAACTTTCTTAAGCAGCTGCACCTTTCCGTAAGCAATATAAAATAGTCGTTTTTAAGGCGTTGACTCTCAGGTCAAAAAAGTGAATAAAATTTTATACCCGACTTGTTCTACTTGTTTCACTCTCCTATACTTGACATTGATTAAAAACAAAAGTACATTTTCAACATTTTCGTTGTACATTACAGAACTGGGTTAAATCAGTTGAGAACAATTTGAATAGGATGCTATGACCAACATCATAATTATTGGTGTGATTTAGAAGATCGTTTCTTCCTTCTTAAAGGGAAGTTGCCTATCTAGGAAGAAAAGTGGTAGGATTTGAACGTTTTGAATATCTTATGCAGCCTATACGCTTAAACCTTCTATACGAAACTCCAAAAGAAGTAATTAGGGGAGTAAATGAGAATAAAAATATTATATTTTTAATCATATTGTTTATAATTTGAAAAACATTTGCCTCATTTTCCGTTATTTTGCCTGCAATAGACCCATTTTTTCTCAGTATATACCAACCTCGTGTCAGTTTTCTTGTATTTTTTTACTTACAATAAGATACATTGAACATCAGATTTTGTAAACTAGTTTCCAATATAATAACGAACTCGTAAACCAAATCTGAAGCATTCTCCACGACTACTTTCCGAAATAAAATGTTTTGAACTTTAAAGTCGTTTCCTGAAAAAATTGTAAAAATGGACATCATCTTTTCCCCTCGACTCTTTATTTATGACAATTTAAGAAGGGACTACTCGGTAGTCTTATACAAGCTCATGCAAACGATAAGCATACCTGCGACATGCAGACATTCGACCTCTGTTTGCGCCATGAGTGACAGTATTTCTTGTCGAATGGCCTTGTCGTTTGACTGTCTTCGTATGGTGGTGCTATAAAGCTATTTGTTGGTACCTCTTATACGTAATAGTATCGTTGGTTAATTTAGATTATTGAATATGAGTAATGTTTTTCGAATCCAGGTTTTCTGTATCGAAAACAGTAATGACAGTGATTTAGCTACAAGGGAACCAAAGAAGAAAACTAAAATTATCCAAAATGTTTGTATGGAAAAAATGCGACCGTAGCTATGCAAAACATAAAACCAAAGAGCCCATAGGGAATGAAACGAAATCTTTCACTTTTACGTGCAACTGTTACGCCGGTTATGCTGAAGGAGAAAATAATTGTTATGAAATGGTGGAATGAAGAAAATGGGGGGTATTTGAAGAACCCCAGAAAACACACCCACACGGTATTTGTCCACCACAAAATTTATTTGGCGTAACCAAACCACGGACTCACTTACCAGAGCCCATAGGGAATAATAGAGAAAAAATAATGTAACTGGAGAAAAAATAGGCTAGGCTATCACGGCTGAACGAATTGTATTGTGCCAGGGGCGGTAATACATGGGAAAGGAAAATGGAAAATACTACAATTTATGATAATATTAAAGCTGACAATTCGCATATAGGACGATAAACTTGCTGAGAATCGCAACGATGAAAATTCGTTTCAAGTGGTCTACTTGTAATGGCAAAGATCTATAATGAATTATATAATACTGTGGTAGAGACAACAACTGTATTTCTATTCGCAATGTGAACACGGTAGACTTCGAAACTACGAGCATTTAATATTAAAACTGGTTGCAGGAGATATATAGCTTTCGATTACAATAGAGGAATAAGATTAGAGATTACATATTCTTCGGACGCTGAATACACAACAAAAAAGTTCTATGTATTATCGTATTTGCTCTATAGAGATCAACAATGAAACCGGTAGTACTCGGTTTTACTAATTTCGCTTTTAATGCCGAGATAGGAGTTAAAATATATATTCTTGGGACGATGAATCGACTACAAAAAAACAGCTTTTCGCTTTTATTTCCATTTTTGCTGTACTGAGATTTACGTTAAAATGAGAAATTGTCTACTTTGACCACTTCTTAATTAAATTGGTCAAAGACGCGATGGATCCTTGAATCGATCACAGGAAACCGATTCTCATACATATCTTTCAGTTTTATCTCAATGCAGATCAATATTGACACTAAAGCAGTATTAATTTCTTTACCATTTCAGGTTTAGTAGAGGGAGAGAGAAAGTGAAGATGGTATATTTTCTTGAGATGCTCAATTAATTCTAGAAAACTGCTTGTCGCTATCTGTTACTGCGTTCTTTCTATGGTAATCAGTGTTGAAACCGTAAAATGTTTATTTCCACTTTTAGAAAAGCGTTAACGGAGAAAATGGGAGCTATTCTTGGAATGGCGAATCAATTCCAGAAAACCGCTTCTTGTTATACCTTACGGTTTTCTTCCTGTACGGAGATTGGTATTGAAGCGTTAACTATAGCTCTTTTCAAATGTCAAGTTAAATACCTTTGAGAAGGTTTCCTGCTCCTTCAATAGCAGTGAAGCGACGTTGTCATAATTTTGGGGCAGATGACAGACAGTCTATAGGCACACGGAATTTCGTACTACTATGATTTTGTCAATATCTGTCTGTCGCAGTACCTACACGTAGAAATATCGCGTATCATTGGGTACCGTTGATATAGGTTTTCTTTTGAAAAAAGGTATAGTAATCATTTCTGATTTTAGCAGACACGGGTGATGATATATTTCCTTGACACGCTCAATCCATGCCAAAAAACAACTTGCCGTTATATATTGAAGCTTTTATTCTATGGTAATTAATCTTGAAACCGGATACGGTTGTCTTCTACCACTTCCAGTTTGAATAGAGACTTATCAGAGCAAATTGAATCTGTTCTTCAGCAGCATAATAGATTCCAGAAATCGCATTTTCTATGTCTTACTTTCGCTCTCTCTCTCTCTCCCTTCCTCTAGGTAGATCAATATAGAAACCGGAAACAGTAGTAAAATATTACAATTTCTGATTATAGTAAAGAAATACAGATTCTTTTTTTGAGACACTGAATCGATTTCTGAAAATTTGTTATCAATATCTAGTACAGCTTTTGTTATGCTTGATATCTAGAATTTCTGTTTAAACAGCATATTAACGGAGTAGAGAGGAATCTATCTTTGGACGCTGAATCGATTAAAAAACTGATTTTTGATATATCTTACAGTTTTTTCTTTGGATATCAATATTGAAACCGGAAGTAATAGTAAATTTATAATGCTTTCGGTTTTAATACCATATGGATGAAGATTTTAAAATCTTTCAAAAATTGAATTGATTCCCGAAACCAACGTGTACTGCAGCTCTTTTCAAGTGAGAAGTTACATGAGTGGTAGCCAATGATACGAGATGTTTCCAGGTTGCTCATCTGGCATTGGCAATAATCATAGTATTGCTAAAAGCCTTGAAAAGATGTTTGATTATTACTGTTATTTTTAAAGCGATTAATGTTGATTCTGCATAAGATTGACTTCTACCACTTAGCGCTTCAATAGTGGATTAACAGAGGATAAGGTGGTGCCTATTCTTGAGACGTTGAATCGATTCTCGAAAACCACTTCTCAATATATCTCACCAGTTTTGCTGTAATCGCTGTTGACGAATGGAAGGACGGTTATAGCCGTTTTCAGACTTCCGATATGTATGTATAGCATAGCTTGGAAGTCTAAAAATTTAAACTCACTAGCTTTTAATTCAAATTTCCATCCAATTGCCTTACCATTTCACCATAACTTTAGTTAAGTCTACAAGCATTATACTGATTTTATTGTACCCATTAATTATAACATTCCAGAGACGTCCATGCTTGTATGAAGTTATTCTGTGCTCATCCGGTAACGTTTTGTCTGTTATGAGAAGCTCTTCTTTTACATTTTACATTTTCATATTTCTCGATTGAGTAGCCTAGAGCTTCAGCAGTACCCGTGTCACGACGCGCTCACACAATTCCTCATTTTTGTGTTTACAGAAATGTTTCCCTTTATCATAAAATGTTAGGCCATTATGAAGCATTGGATAATTCAATTATTTTCAAGCACAATAATACCTAAGAAAATGTATTTAAATGTTTTGTTGATCATTTCAGTTTGGATGAAGTTTCAGTTGCCTTTTTATCATAACTTAATCAACTGAGGTATCAGCAGATTTAGCTTCGTATCTGTATTCTATTCAGTATTCTATATCTCTATATCTCTCTATCAGTATTCTATACGAGTACTCTATAAACATTTATTGTTCTACTCTATTGCATATTCTTAAGAGGAGACTAAGGCTAGTCTGATCATTAATCATATGTAAATGGAAATAATAATAAATGGTATCTATTAAGAATGCCAATTTTGTATGTGAATTTTTAAAATTTAAGCTTCGTAAAAAAATCGCAGATTTAGAAAACAAAAATCCTCACCACGAGGAATGACACTTTGGGAGGGCATAAACGGTAATTTTCACTTCTAGTTTTTACAAATACAGACCATTTAATAAATCGTATACTATTATACTATATAAAACGTGAAATTCGTATGCCGATGAACGATCTTGCTCCACCCCTCCCTGCTAAAATCTAACATGATCTGAAATGACGTCTCTGCTCACTGAAACATTGCATTCATAAAGAGCATTTTAACATGAAGCTTTTGACATAAGCTATAGTAACCGTAACACTTGGACTAAAAGCAATTGCAAGACATTCTTTAATGTTTTATATCTGTAAGGTTAAATCTTGCATCCTATCATTTTGCATGGGATACTATTTTAACAGTTGTGTTTACGGTATGTATTTAATGCTATATGTAGGTATGTATTTAATGCTTGCTTTCATTTTTACTTTAAGTTCATGAACACACCAAATGTTTAATCATTTAGAAAGTTTTAAGGAAAAAATATACTCGTGCCCCAAACTTAAAGTGACCTAAGACATTCATATACCAGGTTTCATGAATGTCGGTTAGGGTCAGCAATAGAATACATGAGGTGACACTATAGTCATTTTATTCATGGAGAGTCTGTACTAAAACAGTGTATCAAATACTGCCAATATTTAAGGAAACCGAATCTTGTGTCGAACCTCATGTCCAGAATGCAAAGAAAAAAGACTAGGACAGTAGAGCATTCATATGCAAGACTCCGTATGGAATATGCTCTCGTCGAAGTGAAACGCACTACTGATATCGACGTAGCATACTGGGAACGATTGGCAAGCATTTCTTGTTGTAGGGCCTGCCACTCTTCCGTGAGAGTTTGTCGAAAGTCTGGAAGAGTACTTGGTGGAGGTATATGCTCAGCAACACTTCTCCCTAGAGCATCCCAAGCATGCTCTATGGGTTGAACTTCAGGGAATACGCTGGCCATCAGATTTAATGAATATCCTCCTCTTCAAGGAGGGCGGCTACGGCAGCTCTACGATGCGAACAAGCATTGACATTCATAAAACGAAACTTTGGACCGATAGCTCCACAGAACAAACAAACGAACATAACGGAGAATGACATCAATGCAAAATCTGACCTCTGTTATAGTCTAACCTTCTACGAACTGCATTTCACTGAGTCCGTTAAATAACGTACTTGCATGTTTCGTGCCCTTACCTAGCTAAAAACGAACTCGGAGACTGACTGATGGCTGAGAAAGAAAGTTTGAAATTTTACTATTAGCTGAGCTTAGGACTATTTTCACCATCTTTTTACAAGTAACATTAACAACGTTTTAGCTGTTGTGTGTGATCTATTGGTCTTAACGGTAAGTTCTGATACCTTATAATTAGCTTTCTGTACTTTTTGCGAAACACGCATCGTAGGAGCATTGACGACACCAGCTTTACTTTCTTGGGGGAAGGGGTCTGTGTCAATAGGCAGATACAGTTTTGGAAACACAGTTATATTTTTTGAATCGAAAAACTGTTGTATGATAATAGAGCATGCCTGGGGGTGGGGGTTGTCACGAGGACGGAAGGCGGAAGATGCGATCGGCCCGTTCCCTTGATCCCTTCTAGTATCGTCACTGCGTAGCAGTCATAAAGGTCTTCGATTTTTGTTACAGCAACCGACGAAATTAATAGATAATAAAATACAACAGAGAACGAAATACTGTACAAGGGTATGAACCATAGTAACTGGAATAATAATAGACTCTAATAACAATAATAATAACTCAAAAAATAATTTCTTACCATGTGTAAAATTTTGGATCACTTTTTTCACCTTGCCATGGCACTCTGGCGCCGCGGTACGTCGGTTGCGAATCACTGGTCTTGTATACTGGGTGCATCAAAAGACCGGAACTTTGTTATGATAAAGATGCAACAACAGAAAAAGGAAACTTGTTGGAAATAGAAGGTTTTCAATCTTAAATCTCGTATTTATTCCAATCGCTCCAGCCTTTTCCTCTTCACACTGTAAGGCAGCGTTTCCCAACCGGTGTGCCGCGGCACACTGGTGTGCCGCGAATGGGCCGCTGGTGTGCCGTGAGGAAATGAAAACGAATTATTAATTATATACAACCAAATTCCAAGATAGGAAAAATGTGTATTTGTATTTCACATTACTATGAACCTCTACAATGGAAAAAAAATACTGTAATTGTAATATATTATTGTACATATATTACTACTACATAGATTGTATTTCGAAAACCGAATTTTATTAATATTTAAAAATTGTGACGTATATTAACCATGTTAATAAATTAAAAATTTCACACTGTGTTACTTGTCTGTACATTTTTAATGTTGCAAAAAGTATTTATTATCATTGTTATGACCATTATTACTTCTTTATTGTTACAGGTTATTTCGTAACTTGAAATTTTAAAATCTCATTCTATCCTTTCGACAAAGCAAACACATACAAATTACTGGTGTTTGTTCGTTTGTTATTTAGTGATCTTCCTTCTTAGTGAAAGGTTGGATACAGTCTTCGAAAAAGAAAGTGTATTTTAAAAGCCTGAGTCCTATATTTCATTGGAATTGTTTTCTATATTTGATTAGAATGAAAAATAAGCATAATGATTTACGATGGGAGAAAACCAGTGTTCGAGCTTTCTTCTCTGTGAGGAGGTCAGTAATCACAGAAAAAAATACGTTGGTATTTTCTATTTACAAATAATAATAATAATAATAATAATAATAATAATAATAATAATAATAATAATAATAATAATAATAATAATAATAATAATAATAATAATAATAATATCTATGAGTGTGCCGCGAGAATTCAAGTTACACCCGTAGTGTGCCGCAAGTTGAAAAAGGTTGGGAAACGCTGCTGTAAGGCGTCCAGTGTTAAACGTTGACAGTGTTTTTCTATTTAATTTGAAGGATATACGAGTATACCGTATATATCGTATATAATACTCATTGTCAAAGCTGCTTCAAGATAGATTCCCGGCGACGCGCCACCAAACAGTTCAGGACTTTGGAGATACGCGAGGATTGTAATTCACACTGTAATGTATGTTCAATAACTCTTTTTATTTTCAATATAAAGTCGAAATCCATAAATATATATCTTGGCTATGTCACTCATTTACATACAATGAAAACAATCAGTAAGATTTTATTGATTATAAATCTCACGACCGTAGCTGAAAATCACATAATTGCTTAATTTGATGCATGATTATAAAAATAATGCTTAATGATTATGAACTAAACCTTAAGGGAACAACAGAAACGCTAATGAAAATGATAAAAGTATCGTCTTGTGTAACTAATAATTACAGAATTTCTCTTGATAAACAAGAAGTAGGGAGAAGTTATAGCCTTGATTTTTATAAAAGGTACGGGCCACCGCACCACACTTTGACGCTCCAATTTCCTAAAGTGTTAGGCCACATTTCCTATTGAAATACTATTTGGGAAATAAAAATAAAATATATGATTCGGAAAACACAATTGAATAAACTTCACCCTTCCTCCCAAAAATGTACCACCTCTTCAGATATTTTCATTAGATATGTCATACTGCATATTACAGCAATTAACAAAATAAATGTTTTTGCAATATTAACAAAAGCACCGGAGCAATTTTTGAGAAAATCGTTAGAAATCTCACCCAAAGAGTAAAGTACATATTGTGGATCATTTTCGATTATGCGACTTTAGCCACATTTTTTAGCTAATTAATGAACAATTTATTTACGAAACTTGGACAAAATAGTCTGATTTGTTTGAGAAAATTGTCGGGAAAAACCTTGAGTAAACTACCCCTTGTAGTTTTTCAGGAACAATGAGTTATTCCATGTTATTAGATTTGTTAATGAAATACTTATTTATGAAATCATTTGAGTTGCTTTTTAAAACCAAAAATAGCTTAAAATAAAAGAATAAACTACCCCTAGTAGATTGTTTTCACGATCGGCATACTTTCTCTCCTTCGTCGTTCGAAAGTAAAAAGTAAAAAATGGTTTTAGAGGCTAATCGTAAACTGACGGAAGCAAAGTATTTAAATGGACATAGAGGGAATTGGAAAAGAGAAGGAATTGCAAACAACTGGGAGATACCAAGGTATAACCGATAATTATTATGAGAATGACGTCATAGAGCAAAACCTAGAAATGTAATAGGTAAATTGCTGAGAAACCGGGAGGATGCTTATTAAAAGGAAAACTTGATATTAAAAATGGAAAACTGAAATAAGTTTTCATGTAAAAGAGATTTTCTTTTTTAAGAAAAGAAGAGGTTAATTTAGGTGTTTGTATAACCATAAACGTCTAACATTACAACCTACGAAGGTTTACAGGAAAACAGAAGGCTTTTATAATGACATTCCATTAGACCTACGGTTCCAAAGTAGTTTTGGTTTTCTAATGTATGAAGATTACCAATAGCTTAGGATGCTTATTGATCGATTGGTTGGAATTAAATCTCCCTTTTTAGCACCTAGGCTATATGCCAAGGGGCACATTAATGTAATATCCAAAACGCATTGCTCGGGTTTGTATTTGGAGCAACTACCACCACTAAAACTTGAACCAATGATACCAACTTGTGGGATAAATCCATATTGTAGGATTTTTTAACATTTGTTTTTAGAAAAGAGATAAAGGAAGTTTTCGTCGAAATTGGCAGCGTAGGTTTATGTGGGATTTTTACATCTTATCGACGCCAACAATTATTTTATAGACCGAAAATAGCCTAGTAAATCTCCAATCAGAAATCAGATTAATTGTAATTTTATGCTACAAGAAAACACATGCTAGAGCAAAATGTCTTTTAAAAAACTGCTGTCGGCCGCCAACAAACGTAAATTGTGCTCTGGCATTGAAAATATATATTGCGAAATGAAGATTTTTTATTCCTATTTTCTTTTCTTGTTATTTTCATATGAATTTTTGTTTTTACATCCAGTACAAAATGATGGCAGAAATAATGTTTTGAAAACAATATATATATATATATATATATATATATATATATATATATATATATATATATATATATATATATATATTGTTTCTGTCAAGATACTAAATTGCTTCTTTCAAGGAAAATCATTCTTTAAAAGCTATTTGATAAACGTAGCATATCTATATTTGCGGATAATTAATTATAAATCGCAGAAAATAACATTCAGTGCAAGTTTCGTAAATTTATAATTACCATTCAAGAGCAAAATGGGAATTTCTACACCACGAGTGGGATTTTATAACATTTGAAGTTAGCATAACTGATTTGGAACCATAATCGTAATCTGTCACGAAGGACATACAATGGCGGTAATTATGTGGATTGATTGATAATGTGTGCGGGACTACGTATACCAAAAGTGCATTTACGGTCTCATTGTTAAGTCCCGTACTCCGAGGTCATATATTCAAGGAGTTTTCAAATCAAATGGCACGAAACGTCGTAAAAACCAAATGTCGTATGTTGAAATAGGACGATATCGCTTTGAAATAAAGTACTGCACATTCAAGAAGAGAATGTAGTGTTCGGCCTGGTTATGCCCATGTCTGGCTGTCTTTCACATGATGCAGGAGAGAATCAGGCAATTATGTATTCCGTCCAAGTCGAATTGACTCGGCAGTGTGTCTGAGGAAATAATAGCGATCACAATGAAACATTCGACGGTTGAAAAGCAGCGAGGTATTATCAGATTTTTGACTGGGGAAGGGGTTTAATCGGTCGATATTCATCGCCGAATGGCGACTGTATACGGGAGAGACTGTGTAACCAACAAGTGAGTGAGAAAGTGGAGTGATTCTGCTCCACGATTTCGCTTGTCCAGACGTCTCGCAGGTCACACGAAGTGTACTGAGTAAGTTGAAGTGGGACCAGCTTGAGCATCCGCCCTACAGTTTGGACATATCTCGCTACGACTTCCATCTGTTTGGTCCGCTAAAAAAAATATATCTCAAATGCAAGTGCTTAAACTCGGACGATAACTGAAAGAAAGAGTGGAAGACTGGCTGCTACCATACCCATTGGATTTCTGGGAACAGGGAATTCTTCGGCTCATAATACAGTGGGATAGTTGTGCTCAGGCGTCTGGTAGTTACTTTCGAACAAAGACTTCGATTATACCCGCAGTGTCATCTTTCATCTTTCCATTTGAACACCCCTCGTATATCTGACTTAAATATAATAAAATCAATACATTCTTTGTATAGGGTCCAGTTAGAGAGAACGATGAGAAGCAAAACTTGACTGCCATAATGGTTCTCTGTTTTTGATAAGATGCTTCTTAACAGTTATATGATGATCCGACATTTTTTAATATCGCCACTTTTTAATTCGATAAATTTGTGTTCTATCGCAAGCATGCATACTATTAAGTAAATCCACAGTGCTAATAATGATATCAAGCAAGCTGGTGGTAACTACGATCCTCCAGAATAGGAGGAAAGGTGAACCTCGAAACTGTTTTGCACGGGACTTGGATGTTACTCCAGTGATGGGAAAACTTATTTAGGAAGGGGCCAAAAGAAAAAAGAAAAACATGTTGGCAGACTAATCTTCAAAGAAAAAGAATAATTAGGTGGCCTATATATTTTCTTTAAGAAAACTTCTTGTAATACTAAGCCCATGATTGAAAGACTATAAAGTGGAAGTAGTAAATGACATTTGTACAGCATTTCTACAAGTTTCTCACAATATTGATTAAAGTGGGATTCGCGGATTTTCAGAAGTGAAGTTAAATTCTGTAGATCAGGACTGATATTGCGGACCTTGTGGTGGACAAACACAGTGCTCGTGGGTTTTCTCGTGGTTTTCCCGTTTTCTCCCACTTTCTTCATTCCACCATTTCACTCATCTCTCATCATCACCGTCTCCTTTAGCCTAACCGGCATAACTGTTGGACGTAAAACTTAAAGATTTCATTTCATATTTCATATTGCGGACCTGATAGAATGTTTCAGCCGGTGGCATCTGGCCCGTGAGCTGTAGTTTCCATATCACTGTTCGTGTCTACAAATGGATAACACAGAACCGGTTCCGTCACCACTGTGCCAAGTTGCTGCATAATTAATATCAGCGCCAGACCTTAGTGATACACTGGAAACATTTGTTTACTTTTGTAATGTGCTGGCATGTCTGCACTCCTTTTGTTTGCGGTCTTGGGTCATAGACTTTTTTCTTTCTTTAACTGCAGTGACCATAACGCAGAAGCTCTATACAAATAACAGAAATGTTTTGCTTTACCTCTGATACATAAAATATTTCGGTTTACGATTCTTGGAGTCGTCTTTCGATCGCACGCTTGAGAAAACGTCAAGCACCAAAAGTTCATCAACAATATTGTCAAACTTTGAAGACGTCCTGATGATTTGGTTTCGCAAAAGCACATCCTAAATAAATCTTAAGACACTGTATCCTCATGAGATATTCTCCATACAACGTGGGAGACGACAGAGTAAAAATTTCAACCATAAGAGTTGTGAACCGACCCCCCTCAGGTTCTATAGAGCGAAAAATCGGTATATATAGGTGAATTATTTAATGTTGGCAGTGTTACGAGGAGCGTTCGATAATTCCTAATGTAGAATATCTTCAATTTTCCCACATAGTCCCCTTTCGCTATAATGCACTTCTCCTAACCATGTTCTAGAGCCTGAATACCAGTTTTTAAAAAAATCTGGACGGCTATACTGGAATCCATTCTTCGACAGCCTGCATAACATGCTCATTGTTCGCAATCTTTGTTCCTCGCGGGTGGTACTTAATCTTGGGAAACAGGTGAAAGTCACTTGGGACAAGGTCTGGAGAGTGGGGAGGGTGCTCAAGTATTTCGTACCCGGAATCAACAATAGCGGTGGCGGTAAAGTGACTTTTGGTAGTAGAAGCATTGTACTCCAGAAGCAGCACTTTCATGAATTGCTGCGTTTCCCCCTGCCTTACTTTTGGAATCATTTGTTAATAATAGCCACTTGTAATTGTCCTTGGACAATGAAGATAATCAATGAACAGTATGCCCTTACTATACCTCCTCCCAGAAGAAAAATGTTGCCATAATCTTGCCATCTAATTGCATTATCTTGAATTTCTTGAGGGCTGGACATCATGATGCTGCCAATGCATGCTATGTTGATTGGACTCTGGAGCGCAATGATATACCCAGGTTCCACACAGCCATTAGAATACATAGCCAAATCAATTTAACTCTCTTCAGTGTTCGGATTTTTGCGCACTCATGCTATGTGAAATGAATTTTAAAGTTTACAAGAGAAGAATCTTTGTTTTAATAGAACGTCATTTCATTTTCCGTGTTTCAAGATAACTCATTAAGAGTCTGGCTTAAGATAGTTTAACTGTGGGAAGAAAAGAAATATTTTCATTTTGCTTTTCCGTAGTACGTAAGGTGTTAGTCAGGGCTGGATTAACCTATCAGGAGAACCGAGGCTAGAAAAAATATGTGAAATCTGGTGACTTCACCCAATAAATTTCTGTCAAACTACAGTAGGAAAGTTAAGGGAATGTGCTTAATATTTTTGGTGACTTTATTTTATTATGATGATTTGCAACAACATCTTGTATTTTTTAATGTAATTTTAAATATCTTTTCTTTCCACGCAATGTGTGATTCTAAAATATGCACTAAATAGTTAGAAGAAGAAAAGGAAAATACAAGTTGGAAATTTTATTATGTAGTAGGCATACGCACGTTCGGCGCAAGACGCGGATTTCATTCCGGCGGGAGCTCATGTGGTTCGATTGCCAGGTTAATCACTAGGTCCAAGTCTCATACAGCCTCACTGGTGAAAGGGACTCTCAACTGAAATTAACAACATTCCGGATGAGAAGTGAAGGGGTTAGGACATAACGATAAGGCGGATGTTCGTGTCAAATCATTCAATGCTCAAAAGGCATGCTAAAATCCGAACCAACCAAACAATCAAGCCACGGAAGCACATGAGATGTCCCTGTACGTTCCGTTCCGCAGAAGAAAAGATTACGTTAAACTACTATCTTTTTTCCAGAGCAGGGGAGCGATAGTGAATATTGAGAAAAGCATTATATTATCAAACATTATATAAAATGCATGTTTTAGATAAATGTTTATCTAAGAAGTTAATTTCAGAGACAGATTAAACATTTATGGATAGGATGTTTATCTCACACGGAGACTTACAAAAGTGAATCTCGTCGATTTGACTGAAACTTTGTAGACTTGTAAAACATCGAAAAATAATCGACACGTATTTATTTTTATTTCGGCATTGGTGCTGGTTTAAGAATAGTAACAAACTTTAAACGTTAGAGCCGATCTTGAAGCATAGACAGAAAACAATTATTTAATGTAGAAAGAAAACATACTGTCAGGGGGTTTCAGAGCAGCTGATTCAGGATCTGACGTCAAAATTAGAAAATGCGAAATTGTTGACCCAATATGGTGATTAAAATTACAAAAGTCTTCTGGTTTGAAATGGTCTGCAGTTAGGCAAGAACAATTATCCACGAACGCAGGCAGGGGTTACTGCGAGGAGATTGCAGAACGATTTGAAACACCTTTCTCTACTTATTTTAACGAGATGCTTGATTAAAGTTCATCTCTATACTTCTCATATTCGGGGCGCTTGTTTATAGTGAGTCTCCTCGCTTGTCAATATGTCCGAGATTCATATATCCTCAGTTGTTATAATTATGATTTTATTGAAAGAACGTTTTACAGTAAGGATATTCCGTAAAAAGATGTTATGCATAAACATAGTTTACACAACGCACACCTTATTACAGCAATAACTGCGTACAATTTGCAAAATGATGCACAATCTTTGAAATAAAATGTTACGGGATTGTCAAACGTAGGAGGTTTTTATTATAAATAACCGCTTTCGTATCACAGATACCTAATAATATTTGCAAATGTTGAAGAAGAAAACCTATTTTTTAATCAATGATTGGATCTTAATTATATTATTACGGAGATGTTAATTTATGTTATAAAGAAGGACAATGCCAGAAAAATGATCCAAGATGTTTTTTCAGGGACTAAAGAAGAGTACATCAAGATGCTAAATCCAGTTGTTTCTGCAGGAATAGTTTCTATTTTGAGATATTCTTTTGAAGTTTAGCTCGGTACTCAAATATAATATAAATCACTTATTGTGCTTCCAAAATGTCTTGAGTCGTGCCAAAATGTGAACTAACACTCACAGCCACGCGTTGAAACCAATAAGGGTTCAGCTGTTGCTAGGTGAGAGAAAGCGAGTGGAATACCTTCACCCGATAGGATCGCTTGCAACAGGAGACTAGGGATCAAGTGAATCTGGCATACCTATAAATGCGCACCCCGACTAGTGAGAAACCAGGGCACTCACTTTCAATAAGTATTCCGTGTAGTGAGAGGCGAGGAGGTCATTTTCAATAAGTACCTCTAATAGTGAGAAGCGAGGGCACAAACTTTAAATAATCACCGCGAATAGTGATAGGTGCAGAAACTCACTTTAATCAAAAATGAAAGTTTCAAATCGTTTTGCAACCTTCTCGCAATAACTCCTGCCACCTATGATTGTTCTTGGCTAACTGCAAACCATTTTAAACCAGAAGAGTTTTGTTAATTGCAATCAACATATTGGATCCGCCATTTAGAATTTTCTAATTTTGACGTCAGATTTTGAATCAGCTGCCATAAAACATTCCTTGGTTTTTCTATATTAAATGATTGTTTTCTGTCCATTCTTCAAAACCTTCCTAACGTTCAAAGGATTATCGAGAGACCTTAAACCAGCACTATTGCCGAAATTTAAAAAAAACGTGTCGATTCTTTTTCGATGTTGTACAAATCTGCAAGGTTTCATTAAAATCGGTGAGTTACACTTCCGTAAGTTTCCTTGTTAGAGACGCATTCAGTAATATAATAATAATGGCCAAAAAATTATCTTACACAGTAACCAGGACTTTTACAAGAATATTTTCTAGTTCTAGAATTTGCATACAAACTGTGGAAACAAAGTTGTCACAGTCATTTTCTAATGATCAATTTTTAGTTACGCGTTAAAATTCCCAGCATATCCTATTTATGGTTCTGTATTCACATTTTTTTCGAAACAATTCAGATCTTATGCTTTTCCTTTCTATCGACGAATGTGATATGAAAAAAGTCTCACTCTCGTGAGAATATTACTACGCCATCGTCACGCAGAAGGTAAAGGAACTGTTAGAATGGCGGGAGAGTAAATTGAAAAGGTGGATATATCCTTCTGAGCGTTTATTAACAAAAGCAGCAAGCAGTTGTGAGAATAGCAAACCTCGAACGACCTCTCGCCCGTTTACGAACGAGTTGTTTCTTTCCAGGTAGAACTAGTTTTAAATACTCACTTCTACTTCAGTAAAGCGAAGTGGACTCCAAACATACAGTGTCTCTCCCGGTTTAACGTTGTTACCAGATTTAAGGAGTAGTGTAGGAAGTTCACTCGACGAATATCTGATCATTGAAATATAAATAACTATGTAGTTTCTTTCCAAATATTTTTAAATTCTTGTAAACTTATTTCCCCAAAACTGCCTGTACTTTTCTACTTTGTGCTATTATTTTACACTGTACATAACTGAAATATTGTAACATTGTAAAGGTCCTCATAACGCCTGCAATTCTGTAGAAGAGTGTTAACAGTGTGTGTGTGTGTAACATCAGATAATCCAGATATGTTATTGGTACCGGTACCATTTATATCTTGCAGGTTATCTTGGCACCAGGCTCCAATAAATATAGTACGGTACCACACGTGTTTCCCAAGAAACTGCCAGAAATAGCGACATAAGTATTTTCCCACCACAAATATGAATGCATTTTGATCTCACTACCGTTTTTGCATCTCTTCTAGTATTTTATGGACATTTGGTTCCAACAAGTCGGTCTCCCAACTCGGAGCTACCAAGTACGCAAATACGTATATAGGTGTGTGTGTGTGTCCTTTTAAAGATGTTAATAAAATTGCAGACTCTGTAATTCGTTTCGAATGTTTAATGAATTTTAAGTAAGGTAAGGTATAGAGCAAAATGCAGTTAGGTTGTGCTGAAATATACAAGGTTTATTTCTTCTAATACACAAGGCTTACAAGAGAATATGGTTTTATGACATTCTCCAGGACTTAATGATGTATTATTTCAAAATTGTATCTTTTACGAATGTAGGTAAATTTCAGCTAAGGGCAACCTGTAAATAAAATAAAACAACACTGTGTAACTTTTAATTGTATGTTGTATAATTTTCCTAAATTTAATTATAACAAACAATTATATCAACATTATAATAAACGTGTTTTGCTTAAAAGTCATGTGTATACTTACGAAGACATTTCTAAAAAATTCTTATATGAAAATTGTATAGTTAGTATATCGTTTTTTACCCTAACTGAAAAGCGCGTCATTCTTGTTGAAATCTAAAATATATTTATCAATAAATCCCATCGATTAGTGGATTTTCTTTGATTTATTGACTTAACTGTTGTCATTGCAATATTTGAGAATAAACCAGAGCATTTACTAACGTTTAGAAAACTTACAATTACAGTGTCAGGGAATCTACAAACTGATAACCTAAGTATTTTAGTGTGAGTTCTTCGTTACAATTCGTATTTTGTCATTCCACCCCTACATTTAGTCACCACATGCATTTGTTTCTGAATTAATTCAGAAACGCTGGTGAAGTAGGTATACTTCATAGTTATCGACAGTCGCTTTTGCTCATCCTTTAGATCATAGTGTCGTGTCTCTTACATTCTTCTCTTCATGAACTTCTAACCATTTTGTGTGGGATTAAGGTCAGGAAAAACAGTTAAATACTGTAAACCTTAATGTTACAGACATTGAAATATTTGGTCACTGATTTCTCATAATCACATTAATGAATGATACGAAATAAACAAATGTTGTTCCAAATATAACATAATTTTTTGCTCTCCGTGTCTCATTGTTAGGAAACAAATCGTCCTTGCCCTTGCTTCCACTAAATATATCTCTCACCATCACACTGCCAGAACACTTAACAGTCTGAACTTAAATTTTTGGTCATACCCAGACGCGGTAAATTGACAATCTTTGAGCCTTGTCATAAGGACCCATAAATTTTAGCATGACTAAACATTAGTTTCTACCAATTCTCACGTGTCCTCTTTTTTAGTTTTTACAGAAGTCGAACCTCACCTTTTCATTGTTGCTGGAGCAGAGGCTTCTTTGTGGTACAGCAACTAGAATAACTCAGGTTCTCATGTAGGCTGCGTCGAATCGCCTAATAACGATGTTATTAAAGAACTCAGGGTATTTGTTTTGAGCTCAACGGATTTGACATCACTTCATGCTTCAAAAGCTTATTTGTTTTTCATGACTCTTTTAGGTGCACCAAAGCCTGACTTCCTTTGGGATACTGACAAAGGCGGTAATGACGACACTGACCGCTTCAATTCATAAATAGTCTCTCTCGATACGCCGGCTAGAGCAATTTGCGGCTAGCTCTTGTCTGGCAGAGGCAAGGTACGACATTTCTCTTTAATTTTATGCTTGTTATGGCCCATTGTGTGCAGTGCAAGTATAGGTGTGTGACCTCAAAGTCCAAAACAAATCCACTGGTCGGAAGGAAAAAAATACTCCGTACCTTACTATATAAACGCACGAGGCTTCTTGATTTCTGGCTGGGTGGGTGAAGGTAGCCTGAGAGACACTAGTGTTGTAGGTGATCACTGTCCTCCATCTACACTTTTAGGGCGGGAATGTCAATTAAAATGAAGAATCGGTTTCTAAATGTAAAGTTTTCTTTTTCCTACAACATTTTAGAGATTTTTGCTGCCACTGTATAACCAGTAATTTGGAATTGAGTGAAGTAGCGTATCACGACATAAGTTGAGGAGGAAACTGATGTAATTTAGTTCGGGAAGAAAACGTATGACTTTGCATGTCTACTTTGTAAACTTAGTGAATTTATTTTCTTCTATCTTATTATACGTTTCTATAATATGATACTATTATTCCTGGAAAAAGCCAATACTGATATATATGATGGGAATTTCGAAAACGTATTTCGGTCGTTGATTAATATCCCGTTCTTTGATGTTGTTTTGAGTAGAATGGAAGGATATTATCACCAACATCATTTTACCAACTCCTATAATTAAATGATCTATTTTTATACAATTGTATTAATTTTTATGAGTTTTATCTTATTTTGTGTACAATTTATCTTGATTGTGTATTGTTTTATACTAATTTATAGCATTTTATAATAATTTTCTTACATTTTATTCCTTATCTGTAGCGATTTTCAATGTTGAAATCTGAACGAAATTGTTGTGAAACATTTTTTTTAAATGTATTTCGATATCTAAGATGATATCACAAGATGGAGGGTATGTTTGTCTCTAAACACGTAACATGTTGAGAATGTAAAGTTTACGTACCATGGCACCTATAGCTTTAAAAAGTCTAACTCCTTTCGTGATTGTTCTGTTATACCAAACTCTTATCCATGAACTAGTATCTTTTCTTAAGAATAGTCAAATCAACTTGAAGGGTATGGAGAATTTCTTATGGTTACTATACTTAAAAGTTGTTTGACATTGGACAGGGTTGAGTTTCTTTGTATTCAAGAAACTAGTTGTTAAAGGTGGAAGGAAGGAGACAGGTGTTCGGTGAAACAAAGCTACTAGCCTAAGGACAGGTGAGCAGTGATTGAAAGGAGCAGACACTGCGGGATGGGAGTTGATCCTTCGGAATATGTCCCGAAAAGAGAGGGAGGTAAATAATTTGGTTTCTTATAGAAGACTTTGTGTGGGGATGGCCGCTGTCACTTGTTTTATTGCTCATTACCTGAGAGTAATGGTTAGGGTCAGATAGTAACCCGTCCCTTTACCTGAATTTATGGTTAATTATTAGTGCAATAAACTATCTATCTGCGGTTGGGTCTTCCTTTTTCCTTTCTCACGTAGTCGGCTAGCAAGATTTCTTTAATAAATTTTAAAAATAATACATTAAGGAATTAAATATTCATGAAAAGGGTTTAATAGAGGAACGAAAGGGTTAGAAAGAATAGTTTTTCGTGTCCAGCGTTCATTTTAAGGACATATCGTGGAATGTACAGTGTTAGAATAGTATCTGGTGTAAAATGCATACATACTTTTAGTGGAAAATGTTAAAATGTGGGAGGAAAAGCACGCAACATCAAGACAGGTATCTTATTCATTTTGGATGAAGTTTAAGTGGATTTTGAAAATAAATTAACAAGTAATCATTGGAGTTAGGGTGGAATCATGTACGATGCCCACTTCATTTAAAATATTGCATATGTATATAACTATCTTTCTTCAATATATTTGTATAAAGTAGTTTTATTTTAAAAAGATTAACGAATAAAATAATTATGAAAAGTGTTAAATTGATTACAAAGATAGAAAGGATTAGAAAGAATAACTTTACTTATTTTGCCTTCATTTAGAAACGTAGCAGGGTATGTACAGTGTTAGATTATTATATATTGTACATTTCATATACCGAATAATGTTGAAAGATGGTAGGAACTCCAAGAATAGTACTTAATTTATTTTATATGCTGTTTGAGGTGATTATAGGTGGTTTTAGAATAGACTAACAACGTAGCATAGCTCCTTGGGTGTATTGGTTTATGAAACTCAGTTCATTCATCAGTGACATATGTATATACTTATTTTTCTCCATGGCTTGTATGCATCCTTGTTCTTATTATAGGTGTGTTGCTTAGAATATACGTATCAGGTTGTGATATGCCTGTATGCAGATGGAAGCGTACCATTTTCTGTATGTGATATGTTGCGCTATTACATAATGTTACCTTACCCTACCGTTTGTATTGAAAGATTGCGTTCTCTGCGTATGGGTGAGTTTCTTAACCATGTGCCAGATGTATTTTAACGTAATCATGTATGTTATTAATGTAGTATGACTTAATATTTATTTACTTTTCATGTATGTATGATCTATATTTATGTCAGGATATGTTATTTATGCAAATTTTAATAGTTGTAATCAATTTAATTGTGCGTACCATTATATTTTACAATATCAAATATTTATATACTTTTATTAAAAATATTGAACTTATGTTACGAAATAAATATATACTTACTACATACTTTTAAAGATTCATCTCGTAGAATACATTATAACACTAACTCACGTACGAATAGAGTTTTCAACTTTCCGTATATATTTGATTTATTGTACTAACCGATTAAAAATTTGTAAGTGTGTAGCACAAAGTATTAGAAATACGTATAGAGAAATTTAGATGAAATATATGTTTTCTTTTTTTATCTTATACTGAATACACAAACTTTTATTATCAGTGTAAGTAAATATCCTTATACGTATTTTCTCTAAATAGTAGATATGAATTATATATATTCTTCCTTAATCTTATATAGAATAAACATATTTATGAATGATATACCAAATAGTTCTTTGAATATAGGTATAGGAATAAAGCACATTATTGAAAATTGCTTTTTTTGTTGACTTGTTCATTGTTTACATATATATATAATAAATTATCCAGATGTAAGTACCTTATATATTATTTTAAGTAACGGCATTTATATTTTTTACATATATATAACATTCTTAAATATTATATTTACAATATACTTTATTCTTTAAATAATATATTTACATATTTGCATTATGTAGTCGCAAAAGAAGTACTCAACGATGGGTGTAAAGGGTCATGAAAAATTTATGAACGTAATTATCATAAACATAAATAATAACATCATCATAAACATCATAAACATAACGTGGAAATTATAGGTATGTTAGGACTACGAGGTATGATTGATATGATGTTTCATTTAACATTTAAACATATTATTTACAGACATACAAGGATACACATGATTACATACATACATACACAGACACATACACAATCATACATAAAGATACACATACATACATACATACATACATACAAAAAATAATTAATGCCATTCATTTCACACAACTAATACTCTGATACTCACATGGTAATGTCATGCAATCTGTTCCACTGCCATAATTTAGTCGGCGTCTTCTATTTACACTTCTTCATGTGTTTTACATTCGGGCCTGAACATGATGACAATCCCTGGTTTTCGTACAAACCTGCCTAGCTTGCTTAACAGTTTTGTCAACTTTATCCCAAATTAGATTATAAGAATGATTAAAATTAATTTCTTGACGTGTCCGATGATTAAAAATTATTCTCTAATTTCTAATGCATAATCTACTTTCCCCATTCCAACTTCTTTTTCCATATATGCCTATTTTTTGGGCACTATCTTATATAGGCATTAATTTTCTACCTATCAGGAAATTCGTTAGTTAGTTCACCATGGTATGAGCCCAAGAAAAGATTAGGTTTCTTATCACGTCGCTGTACATACATATTACTATCGGTGTTAATCAGGCCGAACAGGTATAATTAATTCGTAAAGTTCTAGACGTACCCAAGAAGTGATGAAGGCGGCATTGACAACATTCGAGAACTCCCTGGTTTGTTTTTTCTCAATGATATTAACGTTACAACAAGTTGTTTGTCTCCAATGGGTAATACAGTTTGCACGTCATATTGTGGTCCATATAGGTAATTTAAATAGTTTTCTGGAGTATCAGCTACAGTTGAGACAATTTCGTTCCTTGTACCAATTTCCCCTAAAGTTACTTAAGAAATATTTTGGAAATATACCTCAGGACATGGTTCGATTCAATGTTATGTTCTTTTTTATTGAGTGCCTTCGTGGGCATAATAAATCAGTATGTAATTTTGTTTGTTTAATTTAGTCTTACACCACCTGGAGAATCCTGAAGATTCGTGTCTTATTTTTAAGAAGGAATTCACATAGTCTTTGAACAGGTATCGAAATGATTGTCGTTATATCCAATCAGTACGAATTCCCATACTGCAATAATTTGCAGAATTTTATGTATGGCCTTAACGCTTTTTGTAGTTCTGGGCTGTTAGGGAACGCTCGGCGTCGGAATGCATGGAATTGTCAATACTTTCTGCATACACGTACTGCGCAACACAAATATAAGCCTTTCATTACATGTATATAGCAGGATCCGAAAATAAGTCTTTTGTCGGTAAGACTATAAATTTCACTCAGTGTTCAAAACTTTAAATATCGGGGTAGTCAGACCTCTTGTGTATTTTCGGCTCACCTATAGGTAATGGTTTACTTGATATTACCCATGAATATATGGATGTTACCCATGAATATAAGGATATTACCCATGATTATGACACGGTCTCTTCGTTAGTATATTCGTATAAGTCATTCAAACATTCAGTACGTCCACCATGACAACTATCATTGGATACCATGTGATCAACAAGATCGTTATACTTTGTGTGTATAAACTCTTGTAATTTTTTGTCGTTTTCTACTAGGTGGTCCCATTCGCATTCCGACATCTCAACGACGTTAAGATTAAGTTTCTTAAGAAATGCTATTTACCTGGTTGTTTTTCATACCTTCCTTGCAGGAATGTGCCTTGCTTAAAGGTGGAATCTAAACTCACATGTCGAAGGCCGTAATAACAGAGTTTCATCTGTTGAAGTAACAGCCATGAAACTCATAAAGTGGGGTTTTTTCCAACCCATCGTCTTTATATCTCACAAATCGTTTCTCAACCCATTTCGACCATTTACGTTCTAAGTATAGTAACCAGTAGAAAGCCTTCAAGCTTTGACGATAACAGTGGTCAAACCCATAGGGTGGAATAATTGGAATAATCAATTTGGGTAAACGCAATGAACAATAGGTTAGTATTAACAAACCAGCAATAGTAGCAGAGGGGATAGAACGTTCAATAGCATTAGTTTCTTCCTCAATTAGTTTTGAAAATTTATTTTTAGCCTGTGCTAAAATTTTAACATAATTTTCATAAGATTCCATCATTTCCTTTTGCAGATTACACTGCTCACAACTTGCAGCACAAAAGTTGCTGTCGCTTTTCTGTGCTTCGTGATTCAGGATCATAGTACTCAAGGAGGGAATTTTGCTTACATAATTTTGGTTTTCATCTATATTAAACAAATATGGGAAATCTTCCTTCTTTAATTTCCACTAAGGTACAAAACCTTCGGGAGTTTTTACAGATTAACTTCCATATACAAATATGTATCACGGATATAAATCCTCTGATCTGAAATTATTTCAATAATTTTTCCTGACATTTTTATTCAAGGTAAGATAATGAATTATCAAAGTTTTAGCACATAACTGCATATCGTAGTTACTTCCATTATGAGAAAGTACAATGATTTTTCTAAACATTGGTCGTTTTCTTATTACACACCAAAATAAATCCATCAATGTGGAGGGAATCAAACGAACGGACCATTTTTTTTAATCTCCGTATACAATGCAGGGATCATCAATCTTTGTGTCCTTACAATTGTAGAAGGCATGAGTACAATTCACAAAATTCACGTAATGTTCTTTTCTCCCCGTTAATTTTGAGAAGCAAGACTGTTTCTATGCAAATATGATGTAAAAATGTATTTACTTGCTGCATGTTAGCCTCCTGAAAAAATACATGTAGACGTCGATCACATGCATATGATACGTTTTACAAAAGCATTCCAAAAATTCCTGTCCAGACTTACGTCTTCGCGTGTCAACCAGTTCAGAACATTGGACACAAATTATCTTTGTTTCTCACACTCTTCCCGTCTGGAATTACCATTTTATGATTGACAAAGTATTTATTCACAGAAAACACTCATTTTCACAAACTTCATTATACTTCTCACAGATCATGAAATGCATTTGATTTTACACTTATGATTTATATTTGATGATACACTTCCAAACAATACTCAAAATACCATTGTTCATTTCATGTCTGTGATTAGTTCGTACGTCCTTCATTGTACAAAATTAAAATTTTCTTTGTTTCATATAATCCACGATAAATTACATTGTAGATCCGAGTCGAACGATTCCTTTCGTAGATTTCAATTTGATAATGAGGTGCTAGTTTAGTTTGAAACATTTTCGCATCATTAGCAGTGCACCCATTTCGGATTTGAATATCAACTTTAGCATTGACAAAGAAAACATTTGCTTCTTTCAAAATAGGTTCATGATGCTTTTTAAATTCTTATACGTTGTTAAGACTGTGATCAGCTGTACCAATCCGTAGTAAATACTCTTGGAAAGGAAGTGCAGATATTTTTCTATTGGAATAGCATATTGTTTCACGTTTGCTACAAGATCAACATATTTCGCTGAACTCCTTGTACCATCCCAAATCTTACGTGTATCAAGAGTATGAATTTTGAAAATTACTGTTGCCAAATAAATAATTTTCATTACTATTTAATACATTTTCAATACCCTGAAATATAATAGCGGAGCTCAATTGTAACTTTTGACGCCACGACATATAAATAGACTTTACGATCGTTGAAACAGAACTTTCTATTGGTATATCATCATATATGATCATCAACGTAACTTCCTTTCCCGTAACCCCAAAATAACTATTATGATTAGTCTTAATATTGCCAATAAGAAAATATTTATAAGTTGCAGAACCGTAGATTACAGGGCCTGACGCAGAACTAGAGCTAGACTCTGGAAGATTACTTATAAACTCACTGGACTCCTCGGTAGGTCGACCGTTAATTTGTCCTGCCGACATAAGTTCCATAAACTTTTCATGGGCTTAATTCCATATATTGTCTTGATGAAAGAAGCTTACGTGATATAAACAAATGATGTCTTTCGCAGATTTACAACTCTTTAATGCAACAAAAGGATTATAACCAAAATGCAAGAATAACGAGTGTAATAACTTTGCATAGGATTCGTTGCTTTTTCTCATACCCGTAGCATGCGTTTCATCAGCACTTCTCACGTGAAAAGACCTCGCAAGGGTTTTCTTATCCACGGGAAACTTGGAATGACAACATAGTACAAACTACAGGACGACCTTCAATTTTTAATGGTTCCACAACATACGTAAAAAGTTTAAATTATTGTTTTAGTACTTATGATCAATATTTACTAAACTTTGCACTTTGGTTTAATTAACTATGTTATAATTCAAAGATACAGTTGAAAATTATTGATAATTCTTATTTAGCTAAATGGTTTACTTTGCACTTAGCAAAATGATAAAGTGCCCTTACTTGTCATTTTACTGGAGATATAATTTTATTCAGAGATCAACGTGTACTTTCCGACACGTCTATTGATTAATACGGTGTCGTTTATCTAGTCTTAATGCTACTACAATAATAGCTGTAACGATTTCGCACATACAAATAACTTATATTTGACAATAATCTCGAACTTCACCACTTTGATGGTAGACCAAGCTATCATAAATTGTCTTGTTCTAATATAGAAACCGAAAACAGGACAAATCCTAAGAATTTTATCCAATACCATCCGAAGTCTTTCGAAGAAAGCCGAAGATTTCCTATCGTCTCGTACTTTCTAAATAATTGTTGCAACTTTCAACATTACTGAAGATATGGATAATAGTTATCGTTAAATCGACCAATACTTCCCGATGGCTAACACCTTAAATTGTTAGTTTGTACTTGAACGTTTAATGATATAACCTTCAATATTTCTGATAATCTTAATTATAAAATTTCCTAAATACCACTGAAGACGTCTTTTCTATATCGTTGATTTTTCTATAGAGACTGCGCCGAAATATATAGTTTCATAATATAATCTCGTACCCAGCCGCACTTGGATTTTCAAATCTCGTACCCAAATGCTTTGAGAATCACGTGAATTTTTTTCTAAAGTAATTACTAATAATAATATTTACAAACATGTCTTATATAAAGTATATCAAATTACGCTGATTTCATATTAGTTTTTCGAAGATCCCCGAACTAAGCCGAATGTTTCCGAATATTTATTAACTTTTTATATTATGTTACAGTATTTTCTGTTAATCATAATATTTTTATTGGCATAACAGAAAATTATCAATCTCGTAAATAAATGTAAAAAAACTTGCAAAGAGCAACGTCTTTGCAATTATCATTTTCGGTCGATTCCAGGACAAATCCCATAAGAATAACTACACTGTAGTCCTACAAATTACTCGTTTCTTGGAGAAAGTCTGTTTATTCATTGGATCGTTTTCAGAGCATACTCTTGTTTCAACATGCTATGATCCAATAAAATTATATGCTGTGAGCTTACTAGATCTGAGAGAAAGTCAGAACCATCTTCGATTGTGATTACTCCTTCTCATTTTATTTTAAATACCTTTAGTTTATTATTACTATTCATAATATTTAATGATAATAATTGTTATTTGTTTATATTAATATTATTATAAAAACATTCTTTGTCAACTTTATTTCGATCAATTTTTGGTAGCATCTTATTATATTTCCTTTTTTGCAAAAAATTCTAACCATCTTTGATGGGATAAAATAAAATTATACGCTGTTATCCTTTAAGAATTTAGTTTTCACTAAATAAACTATAACTTTTGAATAATAAAGAAATTGCAGAGCAAAAGAAAGAAAGATAGGCAAAGTATTATACAGATTGCAAAACAATAAATAGTTTAATGTATGCGAGTTAAAATGTGAGTTAAAAATAAATGTATTTTCGCAAACTAAAATATGATTTTGGTACACGCAAAAAATGTAAGTTTAAATTAATAATTGAAACTGAAAGTAAAACACAATTCATCATATGCACGTTTCATTACATGAAACTTTTTTTACAATTATAAGTCTAAAGAAAAGAGTAATACTTAAACTGAAATGTAAACTGAAAATAAAAAATACAGAAAGAATATTAAAAGTGGAAGTTAGGAACAGAAAAAGCAAAACTGAAATTTTAAAATCCAGAAACAAAATTAAAAGTGAAAGTTAAAACGGAAAATAATGATCTAAAAATAAAAAATGAAGAAAAAATAAAGTACAAATTCAACACGTAAACATAAATGTAAAACATGGAAATGCAGAGACATAACTTGAAAAAAAAGTTGAAACAAAAAATATGAAAACGAAAAGAAAAATTGCAGAAACAAAATTATAAGTCAATTGAACAACAAAAACGTAAAACTGAAAATAAAGATGCAGAAAGGAAATTAATAATTGAAATTTGAAAGCTAAAATGTAAAACTGAAAATTAAAGAAGCATAAAGAAAATTAGAAATATAGGTTTAAAATAAAAATGACAAATTTAAAATAAAAGTGTAAAATAAAATTAAAGGAAATATTTAAACAACATGCACAAACTAAAAAATACTTATGTAAAGTATACACAATACTTTAATCTATGTAGTAGAAGAGATGTTTATTACCAAGCACTGGTATCACCATGCTGGTTATTCTAGTGGTGCTTGGTCTTCTAAACAATGTCTGTCTAACTATCGCCATATTGGTGATTGCCATATTGGCCATATTGGTAATATTTCCCCTGGTTACTAAATAGTTTTAAATATTGTGTATGCTGTACATGTATATTTTTGGTTTTCCCCATTTTGTTTGCAACACTGCGTCTTGAAATTTATTTTCCAATTTATATTTTAAGATTTGCATTTTTATTTTAAATTTATGCTTCTAAATTTTTCTCTTCATTTTTATATTCAGCTTTACATCCTCAATTTTTATAATTGAATACTTTTTTCTGAAATGTTGTTTTCAGTTTTATATATTGCTTTTTTAATTTGCCCTTTTAATTTTGTTTCTTCATTTTTCAGTTCTACATTTCTCTTTCTTAACTTATACTTTTATTTCTGTTCCTGCATTTTTTTATTTTCAGTTTTACATGTTTTCTTTGAATTTGCACTTTTAATTTTACTTGTGCATTTTTAATACCAGTCTTACATTTCTGTTTTCAACTTGCATTTTAATTCTCCTTCTAGATTTTTCAATTTCAGTTTGTATTTATATCTAACTAGTGTTTCTTAAAAACTTACATTGTAATAAAATAAATTTCATGTAATGAAGGGAGCATATGATGAATTGTCCTTTTTATTTTCAGTTTATATTATTAATTTAAAATTGTATCTTTTGCGGTTTTAAAATCGTATTTTAGTTTGTGAAGATAAATTTCATTTTAGCTCACATTTTAGTTATCGGTTTGCGCTTCTATGTTTCTATCTTGCATTCATTTCTGTCTTGCATTTTTAATATTTACATTTTGCGCTTTACCTTTCAGTTTTAGTTTTTACAGTTTGCATTAGTAGAATAGTGTCTTAATTCCACAGAATATGACTTACTATCAAACTGAAAGCAAATTTATTCCTAAGAGTTACTGAATGTAAAAAATAACGATACAACTGAACATGATTTTCGTAATAAATAAACCATACGTTACTTCTGACTTCCAGTTGCAGTAGATGCTGTTACCACAGTTACATTAAAATGACATCATAAATCGCTTAAACTAATTTATTCATTACGTTGCTAATTTGTATACTACATTTTGTTTCATTAATCTCTTTCGTTTGCTGTGCAATTTGTTTAATATTTCAAATTTATAGTTCCGCTTTACGAAAAAGAAATTTCTATAATATCACAGCGTATAATTTTCTTGGATTCCAACAAAGTTGGTCAGAGTTTCGGCAAGAAACGAAAATATAAGATCAGATTCCGCTAAGATTCGATCGAACTAAAGTTAGCAACGAACGTTATTGTTATAACACGAAAGAATAAATAAGCTAGAAGTATTATTGTAAAAAATACGAAAGAACCAATAATCACAGTCAAAGACTGTTAGGAGTTTCTTTGAATTGTAATATGTTCGCAGCCTATAATTTTATTAGACCCCAACGTTATTAACAACTAGTATGCTATGCATACCTTCCAATGAATAACGAATATTTTCTAGGATTATAGCGTGTCTGTTCTTATGAGATGAAAAAAATCATCGCAACGATGCTGCTCTTTGGAAGTTGCTATGCATTTATTTACTATATTGAAAAAAAATTCTGTTAAGCGAATAACTAGGTTACGATTAGCTGAAAATATTGTAACATAGTGTAGGAAGTTAAAGTTTAGAAACATTCGCCTAAGTATGGGAAACTTCGAGAAAGTAGTATGAAATCACCGTAATTAAATATACTTTAAATAATGCATGTTTGGAAATAATATTATTAGCAACTAGTTTAGAAAAAAATATTTTCACGTGATTCTCAAAGAATTTGCGTACGAGATTACAATAATTAAATGCATCTGGGAACGAGATTACATTCTTAAACAATAAATTTCATGCCGTAAGGCGGCGCAGTCACTATAGAAAATAAACCATAATGTAAAGATGTCTTCAGTGAAGCTGTGAAATTTTACCGTTTAATTTTATCAAAAATATTTAAGAATATACCATTAAACATTCCAACTTATCATCGCCAAACTGAACAATTATGGAGTTACAATCACTGGGAAATATTGGAGATCTTACCGATATACTTTTCATCATATTTTCGGTAAAGTTCAAAGTTGCGATACTTATATATGTAGTACAAGAGGATTGGAATCTTCGGCACTCGTCGGAAAAACTTCGGATGGTATTGGCTAAAGTTCTTGGGATTTCTTCTTTTCTCTGTGTCTATATTAGAGCAAGAGAATTGATGATAGTTTGATTCACTATTAAAGTAGTGATGTTCGTGGTTGTTGTCAAATAAAAGTTATTTATATCTGCGAAATCCACATAGCTATTATTGTAGTAGCATTAAGACTGGACAAGCCATACCAGAATTTTCAGTATACGCATCGGGAAGTATACGTTGTTCTCTGACTAAACCTGTACGGTATTTTATCATTTCTCTAAGCACATATGAAATATCCATAATTTTCAACTATATCTTTGAAGTATAACAGTTAATTAAATCAATATGCAACGTAGTGTAAATATAAATCGTAACTTCTAAAACAATAAATTTAACTCTTATTACCGATTAAACCATTCAAGCAATGAAAGATCGTGCTCTGATATGTACTATGTTGTCAGCCCGAGAGTCCTGTGGATACCAAAACGCTAACGAGGTCTTCATGTGCGAAGCGCTGATGCAGTGTCATGCTATGGGTGTGAGGGAAGGCAATGAATACTATGCAAAGTTATTGCTGGCGTTATGATTGCATTTTGGTCATAATAATCTTCTGGAATTAAAGAGTTGTAAGTCTGCCAAAGATACCTAGATTTATATCACGTAGGCTTCTTTCAACAAGACAATATACGAAATTTAGTGCATAAAAATTTTATGGAACTTCAGTTTGCAGGAAATATACTGGATAACTACAGAAAAGTCCAGTGACTTTATAAGTAATCTTCCCGGAGTCTAGCCCTACTTCTGCGTCTGACCCTGTAATCTACGTAGCTGGAACCGATAAATAATTTCGTATTGCTAATAGTACAATAATCGTTATAGTTATTTTATAGTTGCGGGAAATGAAGTTACAATCGAACGAATGCAAAGATATGGTGTTGATGATCGAGAAAAATGTATTCAATCATTATTTAAATTTGTAAGAAGAGAACGTTATATGATGTCGGCAATCATATGTATCTTGTTATAAAAATGGAAATTTCTGATTCAAATTTAAAAAAAAAAATAAATATCGTGCCGTCAAAAGTCATAATTGAGCTCCGAGATTTTGTTTCGGAGTATTGGAAATGTATTAAGTACTAATGAAAATTATTTGTTGACAAAGTAATTTTCATAATCAATATTGTTTATTCACGTAAGGGTTGAGGTGGAACCAGTGGAATCATGAATCAATGGATTATCCTAATGGAAGAATAATCGGTAGGGACTTACCAAGAGAATTGTCCTTGGTATTTGTGGAGCTTATCATAGTCTTAACTACGCATATGAATTAAAAACACTGCATGAACATTTGTTGAAACAAGCATAGAACTTCTGTCAATGCAAAAACTGATATTGAAATCCGAAATGGGTGCACTAAAAATGACGAGAAAAGTTTGTAAATAAAGTGGTACCTCATTATCAAATTGTCATATCCGAAAAGAACCGTTTGACTACATTACCGTAGATTACATGCAAAAAACGAAAATTGTAATTTTTACAATGACACTACGAATTAATCACAAACACGAAATGAACAATGGTATTGTGAGTATTATTTGGATGTTTATCAACATATAAAAATTATAAACGTAAGTTCAAATGCATGATCTGTGAGAAGTATCATGCAGTTTGTGAAAATCATGATATTTAACGCGAGTGTAGTGATTTTCATAGTGTTTTATATGAATAAATGCTTTGTCAACCATAAAATGGTCACTCCATTCGAGGTTTCATGACCAACAAACAGAATTTATGTCCAATGCTGTGAAATATTTGACATTCGAAAACGTAAGTCAGACACAAATGTTTGGAATGTTTCTTCTAAAACGTGTTGTAAGCCTATGATCAACAATCACATGTATTTTTCCAGAGGGCTACTGTGCAGCATGTAAGTGCCTTTTTTAGATGGATGAATACGATGTTGCTACTTAAAATCAAGAACAGAACATTAGGTGAAATAAATTCCAGCCTCCGACAATTGTAAGGGCGCTAAGTTGGATCATGTGCAGATAAAAATGGGTTCCGTTCATTTAATTCCCACGAGATTCATGGATTTATTACGCATGTAATCGTAGGTCTATCAATGTTTAAAATATCGTTGCGCTTTTTCATAATTAAAGTAACTACGATATGCAGTTCTCTGCTAAAACGTTGGTAATCCATAATTGTCCTTTACCTACAATGATAACGTCTTGGAAGAATATTGAAATGAGTTCATTACAAAGTTCATTTTCGTAATACGTATTTGTATATGGGATTTACTCTGTCAAAACTCTCAAAGTCTTTTGAGACTCTCAAAGTCTAATTCTTAGTGAAAATTTAAGGAAATATTTCCCATATTTGTTTAATACATATGAAAACCAAAATTATGTAGGCAAAACTCCGTCTTTGAGTACTTTGATATTGATTCGCGAAGCACGCAAAAGCAACAGAAACTTATAGCCTGGCACCTATAACATGCTGCAAGTGGTGAACAGTATAATCTGCAAAAGGAGATAATGGAAAATTGTCAAAATGATGTTAAAATTTTAGCACAGGCTGTAAATAAATTTTCAAACTTAATTGGGTAAGGAACAAACGGTGTTCAAATTTTTGTCCTCTGCTACTATTGCGACCTGTTAATACTAACCTATCGTTCATTACATTTACCCAAATTGATTACTCCAAATATTTCACAACATTGGTTCGACCATCGTGATCGTTAAGCTTGTAGGTATTACACTGGTTAAAATACTTAGAACGTATCAAATGTAACGTGATTCCGGGAAGGGCTGGAAGACGATTTGGAAGGTATAAAGTCGATGGATTTGAATAAGATTTGTCATTTTTTGTCGTTTTATACCAGATGCTCCCATTCGAATTCCCACATCTCAACGTTAGGATTCACTTTCTTAAGAAATGCTTTTTTCCAAGCGGTTCTTTATACCGGTCTTGCAGCGACTTACCTTGTCGAATGGATGTGACACCTGTGAAATTATTATTTTTTAGAATAATTGCATAAGTGTCACATCCATTCGACAAGGTAAATCGCTCCAATCTTTATACCAGTTTTTGTACCGGTTATGCTTATCTTTGGGTTGTGCCGTACGTGTATGTATTAAAGTATTGACAATTGCATGGATTGCGACGCTAAGCGTTCCTTACCCTTTTGTCACTCGCGCCAATTTTAGTAACGTAACTAATCGCGCGTTTGCTTTTCCAACGTTGACATTTTGAGATACAAACAATATATTAAGTAACATTTATTTGAATGTTATTTGAATGCATGCAATTGTTGAGTAAATTACTAAGAACATTTTGAATTGATGCCAGAGTGCTCTGAAAATATTTTGATCCGTGGCAAAAATTTGAACTAAAGTTAAAACCATCGACACCCACGCGTTGTGCTAATAAGTGTTCAGCTGTTGGTAAAAGAGAGACCCTTGGCGAATGGAAGTGGATTTCTTCAGCCGGTAGCAGCACTTAGACCAAAAGGTTAGGTGTCAAGTCAATGTGGCATGTGTATAGGTTGTCAATATCTCTTCTCTGAGGTCGGGTTTCGAAATTATCGAATCTAATGGCCGTGAGTGTAATGTACCATTACAGTTGAGAGTAAGACTACTTTTTTATTCACCCTGTACCTAGTGATTTTTTTAAAATTCGATTTCGGTTTAATTACACGATATATTTATTCTCTTTACTTCAAATTAATGTAATGAATCGAAAGGTCTCATTATGAATCATATTTTCCCTGAATAACATAGTTATTTATATTTTGATTAATGTAAATCCCATTTTCGCATATACAAGTTGAATAGTTGATTTACCATTAATTTCAGATCATTGTAGAATTTGGGCAGGTAGCTAAACTTTCCCTCACCCTTTCTATCTAGTCCATAATCACTCTCAGATCCGGTTATATCTGGATTTCTTCAATTTCTATTTGCTTTGTAATATCAGCGGCTGAAAGATTTCGCCATGATTGGAGGAATCCTCCTATCCCTGTCGTTTTCGGCACAATGTTATCATTCTTACGGAAGAAGCTTTTGTGAGCACAACATGTAAAATTGATTACCATATTTCGACTGGACAGGACAGAGATCTTAAGGAGAATTAAGGTAACATCCAATTTATTTTAATAGTTGAACTCTGACAACGGCTTAGGAGCCCAAAAATCTACAATTTTATTAAAGAAACAGTTAATACTTCAACGAAAGATCAGATTTCAGTTTGCAGGACGCCATGTTGCTGCCAGGATAGAATGGACAGAAAGGAGAGTGATTTTTGATCTTTTCAAATTCAGTTAGGGGTTAGGGACAATACGACCATTTTAGTGCATTTTGTTCGTGTATTCGGTAGATGTGTTTTTTTATTAATCAGTAAGTGCATGTATACACGACTCCAAAAGTGCATTACCACCTGCGATTCTCCTTTTCCTGCAATAGCAGGGAACCCAGAAAGCTCGGCGATTGGGTTGGTTGCGAATTCGAAAGGCGTTGGACCAAACCTCAATTTTGTAACAAATATATCAGTGTGGCAAACTGCAAATAACAGAATAAAACGAATTATTAAAAATGACAATTTTATTATCGTGGCGGAGTTGGATGACATCAAAAGTTGCAACATGATCTTACTTAAGCAGCTCAAACAAGATGAATGGCAAGAAACACATATCACAGGAAAGCATTTATCTCCTCCCCCCGCAACAAAAAATAATATCATAAAAAAGAAAATAGTTACATAATGTGAAGGTTTAATGTAAAAGCCTCACCAAATATTTTGAAAGTTGACGACGGAAAGGCAACAACAACTGAACCGAAGTGCATATGAATGAATTGTGCATAGATATTGCAGACGTAAAATGAGGATACGGGTTTCGTATTTTTCTAAAAAAAAAGTTGCGTGGGGCACGTACCCCTCCAAACCTTTGATCACGAAATATGAAAAGTGCTAGTAACACTATGTCAAATGTGTGTAAAGGGCATGAAGAATTGAAACGAAACTTTATGTATGGACAATAGGCCAAAAATAAAGCAATATGGGCTTTTATGTTCTGTGGAAAAACGATTTTAGGGAGTAAAAGTCCCCACGCAACATTTTTAAAGCTGACGCCTAAAAGGCAAGAAGAAGTAAATCGAAGTGAATGAAATTGTGAGCAGAGATTGCAGACGTAAAATGAGGATTGGGTTTCGTATTTTCTTAAAAAAATGTTGGGTGGGGCATGGACCCCTCCAAACAGTTGATCACGAAATATGAAAAGCGCTAGTAACACTATGTCAAATGTGTGTAACAGACATCAAGAAGAAGAAGCAAAAAATATGTTTTTATTTTCTGCGGAAAAACGGTTTCAGAGGCAAAAGAACCCACCCCAAACTTTTTGAAAGCTTAGGCTCGAAAGATAAGAAGAAGTGAATCAAAATGAATTAAATTTTGCACAGATATTGTAGGCATAAAATGTGAGTATACGGGCTTCGTATTTACCTGGAAAAGACGGTTAGATGGTGCACGGAGCCCCCAAAAATTTGATCACGAAATATCAAAAGTTCTAGTAACAGTATTTCACATGTGTGTAACGACATCAAGAATTGGAACATAACTTCGTGTATGGACCATACGGAAAAAAAAAGGAATATTGTTTTTTTATTTTCTGTGGAAAAATGATTTTAGGCGTCAATCGTCCCCATGCAACATTTTGAAAGCTGACGCACGAAAGGCAAGAAGAAGTGAACCTAAGTGAATGAAATTCTGAACAGATTGCAGACGTAAAATGAGGATACTGGCTTCGTATTTTCCTGAAAAAAAAAGATTGTGTGGGGTACGGACCCCTCCAAACCTTTGATCACGAAATATCAAAAGTTCTAGTAACAGTATGTCAGATATGTGTAATGACATCAAGAATTGCAACATAACTTCGTGTATGGATTATACGCAAAAAACAAAGGAATATTGTTTTTTGTACTTTCTACGGAAAAGCGGATTCAGGAGGCAAAAGTACCCACAACAAACGTTTGAAAGTTGACGCCTGAAAGATAAAAAGAAGTGATCCGAAATGAAAGAAATTTTGCACACATATTGTAGACATAAAATATTGGTATACGGGTTTCGTATTTACCTGAAAAAGAGGGTTAGGTGGGGCACGGGCCCCTCCAATCATTTGATCACGAAATATCAAAAGTTCTGGTATGTCAGATGTGTGAAACGACATGAAGAATTGCAACGTAGCTTTCTGTATGGACAGTACGCAAAAAATAAACGAATACGGGTTTTTATGTCCTGTGGAAGAACGATTTTACGGGGCGAAAGTCCCCACGCAAAATTTTTAAAGCTGACGCACGAAAATCAAGAAGATGTGAACCGAAGTGAATTAAATTGTGAACCGAGATTGCAGACGTAAAATGAGGATACGGGTTTCGTATTTTCCTGATAAAAATGTTGTATGGGGCACGGACCCTTCCAAACCTTTGATCACGAAATATGAGAAGTGCTTGTAACACTATGTCAAATGTGAGTAAAGAACATGAAAAATTGCAACGAAACTTTGCGTATAGACAATACGCGAAAAAAAGGAATACGTTTTTTTAATTTTCTGCGGATAAATTCTTTCAGGGGCAACAGACCCCACCCAAAGCTTTTGAAAGTTGACGTCCGAAAGATAAGAAGAAGTGAATCAAAATGAATGAAATTTTGCACAGATATTGTAGGCATAAAATGTGAGTATACGAGTTTCGTATTTACCTGAAAAAGAAGGTTAGGTGGGGCACAGACCCCCCAAACATTTGATCACGTAATATCAAAAGTTCTAGTAACAGTGTGTCAGATGTGTGTAACAACATCAAGAATTGCAACATAACTTCGTGTATGGACCATACGTAAAAAACAAAGGAATATTGTTTTTTTAACTTTCTACTGAAAACCGGTTTCAGGAGGCAAAAGTACCCACCGCAAACTTTTGAAAATTTACGCCCGAAAGATAAGAAGTGAACCAAAGTGAATGAAATTTTTCACGTATTGTAGACATTAAATGTGCTTATGCGGGTTTCGTATTTTCCTGGAAAAGACGGTTAGGTGGTGCACGGACCCCTCCAAACCTTTGACCAGGAAATATCAAAAGTGATAGTAATAGTATGTCACACGTGTGTAAAGAACATGAAGAATTACAACGAAACTTTGTGTATGGATAACACGCAAAAATAAATGAATACGGGTTTTTATATTCCGTGTAAAAAACGATTTTAGGGGCAAAATCTCCCCCCAAAATGTTGAAATTTTACGCCCGAAAGGCAAGAAGAAGTAGCCTGAAGTGAATGAAATTGCGAAAAGATATTCCAGACATCTAATTAAAGAATACGGGTTTCGTATTTTCCTGGAAGAAACGGTTGGGTGGGGCACGGAACCCCCCAAACATTTGAACAAGAAATATCAAAAGTGCTAATATCTGAATGTCAGAAGTGTAAAAGGCCATGACGAATTGCAGTATGGACAATACGCGAAAAATAGACGAATACGAGTTTTTAATTTTCTGCGGAAAAACGGTTTTAGAGGGCAAAAGCTCGCACCGAAAAGTTTGAAAGTTGACGCCCGAAAGGCAAATAGAAGTTAACCGAACTGAATGGAATTGTGAACAGATATCGCAGACGTAAAATGAGGGTATGGGTTTCGTATTTTCATGAAAAAAAAAACGATTGCGTGGTGCACGGACCTCTCCAATTCTTTGATCACGAAATATGAAAAGTGTTAGTAACATTAGGTCAAATGTGTGTAAAGGACATGGAGAATTGCTGCGAAACTTTACGTTCTGACAATACGCAAAAAATAAATGAATGTGGGTTTTTATTTTCTGTGGAAAACGGTTTTAGAGGGCAAAAGCTATCACCCAAAATTTTGAAAGATTACGCCCGAAAGACAAGAAGAGAACCGAAGAGAATGAAATTGTGCAGAGATATTTTACACACAAAATAAGGGAATATAGATTTCGTATTTTCCTGGAAAAATACGGTTGGGTGGGGCACGGAGCCCTCCAAACATTTGATCACGAAAACATTGTAAGCGTTAAAGCTGCCTCCTGTAATATTATAAAATAGTACATATACTGTTTGTGCTTACTGTTGAACTTCTAAATTTGAAAAATCGGATGGATACACTTGTGAAACACGGAAGGTCTTATTTTACATATCCAATATCTACACTCAATTTCTTTCGCTTCTGTCCACTTCTTCCGCCACCAGACGCCTCGGTCCACCCAATTTTTTTTTCTTTGCAGGAAAATACGAAACACGTATTCGTTCATCTTACCTCTACAATATTTGTGCACAATTGCATTCACTTCGGTTCACTTGTTTTTGCCTTTTGGGCGTTAATTTTCAAAATTTTGGGTGAGGGCCTTTTCCCCTTTACCGCTTTTCCACAGAAAATAGAAAACGCATTAGATTTTTTTTGCATATTTCCACGACACAAAATTTCGTTGCAATTCTTCATGTTCTTTAGGCACTTCTGGTATACTATAATTAGCAGTTTTGATATTTCGGGATCAAAGATTTGGAGGGGTCCGTGGCCCAACTGACCGATTTTTCCAGGAAAATACGAAACCCGTTTTCCCTCATTTTATGTCTACAATATCTGTGCACAAGTTCACTTCGGTCCACTTGTTATTACCTTTCGGGTCTGGGTTTTCGCTCCCTAAAACAGCTTTACCGCAGAAAATAAAAATACACGCATTCGTTTATTTTATGTGTAGTATCGACCTACCAAAGTTTATCAAAATCGGAGTGTTCCACTTGGGAAGTGTTACTTGTCAGTCATTGTAGAACTGTTTTCCTTGTTACTCCATCAATAAAAATTGTCTGACAAGTAAAGGGTCAAATTGGATGAATCGAGTTGCGGGATGGGATAGAGGATGGGATAGTGCGACTGATAGAGGATATGGAAATATGTATATTTGCAAAATTATAAGGGCTGAACACATAAGAAACGGAGGGGGTCAAAATTGATGGGTAGGAAAGCTATGCTATTGAAATACATCAAATAAACTGTTGTATCATGAAAATAGTGAGATATAGACAATGCAAACGGTGATAGTTTCACATATTGACAGAAGAAGAATGGGCAGAGTAGATCACGAACCTCTGGCGGCACCTTGAAATCCGTCATTTTGTAATCTGTGGTAATTTTGGAAATGGAAAGGTAGTGACGTGATATATCAATTAGTCTCAAAAGTCAATTATGAACTTTAGTGATCGTTTTCTGTACTTATTTGTTAGATTTAGGATAATCTTCATAGTTAATTACGAAAATCTAGAAGACTGATATTCGTATGTTGAAAGTTTGGGCTATCACGAAAACACATGTAAGTTGAACATGTCCAAAGCCAAGAAAACCTCGAAATTTGATATCCAATTTGTATATTATTATATTTCACTGTTAGTTTTCTTGGTTTGTAGATATGTGAGTTATTTCTTGTCCATAATACGACTAATAATGCTAAAAGACTCACAAATCAAATTTAGTTCGTACCTTTAGCATTTCTTACAATCAACGTACAATTGTAGTTCTTAGCCTTTCGAAAATTATGAGCCTCATAGACTCCTTCTTTCTTACAAATATTAGTATCAATAATACAACCTATTAAAAATTATCTTAACGGTAACCCACCGACAACCTGTAAAATGAAATGGAGTATTTCATTTAAACGAACCACGATTATGCTCTTTAGGCTAAGGGAGACAATGATTAAGGCAAGTGAATGTTGATGGAAGATATGATGGAATGAGAATGTGCAAGGAAATTGAAGTATCAGAAGAAAACCCACACACGATACGATGGTGTCCACCACAAAATTTCTTGGCTGAGGATCGAACCAGAGGCCCCACGTACCAGAGGCAAGTGTTTACCACTGAGTCACCTTGTCTTCCCTCAATCCCTAAGAGACGCTGGCATCCAGTTAAGAATAACTGACATAGAAAAACGTACTTACCATTTTCGCACAAAGGAAACTCCACGAATCCCACATTCTGACCGTTTGTACTTCTTGTATGTTGGTTTATCACACTTATTATTTAGTATATCGATACATCTGTCAGAATCGTAGTGTTTCCTCCAAAGTAGGAGCAGAGTAACTTAGTGATAGAGCGCTTACTTCTGGTGTGGGATGAACCTCGTTCGATCCCAGACTAAAATTTGTAGTGGATGCCATCGTACCCGTGAGATTTCTCGGAATTATCCTGTTTTCTCTTACATTCTCATTTCACAAATTATTTCTCAAAAATTAGCTTCCATCTATTACCTCTCTTTATTATTGGATCGGATTTCAGTTTAGCATCCCTTCTGTAGCAAAATTACATGAGATATGGAACTACGGATTAACGTGAGATACGAACTGCTTGTGCTCCCGCCGCGAATCGGAGCCGGGTCTCCTATGCGAAAGTCGCAGACGCTACCCCATAGCCATGCGTGATCTCTCTGTCTTCATTGGCCTATAAGGCATAACATTTAAACTTTATGGACTTCAAATAATTTCAGTTCTTCCTCGATAGCCAATTCTATACTGAGACAAAGTAGATCAATCAAATGTGTCCATCTTAGCTTTTTTATAATCTTAATGATGTTCTTGTAAATTTGACCGTGTTCTAAGATTCCTGTTAGTTGAAATATCGTATTTAATTGTAGTTAACTTGCTTCGGTCAACGTTTCATAAAATATCCCCATAATTCTTCAATTTATTTGAGGTGACCTTTGTGCTGCCTCTGTACCATATTGGGTTATGCATTAATGGAAGCCATGGCTAAAAATAATATACATTTCCTTTCCCCCGACTTCAATCCAACATTTTGTGTTCGAGTTACGGCTGTTTTGGGCATTTTCCGACTGTTTTTTGGCTGGTCATAGCGCCAAAAGGAAACATTGTGCACCCAGGTTGTCTTATCATGGTGTCAGGAGTGAGCTCTCAAACGTTGTCGGTGTTGTTTTGAAACACCCTCTATATTTCTTTCCTCTTTCTGATTAGCTTATCTTTGCTAATCAATTTCCAGTATTCCCAAAACAACCCAAAAGTGAATTAAATTCACTAAATCGCCTTCCCCTATGCTTTCTTCTTGTATAGTACTTATTATATATTTATATTGTAATTGACAGAGATTGCCAATATTGATTGAAATATCTGGTTAAAATTCTATTAGAGGAATTCCCTCTCAGTACAGAAATTACCTACTTGCATTCTACCGCTATTTTAGGCGAGATGGGATTAAGTAAGATGGGAATTCCCATCTCACCTAAAATGGTAGACATTCTTATTTTGGAGATATAAGTGGCTGATAAATCGTTAGGCCAGGTGGGATTAGGCTAGATGGGGTGAAATCATCTGAAAAGGTATGGGTACGGTAGGTAGCGGCATGAAGTCACGCCTATCTTTGCCCATTGTAATTGCTTAGAAAGTGGGAGGACGCCGTACATAGTCTTTTGGAGATGGGGATAGGGTCCCCCGCGTTCCCAAGCACTTTAACCCCTATTGCTAAGTATTAATTGCTGTGAGGACTAACGAAAAATATTATGTGATAATAATAATAATAATAATAATAATAATAATAATAATAATAACAATAATAATAATAATAAACTATCTGAATGATACAGATATTTTATCAACTTTCATTACAATTGCTGTGGGTTCCCATGAATCTGGTTACATTGTTTTTGTAAGGAATAAAGAGGCTTTAAACAACAATATGATTTGTATAAAAGAAAAAAAGCCTTATCAGGCTTTACAAGGAACTAAGCACTGACAAGTGACCTTGTGTCTGTTTTTCTAAACACAATGTTACGAGGCACAGAAGCCACCACGCCTGTGGTGTGCTTGCTTTTTTGCCTCAGGCAGCTTCAGTACTAAAATTAAGACTTCGCCTCAGGCAGACAGTACTAAAATTCTGTCAATGTATGTGTAGCTATCAATCAATCACACAGGTTCTTTAAAACGCTGAATTTTACAAGAAATGTTTTGTCCATCGGATAGGAAGCGAACGAATCCCATCGTACGTTGTAATCCCTTTCCCTCTTTTGCACATTGTGTGAAATTTAACTTGTACACTCTAGTAAGTTACAGAAAAGAGAATTTTTTTTTGTAAAAAATGACATTATCGAATACGATTGACCATTATATTCTTTTAACAGTCGTCGTACTTAGTTGTCTGCACTGAAATTCCCATAATGTGCTTTCTTCTTTTCTAATATGAGCTCCGAGCATCTTCGTGGCTAAGTGGTTAGGGTATGTGCCTTTGGCGTGAGAGACCCGGGTTCGATTCCGGTGAGAGCTCATGTAGTTCGGGTTTCTCAATTAATCAGTAGGTCCCGTGTTATATAGCCTCGCTGCTGAAAGGGACGACAAAATCAACTCAACTCATATTGAGCACCATAGGATATATAACTCCGAGGTGAATTTCGTCCCTAGAAAACCTTCCAAAATCATCAACGGTACGAAATATGTCTGCAATGCAACATGTCTATCATTTCGAACTCTATGCTCTGTGACCTAGTTTGCTTTTCATGTTTTCAGTAAACTAGACAGACAAAAGGAAGAATAGAGGCTTTCTTCCAGAAAATTGTGTTCGAGGGTGAGGGGTCACACAGGTTCGTATCCACGAGGAGTCTAAGGGGCCGGGCTCACCCAAAATTTTTACATTAGAATGATTTATGAGCATTAAAGTAGTCAGCCATTAGGATTTTTTTTTGATTTAGGATGATACCAGATTCGACTCCTGGTGTAAGCTCAACTTTCAGTCCTATGCCATTTGCAGGTCTCGTCTCATACAGATTCGCTGAAAAGCCTCTAAACATGTGCTATGACTAGTATGCGAACTAAAGTTTTTTTCAGCAAAAGAGAGAGAAATTTCTTGCTTTAGACTCTGCCCTGTAATCCAGTTTTTCTGGAGGCGAGATAGTATGGTTGGGAACGACCTATCAGATTCAAGTTCCGAACCCACATTAAAAAGACCTTCCTTTATAACCTTGGTGTTGTATAAGAGCGAAAAACAAAAATATACTGATAGCTCCAGTAATAGATATTATAGCAAAGAGATTTAAAAAGTAGGTGGTTTTGAAATAGAGAAAGGACAGTACCTGAGCTTTATTAGTATTAATAGCATATATTACCCAATTTGCTAAGTTAAAATGAAAATTTAAAAGCGTATCTCCGTATTTCATGTGTTTAGTACTCGGTTCTATTTATACCGGTGAAATATGCTGTTTTCGTTTTTAATGGCATCGTTTTTAATCGATTTAAACAGCATCGGAAAGATCATTCATCATCTCGGCGACCCCAAATATCATGGATTCGACACCAATAATGGTCATTTTCGATCATTTATATATATATATATATATATATATATATATATATATATATTTCCTCCTCCCCTATGTTGCGGGCCATGGCAACGAAAGTGTCACTGTTCATCTCAGCGACCCCCCACAAGTGTGGATTCAGCACTAATTAACGGTCATTTTCCATTATCTTTAAATATCTCTTCCTCCCTTTCCCCCAAGTTGTGGCGTTGAATTTGAATTTAAACATGATCGAAAGTACCACTGTTCATCTAAGCGACCCAGAAAACTATAAATTTGACACTGATAGTGGCCATTATAGATCATTTTATATATCACTTTCTCCCCTTCCCGCAAGTGGCGGAGCTGATTTTGAATTTAAACCGGATCGAAAATGTCACAGTTCATCAGAATGATCCCGAAAACTATCGATTAGGCACTAATATTGGTCATTTTTGATTATTATTATTATATATAGATATTTCCTCCTCCCCTATGTTGCGGGCCATGGCAACGAAGGTGTCACTGTTCATCTCAGCGACCCCCCACAAGTGTGGATTCAGCACTAATTAACGGTCATTTTCCATTATCTTTAAATATCTCTTCCTCCCTTTCCCCCAAGTTGTGGCGTTGAATTTGAATTTAAACATGATCGAAAGTACAACTGTTCATCTAAGCGACCCAGAAAACTATAAATTTGACACTGATAGTGGCCATTATAGATCATTTTATATATCACTTTCTCCCCTTCCCGCAAGTGGCGGAGCCGATTTTGCATTTAAACCGAATCGAAAATGTCACAGTTCATCAGAATGATCCCGAAAACTATGGATTAGGCACTAATATTGGTCATTTTTGATTATTATTATTATATATAGATCTCCATTCCCGTGCTGCGGCACACGAAAACAGAATTGTCACTGTTAATCTCAGCTACTCCTAAAACTATTGATTCGACACTAATATTACTAAGTTTCGATCATTTTTAAACGTCTATCCCTCTCTCCTCCATTGCACCCTCCCCCTTCCCAACTATTAGGGCTGAACGTGGTTTGAAACAGCATCAGAAGTGTCACTCTTTGTCTCATCGGGCCGAAAACTATGGATTTAACAGTAATATCGGTCATTTTTGATCATTTTCAAACTTCTCTCCTTCTCGCCCTCCCCTACGTTGCTTCGTCAAAGTGAATAGCCTAAAGTAATCCCTGTCCCTAAACTCATGTATATTGAAAATTTGATTTAGATCGGTCGGGTGGTTCAAGAGTGATGAAGTCACAGAGCCAGACATTTTTATTTTTATTTTATTTTTTACATATATCTGCCCCCTCTCCCTCCCCTACGTTGTCTCGTCAAAGTGAAACGATCAAAACACACCCAAGGCCAGACCTTCATATTTGTTGTGGTTCAAAAGTTATTAGGTTTTATTAGTTTCTATTTATACGTCCCCCTCCCCCCTAGGATGTACTGTTAAAGTGAAATTAAGAAAATGTTTCCACATCCAAACCTCATATATCTTGAAAATTTGATTGCGATCGGTCGGATATTCAAGATATAGTTCAAGAGTTATTAAGTTACAAAAATAGTGGCTTTCAGTCTTATATAAATTGATATATATATCCTCCTCCGCCCCCACGTTGCTTCGTCAAATTTAAATAACACGATCCCAGGGCTGAGTCTCATCTATTTTGAAAATTTGATCAAGATCGGTCGAGTATTTCAGGAATTAATAAACTTTATTTATTTTTACACCCCCCATAAATCATCAAAGTGAATAGCCTAAAACCAGCCCAGCCGTAAAACTCATCCATGTTTCAAATTTGATTAAGATCAGTGGGGTGGTTCGGGAGATTTAGTGTCACAAACATAGTGTTTCTCAATGATACATACATATATATATATATATATATATATATATATATATATATATATATTAGTAATGTCGAATCTAGATTTTTTCATATGCGGGCAACGTAAAATTTTAGGGCACATTCCACCAGCCCCCCTTCCAACAGAACGGCGAATGCATCGTTTTTACCACTAGAGCAATCCTCTACATTGAGTCTTTTCCCAAGTAGGCAGTACTGGCTTCGATAGAAGGAAAAAAAGTTTGAAGGGCCGGATCGGGACAGTGAAGAGAAGAGTGGCAGTGTTGGGCAAATTTCAATTGAATTGACAATTAACAATTAATCTGTAAATTTAATTGTTAATTGCAATTGACAGCGGAAGTAAGTAATGGTTAATTGTTAATTGCAGTTGGCCATTAATAAAGGAGAATCAATTGCAATTAATCAATCGATTGAAAGTAATTGCAGTGGAAAGTAATTGCAATTGAATTCAGTCATTCAATTGCAATTGAAATTAATTAGCAATTAATTCAATTGCAATTTCTGATTTCCACAGCAATTACTTTCAATTGATTGATCAATTGCAATTGATTTTCCCTGTCTAATTTTCAACACTGTAGTTCAGAGAGAGTGTGGGGCAATGAAAACTTTAGCCACGACCCACCATCCATCGTCACTCATGACCCACCGTGACCCGCTCTGTCCCACCACCCACCATGAACCACTTTTACACACTGTGACCGAAGACTCACCGACACCCATTGTCATGAACTCTGACCCATGAATCATGCCCTCTTCTCTACTGACTGAAGAGTTTAAACTTGTAATAAAACAAGACTATGCAATTATCACTCATTGGATTTTGAATTTCTACGATCAATCACTCAAGCAACGCTCTATTACAATAACGGTGGATCTGACCTTTCTAATATAAATAAAATAGAGTTTTGCTTGAGTGTCTGTCTCTCTATCTGTGTGCGGCCCGTGGACCAGACGACTGTACGAAAGTTTTCAAAATGTCGTCGCGGGTAGCTTGGTCTAGGCCCCAGATCAAGAGAAAGAGTTTCTTTTTCAACCGGGACCGGCCTGGGAATCAGACAAGTTGGCCGAGAGTTAACAAATTTTGGACACGGATACCTTGGTTCCGGTCCCAGACCAAGACGAAGCGTTTTTGACTAAATTAGAACCAGGGGGGTCTCAGGAGGGCGTTAACCGAGACATGTAAAAGTAGTAGAAAATGACCGATATTAGTGTCGATTTCATAGCTTTTCCGGTCGCTGAGATCAATGGTGATACATTCATTAGCGATGATTTTCTAATTCAGCCACCATTGTATGCCGGCCGGGAGTCACCGGGGTGGAGAATTGCGAGACATGTAAAAATAATGGAAAATGACCGATATTAGTTTCAAATCAATAGTTTTCACTGTCGCTGAGATGAATGGTGATACTCACACAGGCGTTGACTTCCAAATACTGCCCCCATCGGCTGCTGGCCAGAGGCGTGGTTTTTTTTCAAACTTGGAACCAGAGGATCATAGGGGCTTTTATCGGAATATGTAAAAGTAGTAGAAAATGGCAGATTTTAGTGTCACATTCATAGTTTTCACGGTATCGTCTGGAGGCCAGAGGCGATTTTTTCACAATTCGAACCAAGGGGGTCTCAGGTGGCGTATAACGGGATGTGTAAAAGTAGTAGAAAATGACCAATATTTGTGTCGAATCCATATTTATCGGGATTGCTCAGATGTATAGTGACAACCCCGATAGTGTTTACGTTCAAATTCAGCACCCATCGGCCTTCCCAATGAAAACACATGTATATATACTATTTTGTTTTCCATGTAGTTAACATTGTCATAGTAGATTAAATGATAAAATTCGAATTAGTAATTCTGTTCTACATTGCTCCATACATACACTGGTGCTAATCCCGGGGGATGAAAGGGACATGCCCCCTTCAATCTTGGAACTGGGGAGATTGTCCTCTCCAATAATCCGATTTGAAATGTGTTTTTTTGGGAGAGAAATTTGATTATTTTTGTCCGATCGCTAGAAAGGAAAGCGAGATGAAATTAATGTCCACTCAGAATAAGCCTCAAATCTGCCCACCTCCCAATGTTGAAGACAATTCTTTTCCCCTGATCCTCTACAGCATTGTTTCTCGGCAAGAGAAGTATTTTGAACATCGCTATATATATATATATAATATGGGAACGATCTTACCCGTCCCCCCCCCGCAATGTTGAAGACAGATTTGCGCTGTTCCATACATACCTGTTGTTTCTGGTTTCTTTTTGTCCATGAACTCAAAATCCTGGACAAGGCTTGCTTTTCAATTCTGTCCTTGAAAGAGTCTGTTATCTTATTCCATATGCAAAGTCTACTTTCCACAATTTCAATAACGGTTAAAATATCGAATGGAAAAATTCCTGCCATCTCTAAAAATCTAAGAAAAACTAGAAAGGTAAGAATGCAATAATACACAACCTTTTCATCCAGTCACTGTAGCTAACCTGCAGAACTCTATCAGGGGTCGTTCCCGGTACAAAGGGGAGAGGGAAAACTTGGATACATAGCTTTGGTCTTTGTTTTCAATTCCCATTCTACACATTATTTTTTTAAAATGGGAGATCTGGGATAGTTTTGGAAGTGAGAGAAAAAATCTGGAACAAGTGAAGCATGAAGTCACATCCCTATTGTTGAGATCACAATCAAGAAAATGCCAAGTGAGCAACTTGCCCTTGGAGCTTGGGAAAGAGTGTTTGATTGCGTTGGTTTCGTTTCAAAATAATAATTCTACTTTGACTTGTCAAAAAATATTGTATTCAATCATTGCTTATTGAGTGGAACCGGGAAAAGTGATCTGCACACAATTCTGATAAAATAAAAGGAAGTAATAATAATCAGGATTTTTTCCATATGCTTATGTTCATGTGTATCAAAATTTGAAAATTACGCTTAAATTAATTTACAGAATGTATTGAAATTTAAATGCATTAATAGATTAAAAAATATACCATCAAAGTGTGTGTGTGTGTGTGTGTGTGAGAGAGAGAGACAGAGAGACAAAGAACACAAATTAAAAATTAGTGGAAAATAATCAAGAAATTGGTTATCTAAATTTCCTATATTCTATTTGGTAATAGCTATTTAGTGGGAAACCAGTACTCTTCAAACTTCCCACATTTTATACTTATTTAATAAAGGGAATTAGCTACTCCAAAACAGAGACTGTAAAAAAAGTAATAAGCTGTTCCGAAGTTGTTTATAGGACAAGATAATATTATGACACAATTATAATAGAAAAAATGGAAACAACAAAATTCCAAAGACAAGAAACGAAATAAAAATACACAGCGCCTTGTCACTCATTCTCTTCATCTAACCCACTGGCCGGCCGACATTATCGGCCAGATGTGCATGCAATCATAAGAAAAGATTGCCACCGACAAAATCGGTGTCGGCGATACCGCCGACATAATCAGGGGCTTGGCCGACAGCATCTGCGTGTCGGAGTATCGGTGCCGTGTGTAAGCTACAATTTGAGTACATTGAAGTCGATTTCACCGCCGATATTATCGATGCTTCCACCGATATTATCGTTGCCCTGTGCAAACGCACTAAGACTTCTCTTTGATCTGTATGTAAACTTTTTTCAGCTGATGCAAAAAATAAGTGAGTTTGTTCTATGCTCTACAGTTCGAAACTGATTTTATAAGATGAACAGACTTCCGTCACTTGAAAACAACATAGACAGATTTTCTGAAGCTTTCGTACGTTGTTAGCTACAATATTGCTGTACAGGTAATTATTCGCAGAGATGTTTACATAGAATCAAGGAAATTTTTACGATCTATGAAGAGAGAGAAAGCAGACTTTGCTCTTATTTGCTGTCAATCTGCATTCCATCGGTTTCTTTTTCTCCGCGGACAACCCTAAGTTCACGCACGTGAACTAGCGAGGGCAGAGAGAGAAATAAAACCACCTGGTTAGACTCCTATCTGCTGTTCTGCACTGTTGCAAAATGCAGCCAATATCTTAAACAGCTTTTAAACGGAAGAAAATTAATTTTTAATTAGCGCGCTCTAATATTACCTTAGCAAGAAAAAGTAAAAGTGAACATGTAATATTAATACTAATAAACATTTGGCCGAATTTTGAACTCTATAAAATGAATAGTTTTTTTATAAAATTTTGGAAAGAAATATGCTATGTTGTTGTATATATAACGTTCTCCTCGCGTTCTCCCTCAGTTTTACTCCTACTATATATGAGAATTAACATTTTCCTTTATACTTATTATGGAAATAACAAAATGGATATTCAGAATAGTTTTGGTTTTTAAACACTTAATGCCAAGAAGCAAGCATATCTCGATGAAATAAGCATATCGTTTCGGTTGTTTCTTTCTTTCTTGACTCTTCTATCTATCTATCTAGTCGATCGCCTGAAGGCAAAACAATGCACAACAAACAAGCTGATTCGACACGTGCCAACGACAGAACGAAAGTCTTGATTTTAGTACTGAAGTTACACTCAGGCAAAAAAAAGCAAAATGCCCGCAGGCCTCTGTGCCTCGTAACATTGTGTTAAAAACAAAAACAGACACAAGGTCAGTTGTCAGTTGCTTGGTGCTTCGTAAAACAGCTAATAAGAGCTTTATACAAATCGTTGTTGTTTGAACCCTATTTATTCCTTAGAAAAACAATATATCCAGATTCACGGAAGCCCACAGGGAGTGCAATAGAAAGTTAAAAAAATCTTCATCATTCAGATCCTTTATTATTATTTATTATTATTATTATTATTATTATTATTATTAGTAGTAGTAGTAGTAGTAGTAATGGTAGTAGTATTAATATTACTACATAATATTTTTCGTTAGTCCTCACAGCAATTTATACTTAGCAGCAGGGGTAAAAGTGGTTCGGAATGCAGGGGACGCCGTCCCCCACCTTCAAAAATTTGTACGGCGTCCTCCCAGATCCTAAGAAATTACAATGGGCAAAGATAGGCATGGGGGACGGCGTGACGTCATGCCGCTACCTACTGTTTCCCTACCTTTCCAGATTCACTTTATCTTGCTTAGCAGGAAATCGATACAAGAATTAGTAGGACAGTTACTCTTTGTTGATAAAAATCGTAATTTGGCAGTTATTAAAAACAATATTTCTGTGTCTAGAGGTAGAAGAGAGGGGAGCATGGACCCTAATTTTTTGTCTACAATATCTGTCCAAATTTCAGTCATTTCAGTTCACTTTTTACCTTTCAAGCGTCAACTATCGAAATTTTGGTTTTGGGTTTTTTGCCCATAAAACCGTCTTTCCCCAAAAAAGAAAACAACATATTCCTTTATTTTTTGTCTATACAAAAAGCCTTGTTGCAATTCTTCATCTCCTTTACACACATCTGACAAACTGTTACTAGCAATTTTCAGTTTTTGTGATCAAAGGTTTGGAGGGGTCGGTGCCCCACCCAACCGATTTTTCCAGGAAAATACGATACCCGTATTCATTCACTTTATGTCTACAATGTTTGTGCACAATTTCACTCACTTCGGTTAACTTCTTTTTGCCTTTCGGGAGTCAACTTTCAAAATTTTATTTGGGAGATTTTGCCCCCCAAAACCGTTTTCCCACCAAACATGAAAAAACCTGTATTCATTAACTTTCTGCGTATTGTCCATACAAAAAGTTATGTTGCAATTCTTCATGTCCTTTAAACACATCTGACAAACTGTTACTAGCAATTTTCAGTTTTTATGATCATTATATTAAGGACTTTTATATTAAAACTTACGAACTTTATGTCCCTTTTTCTCTTTTGATTTTTCTTTTTTTTCGGTGGTGTTGAGGAGAGAAATGCTTTGCGCTGATATCTGTTTCTTGCCATTAACCTTGTTTGAACTGCTGAAGTAAGATCATTGTGTAACTTTTAATGTCATCCAACTCCGTCACGATAATAAAATTGTGATTTTTAACAATTCGTTTTATTCTCTTATTTGCAGTTTGCCACACTGATATATTTATTACAAAATTGAGGTTTGGTCCAGCGCCTTTCGAATACGCAACCAACCCAACCGCCGAGCTTATTGGGTTGCCTGCTATTGCAGGAAAAGGAGAATTGCAGGTGGTAATGCACTTTAGGAGTCGTGTATACATGGTAGGTTTCATAGCTGCAATATTAATAATCATAATGGCAGCTTAAGCTAACTAAAAGGGATCCTATTCTCTCTCCAAATTGAACAATTTCTAGCAAAGGATGGGTTAGTTATTGTTTGTTTTAGAGCCTTTTCCCCTCTCAGGGGAAATGTCCCTCAATAAACTTTGTTAAGGTGCCCCCAGGGCATCAAACTCCAGTAAACATGTTTTAAATAATTGTTCAGGTCAATTGGACCTAGGGTTTACTCTTCTCATTTTGTCACCCTAAAGTTGAATAGAGCCAACTTTGTATACCGACAAGGAGTAATGTATTTGAAGGTACTTGTCTTTAACATGCCTATAATAAATTTTGCTTGTTTAGTTGGTAGTATTTATGTGTAGTATTTATATTGGTGTATGTTTTTAGTAGTTCTGTATGAATTTGTGATTTTTACTGCGAGGACAGTGTGTTAACATGGGTTAATTTAGTACCATTTGTCTAACTCGAAGTATACTAAACCAGAGTAAATATTATAGTTCTGATTAATAAGTGTAAGGGTGAATTTTATCTTGTTTCTCTACGGCAGCGCCATCGTGTTCGCTTGCGGTAATCAATTGTTTGTTGACATTACGTCATTGCATGAGTTAGCAATATAGATTGTTTGATTTTAGATCCTTATTCTCAAATTACATCCAGTGGACATGGTTTTCGGTTCTTATGAGTGTTCGTTTCAATGAAATGGCATGAGATCTCGTAGTTTTGAAGATTATAGCTTGCTACCTCAATTAGACACCTAAATATCCGCCGAAATCAAGAATAACTTTTTTCTTAATAGAAGTAAGCCTACATGAGGTTACTGTTTGTTTCAAAACGCAATATTAAATTCTCTTTTCCCCTTGCTGTAGAGAGATTTCATTTTTGCTTTAGTTTTATCAGCAAATCAGAATTAAAATTATCGTTGACAATTTAACTTTCAGTGAATGCACGTACGAATTTTTTTACAAAATTGCTAAGTAAATATAAGTGGATGCTTCGGAACAAAGAGTCCGTGGTTCGATGAATGTTATCGTGTAGTAGTTTAAGCGTGACGGATTGTGATAATTATAGATTTATTAGTGGATAATGTAATATGTGTATGGCCTGCGTGTAAATGTATGTAACAGGGTGTCTGTAAAATATTACTTCGCATGGAAATGAGTAAATGATGAATAAATGTAATGATATAGTAATAATACGATTATGATATAAAATATGAATGAGATGATAGGACACCTGTACTTAAACGGATAGCCCCAGTGTATATTATATATTGAGAATATGAACATGTTATCTGAAAATCTCTCGCGTTTTGACTTCTTCACTGATGCATTCATCCAACCAAGTTTGCTATTGAATAGTAGTGTATAGTTAGGAATTATATGTTACTTCACATTTAAGTATCTCACATTAACAGCTCCGGTTCTTAAGAATTTCATCAGATAAGGTAGCCTCATGTAGGAATTACCTTTGAAGGTTTACGGAAATGACAATTAAGAAACACAACTTCTATATCCTAGGATCATCTAAAAGTACAGGTTTGGTCATTTGTACCTTTAACATTCATGGACTTTCCGAGATTTTTTTCTTCGTTGCTTACCTTATTTACTTGGCAGTGCTCATATAGCTAATAGATTGGCTAGAGCCATACAATTAAATCAACCGCTACTATATTAATATCTAGGTCCGTTGCGTACCCGGACGTCGACCCCTAGTCCTCTTAAGTATTTTCGTATTTTCTTAATTAGATGATGATGAAAATTAAGGGCGTCCCAGACTTTGGCATGTCTGCACAGGGTAGCCACCGGTGATGTTTGGTCACTGAAATCACCGATCCAAACTTTAATTACTTTTTTTTATTTTGGCAAATTACTCGTTAGGGATATCTTAGTTATTACTCTAGTTTCGTTACTCTTCTGTACTTTCTTAGTTTTCTGAAAGGTCGGATGATTTTTTTAAATTCCCAAAATTAAGAATCTACACTAACCTTCCGGTATGGACGGGGTCTTCAATGGCGTTGACCCAATACGGTGAGTGGTGGGATTTCACTAAAGCCTTTGTCTTTCCGAAAATCCCATTGAGGGCACAGACTCGTCTCGTTGTTGAAGATATTTGTTTTCCGGCTATTTATTTGGTAAGCCGGACCCCTTTTGGCGTAAAAGAAAATATTTGGTTATAGTATATTTTATACGTAAATTCGACCACTTATCTTTCGTAGTTGTAGTATTCTGTTTCTTTCTTTTTACCTATTATTTCTTCTACTCCTTCTCTAAAGTTTTTTTTAATTTCAAATTTCCCAGTAACTTTTAACACCCCCAGTAACTTTTAACCAATTCTAATAATTCTAATCTACCCCCTAATAATTTCTAGCGCACTTCCTCTCTCCCAAATAATTTCTAGCACATATCAAATAACTTCTATCTCACTCTTAATAACTTCTATTACATTCTATCACTTAATCTGGTTATAACTGGTTTTGACTTCAAAAATCATTAAATCAGGTTATAACCGGTTGTAATCGTTATTTACGTCGTGGTTCGGAACAACTTTAATTTTTCATATATTCCCCCTTTTCTTAGTTATATTTCCCAGTTACGCCATGACGTAAGCGATCACCGTCCATGCTTGCAGTTTCCACTTGCGATGACTGGGAAAATGGCAAGTGAAAATGTAAGCAACGTAATGTTTGTTGTTTAGCTACAGGTATAAAAAAATTAAGTATTAAACATGTAACAAATGATAAAGTCACTTTTCGACAAAAGAAATATAATGTTACTATAAGAGCACAAATATTACATGCTGTTATATTTCCAATATATTCATCATTAACAATTTAGTACTAATGACACTATGGTGGCTTGGCTTTGGTAATGAATAAAGTGGTGGCTTAAAATGTTAATAGACTCACGTGTGTCTTCGGCTAGCCTGTTGATGCTGCGTCTTTGATGTCTTGCACTCGAGCATATGCACTATGAGTTCCAATCTTGTCTTCTCCACTAATTATTCCGGATGACGCTATACGTGTGTTGTCAACTTTATGACCTCAATCAAGTCGTGTTTTAAAGTTCCGCTTACATTCACAATAATAAAGGATTTCACTTGACTAATGATATAACAAACGTTTAATTTTCAACACTGATGTATGAATTATTAAACTGATAGTTCAGGCCTCTTCATCACAAACGAGATACAACCCAAAACGAACGGGCTACATTCTAAGCAGCAAGGTACGCTGCTCTTCGGAGGAGGGCGCGCCACGACGCGAAAACTGGGAGTAAGAAGTCTCCCTCAAACTGTCCGCTGCATACTGAATGCTTTGTTCAAATCACTATCATATACATGTTCTCGGTGCTAGAGCACCCAGATGATGACGTATACTACCAAGTTCTTTGGCTGAAGAAGTGCGGACATTCTAAATAATCAAATCAGCGTTGAGCACTGACAAGAAGTAAAGTGCTATTGCGACTTTCCCGTTTTTCTGGACTCAGAGAGCGTTCACAAAGGAAATCACTGTCTCTGCAACGGATGTCCATATTTGGTTACGAAATCTAACGGAAGTCTACTGACACAGATGAAAAGACATTCCAAAGCGATGACAAAGAGTTTCTAGAACATTTGGGTTTATACGAGGGTTGGTTAATAAAGTTCAGAATAAATCTATTTTCTCAAAGTTTCTCTTAAATCGCAAAAAATGAGCTGTAGGACGGTGACACGGTTTTGACTTCAAAAATCACTAAATTTGGTTCAAAAAATCACTAAATCTAGTTAAAAATCACTAAATATGGTTACAAAAAATCACTAAATCCGGTTATAACCGGTTTTGACTTCAAAAATCACTAAATTTGGTTACAGAAACAAAAAAATCACTAAATCTTGGTTACAAAAAATCACTAAATCTGGTTACAAAAATGAAAAAATTACTAAATCTGGTTACAAAAAATTACTAAATCTGGTTACAAAAAATCACTAAATCTAGTTACATAAATGAAAAATCACTAAATCTGGTTACAAAAAATCACTAAACCTAGATACAGAAATGAAAAAATCACTAAATCCGGTTACAAAAAATCACTAAATCTGATTACAAAAAAAATATCTCCACTATTTAAGAATGTATTAAAAAATGTAAAAGGGGTATAAATACTGACTTTAAAACAATCATTTCCATGTTACTAGTTGCTTATGTCTGAGGATAAAGTAACAAAAACACTTTTATGACTTAAAAATATCATAAAGTTAATTAAATTTTACTTAAAACTAAACCACACATAAATACTCACTAACACCTATCAACTACACTACACATAATTATATTTTAACTGTATCTTATAATGCCCCCAAGCTAATGTACTTACACCACCCTCTAGTATATATCTTTTGTCATCACTCGAATCTAATGCTAACTTATTTACAACTATGGTATATACATTATGCTTGCAACTTCGAATTAGATTTATATTTGTGTATGTTTTCGTATCATTGAATATGGTTCGCTTATAATCATTAAATTGTAACTCTTTTGCTACTACACATTTCGTTACTCCTTTTGCTTTTTTTCTTCTTTTTATTTTCAACTCTAAAGTCATACATCTTTGATCTTAACCCAATGAACTCTGTCATTATTTTACCACTATTTTCATCCTTCACCTTTCCTAATACTTTTTTGTTTACTAGTGGTATTCCATATTGATTATCCTTTCCATATTAACTTGTATCAAATAGATCAACCATTTCCTTTAAGTCTTTGTAGAAGTCATCTGAATCAATTTCATATATAAAACTATCAGTATCCATATAACATAAGCCTATATCAATATCATATTTACGTTTCATAATGTTATAATAGAAGTCATACATTAATAGTTTTGACAAATCTAGCACACTCATACCAACATATATAGGTTTGTTGAAGGTTAATTAATCTTTTTTTCATATGTATCGCACACAAATCTTCAGTAAGTATTGTTCTGTAATCAAAGTTCGGTTTCGCTACTAACTTTTCCACCTTCATTGGATCACATTCTAAGGTAATAGATGGTCTCTTTTTCCATTGTTTTACCAAATACGCTATTGTTCATTAACTTGTAAAAATCTTTCTCGAAATCATTCTTAGCTCTTGTTCTCATATTTGTATTTAGATCAATATATTCCTTTAACCAGTTTGATTGCTTGAACTCCAATACTCTATGAATTTTCTTTAAGATATATTTGTGACATATTTGTATGACATATATTTGTAGTTTCTGTAATGAATAACATATCTTTCTTTATTGTAAAGCGTTTTTAATAATTTTGAATGTTTCGATCCTGGTGGACACATTTTCTGGAGCTGATGGTAGATCTGAATGTTTATCATGTAAGTATTCTGTATATTCTAAATCAACTTCTAATATGTAGCCAGTTTCTGAATCATCTGGAATATTCATTATGTTTATGTAAAGTTGAACCCATTTAAAGTCTTTGCAAGGCATGTACTGACTCATAACCCATCCATATAAATTATTTGCATCTAGACAAGCTAAATAATTGGAAGGTTCGTCTTTGTTATAATTTTTCATATACTTATTATTTGCTTTTACATATCTCTTACTACATTGTGAAATTCCACCTCTTATACCTTTTCTATCATTAATAGTTTGTCATAGTCAGTTAACATTTCTAGTTTGATCTTAGTCATCTTTAACATTGAATCCCACGAGAAACCAGGAGCAGTGAAATACCAAGCAGGATCTAAACTATATGCTTTTAAACACACATCTCTAAAACTTTCAAATACATCAGCTAATATTAATACATCTGTCTTGTTATAAAGTTCTGTATATTCTCCTAAATTTTTAATTTTGAATGACTTCCAAACATTTTCCGCATGCTCATAATCTTCATCACTGGTGTGGGTTTTAGTAAGTTTATTAAAGAACATTTCTTTTGAAGGTAGTTTTGTTTCTTGTAATCTTTCAATTGAGTCAATATAATCATATCGGTACACACCTTTTTTAATTACTAAATCTAACAAATCATTAGGGAAGTACTTTGACGTTTCTCTATATTGTTCTTTTGTAAAGTTATTTGCAAGTTCTGCTAAACTCCTTGACATAAACCTAAATGAATATAGAAATCGTAAATGGCTCCCACTCTTTTTATCAACCTTCACATATTTTGAGTATGTTATATATTTTTCATCATTATTTGCAATTAGTTTTATTTCATTCTTATCATAAGCAAGTTCTTTAACAAACATGTGAATATCATAACCACTTAAGTTGTGAATAAATACTGGAAGTAAATTAGGATTTCGATAGCTTAAGTTACAATAACTGTGAGCTGCACCTCTAAACTTTCCAGTTAAATGATCATGATCTCTTACGTTTGCTTTATTTTTTATTTATCTCCTTCAAACACTTTCCTAATTCATGTTTCCATTCTTCTAACTTTTCAATCATGCTATCATTATCTTTAGCGAATTGTACTTTCTTCTTGTCTTTAGCGAATTGTACTTAACATATTTATTTGTTTTTAAACTGCTGGTGGTAAATCATTCAAGTTTTTCTCACATATATGACAACTATTGGAATTACTATATATCTCGTTCTCATCTTTAGTTAGGTCTTCATTTCAACTTTTTTGTTATGTATTTTCTTTATTTCTATTCCTTCTTTTTTTAACTTCTCCAGAAACACCTTTGCAGCATCTAAACCAATATAACTGACAGGACTTTTATACACACCATTTGAATATTTAATATAATAACAGAAACTCATTGGTAAATGCTTTTGATACTTCACAGTTTTATAACAATTATGCTCTACTTCTATTTTACATAACAAACGTTAAAAATCGGCATATATCGCAAATGGTACTCTCAATGATCTATTATAATTCTGGAACTGTATTTGATTGTCATATGGTTTTGGAAGTTCTATTCTAACAAATTCATACTCCTTAAAATATAGCTCATGTTCCTGTATTTGTATCTCATTTCTAAAATGTCTTGTTAAACACCTATCACAGAACAATTTCTCCTTATGCTTTGCTACTTGACTTCTTATTAATCTCGATAGATCCTTTATCCAGCAAAAATGATCGTTATTTTCATCTTTCATAAATAATAAATTGACGTGTTTGTCCTGCTTGTCTTTTGTGATTTGAAGTGGGTATATATTATATTCATCATCATAACTATACACGTTAATGGATATGTTACTTCTCTTATCAAAATTTACTATATCTTTTAACTGTACGGGAAATTTAATACTATTACAATATTTCTTTTGTAATTCATCCACAATTTCTTTATAATGTGAAGGTCGTTGAGGATGTGCTTGGTGGTCTATATGTTTTAAATAACTTGCATTAGAATACAAGAAACATTTATTATCTTTATTTTGAACATTAATCACTGCTTTCATATCTTTAATTGGCTTGGGAAGTTCAATATAGGAAGAAGCTCTCAATGGTACATATTTATTTAGTCTGATTTCCAAGTGTTTAATTTGATGTAATGACCATCCTGATCGTCTACCTTGAAATTACTCCATCACTCTACGTAGTATTTGTTTAGCATGGGTTATATATTCATCTAGGTCACTTGATTGTAATATTCTCTCATTTGATGTTTTAAAATTGCATTCTTGTACTTCTTTATCTTTAATATAATCACAAATGAATATAAGGTTGACTTTAAGTGGGTGGTGCTTTAATTCTTCCTTGATTTTGTTAATAACAACTTTCCCACTTATATTTAAAAACTTCACCGGATCTTTATGTCCTCCTATGTTTTCAATTGAGTTAGTTTGTTATCGTTTCTGCATTGCTGTTTCCTTTGTTTCAACTTTAATTGGCTAAATCTTCCATCTTGTTTAAATGGAAAATGTTTCTAATTTGTGATCTGTTTTGTTCATCTTCATGTTGTTTAATAAGATCAATAAGTTCAGCCCTTCTTAATCTGGAATAACCATTTATCCTCTTCCTTTTACAATGGTTTCTTAGTTCATCAACTTTCATTGTGTATATAACTTTCAATTCATCTGGTTCATTTTGATATTGTTTGATTTTTTGATTAATTCACCCTTATTTAAAGAACTATAGTCACGGATTTTTTTGACTTTACATATTACTTTTAGTTTTGTAATCGACATCTCCTTCATCTCCTCACCAGTAAAATTAACATTATTTACACTCATCCTATTTATATAGAAAAATACTGTATCTTTTTTTATCTTCACCAAATATTTTAGATCATTTTCATATTTTTTCATGTTATATATACCAACATTAGCATACTAATTTTCCTAACACAACTGCTAATGTTTGTACACCCCTGTCATTGTCTACATTTATTAGTGTGTTGTCTTAATATACGACTTTTATGGGATCACCCCATCAAAGTCACTATTAATATGATAAAAACTAAATCATTTTCATAATCTCACTCATCATAATCCTCACTATTACATTCATATTCATATTCTTATCCTAATTATCTTTTATGGAATAACCATAAAATATAAAATTTATATTATATTACTTTTATTTAACTATTATGTGAATTATTAAACCCTAACCATAAAACATAACATTTATAATATTATATTATTTAATTATTATGTGAATTATTATACCATAAAATAGAATATTTATAATATTATATTACTTTTATTTATTTAATTATTATGGGAATTATTAAACCATAAAAATAACATTTATAATATTATATTATTTAATTATTATGTGAATCATCAAACCCTAACCATTTAACAAATACTTTATTACCTTTCTTTCTCAATATTTTTTCTATCAACTACTCATCTTTATATTTAGTTTTTAATAATTCTGGTTCATAAAATCTTTTTCTAATTCTTCATTGTTTAAATCTTTAATTTTATATGTTGGTGGATTAGATGGTATAACCTCGTTAATAACAAACACTTCAGCTGACCAATTTGGTGTATAACATTTCTCAGACAAACTTTTAATTTTACTTATACGAACATAATCACCAATCTTATACTTTACTTAACAGACTTATATTCTTTCTTATTTACTTTTTTCAATATCACATGCTCATTTTTCTTATTCACTTCTACAGGTTTCACACCAATTGTTCTTTGTACTTTGTTATTATATTCATCAACCAAAGCTTGCAATATTTTTAACCACTTATAATTACCTTGAACAGTAAATTTTTTTTCACATATTTTGTTTAAGTGTTTTGTTAAATCTTTCAACAACAGAAGCTTTTTTAACACTATATGTTGAGTAATGATTAATATTGTTTTTTCTCATCAAATCTTCAAATTCTTTATTGTAAATCTCTTTCCCTTGATCTGTTTGTAAATTGTTGGGTTTTCTTACTTTCAACACTGATTCAAATGCTTCTGTAACATTCTTCACACTCTTATTTTTAATAACAGGAACAGCAAATGCATATTTCGAGAACATGTCTATTATTGTTAGTAGATACTTACACCCTTTATTGATTTTGGAAATACCTTTAAGTACTCTACTATCCATTTCTATAAGATCAGCTTGCCAAAGATCATCAATACCTTTAATCACAACAGTTAGTCTAGGATAGTTTTTCCTTGATGGTTTGTCAATTTCTTCTATAATGTCTTCTCTAATACCTTTACCTTCTTCTAGTCAATCAGGCTTTTTAACGAATTGGGATTTATTAGTACCACATACAACACATATACCTTTCTTAACATATCTTCCATTCTTTGTTTGTTCTACTCTAATGGTACCTTTCATTGCAACAGTTGATTTCTTACACTTAACACATCATTATTTATTAAAAGAAAATCATTAAGTTTCTCTTTCTATATACATAATAACTTGTAATAATTGTCCTTCTTTCAAAGCTGAAATTTTTTGTGCTTGAAACATACTTATATCACCCTTTTTAATGTTTAAAGGAAAATTTACCACTAAAGTATCGTTCAAAACTATATTTAGAAAGTATCTATCCAAACTTAATTCCATATGCATTATTTTTCAATTGTACAGAAACTTATAACCACTAGAAATATTAAATATTCTGAAAATTGGATCTGGAACATTCCTAGTTCTCACGACATAATAAATTTATAGTTACTTTTGCATAATTAAATTAAAACTATCCTTTTTCATCATTTGTAAATCTTCTTTTGTTGTAAGTGTATTTAATAGAGATGATATTTCTGACTTATATTGATTAAATTCTAAAACAGGACTTTGGTTTAAATAGAATAGCAACATTGTTATTGGTCTTATTAAATTCTTCCATATATTCACCTTTTAAAACCTCAATATCATCTTTCTTTATATGTATGTCTTGTAATGATTTTAATACATCTTCAAATTTGTTTCTGTTACTTTCAAATTGGTTAATAATATCACTTTTCACTGACTCGTGTTGGTTTAATGTAACAGCATCTTGGTGATCAATACCATTAGCTATATTAACTATTCTTTTCTGTGTAAAATCAATCCATGATCTAGAATTTGTTGTGATAATTTTATTTAGTTCAGATTTAAAATTTTTACGACTTATTAAATTTTGATGTACATAATAATTTTCTCTTTTGTATTTTTCAAGTTCTTCTTTCTTAACAACATTATATAAATCCCTTAAGAGTTGCAGCTGATTCTCACTAATATTAACGTTTGAAACATCTTTTTTATCTTTAACATTACCAAAAATATACATGCTCATTTATTATAAGAAAAATGTCCTTAAAATAATGTAAAAATTTATTGTATATATTTATCCATACTTATCTTAAACAAAAACTTTTATAGATATAAACTATGAAAGTACTTAAACCTAATAATATTTAATAATTTTAAACATATACATAACATCATTAAAAGAATACCCCTGATTTAGAAAGTTTAAGATCTTAAAGAAAGATGACCACATATAACTGAATTAAAGTCTTTTATTCGTTCATCATTGTAAAATAAGTTTTCGATACCAAGATATTGTACTAGTTGTTTAGGGGGAACACCACCACACGAATCAAGCACGTACTTTTTATTGCTATCTTTCCAATAACATATCCAATGAGTGCCAATGTTTTCTGGTTTATCAAAGTTAACTACACCACACTCATTTATATAGGGTTTTTGTGGAAGTTCATCACTCATAAATACACCTCCAAATCGTTTTATCTTTAATTCTTTAACCAACCTCTCTATATCGAAGTTGGTCAATGGTTTTAATTTTTTGACTTCTTTGGTTTACCTGCTCCCTGCTTTTCTTCCATAGGCATATTGTGCCTTTTTTGTTCTTTAATTCTTGTTTTTTTTTCTTAGCATCAAGCACAGTTCTAGTAATCGCTGCTGCACCACGTGCTAATGAACCGACTGAACCTAAAGCTGCTAAAATGTCTGGAATTGTAAATATAAAAGCACCCATATGTTCTTTCTTAATCTTTTTCATTTGAGCAGTAGTTAGAGTTAAATCCATTCCTTTACCTTCTTTAATTTTCTTGGCTTTATCATTAAGTTGTTTCTTTTTTAATACATGATCAATATTTAAATTCTTTAATTCACTGTAATGAACACTAAACATACAACCTTTAATAGAACACATCTTCCTATTTATTTTAGAAAAAATCTTAGTTTGTTAAAGTACACTTGTTTGAGCACCAGCAAATTTAATTAAACTATCATTCTCATCTGTTATCCTTATCTCAAAATTGTAAACCTTGTCTTTAGATATAGGAAAAAGTAATGGATAAGTAGGCTCATAAATAATACTATGATTAAACTCAGCATCTGTTTTAAATGATGCCATAATTCCTGTTTCTTTATGAGTATATTCAGTATCTTTAACAAACATATCGTCAGCTATATTACAGTGAACATTAATTGTATCAAACGAATGAAACTTTGGCAAATTACTTCCAATATGTGTTTTATTCTTTTCTAAAAGTTGAAGAACATTAAACCCGTGTACAGTACCTATACACCCAATTGTAACATCATTACTATCAGTTTATATTTTAACTCTTTTTTTAAATTATCTTCTGATAATGTTATGTTGATGGATTGAGATTTTAAATACTCATTAAGTGATTTTAAATTATATTGCCCTTCTGGTATAAAAACTTGTCTATCACATATGAGAAACTTTTTTTTCTGTTGTTATGTTTGGAGTTAGATATGTACTGTAAAACCCAACTAATCTTATGCTTAATTAGTTGTTATTGTTGTCTAATTCATAATGGAGTTTTTTCTTCAAAACAGAAGTATCACTCGTTAATTTAAATATCTTTGCCATTTATTATATAATAAATGAATGAGTTTCATTTACCTAGAGAGATTCCAAGAGAGAAAGTAATCAAGTTAATGGAGAATATTATTCAAAAGTTACAATATAGTTTAAAGAAGAAAAAGAGAAAACTACGAATTATTAGATGTGCGTATTACAGTTTGATTACGTTATCGGTTATACTTTCTGCAACAACTGGATTTATTAATATTTTTATACCTGTAACAATTTATTCAATATTAAGAACATCTCTTGCAACTGGAAGTGCTATTATAACAGGTTTATCATCTAAGTTAAACATAAGCAAAAGAAAAGACGAATATAAAGCCATTGTCACTTGTATTAACTCATTTAAAGAACAGTTAGAGATGATAATAACTTTAAATGGGGATATGGATGAAGAATATATAAAAGATACGTTGCATAAGATTAGAGGACAACTTAAAAATATAAAATCATAAAGGATTTGAGGATTTATCAAGTCTAAATCAAAATTTTCTTTATAATAAATGAGTAAGAAAACTATTAATTGGGATGTAAAAGAGATGATAAAAGAAACAACACCTAAGAAAAGAAATGGAGAACTTATACCTGATGATATTCGTTGTCTTATTGTGGGTCCATCTGGTTGTTGTAAGACATTTCTTTTATTTAACTTTTTATTACAGCCAGGTTGGTTAACCCTCGAGAAGTCGCGCTGAAAAAGTAACGCGAGTAGTCGCGCGCGGTCGAAAGGACCGCACGAACATAATGTGTTGCAAATATCGTTTTAAACATTTTTCTTGTATTAGAAACGTAATTTTGTATACTTTCTGATTAAGAGGGAATAACATTTTTAATATTATAATAAGTTTTACAGTAATAACTATTAGAGAAACCTACAATTCAACATGTCCTTTTTTTTGTTTCTCATTTGGAATAAAATGTTTTATTTTTCGTTACATATTTCTGTAGATAGACAGCTACGCACTGCTTTTATTGAAAATTCTAAATCTGATGATGATCTTTTGTTTTTGTCAACTCTGGTTCGTCTATAATTAGAAATACAATAGTAAATTAGTTAAAAATATACTATATAAACATAACACTAAAACAAAGCTTCACAGCGCATTTTACATTAAATTAGAGCACACTCGTAGCTAAGCGGTTAGCATACACGCCCTTGGCATAGGACTTCCGGCTTCGATTCACAGTGGGACCTCATGTGGTTCGGATCCTTCGTTAAGCAGTAGTTCCACGTCTTACATAGCCTTGATTTTCAAAAGGGCGCTAAATTGAAATCAAATCATATTTACATTGAATTGTTTTACGGTCCTGTTATTTTGAAACTTCACCTATACAGCACTACATTGAATTATTTTAGCTTATCTTCAAATTTACACTGTTCTACACTTCGTCGTCGCTTATTTCGTTCTCTCCGGCTCTGACTACATTCCGGGAATCGCTGATTATTTCTGAGTTTAAGATCTTCAGGTTCGCTCGCAGACTCCTCACTTCACCTTTCGTGTTCACTCACAAATATATATATGTTCCTCAGACAAAGCTTCCACGAGATCATCTCGGCTGATTTATCCGAATAGTCCATTCCTAACATTTCCCTCCGTTGTTTTAAGCTGTTCATTTCTAATTTTGTCTTTTTTCATACTTGGTATCAGTTTGTTAACTCTGTCGACCTCTTTCCCGGCCATTAAAGTAATATTTATGTTTATAAAGCTTAAAACATCTCCAAAGCAAAGGTCACGTGCAGAGCGAAACACTGAGAAAAAACATTACACGGTTAGTCGCGCGCGGTGGAAAGCACCGCAGAATCACTAAACAATCACTAGTAGTTAAACTAAAGAACGGATAACGAACTGATTGAGCAGGAATGTTCGGGAAGGTGAGGGGGAAGATTAGCTAGAAGGAGAAGTCTGTCGGAGAAACAGAATGGCCACATGATCGAAAATAATTTCCCTGCGGTGCTTTTGACCGCGGCGCGACTAATCGAGGGTTAAACAATAATTACTTCTACATATATTCTAAAACTATGAACCACCCAAAGTATGAACAAATAAAAGAACGATTTGAAAAAGCAGAATTAAAATTCAAGAAGGAAATAACAAGGTTCTTAAGCAGTAATGACTCTATTGTATTATCTGTCAGGAAAGTAAAGTTACACCAATTTTTCGAGTCTGGCATTCGTGCGCTCCATCCGTGGAGAGTATGAGAATAAAAACAATCAAATGTTTACTGAGGGACAAAAAGAAAAGGTTAATCTGAATAAAACATTGCAAAGGGCACAAGGTGTGAATACGGATAGTGCATAGTGTAAATAAAGGACGACACCGAAAGAGAAAGCCAGAAACAGCTGTTAAACTTAGAAAAAAGAGCAAAAATTGTCGAAGTGGGAACATAAAACACAAACATAACAAAGACAGCGACTACTAAACGTTCATCATGCCATGATCTTGGTGTAGTGGTTAAGGTGCGGACTTACAAATGCAAAGGTCGCCAGTTCGAATCTTCGGCGATGACTTTTTAAAAAAATTTTGTTAATAATACATGCAGTTCATGAGAGATGCTAAAAGAGGTCGTATTTAGTTTTTCGTAGCAATTATTATTGGTAATGTTTAGTACTGATAATACTTTTTGTCTTTGCGTATTGCTTTTATTCTTTTCTTCATTTCAAAAGAGAAGAATATCCGAACAAATGCCACCAAAATTCCTCATATTTTGAATGTAAACACCATTTGCAATTAGTAAAGAATAAAAATTGAACGTTCCGATGTAGCTGCAAAAAGTAAAAAGAAAAACATGTAAGTGGACCATACTCATGGTTATTAAAAATACAATTTCTACATGCCTTACACCACCCGACCACGTTTCTACGTTAGCAAGTAAGAGGTTTGTGTTTAGGTTAGGCTGGTCAATAGTTTTGCAAAGGGGCCCGGTTTAGCTCTGACGCACCACGTGTGCAAAAAGGGAGCAAAATACTTTTTCTCTCTCCCTCTCTGTCTATTTATTTATCTATCTGTATATATATAACGCTACTTGTGAATGCCATAACCACCCTAATTTTCAGCGGATTGAGACGAAACTTGGCACAAACATTAATTCTTCAAATATCTTGATGAGTTCGTTAACCAGAATAATCAGACGAAAATGTTCAAAATGGCGGCCCTTCAAACTCTTAAAAACTTCCAAGGGAACTAAATTTCGCCCATAAATAGGTATTCAGAAAGTTTGAATAACTTTTCCGCTTTTACTGAAATATTTGTGTGCAGAGACTTATTGAAATATTGGACCCGATTAATTGCATAAAGAAGGTTCACGCCCTTTTGCTACGGTCAAGATTTTTTTTTGCAGGAGGGGGTTATTTTCGTATCGGAACAAGATGATTGTTAGTGATGATATGAAATTACACATTGAAAGTGAAGTAGCTTGTGAAACGTGTTATTTGAAAGCATAATATAATAAATGTGCTTTCCTTAAACACAGAGAACTGTAAATCATTTATTTCGAGTTCGGGGGCGTGAATGACGAGGAGTGTTATTTGATTTGCTTTTTAGTAATACATTGCATTGCAAATAAAGGTAGGCAAAATTAGTGGTAAGTAAAACAACAACAACAACAACAACAATAATAATAATAATAATAATAATAATAATAATAATAATAATAATAATAATAATAATAATAATAATAAAAACAATAGGTGTTGTTTGTGGCAAAGCAATATCTTCCTCAATTCTACTTCAAACGTAATGATTGTAATGCCATATCTCCCTTACAAACAAAATTTTAGCAATTTATATCGAGAGAACGGGAACTTGTAGAGTGATGGGAGCAACGTTGGATAGTAAGCACTCATAGTACTCAGAAAAATAAGCGATTTCAATGAAAATGAACGAAGAGTCATTGTCATGGGTAGTCATGGAGCCACGGCAGAGCCGTCTTTACGCAAAATGTCAATAACTTATATCGAGAGAACAGGAGGTGATACTGAGATGTGACCAACGTTGGACACCCTGGACCCATAAGGCGCATCGAAAATAATAGGGGGCTTACTTATTAAGCCAGCCTTACTTATTTCCACATAATAATCTAAAATTATATTGTCGAAATACACACACGAGTTAGCTAGCAATATTTCATATTATTATTATTATTATTATTATTATTATTATTATTATTATTATTATTATTGTTATTATTACTATCGACAGCGACTTTTCATCACGTGAGCATGTTTGACATGAAGCCAAAGAGAAGATCCATCATTTGTAAAAAGAATATGAATAGTCAGTTACTTTAACTGTGAACGATGCCGAAAAATACGAAAAGAGTGACTGCCTGTAGCGGAAATAAACAATACTTTCTCTCAAATGGATACAAAATCAAGCCAAGATAGATTGGAACTCACATGGACGGCGCTAAAAGCCAGTTCATTGTCCACTTTTTCTTTAACTGACTCACCGAACGTGTTTAAGTAACTTACTTATTGCTAATTTTACTTGCTTCACTCGTTTAACTTGTTTTTTCTAATAACTTATAAAGACAGGAACATGAACACAGAAACGTCCACGACAGTTAAAAGTCACAGATGCTCTCCCGCCGGGAATCGAACCCGGGACACCATACACCAAAGGCGCACGTGCTACCCATTACACCAGCGGGGAGGGCACTGCTCACTCCCTGTGTCGTTAGGGATTACGACCACTGTATTGCCAGCTATCACTTCTGTGGGTTGTATAATATGATCACATGTTTCTTCTTTGCTGGAAGAGTTGAATCTACATTCTAAGTAATACTTGAGGTATTTAGACCTACATGCTCTTCATATAATGTAATAAAAGGGTCATGCTGGGAATAAGAAAAAGAACATTCCTCGGACAAAATGGAAACTATTGGCATCAGAATTATTTACTTACGAGGCATGCGCAGTAGTATATTTCAGAATAGTTACTCTATAGATCAGTAAACGAAGAAAGGAGTATAAAAAAGTAAATATTTCGCGTCAACGAGACCGACCAGAGTTGACAGAGGGGAAAGCAGATGTGTAGTAATACAACAACTTGGTTAAATTGATATTTGGTTCTTTATTCTGTAGTAGATCATATCACAACTTTACGGGCGAGTAAAGAAAGACTTACTAATGCTATCATATAGTAAGCTTTAGTAATACGATCAAATAGACAGAAATGCATGTAACTGTGAGTACTACAACTTGGATTTAACGAAAGCCGTTTAGATATTCAGTGGTTTGCAGGGTTGTATAAGACACAAAAAGATAAGACACAATACAATTCTTCATACCTCAGCTTCCAGTAACTAGATACATGCAATTCCTGGTTAGATACTGAACCTGCTGTCGGATTTTAATACATGACGTATTGCAGGATACAAAATGCTTTGCATTACTTGTTTGTTTGTAAACAGCTACTAGCTTAGTGTTCTGAAAGGTTCTGTATAAACTAGAGATAGCCAATTCCGGAATTATTACTTTCCGGACTTCCGAAGGTAAAACCGGACAAATTCCGGAATTCGGAAAATTCCGATTTTGGAATAATTCCGGAATTCGGAAAAATCCAGAATTTAGACATTTCTGATTTCGTTAACATTCCGGAATTCGGAAAAATCCGGATTTTTTTCAAAATCCGGAGTTTTTCTCAATTCCGGACTTTTCTAAATAAAGGATTCTTCCCGAGTTCCGGAATTCTTCTTAATTAGGAAGTTTAACTGAATTCCATATTTTTCCGAAATCCGGAAAGTGAAAGTTCTGCTTACAAAAAATGAATTTGTTTTGGTTAATATGAAATGTGGCAGAAATAAATCTTAGACCAGGTAATGGCCACTGCTTTCAAAGAAATAGAGAGTATGAGAATTCAAACTGTCATATTTGTAGTTTCGTGTGGAGAAAAAACAAACTTGTGAACCAACGGTTTAAGAAAAACTCAAATTATTAATGAAAGCTTTGCCCACATCATAAAAGAAATACGAAAGATATTTCGAATCGAAGAAATATAACATACAAGTTTGCAAGCGGAGACAAAGAAACCTAACGTAACCAGACTAAAGACGAATCGTTTACCGCGTAGCGATCAAGGTCAAGCTGTTTTCGAGGTTGAGTTTCGTGTTGAGTCGAGTTTGATAATGGCTCGCTCGCTCGTTCAGTTCATTTTAGCTCGTTTTGAAATAATGGCCTGATTAGACCGGAAAGCGAAAGCCATGAGAAATGTAAGCAGTAATGTGGAATACTTTTAGTGCTGCTCACGACAGAGGTGCGTCTCGTCTCGTAATTTTAGTGCATCTCGTGGGGCAATTTTAGTGTATCTCGTCTCGTCTAGATAACGAGAAGACAAGAGTTTTTTTATTATTACGAGACAGCCTCAAATGTCGTAATCACCAATATAAGTATATACTGTAGTTCTTAAAATCAAGGCTGAGACCTGCACGGTCGAATTCTTGAGCCCAAGCAGAAGACCAACTCGGGTAGTGATATCAACCGGCTCGGCTCGTATCAACTGAGCGAACAGCTCGAGTCGGCTCCGTTGGGATGAGCCGATGCCCTGAGCCTGCTCAGTTGGAACGAGCCATCGACTCAGCTCAATTGAGCCGATGGCTCGAGTTTTCTCGGTTGGGATGGGTCCCCTACTTGGCTCATGTGAACCGGTTTAAGCCAGCTAAGTTGAAACTAGTCCATCGGCACGTTTCGATTCAGCTCAACTAAGCCGATGGCTCAAATCGGCTCGGTTGGGTGACCTGTTGGCTCGGCTCACTTCTCGGTTCTGTTCGATAGTGAATGGGCTGTAAGCCGAGCCGCTCGAGCCGTTGAGAAGCCTAAACCCGGTCCCAGATGTTTTGAATATGTTTGGCTGAAGCCTATAACTTTTAACAATTTTTGCCTCGAGCCCAAATACTTGCCCCTTCGGAACTCAAACCCAGAACGTGACCAATGTCCTTCCCTCCTGAAGACTTCTCGACGACCGAGATCGACAGTCAATTAGCTTTTAATATTCAGATACAAACCACATATCTTTTAAAGATTATACACGGTGTTGATATAATAATAATAATAATAATAATAATAATAATAATAATAATAATAATAATAATAATAATAATAATAATAATAAATTTAAACTTGCCCTGAAATAACTGTAATAAATATAACTGAATATCACGCAACAGTAAGGCATATAATAAACTAATTTTTAGGATATGCAGAGGTAAATATAAAAGCATTGCTACAAAATACCTACACAGAGCATAATTCAATGAGCTCTGAAATATAATGTAACGAAATAGCCTATGAGATTCAGTCTACAGAGCAATTGTTACTTAAAGAATGGACATACACTATTTCAAGAATCGAGACAAGACGGGAAATGTTTACGATACTTTTCGTCTCGTCTCGAGTTCTCTCCAAAGTGAGATGAAAATTTTGAGTTAGCCTTCACCCGTCTCGAATGCAAAATTTTAATTCTCATTTTATTTTATTTGTTTTAGAAACGAGATGAGAAACTCCTCTTCTCGTGAGCAACGTTAATCCAAAGCGAAATATTCTTCCCAAATGTCACGTTTCTGCTTGTAATGGTATGACCTGAGCGATAATTAACTCCTAGCTTTTAATCTTCTACGAGATAATAATAATTATTATTACTTTATAACTATTACTATTACTATTCCTGTTTGATAGTTCAAGTATTGAAACATCCGAGTATTCAAATATCTGAATATAATAAAACGTATGTATCGCCGATCAATCGCCATCAAAAATCCTAAAGTAAAAAAAAAAATTACAATATACATTCGCACAAGCACCTTGACCACTGAACCGCGATCGCTACGCGGTAAAAGATTCGGTTTTAGTCTGGTTACGTTAGGTTTATTTGTCTCCGCTTGCAAACTTGTATGTTATATTTCTTCGATTCAAAATGTCTTTCATATTTCTTTTATGAAGTCGGAAAAGTTTACATTAATAACTTGAGTTGTTCTTAAACCGCTGGTTCACAAGTTTGTTTTTTCTCCACACGAAACTACAAATATTTCAGATTGAATTCTCATACACCCCATTTCTTTCAAAGCAGTCGCAATTACCTGGTCAAAGACTTATTTCCGCCACGATTCATATTAACCAAAATAAATTCATTTTTTGGAAGCGGAATTTTCACTTTCCGGATTTCGGAAAATTATGGAATTTAGTTAAACTCCCTAATTCAGAAGAATTTCGGAACTAGGAAACAATCCGGAATTTAGAAAATTCCGGAATTGAGAAAAACTCTGGATTTCGAAAAAAATCGGATTTTTCCGAATTCCGGAATGTTAACGAAATCAGAAATTTCTAAAGTCCGGATTTTTCCGAATTCCGGAATTATTCCAAAATCGGAATTTTCCGAATTCCGGAATTTGTCCGGTTTTACTTTCGGGAGTCCGAAAAGTAATAATTCCGGAATTGGCTATCTCTAGTTTATACACAATCTTTCAGAACACTAAGCTAATAGCTGTCTACAAACAAACAAGTAATGCAAAGCATTTTGTATACTGCAATACGTCATGTATTAAAATCCGACAGCAGTTTCAGTATCTATCCAGAAATTGCATGTATCTAGTTACTGGAAGCTGAGGTATGAAGAATTGTATTGTGTCTTATCTTTTTGTGTCTTATACAACCCTGCAAACCACTGAGTATCTAAACGGCTTTCGTTAAATCCAAGTTGTAGTACTCACAGTTACATGCATTTCTGTCTATATGATCGTGTTACTAAAGCTTACTACATGACAGCGTTAGTAAGTCTTTCTTTGCTCCTCCGTAAAGTTGTGATACGATCTACTACAGAATAAAGAACCAATTATTAATTTAACCAAGTTGTATTACTAAACATCTGCTTTCGCCTCTGTCAACTCTGGTCGATCTCGTTGACGCGAAATATTTGCTTTTTTATACTCCTTTCTTCGTTTACTGAACTAAACAGTAACTATTCTGAAATATACTACTGCGCATGCCTCGTAGGTAAATATTTCTGATGCCAATAGTTTACATTTTGTCCGAGGAATGTTCTTTTTCTTATTCCCAGCATGACCCTTTTATTACATTATATGAAGAGCATGTAGGTCTAAATACCTCATGTATTACATAGAATGTAGGTTTAACTCTTCCAGCAAAGAAGAAACATGTTATCATTGTATACAACCCACAGAAGTGATAGCTGGCAATACAGTGGTCGTAATCCCAAACGACACAGGGAGTGAGCAGTGTCCTCCCCGCTGGCGTAATGGGTAGCACGTGCGCCTTTGGTGTATTGTGTCCTGGGTTCGATTCCCGGCGGGAGAGCATCTATGATTTTTAACCGTTCTCGATGTTTCTGTGTTCGTGTAGCTGTCGTTATAAGTTATTAGAAAAAACAAGTTAAACGAGTGAAGCAAGTAAAATTAGCAATAAGTAAGTTACTGAAACACGTTCGGAGAGTCAGTGAAAATAAAAAGTGGACAATGAACTGGCTTTTCGCGCCGTCCATGCGAGTTCGAATCTATCTCGGCTTAATTTTTTATTCATTTGAGATAAAGTATTGTTTATTTTCGCTACAGGTAGACACTCTTTTCGTATTTTTCGCCGTCGTTCACAGTTAAAGTAACTGACTATTCTTATTCTTTCTACGAATGATGGATCTTCTCTTTGGCTTCATGTCAAACATGCACACGTAAAGAAAAGACACTGTAAATAATAATAATAATAATAATAATAATAATAATAATAATAATAATAATAATAATAATAATAATAATAATAATAATAATAATAATAATATGAAATATTACTAGCTAACTCGTGTGTGTGCTTCGACAGTATAATTTTATATTATTATGTGGGAATAAGTAAGGCTGGCTTAATAAGTAAGCCCCCCTATTTTTTTCAATGCGCCTTATGGGTCCAGGGCGTCCAACGTTGGTCCCATCTCACTATCACCTGCTGTTCTTTCCATATAAGTTATTGACATTTTGCGTAAAGACGGCTCTGCCGTGGCTCCATGACTACCCATGACAATGACTCTTCGTTCATTTTCATTGACATCGCTTATTTTTCTGAGTACTATGAGTGCTTACTATCCAACGTTGCCCCATCACTCTACAATTTCACGTTCTCTCGATATAAATTGCTAATATTTTTTTGTAAGGGAGATATGGCGTTACAATCATTACGTTTGAAGAAGTATTGAGGAAGATATTGCTTTGCCACAAACAACACCCTTTATTATTATTATTATTGTTATTATTATTATTATTTTATTGTTGTTGTTTTACATACCACTAATGTTGCCTACTTTTATTTGCAATTCAATGTGTTACTAAAAAGCAAATCAGATAACACTCCTCGCCATTCACGCCCCCGAACTCAAAATACATGATTTACAGTTCTTTTTGTTTAAAGAAAGCACATTTATTATATTATTCTTTCATATAACACGTTTCACAAGCTACTTCACTTTCAAGTGTAATTTCATATCATCACTAACAATCATCTTGTTCCGATACGAAAATAACCCCCTCCTGCAAAAAAAATCCTGACCGTAGCAAAAGGGCGTGAACCTTCTTTATGCGATTAATCGGGTCCAATATTTCAATAAGTCTCTGCACACAAATATTTCAGTAAAAGCGGAAAAGTTATTCAAACTTCCTAATACCTATTTATGGGCGAAATTTGGTTCCCTTCTAAGTTTTTAAGAGTTTGAAGGGCCGCCATTTTGAACATTTTCGTCTGATTATTCTGGTTAACGAACTCATCAAGATATTTGAAGAATTAATGTTTGTGCCAAGTTTCGTCTCAATCCGCTGAAAATTAGGGTGGTTATAGCATTCACAAATAGCGTTATATATATACAGATAGATAGATAAATAGACACACGGAGGGAGAGAGAAAAAGTGTTTTGCTCCCTTTTCGCACCCGTGGTGCGTCAGAGCTAAACCGGGCCCCTTTGCAAAACTATTGACCAGCCTAACCTAAACACAAACCTCTTACTTGCTAACGTAGAAACGTGGTCGGGAGGTGTAAGGCATGTAGAAATTGTATTTTAATAACCATGAGTATGGTCCACTTATATGTTTTTCTTTTTACTTTTTGCAGCTACATCGGAACGTTCAATTTTTATTCTTTACTAATTGCAAATGGTGTTTACATTCAAAATATGAGGAATTTTGGTGGCATTTGTTCGGGTTTTCTTCTCTCTTGAAATGAAGAAAAGAATAAAAGCAATACGCAAAGACAAAAAGTATTATCAGTACTAAACATTACCAATAATAATTGCTACGAAAAACTAAATACGACCTCTTTTAGCATCTCTCATGAACTGCATGTATTATTAACAAAAAATTTTGAAAAAATCCTCGCCGAAGATTCGAACTGGCGACCTTTGCATTTGTAAGTCAGCACCTTAACCACTACACCAAGATCATGGCATGGTGAACGTTTAGTTGCCGCCGTCTTTGTTATGTTTGTGTTTTATGTTCCCACTTCGACAATTTTTACTCTTTTTTCTAAGTTTAACAGCTGTTTCTGGCTTTCTCTTTCGGTGTCGTCCTTTATTTACACTATGCACTATTCGTATTCACAGCTTGTGCTCTTTGCAATGTCTTATTCAGATTAAACTTTTCTTTTTGTCCCTCAGTAAACATTTGATTGTTTTAATTCTCATACTCTCCACGGATGGAGCGCAGGAATGCCAGACTCAAAAAGTAGGTGTACATTTACTTTCCTGACAGATAATACCTATTGATGAATGTGAAAAATACTTTGTCGTTTTGTTTGATGATTACATTTTGGAAAATCAAAATGTTGTTAGAAATTACTTTACAAGAGGTAGGCATAAACATTTAGACTGCTTCTATCTTACACAAACATATTCAAAAGTGCCTAAACAGCTTATAAGAGATAACATTAACTTCCTATGTGTATTTAGGCAAGATGATACTAACCTTAAACATGTGTATAATGAGTTTGTTGGGGGAGATATGTCTTATGATAAATTTAAAGAGATATGTTCAAAATGTTGGCAAGATGATTATGTTTTATAATAATTGATATGACAAGGAAGGTAAACAATGGAAAGTATAGGAACAAGATAAAACACTTCATAAACGTTTGATGTTTATTGATGTTTTTTTAAATTTATTAATGTTTTTTGACGTTTTAACAATCTATGTTTTTTTGGATGTTTATTAATGTTTTTTGACGTTAGATGATGTTTGTTGATGTTTATTCAAATTTTTTGACGTTTATTGATGCTTATTGATGTTTTTGACGTTTATTGATGTTTATTGACGTTTTTTACGTTTATTGATGTTTATTGACGTTTATTGACGTTTTTGACGTTTATTGAGGTTTATTGACGTTTTTGACCTTTATTGATGTTTATTGCCGTTTATTGATGTTTTTTGAAGTTTATTGATGTTTATTGACGTTTATTGATGTTTTTCTACTTTTATTGATGTTTTTTGACGTTTAATGATGTTTTTGACGTTTATTGATGTTTATTGACGTTCATTATTTTTTTGACGTTTTATATTTTTCTATATAATAAATGGATGAGAGAAATTAATAAGAATATTAAGTTAAAGGAGTTCTTGATAAAGGGCTTCAAATCTTGGAAGAAAGAAAGAGCAGGAACTACCTGTATTTACGATAAATTTAAAACTCAAGAACTACCTGTATTTAATGCTATCTAAAATTTAAGAAGTGAGATAAAAGAAGTAACAGAACAAAATAAAAAAACAATAACTGAACTTGTTCCAGCTGTGCATAAGACGGCTTCAATAGATCCTAGTTTACTAGAAACACCTAAAAAGATAACTTATGATAGTCCTTCAAGTAGTAGTGATACACCTATAACTGGGGAAATAAAACAAATGAGAAAAGAAATTAAAGACAAAGTTGAAGGAGTATAGCCTTTAGCAAATGCACAATTGTTTGGTAAAATTGGATCAAAATATTACTCTAGAATAAGTGGTCCGGATAGTGTATTTGGAATAAGAGCTGTTGAAGAAGGTGGAAGAATAATAAATAAGATAGGAAATTCTGAAGCTAAAGTTAGTGATGATGATTTAATAATTAATGGAAAAACGTATAAAGTAACAGAAGGTTTATGGGAATTGTTAACGATGAATACTAATAAAACCATTGAGGATTATGATGATGAAGATTTTGAAAACTATAAGGAAATAATAATAGAATCGGATGCTGTCTTCCAAAAATATGGTCGAGATAAAGAAGTAGCATCTAACAGAGGTTCCAAGTACAATAATATTATCAAGCCTATTTGGGATGCATATATTAAGCCGTATTTATCTCCAACTCCTAAAACGAACACAACACCTAAAAAGACTGGTGAAGGAATTAAACAATATACAGAGATATCTGAAGAATACATTTGGATGGATGATGTTAGAAAACTTATAGATAGGTTAATTGTTATAGATGGCGAAGAAAAGGCTAGTAATAATAACTTTTATAATGAGAAAGTAGGTATAATGAGTATGATTAATAATAAGCTTTTACAATTTATTCCTAATGATAATAAAGGTATAGGTTATTTGATTAAGATCTTGAATACATTACCACCACGATTTTGGAATGATGGGAAGTTTGGAAAAGGATTAATAAATGACTTAATTAATAAACTTTCATTTGAGTTACATATTCCTGGTATGTCGTACTGTGGTCCGGGGACTAAACTTTAAGAAATATTAGGAAGAGGTGATAAAGGAATAAACCCATTAGATGAGGCTTGTAAAGAACACGATATATACTACAGAGACAATAATGATACAGAGTCAAGACATGTTGCAGATAAGGAACTAGAAACTAAAGCATGGAATAGAGCATTTAGTAGTGATGCGTCAATTGGTGAAAGATTAGCTGCTTTTGGAGTTGGTACTGCTATGAATGCTAAAGTTACGTTAGGATGTCGATTATAAGTTTTATTATGTTTTATTAGTAAATATTACTGTGTTTAAATCTTTTATGGGTATATTTTATAAAAGTGTTGTTTTAAGATTTTTTTAATAAATGGATAGTATTGAGAGTTATGAGTTACAGAGTTTTAAACCTAACACAAGAACATATAATAATTTAAATGAAGCTAATAAAAATATTGAGTTTGATTTTGATGTGGGAGTGGGATTTATTCACCCTCACAGGCAGATTGTCATATGGAATTTGAAGTTGTATGTGCAGAAGTTGGAGGAACATATGGTGCTAATGACACAATAAAGCTTGTAAATAATTTTTCCCATTCTTTTTCTCACAAATAAAAATTAGAAAGCATGGAGTTGTTATTAATAAGATTGAATTACCAGGAATAACATCTACAGTAATTGGAACTTTAAAAATATCTAAACCTGAAGCATTATACTATAAACAAGCTGGTTTTGAAACAGATGATAAACTAGGCTTAAGAAAGAAATTTAGTGTTTTGTTTCCATTAAGGCTGATACCTGGATTCTTAAGTGATTATAAAGAGGTTATGTAAAAAGGGGGATTAAAGATAACATTTACAAACGCTAATAATATTAATAATGTTTTGTATAAGTGGGCTGGTACTGGAGCAAGTGCACAAACACTTCATGATGGAAAAATTACAATAAAGAGTATGGAGATAAGAATGCCAATAGTAGAATACGAGCCTAATTATGAAAGCAAGATGAAGTTGAATATTCTTAAAGAACCTAAAATCATGTTTTCATTCCACACTTATCAAAGTGTTCAGAAGAGTGTTGTAGGTTTTTTTTGGAGTTTGATGTTGCTACTCAATTTAATTCTAGACAATTTGATATGCCTGATTTCGTAGTTGTAATGTTCCAAACTGATAGAAGTGGTAAACAAACAGCAGATGCAAGTAAGTTTGGTCATTGTAAGGTTAAGAATATCTATCTTAAGAATGGAAGGAATGAGGTATTTCCAAAAGAATCAAGAAATTTAGATATTTCTAACAAGGATTATTTTAAAATGTATGAAGATTATACTGCATTTAAGAGAATAACATGTGGTAAAACTGAAATGTACTATGATCCTGAAGAGTTTATAAATAACAGACCAATGTATGTATTTAATTGTAGTAAAAGGAAAAATGTAGCAGAAAATGAGACAACAAATATAAAGATTGTAGTAGACTTTGCAGAAGCTCTGGCTGCTAATACGATATGTTATGCAATTTTAATTGGAGAAAAGAACTTTACATATGTCCCTAAGATTGGGAAAGTAATGGAAGAGCTTTAGATAGTGTTAAATATATTTTTTATGATTTTTATGGAGGTTTTCCATATATGCTAATTTTAGAAATCATCCATTTATGGATGGTTTTTAAAATTAGCATATATGATTAAATTTTTTTTGAAGATGGAAATTGAAGAGTGATTGTTGTTATTCTTTATAATAAATACGATGGCGAGTCATATTGAACTTTTAAATAAGCTTGGAAGTCTTGAACAAAAACAAGTTATTGGATTAAGAGAATTAGAATTAGATATAGAATATAAGATTGTGAAACTGGAAATGATTAAAACTAAGTTTGGAAAAAGCATTTTAGTTGAATGTGAAGAGTTTAAGTTCTTTCTTCCACCTAAACTTGTAAAACGCTTAACAGATAAGATGATTGATGAAATTGTTAAAGATGGATTAAATTCAAATATACTGGTTTAAAAGATAATTATCCAACTGTTGAAATCTGTATGTAAATTTCAACTTATAATTGGTTTTGTGAAATTTATATAAAACGAACATTTTCCTTATAACAAATATACTATGACTAATTATTTGAATAAGAAAAACGACGTTAAAGTGTTGAGATTCCTTCACACAAATGACTTAAAAAAAGTAAATCGTATGAGGTAACATTATGGAAATTGATTCAAACACAACGTTATGGTCAACGAGTTTTAGTACATTTAGATGGAAGATATAAAACATTATTACCACAAAGATATAATGATGAAACTGAGAAAGTGTTGAAAGATTTGAAAAAATATAAGCTGTTTGTTAAGTATGAGGGTTTATAATATTTAGATAATGGTTATAAAATACATCAGTTTCACTTTAGAAATGAATCCAAAAAAATAACAAAATTGATGTAAATAAAAACAATATTAGAAAAAAAGTGAGTTGTTAGGAACCTCAGGAGAAATTTATTCTTACTAATTCATTCAATGTGATTGTAAAAGATGTACAAGATCAAACACAAGTAATATTTGAAATTAATGGATGTCTATTCAGTATAAATTATGATCAATGGACTGAATTTAAGAAATAATTATTTAAAATAGAGAATGAAGTTAATAGAAGATTTCACTATCAATATACTAATTTGTAATTATTATGTAATTATGTAGAATTTAGTTAACCTTTATGGTAAAATCATAAAAGTGTTTTTGCAATTTTATTTTACTAGATTTAGTGATTATTTTGTAACCAGATTTAGTGATTTTTGTAACTAGATTTAGTGACTTTTTATACCCAGATTAAGTAATTTTTTGAAGTCAAAACCGGTTATAACCAGATTTAGTGATTTTTTGTACCTAGATTAAGTTATTTTTTGTTTTTGTAACCAAATTTAGTGATTTTTGAAGTCAAAACCGGTTATAACCAGATTTAGTGATTTTCTGTAACCAGATTTAGTGATTTTTTGTAACTAGATTTAATGATTTTTTGAACCAGATTTAGTGATTTTTGAAGTCAAAACCAGTTATAACCTGATTTAATGATTTTTGAATCCAAACTGATTATAACCAGATTTAATGATTTTTTGTAACTAGATTTAGTGATAGAATGTAATAGAAGTTATTAAGAGTGAGATAGAAGTTATTTGATATGTGCTAGAAATTATTTGGGAGAGAGGAAGTGCGCTAGAAATTATTAGGGGGTAGATTAGAATTAATAGAATTGGTTAAAAGTTATTGGGGGGTGTGCTAGAAGTTATTGGGGATGATGAAGTGGCGCAGAATTCCCATCCCACCCCTACTTTTGGCTAAAGATAAAAATTAAATTATATTTTAAAATTGACCTACATTCAGAAATGAGAAATCATGTAGACAGAGTAGTTAACAAATAAGCTTACATTATGCTTATGGTTGTTTGTTTTGAATGAAGTAACGATACAGACACGAGTCTGCACGTGGCATCACAATGTCAACAAACATTGAGGCAAGATCAAATTGTAAAACTTCGTAAATTTCTGTTAACACCAACACATTCTGAAAGTCGGGTAAAATTGTGGAAATCTCAAACGTAGACAGTTTGGAGATTTTGTCACTGAGAGACAATGTAGAAACTACGGTTTCAGCAAAGAGATGTAATAATATCAAAATTGCGTAAGGAAACAAACGACAAGATCATCGTTTACTGAATGACATAAAAAGGTAATGTTAAAGAGAATCAGGGTCAGTTCTGGGCGATCAGTTGCTGGATGATCCGTTACAGAGATCAGTTCCAGGAGACCCGTAGGAGGATCAGTTCCGAGGATCAGTCTCAGAGGTTCAACATCAAGTTCTCAGTGGAAACCATTCCACTGTGGTTAACTGTTGACTTCTAACTCAGAGTCCATGAGTTCGATTCCATCAAAGTAAGGTATGTGTTATTACATCTCAAATTGCTCTCCGATGAGTGAATAACCAGCAGGCTATCTGATGTGATCAAACAATTATCTACCGATTCATAACCATACACAATACACTTAATTCAACTGTAACTAATGACAATAAATCACCAATTCAATAGTAAATGTTAAGCTCATAATTTATAATATAACCTCTAGCATGATTGTTGAGCTGAGCGAAGCGAAGCTCTTATACTCGGGTTAGCCGTTTGGTTGTCCGCGAACTCCTCCTAGACCGTTTGGCCGATCTCAACCAAACTTAGCACGCTGATAGAGTATGTCGTGCTGAGTGACAACGTAGGTCGAAATCAAAAATCCGATGTACCATCGAGGAATAATCACCGAAATACGCTTCCTCCTAGACCGTTTGGCCGATCTCAACCAAACTTAGCACGGTGATAGAGTATGTCGTGCTGAGTGACAACATAGGTCGAAATCAAAAATCCGATGTACCATCGAGGAATAATCACCGAAAAACGCTTCCTGATTACGTAGTTTAAGCTCGCTCAGCTCATTTCATTGCAATCGGGTATATCCATTGCATTCCTAGTTATAGAATTCCTGTATATTCCAGATAATAGACAGAAGCAACTAATATCGTGTCAAAGAGCATTCTACATCCCATATTAGGCTCTCCATCGATATTAGTTGTTATGGTGGAGATAGCTATGAGGCTTACGCCTTGTATCGTACCCAGGCCCCATTAGGATTGTTAAATAGAATAACGTGCGAGTAAAGATTAAAATTATAATAATAGCACAAATTCGAAGCTGGTAGTATACAATAAGTTAACCCACAACGCCCACCCTCTCTACCCTGTACAATTTTAACTCAAAATCTTAGAATTTGGAGTAACATTAGTATTTCTAAGTGTATTTTGAAGGTTTAAATATGTTATCTTTAAAGAATAACCACAGGATACGTTATCCGGTGATAAAAGAAAATGGAAAACGTGCTACTATGTTTTCCAAATCAAATTATCGGCTTGATCTAGGGGTACTGAAACACTTTGAGGAGTACAATCCTACGTTTAGTAGTCATAAGGAATTAGATGTACGACATAATATTTTAGCCCTAAGAGAGAAGAAATACCATATGGTCCAGTTTTCGAACAAAAATTTCGACTTAGACGAGTTAATAAAAGTTGGTTATCGGAGACACGTTCTAGCCACGATTACTAGGATAATAGAGACGAAACCGGTATTGCGTGAAGCAATTTTCTTTGCGTTGAAGTCGGAGCAACATAATTATTCTGTTTGCGCAATCTACCGATCTGGAAAAGACCAGATGACAGTAAATAACTGGCTAGAAAGATTCAGGAATAATTTTGATTGCACTCGAGCTATACAGATAGCAGGGTTAATCCCAAGCTTAGCACAATATGAGAAGCAATCTAAGTTAGTAATTGCAAGCGAGAAGTTAGTGTTGGATCTAGTAGCATTCGCTGAGTTGTTCATCTAAAGGAATGCGTGGATGTTTAAATGAACATGTAATAGAGTAGACGATAAGTTCTTGTAAATGTAAATAATCTTTAGAAGTAGTAACTTAGATATTAGTTTAAGGGTATAGGTAGATACATATATTTAAATAGTTATAGATTTAAGTACGTAGTATAGGTTAATTATTAGGTTAATTATTTTAGAATTTAGTATTAAGATATAAGTATAGGTGAAATTTAGTAAATGGTGAAGATAATTTCTGATTAGTATTAAAATATGTAAGTTAAAGAGAAAGAAATAAATATTTCGATATAAACATAGAAATTACTATGTAGTCATGGCATAGAGAATATGAACTTCATTGAATTAATAATTAACGATAATTAATACATTAAACTTTAAGGAAAGTAAAATTAATAATACTAAGAAATGTGACTATGGAGAAGAATGAAAATATAAGAAGTATGCTATCAGGAAAATATCATCAGAAATAGGCGAGATAGAATGAAATTATTGAATGATTGATGAAATTAATGTTTATCGATTAGTACGATATAAAATTAGTAAATTTAATGACGTAATAGAGAATTTAGGCCAACATCTCAAAAGATCAAGATCTAAGTAGGTAGGAAGCCACATTCTCTCGATGTTGAAGCAGGATTTAGCCACACCTCTCAAGAGAATTTTAATTTATAAGAAAGCACATAAGTCTTCGGTGATAGGATGAAGAAAAGACAAAGGATACCTCGTCTATCACTTCGTAAAGCAGTGGATTTTTTCTGTGAATGTAGCCTATTTAGCGTAAAGTATAGCGAGAACAAAATTCTGATTAAAATTAGATTTAGATGATAAGATTAGGTATAGTAGTAAAAGAAAAGAGTTTTAGACATTAATGAAAATAGATGTTAAATAAAAAGAGAAATATAGAAAATAGGTTTTTCAATCTAGCAGCTGGGCCGCGGTGGCTCAGTGGTAGACCGTTCACCTCTGGTGCTAGGGGTCTCGGGTTCAAACCCTGCTCCCGCCAAGTGAACTTTGTCGTGGACAAACACCGCGTACGTGGGTTTTCTCGGGGTTCTCCCGTTTCCTCCCACTTTCTTCATTCCACCATTTCATTCATTACTCATTATCACCGTCTCCTTTAGCCTAACCGGCATAACCGTGGGACGTAAAACTCAAAATTTCATTTCATTTTTTCAGTCTAGCAGCACGTTAGACTACTAAAGACCTAGGAATAGGTTTAGGAGTGAAAAGGAATAAGCTAATCATAAAAACTTTATTAAGGAATGAGAGAAAAAGACGGAATAAGGAGAGAAGAAAAGATCTGGAAAAAGGATGAGAATAGGAGAAAAAGATATAAGGATAGATAAATAGATAGCAAATTATGAGATAAATTAGTATAGTGTCATTTTTAACAAGGATTAGACTATTAAGAATATAACTGATTTTGAACTAATATATTATAACTGGATTATGACAATTATTATATTTCATAAATGTGAATATAAGGAAGAATAGAATAAGCTAGTTAGTATATGTTAGATATAGACATATAAGTAAGCGATATAGATACATATATAAATAAGTTATAGATGAAGAATATTAAGTAAGCTTACAAGTAATAAATAGTTTTGGGGGAAATAAATAAGACATGGAGTTACCAGTCTATAAAGGTACCCTAAAGAAATATATAACAATCGGAGACGGGTTATAATATCAAGTTTATACAAGTGATCAAAACGCCGTATCGAAAGTTGGGCCATTTGGCCATATACTTATTTAATTATTAAGATTATTAATTATAGAATAGATTTTGACGTTAACCTGAATCGTTTTCGAGTTGACAGGGCATCGACCAAAAACATTGAAGTACATTAACCATGATTGTGACATATATACCTAAATAAGGACGTATATACTAATTGCGTGACATAGCGATTAGAAGTGCAAGATCTATACGGTATAGAATATCAACCCCGTTGATAAATTGAAAACCCGATTTTGTCAAAAAAAAGAAAAATGACACATTTTGAAGTATTGAGAATATCGTGATTTTGAAAAAAATACTATTAAATATAGCAATAAATAAATTAATACTTTGAAAAAATAATTATGCAGTAAATCAAATAAAATGTTTAGTATATAGGGGAATTTAGTTAACTCTAAACAAAATGGATTTATTGATGAACTGCAAGCAGGTCCGCAGTTGAACAACAAAAAGCCTAATCCAAGATCTGAGGAAACGCTGATCTGCTTCAGTGAAAGTCCCTGAATCAGTAAATGTGTTTTGATTACTGCTAATAGTGTTAGGATATAAAAATAATTAAAATAATAATAATAAATAAACAGATAAGTATCGGTATATATAAAAATATTAACGTAAAAATGTAGATATGTAATAAAATATGTAAACTTATAAATAACCATGTAAATAGTAATAAAATAGTTATAAAAATAGTATTAGGTACTCACCTAATGACGTTTCGATGAAGTTTGTATAGGATAAATAGTTTTTTTAAAAAAACACTCAACACTGTCACACACATTATTTAAAAAAAACACATAACTACACTAAAATTAAGATCACATAGTAGAATTTTGGTTTCATAGCACGAGTGATTGGGTTGGTAATATCACATTAAGCTTAAATACTAGTGTAGAGATTGAAAACATCGAAAAGTGTTTGAAAACCGATATATCACGACTTAACTTGGTGATGCAATTTGTATTTAATATACATTGTGGAAAGATGTGAATTGAAGAACGTACTCGTTTAGAGAGGTGGAAAGGAAATGGACACAGGGTCAAGGTTAATCAGAAACGGGAGAAAAAGAAGAAAAAAGAAATAAGTGAAACTGTAAAATCAGCATTGACACAGAACAACGTTGACACAGAGTTGCCAACTAGGTAGCTTGAAGTGATTCAAGATTATTAAAACAATAGTGCAAATTAAGTGTTCGTGCGATTAATTACATCATGAAAATCAATATATTATAAAAGTGAAAAGTGTGATTAACATATTAAATGTTTGTGAACATCAAAATTAGACTTAGGATGGATAGACTTAGGATGGATAGATATTTAAAGTATCAGATGAAAGTGAGAAAACGTAGTTGTGTATTTTTACGCTAGATGGCAGATGAATGCAGATGAATGCTATCTAGAATAATTCTTTTAATCATATTAAAAGGGACTGACGGAACAATGAAAAAAATCATTGAAAATTAATAACTAAGAATTTTTCTTTTAGCAAATTTAACATTAAAATTTTTGGCTTTCATTTTGAAATTTTTATATATGAATTATATATGTAATCAGTGCTATGAAATAATAAGATCATTAATGTGTAAATTCTTATACAGAGTGATATCTGGAAAAACGATCTTAAGTATAAGATCTAACCGCCATCGGAGATGCCGCAGTTTAAACAGGGGGCGTATCAAGGAACGCTAAATTCAGATATAAATCTCTATGTTAATTTAATTTATTTGGCTAAAGATAAATATTAAATTATATTTTAAGATTGACCTACATTCAGAAATGAGAAATCATGCAGACAGACTAGTTAACGAATAAAATTACATTATGCTTAGGGTTGTTTGTTTTGAATGAAGTAACGATACAGACACGAGTCTGCACGTGGCATCACAATGTCAACAAACATTGAGGCAAGATCAAATTGTAAAACTTTGTAAATTTCTGTTAACACCAGCACATTCTGAAAGTCGGGTAAAATTGTGGAAATCGCAAACGTAGACTGTTTGGAGATTTGGTCACTGAGAGAATAGTAGAAACTACGGTTTCAGCAAAGAGATGTAATAATATCAAAATTGCGTAAGGAAACAAACGACAAGATCATCGTTTACTGAATGACATAAAAAGGTAATGTTAAAGAGAATCAGGGTCAGTTCTGGGCGATCAGTTGCTGGATGATCCGTTACAGAGATCAGTTCCAGGAGACCCGTAGGAGGATCAGTTCCTAGGATCAGTCTCAGAGGTTTAACATCACGTTCTCAGTGGTAACCCTTCCACTGTGATTCACTGTTGACATCTAACTCAGAGTCCATGAGTTCGATTCCATCAAAGTAAGGTATGTGTTATTACATCTCAAATTGCTCTCAGATGAATGAATAACCAAAAGTCTATCTGATGTGATCAAACAATTATCTACAGATTCATAACCACTCGCAATACACTCAATTCAACTGTAACTAATGACAATAAATCACCAATTTAATAGTAAGTGTTAAGCTCATAATTTATAATATAACCTCTCGCATGATTCTTACAGAATTCCTGTCTATTCCGGATAATAGACAGAAGCAACTAATATCGTGTCAAAGAGCATTCTACATCCCATATCAGGCTCTCCATCGATATTAGTTGTCAATATATTTAAACAATGCACAACTCAATAAAAATAAAAAATTCAATAATGTGTTTTTTTTCCTATAACTATATGCAAAGAATTATTTGGTAAAACATTCATAAGAATATTCTATGTAAGATAAAGGAAGAATATATATAATTCATATCCACTATTTAGAGATAATACGTATAAGGTTATTTACCTACAGTAATAATAATAGTATGTGTATTCAGTATAAGATAAAGGAAGAAAACATATATGATTCACATAAATATCTTTATACGTATTTCTAAAATTTTGTGTTATACACTTACAAATTTTTAATCGGTGAGTACAATAAATCAAAGATAAACGGAAATTAGAAAACTCTACTCGTACAGAGTCTGTGTTATAATGTCTCCTACAAGATGACTCTATAAGTATGTGGTAAGTGTATATTTATTTTGAATCATAATCTCCATATTGTTAATAAAAGAGTATAAATATTTGATATTGTAAAATAATATGGTACGCACAAGTGAATTAATTACAATTATCAAAGACATGCATTAAGAACATATCCTCACATAAATATAGATCATACATACAAGAAAAATAAATAAATATTAAGTCATACAAGTCATGAAGTCTTTCTACATTAATAACATACATGATTAAATTAACATGCATCTCTAACATGGTTAAGAAACACTTTCATACGCAGGGAATGCAAGCTTTCAATACAAACGGTAGGGTAAGGTAACGTTATGTAACCCATATCACACACAGAAAATTGTGTGCTTCTATGTGTATACAGCCATGTCACCACCTGATACGTCTATTCACAACCATACACCTGTAAGACGAAGCGTGCGACCAAGCTATGGAGACAATATATATATATATATATATATATATATATATATATATATATATATATATATATATATATATATATATATGTCACTTATAAGTGAAGTGAATTTGGTATACGAAAAAAATGAAATCTTTGAGTTTTACGTCCCACGGTTATGCCGGTTAGGCTAAAAGAGACGGTGATGATGAGTATTGAATGAAATAGTAGAATGAAGAAAGTGGGAGGAAACGGGAGAACCGCGAGAAAACCCACGCACGCGGTGTTTGTCCACCACAATGTTCACTTGGCGGGGGCTGGGATTGATCCCGGGAACCCAAACACCTTAGGTGAATGCTCTACCACTGAGCCACCGCGGCCCCTAATTTGGTATACGAATACACCCAAACAGCTATGATACGTTCTTGGTCTATGCTGAAATGACCTATGATCACCTCAAACAGCACATAAAATAAATTAAGTACTATTCTTTGAATTCCTGTCATCTTTCAACATTATCTGATGTATGTAATAATGTACCATATATACTATTCTAACACTGTACATACCCTGCTATGTCTCTAAAATGAAGGCAAAATGATGAATAGTTCCCTTTCTAATCCGTTCGTTACTCAATTCAACACTTTTCATAAATATTTCATTCGTTAATATTATTTTTAAAATAAAACTATTTTATGCAATCATATTGTAGAAGGATAGTCATGAGCATAGGTAATCTTATAAATGAAGTGAGTTTCGTGCATGATTACACCCTAATTTCAATTATTACTTGTTAATTTTTGCTAAATACCCACTTAACTTTCATCTAAAATGAATAAAATACTTTTCTTGAAGTTGTGTAGCTTGCCTCCCACATTCTACGATTGTCAGATATATGTGTGTATATATTGTACACCATGTACTATTGTAACACTGTACTTATCACGATATATCCATAAAATATTCGCTAAACACGAGAAAACTTTGTTTCTAACTTTTTCCTTCCTGTATTAAACCCCGTTCATAAATATTTATTTCCTTAATGTTTTATTTTTAAATTTATTAAAAAACTTGTTAGCCGACTTCCTGAAAAAGGAAGGAGGAAGACCCAACCGCAGGTAGAGACTTTATTGTCCTGGAAAATATCTATAAACTCAGCTAAAGGGACGGGTTACTACCTGACCCTAACCATTGTTCTCAAGTAATGAGCCATAAAACAAGTTAAGCAACTGGGCCGTCCGACCATGAAGGCTTCTATATTTAACAAAAGGATTTACTCCCCCACTTTTCGGGACATATTCCCAAGAATCTATCCCTCTCGTCCACTGCCTGCTCCTTTCCTCCAATGGCTTCTGTCCTTAGGATCGTAACTTCGTTTCATCCAACACATGTCTCCTTCCTCCCACTTTTTCCAACTAGTTTCTTGAATACAAAGAATACCAACCCTGTCCAAGGTTAAATAACTTTTATATGTAGTAACCATAAGCCTCTCTCCGCACCCCTCAAGTTCATTCAGCTATTATTAACAAAAGATGCCAGTTCATGTATGAAGGCTAACAGAACTAGCGTATTATCGGCGCGTAATTTCGATCCATGAAGTGGGGAATAAAGTGACGATTTTTTCTGACGTAGCTATAAAATTTCAAGCTCTAGTCTTGTTAGCAGCTGTCAATACGTTAGTGTATGGGACCTGGTGTACGTTTACGCACCGAATTTTTATACACTGAAAAAGTCTGGCTGCTTTTAACTTCGAGCGTAAATACGGCGCGTAAAAACGGCTCAGATGAAAGGGTTTTCGAGAAACAGGTGGTCTCTTGCCCTTACCACGGCGTTCTCCCTGGTCTGGTCTTATTGTTTTCAGAAGAGAAAACCTGTTCTTTAGTTGTCCTGGGGAATCGTTCCTGAGATTTGCTGGTGAACTCACCAGAAATCATCATTCCAATTTAGTTTCGTCTTTCCATACAAGATACGATTTCGGCTAAACTTATATTTCCTATTGCACAAAACGAGACATTATTTCCTAATGGATTTTGAATGCACAGAGAAAAATGTATTTAAATCCAATACTTCCTAATCTGAATTCGCAAATTATGAGAGCTCCTCCGTGGCTATATAGTCAGCGTACGCGTTCTCGGTGCGGGGCGCCCTGCTCGATTCTAGGCGGGAGCTCATGCGGTTCGGGTTATACTTCTCATACAGGATTGTTAAACTTATCGAACCTGATACCTTTCAATTAGGAATTTAAGGTTTAATTTAATATTTGGACATTCGTTTTTTTTTCACACAGGTAAAGGCGCATATAAAGATGAAGTCACACCTTCAGAGTTACCCACGTTGTGATACTGAAATGAAATCTTTGAGTTTAACTTCCCACGATTATGCCCTTTAGACTAAAGGATACAATAACTAAGGCAAGTGTATGATGATGAGAGAATTCGTGGAATTAAATGTGGGAGGAAACGAGAGTACCCTGAGAAAACCCACAAACATGATGTTGCCCACACAAACTTATTTTCGCGGGGATTGAACCAGGGACCCCACGCACCAGAGATAAGTGCTTTAGCACTGAGCCGCTGTGGCCTTCTGTTGTGATATTTTTTAAAGTATGACTATCAATAGCATTTGCCCGATTCTTGCCAAATTGAAAATTATCTATAAATCATATGTTGCTTCCACTATTGAGTATTGTTCTCCTATCTGGTCTATTGCCTGCCCTACTCATTAAAAAAAATTAATTTTGTAATTAATTTCTTTTTAGCCATTGTATCCTACCGAGTACCTCACCTCCGAACACTTCTAAAAAATAACGATTTAAAATCCCTCAATATCAAACCTCCCCTAGTGAGAAACAAAATTTCTGACCTAATATTTTTGCAAAACATTGTAAATGGCTACATATCATATGAACAGTTGTTAAGTCAGATCAATTTTCGCGTACACGCTGAAACAACACGGTCTAGTGATCTCTTTCACACTCGAGCGGTGAGAGTTAATATTGTCCAAAGGTCCATTCTAAACAAAATTATCAGTACCTATAATCAGTTACCAGAAACTGTAGACGTTTTATCAAGTGAGTATACTTTCATGATAATCTATAAATAAGCTATTTTTGTAATGCCGCTGTTGTATTGTACCATCTTGACCTCAAATTGTAATCAAATTGTTAAAATGTTTCAGAATAAAATGGCCTAGTGCTGTATCTGAAACCTATTATAAATAAATAAATGATGCCACGCTATTTACAAAAACAAAAAAAGAAAAAGAAAGAAAGAAAAGAAAAGTGTTTCTTCCAGGCATACTTCCAGGACCTTGGTTCCCTTCGGCCGAAAACAAAATAAACCTGATCCCAATAACAAGAATAAATTACATTTCAATCTTGTGCAGGACACTCCTTCACCAACTAATGCAAATATTTTTTTATCCGACGCTTCCCTGAAAAAATATTCGAAGAAAGCATCACCAGCATTAAAGCTATAGCTACGTACGAAGGAGGTTTAAATAGTAGTAATCCTGACCTTCAACAAGATACTATCCGATATTTCCCTGATAACACGGAGCAAATAATTGAGTTTGAATATCGAAATTCGATGACGATTCTTGCCATTTTCACAATGTGCTGCTTGTTATTTTAAGTACTTCCTCAACTTTACAAGAATTTATAGCGAAATAGGTTCAGAAAGTAACTATTTTTCACGCGATCTTGACATTTCTCGTAAAAGAAGAATTAATAAACCAGGAGATATAATGTTTCTTTCTTTCTATATTATTCCAAACCTCAGTTTGGGCAAATATTTAAATCTAATAATAATCCTTTTTCTTCATAATCCTATTTGCTTACATTCTAAGTCAAATAGCAAATCGTTGTACAGCTTTTTTGTGTGTGTGTGTGTGGTTGCACCCCAGCCATAAAAATTCTGGTTCAATTCGAGGTACCGGCAATGTTGAATATTTTTAACATTGTATTTTTCATCTCGTCATGATGGGGATATGTTTACTAGCACTTACCTGAAAAGTGCAGTAGATGTAAGCCCAAAAGAGATCATAACTAAGACCAGAATTGAAAATTACACCCATATACAGGAAATACACTCATAAATTTATATTAACTTACTAAAGCATTTCTCAATCTTAGTCTTCGGAGTACTATCAAACCTTCTTAGATACTTAAGGTATATTGTCAAAATATTATGTAACACTCAATACTTGTCATTTAAATAATTTATTTCACGCACAACTCAATCGTTTTACTATGTTTGTAAGTAGTATATGCATCATTATTAGGAGAATTGACATAATTAACGCAATCTGCTACTTAATAGTGTATATTTTTCCTTATCATTACATATTGAACATAATAGAAACTCATCTTCAAGACTGCTTCGTGTGGATGTTTCCATATTGCAGGCTATTAATTAAACATTTATTTATGACATATAAACTATCACCTAAGGCGTTTTTCAGAAATTCGAAACAAATTCTCTCTCAAGAGTAAACTACCCCTTGTGGATCTTTTCAGGAAAAAATTGTATGTCATATTGTTCGGTTATTAATAAACCATTTATTTATCAATTAGGAAGAAACTTAACTAACTCGTGTTTGAGAACGTATCTCAAAAAAACTCACAGGCAAGAGGAAACTAACCTTTTTGTATTTTTAATACAGAAATAACTTATGCCAGATAATAAAAGTGGTAATGAAATATTGATGTACGAGCAGAATCGTTAGTCACTTTCGATAAAATCGCGTTTGTCTTTTTATTTTCATCTATCAGTGAACTTCCTTTATTTTGGGGGATAGGAAGAAAATTCGAAAACCTTCCCTTGGAAATTAGATAAAAGTATTAAGTTTAGGCACTTATCACTCGAATTTAAAGAAAGTTGATTTATATGTATATCTAGAAACCCTCAAGTTCGGGTGGATTTTACCCTCATGTCTCATACACTACAGCAAGAGCGAAAAAAACGCATTAACTGTTTAAAACATTTTTAATACAGTAAATTACTAAATACTACATTTAAAGAAAACATGAAAATAAACAGTGATAAACTGGCAATGAACGAAAACCAGAGTAGAACTGAATTTAACCTGGCACCGCATGCTAACACCGGGTGGCGGTAATTTTGTCACCGGAAAATTCGTCACGGTAATTTCGTCACCAGTAATTTTGTCACCAAAATATTAACATATCGGTAATTTCGTTACAGAAAATAATGCCACGATAATTTCATCACCAGTGCATTTTAGAACATAATACAAGTACAATGAATGAACTCGAAAAAGTGTTTGAAATTGTTTTCTTTGATCATCAACTGAAGCACAACTATGCAGCGTAATCAAAATAGATTATTATTATTAAATAAAGAGTTACATATTTTAGATATCGTATTTGAGACAAGAGATAAAAGTTTCCAGTAATTCTATCACAGATATATTGTCATGCAGGGAATTTTGTCACGGTTATTTCTTAACCTTTGTTGAATTAAATAGAAACAAACAAACAATCAAACAGCTTACGTTATTTAAAAAAAACTTAGAAAACAATTAAGTTGGTGTTAAACTTTACAAACTTGAAGTTTCTGGTACTCGACGCAAGAACAAGCACTAGTAGAAGAAAATGATGTCTGCTTGAGCAAATGTTAAAAGCACAGGCAACATGGGGCACTAATGGGTTCATTATTCACTATTTACAAATATTAAATTTCGCGAATATGAAACTTTCAGAACAGAAAATATCAAACAAATATGGGAATATACGCCAATCTGATAATATTTCCGCAGAATAGGCGAAAATTTTCGTAGTTCACGTACTCTTCTCTGAGACCAAACTCTTGGACCTTCCAAGGTAACAGAGTCATTTGAAAAGAGTGGCCTTTTTTTTAGGAGCTATTAAAAGAATTATATTATATTTCTACTCTGAGTAAACGTTGGCAAATTGTTATTGGATATATGTGAAGAGAACAAATTTCTATAAAGGAAGAAAAACGTATAAATATTTCTGGGTGTTTCCTTTAAATATAGCTTTATGAAGCTATTAAAAAGTGAAACATGAATGGTGAACGCCAACTTTTCAATGGATCCAAAAAAAGTATATGTTATTTGAAGTGAGACTTCCTTTACTAGGTATACGCCCTAATGTATACTAAGACACAAAATTCATATGAAGAACTGTTTCGAGCGGTGGTGCATCAGTGCAGTGAATTTGGCTAATATCCGGACCTGTAACTATGGTAACGGGTTTTGATATAGCGTAAATGCTGGCTGTAAATGCAACTTTTGGAGACTCAACTCTTTTATAGCGTTACTTTTTTCACCTGACTCAGACAACATGGAGGAAGTTCCAAGAGCTTGGACTCTTAGAACGGTACAAGAGCAATGAAAAGTTTCGTCTATTTTGCGAGAAAATAAACGGATTTGCATTTCTTCCAACAGCAGATGTGCATCGATTAATACAAGTGACTTCGGGGGAAGAGCTGGAACGTCTGGAATATGTTGATAGCACTTACGTGTCAAACACGTATCGCCGTGTTAAAGCTCGGTCTGAGAATATTTGTTTGCGTAATGTGCCCCGTCTATATCCCCCAAACAATTGGAATGTTCACCAAGCCACCCCTAACAGCAATTCTAGAATAAATACTATTTGTGAATTGTGGAACTAAAAGTTTCATCATCTAGTAGGAATGTCCCACTTAACTATTTGGAAGCTTATTCATGAAATTCAACAAGTTGAATCAACGGTTTCAGCTGTGCTTCATCAAGATGCTGTGGGGCAACCACCCATACAGCAAACTAGAAGAGTGTTTCAGATTTTTCAGAAACGGCTCTAGTCTTTGTGATTAACGTACAACACTGGACGTAAATGTTTGAAAAAAATGGTTGTTGTTTCCTATAATGTTAATAATAGTAGAAAATGAACATGTAAACTATTTATTGCATTAACACAAGTTATATTTTGTTTGTTAATTTTCTGTTCTGAAATTTTAATATTGCCAAAACTTAATATTTGTAAATAGTGATATATACATCCATTACTGGCCCATTTTGCCTGTGATTTTAACATTTGCTGAAATTGACATTTTGTTATTTTACTGCTGTTTGTTCTTGATTCGAGTATCAGAAACTTTGATTTTCCAGAGTCGAACACCAACTGAATTGTTTTCCAACTTTCATTAAGATAAGGTAAGCTGTTTCGGTCGTTTACTTTGTCTCTACTTAGTTCAACAAACGTGAAAAATTGACCATGACAAAACTTTCTGCATGCTAATATTTTGGTGACAAAATTACAAGTGACGAAATTACTATGTCAAAATTTCCGGTGACGAAATAACCTACATGCTAATATTGTAGTGACAAAATTACCGGTGATGAAATTACCTAAGTCCGCTAACACCCAACCTTTCAATAATTAAATATTGAAATGATTTTTAACAACTAGATAATAACTAAATAGCAAGATAAACTTTGAAATAAAAAAGGTAGGTGGAAGCAGTGGGGGGGATCCCTTCAACTTACAAAAGCCGAGGTAACAAGGATCAAACTATTTCTAAAGATTGGGCTGGAGGTAGTTGTATAAGTCTTGTTTTTTCCTTTCTGGCCTATTTTTGAGCTGTGGATAAGGTAGTAAAAATTGGTAACCCGTGAGGGGAAATTTATTCTATTTGTTACTACTATATTGTTCGTTAATTTTGTAAGAAGAAAAAGAAACGAAAGCTGCAACCATTAATAAATCATATTTTCTTTAAACTGAATTTATCATTCAGTAGCCCACTTTTTAACGACCAAAGTCAACAGCCTAAAACATTGTATAACAAAATATCAATCAATTATTCAACTATCGGAACACTCCTTTACTTCCTTATTCTTTGTAAAGTGCAGTTCCAAACAATAGGCTTATTTCGGAAGGTAAGAGGAAACCACACATCAAGCTCGTTCAAATTGTATTAAATCATCATTGTGTCTGTTTGGAAATTTAAATGTTTGCAATATGCATCGTAAAAAAATGAATATTACTTTTTCCCTGTACTGCGCCCTCCTCTTTCCAAGTACGATTTATATAAATATTTAGTGATCTCAGATCACTAACTACAATGATCTAAGATTTACCAAAAATAGGCCAAATGGATTGAGCGGCTTCGACGTAATATACATAAATGGGAATTTTTAATCCTCTTCTGCGTGGCTCCCAGTCTGTTTCTTCTATGCTTTCTTTTTATTCTTTTACTTAACAACACAATGTTTATAGCACCTGCACTTAAAACCATAACCTCAGATAGATCCATCTTGTTCAAGCAACTTGAGTAAACTGGAAAACGACCACGTGCTCAAAAAACAGGCCAGAGGAAGAGCGAAAAATGACCACTTTTTTCTTCTTCCTTTACGCGCCTTTTTTTACGCTAGGTGTATGGGCCAACTTACGGACCGAAATTTACGTCATTTTACGGATCGAAAATACGCACCGAAAATACGGTACTGTATATTGAACTTAAAATGATGTAGTAAATTTCGGTCCATAATTTGGCCCATACACCTAGCGTAAAAATAGGCGAGTAAAATAAGAAGAAAAAGAAGCCGTCATTTTTCGCTCTTCCTCTTGCCTGTCGTTTGAGCACGTGGTCGTTTTCCAGCTTGCTCAAGTTGTTCTAACAGGACAGATCTATCTTTTGAGAGCAGGTCATATAAACATTATGCTATTAAGGAAACGAATAAAAGGAAAGAACAAAGCAATAGAAAGATTTGGACTAGGAAGTGATATTCAAATGTAGGAGTACTTTTTATTTCTTTTTCATAGAACCGGAATGTGAAAATTCCCATAGAATGTTTTAACAAAGTTAACATTCTATGGGAATTTTCTATGATTAAAAAAAAGGAAGAAAAACGAAAGCTAAATGCATGATTTTGCGAAAGCAGTAATTCAATTTAAGAATTTTCTCACTAAATTTGTTAGATGACTCGAATAAATAAATAAATCTACCGTGGAACTCATGTCTTTAGGGTAGGATGCGAATCGTGGGGCGGAATATCCTTCTATTTTGTTTTTAATCCCTTCCAAAAGCAACCAACTGAAACATTTATTACTCACACAGCAACCAACTATCTCCTGTTAGGAACTATTTTATGCCCCTTCAAATATACACAACCTAATTCACGCACTGCTTCTGGGTAATATATGCTCAACACATCTGATGCTCTTATAGAATCTAGTCCTTAATGAAAAGGTCAAGAAAAAGAAGGAAAGTCAACCGTCTCCGAGTACAAACAAACGAAGGTTTAATTTCGAAGTATGACTTGACAAGTTATTTAAAAGTTACAAAAGCATATCTAGAATAATTAAAATTTAATATATAGAAAACGAATTAACACTTGACCTGAAATACATCATAACCAAATGAAAACAAAATGAATTGTATCGTTGTACTTTACTAATATGAAAGGCGGCAAGTAATTCACTCTCCTGTTTTCTTTCCCGATCTTTTAAGCACAGCATTTACTCTGACAGTGACGATATTAATGCACCATGCTACATTACATTTGATAGTACAGTTGGCATAATACGAGTAATAAGTTCCTTGGAAGGTAAAGTATGTTTTTAAGATAAAAAAACTACTAATTTTTAAATATAGAGGTGTTTGTGTTATCTCTTATCCGTTTAGGAACCGTAGTATAGATTGCTGTATACTAAGAATAGTTCTCTTCATAGCCGTAGCTAGGGTGGGGGCGAGTTGGTCTGTTGCCCCGGGCGCTGATAGCAAGAGGGTGTCGAACGAGCAAGAAGAAAGAAAAAGTATTGGAAATGAATAAACGATGCGTCGCCCCGAAAAAGTATTGGCGCCCTATTAAAACAATATTGTTGTTGGTACGGAAAGATATATGTTTAAAATATTCTTGATTGGTACGCTCGCAATCCAAACGTCTGAATAAGAGTCACAAGATTTACTTATTACTTTAAAAAAGCTATTATATATTATTTCTTAGTGACGATATGACATACATGCTGCCAAGTAATATTTGTAAATAGTGATATATACATCCATTACTGGCCCATTTTGCCTGTGATTTTAACATTTGCTGAAATTGACATTTTGTTATTTTACTGCTGTTTGTTCTTGATTCGAGTATCAGAAACTTTGATTTTCCAGAGTCGAACACCAACTGAATTGTTTTCCAACTTTCATTAAGATAAGGTAAGCTGTTTCGGTCGTTTACTTTGTCTCTACTTAGTTCAACAAACGTGAAAAATTGACCATGACAAAATTTTCTGCATGCTAATATTTTGGTGACAAAATTACAAGTGACGAAATTACTATGTCAAAATTTCCGGTGACGAAATAACCTACATGCTAATATTGTAGTGACAAAATTACCGGTGATGAAATTACCTAAGTCCGCTAACACCCAACCTTTCAATAATTAAATATTGAAATGATTTTTAACAACTAGATAATAACTAAATAGCAAGATAAACTTTGAAATAAAAAAGGTAGGTGGAAGCAGCGGGGGGGATCCCTTCAACTTACAAAAGCCGAGGTAACAAGGATCAAACTATATCTAAAGATGGGGCTGGAGGTAGTTGTATAAGTCTTGTTTTTTCCTTTCTGGCCTATTTTTGAGCTGTGGATAAGGTAGTAAAAATTGGTAACCCGTGAGGGGAAATTTATTCTATTTGTTACTACTATATTGTTCGTTAATTTTGTAAGAAGAAAAAGAAACGAAAGCTGCAACCATTAATAAATCATATTTTCTTTAAACTGAATTTATCATTCAGTAGCCCACTTTTTAACGACCAAAGTCAACAGCCTAAAACATTGTATAACAAAATATCAATCAATTATTCAACTATCGGAACACTCCTTTACTTCCTTATTCTTTGTAAAGTGCAGTTCCAAACAATAGGCTTATTTCGGAAGGTAAGAGGAAACCACACATCAAGCTCGTTCAAATTGTATTAAATCATCATTGTGTCTGTTTGGAAATTTAAATGTTTGCAATATGCATCGTAAAAAAATGAATATTACTTTTTCCCTGTACTGCGCCCTCCTCTTTCCAAGTACGATTTATATAAATATTTAGTGATCTCAGATCACTAACTACAATGATCTAAGATTTACCAAAAATAGGCCAAATGGATTGAGCGGCTTCGACGTAATATACATAAATGGGAATTTTTAATCCTCTTCTGCGTGGCTCCCAGTCTGTTTCTTCTATGCTTTCTTTTTATTCTTTTACTTAACAACACAATGTTTATAGCACCTGCACTTAAAACCATAACCTCAGATAGATCCATCTTGTTCAAGCAACTTGAGTAAACTGGAAAACGACCACGTGCTCAAAAAACAGGCCAGAGGAAGAGCGAAAAATGACCACTTTTTTCTTCTTCCTTTACGCGCCTTTTTTTACGCTAGGTGTATGGGCCAACTTACGGACCGAAATTTACGTCATTTTACGGATCGAAAATACGCGCCGAAAATACGGTACTGTATATTGAACTTAAAATGATGTAGTAAATTTCGGTCCATAATTTGGCCCATACACCTAGCGTAAAAATAGGCGAGTAAAATAAGAAGAAAAAGAAGCCGTCATTTTTCGCTCTTCCTCTTGCCTGTCGTTTGAGCACGTGGTCGTTTTCCAGCTTGCTCAAGTTGTTCTAACAGGACAGATCTATCTTTTGAGAGCAGGTCATATAAACATTATGCTATTAAGGAAACGAATAAAAGGAAAGAACAAAGCAATAGAAAGATTTGGACTAGGAAGTGATATTCAAATGTAGGAGTACTTTTTATTTCTTTTTCATAGAACCGCAATGTGAAAATTCCCATAGAATGTTTTAACAAAGTTAACATTCTATGGGAATTTTCTATGATTAAAAAAAAAGGAAGAAAAGCGAAAGCTAAATGCATGATTTTGCGAAAGCAGTAATTCAATTTAAGAATTTTCTCACTAAATTTGTTAGATGACTCGAATAAATAAATAAATCTACCGTGGAACTCATGTCTTTAGGGTAGGATGCGAATCGTGGGGCGGAATATCCTTCTATTTTGTTTTTAATCCCTTCCAAAAGCAACCAACTGAAACATTTATTACTCACACAGCAACCAACTATCTCCTGTTAGGAACTATTTTATGCCCCTTCAAATATACACAACCTAATTCACGCACTGCTTCTGGGTAATATATGCTCAACACATCTGATGCTCTTATAGAATCTAGTCCTTAATGAAAAGGTCAAGAAAAAGAAGGAAAGTCAACCGTCTCCGAGTACAAACAAACGAAGGTTTAATTTCGAAGTATGACTTGACAAGTTATTTAAAAGTTACAAAAGCATATCTAGAATAATTAAAATTTAATATATAGAAAACGAATTAACACTTGACCTGAAATACATCATAACCAAATGAAAACAAAATGAATTGTATCGTTGTACTTTACTAATATGAAAGGCGGCAAGTAATTCACTCTCCTGTTTTCTTTCCCGATCTTTTAAGCACAGCATTTACTCTGACAGTGACGATATTAATGCACCATGCTACATTACATTTGATAGTACAGTTGGCATAATACGAGTAATAAGTTCCTTGGAAGGTAAAGTATGTTTTTAAGATAAAAAACTACTAATTTTTAAATATAGAGGTGTTTGTGTTATCTCTTATCCGTTTAGGAACCGTAGTATAGATTGCTGTATACTAAGAATAGTTCTCTTCATAGCCGTAGCTAGGGTGGGGGCGAGTTGGTCTGTTGCCCCGGGCGCTGATAGCAAGAGGGTGTCGAACGAGCAAGAAGAAAGAAAAAGTATTGGAAATGAATAAACGATGCGTCGCCCCGAAAAAGTATTGGCGCCCTATTAAAACAATATTGTTGTTGGTACGGAAAGATATATGTTTAAAATATTCTTGATTGGTACGCTCGCAATCCAAACGTCTGAATAAGAGTCACAAGATTTACTTATTACTTTAAAAAAGCTATTATATATTATTTCTTAGTGACGATATGACATACATGCTGCCAAGTAATGACTTACAGTGTACACAAGAGCGTTTTCAAAATCAGAAAGGGTCACAATACGTACGTATTCGGCGTTTTGATGATGATGAGTTTGGTTAGTCAATCAAGTTTTTCCACCCAATTGTTTTAATCACGACTGTGAGAATAAAGCGACGGCGTGAAGAGACACACACAAGTTGCTTTTTGCTCGGGAATATTAAAAATGAAGGTAAACAAGGTGAATAATAACGTTCTTGAATTTGAAACAGTTGTAAAATAGGGTCTTAATGGGTCAGAACTTAACCCCACGAATTTGCTCTGTTTCTAAAACTGATCACTACCAGTGATCTTTTTTATTTCAATGACATATGAAATGCTTCCAATTTAAACTAATTTATTGGGATAATTCCTGCACTTTTAGCCTTTTCCCGTTTCGCCTTATGGCCTCTAGCAATGGAATTTACATGTAAAACCTGTTACCACTTTCCATCTTCATGTAAGGCGGGACGGAAAATCTTGATGTGAACTTTCCCGTTTCGCTTTACGAACTTTATGATGGTAAGCTTGCAAGTGCATTCATAGGTATAATTTAATTTCCTTATCCATATAACAAACTAAGTGCAGTAACTACAAGAAGTACAGAACACCTATACAAATTCTGTTTATCTTCGGTATACATACAATGAGCAACAGCATCTAAGTATTGCATTAGAGAAATCTGTTTACTACTCATTCTACATTTCAAAGTACGCAAGCGAATGTTTAATTGTTTCCACTTCTATTTCTGGTGTCTTGCTCCATGCCCTGCTAAAAGCATGGCCACCGAAGCTTCATTTTCTGATTACTCCTGCTTCCTTAACTCAATTAGCCTATATATATATATTGAGGTGAGGATTCACAGCACTTCTATTTAACTTTTAGTGCCAAGCCTGTGCTCGATTTGTTGTTCTGCCCTCTTCATTGTCAAAATGGTTTCAAATATGTCCAAAATGGTTTCAAATAAAGGATTATCAAAATGGTTCCAGAAATGAAGCAAATAAAGACGCTTAAAGAATTCTCAATTAAGCAATTACCAATATAATAATTGAATTATAAACATAATGAGCTTAAGTAATGAAGACCATTGTGAATTGAATTTGATGATTGACAGCACACTGTCATCCTATAAGGTATTTGAAACAATCAGATGCTGCATTTAAGAATGTGAAGCAGTATATATCAGTGATGTGCCGTAAACTATAATTTTACGTCTACGCGATTGTCTACTGTAATCTATACGTAATCTACATTACACCTTTTCCCGTGTAGACTATGTAGACAACCACTATCAAATGTAAGGAACAATTTCGCTGCTCGTTTGTTCATATTTCCTCATTCAGTTGTTTCGCTTCGGTGCAGCGAGCATTTTTGCCGATCCCAAACGTTTCAGCATTCTTGCCAATTTGATATCGAGAACAGAACCCAAACAACCCCTGCGGGGCTTCTAACCCGTTCCTACTACTACTACTACTACATTTGCTGTGGATCTATATAGTACAAGGGCAAAGTTATTTTAATGAAAGAAGTTTAATAAAAATTTTTAAAAAATGATCGTTAAATCACTTTTTGAATATTATTTTAAATCTTATTTTAACGAAAGAAGTGTTATAAAAACTTTTAAAAGTAGTAAAAAAACTGCCCATAGGCAGGATTTGAACCCACACCAAAAACACTTTCCTTACTAGAATGTTGCGCTAGCCCATTCGGCTATCAGAGCAGACACCATTTCCCGTTTACTTTGTGCTATATGTAGATCATGTCTTGTGATATCTTATCTGTATCGACCAATGAGATCAGAGGATATCTGAAACGTTTGGGATCCGCAAATATGCGCGCATATGAAAGATTAGGGAAACGAGTAACATATAAAAAAGTAGAGGGGATTATCTAATCTGTATTTTACTCTGCTCTGCACATACCACTTCCTTAGATTTTCCACTTCGAGCACTGCTTTTATAATGAAATTTACAAAACTAATTCTCACCTGTGAGGTTTCACTCTTGAATATGCTGTATTTGCCAATTTTTTCTTGCATATTTTACAAAATGCTTAATAGTTTTCATTTTCCTTCATCAAGACAAAACTAAGTATTCGAAAGCTACTATTCGCTGGTCTAGGCATTTTATTTTGTACGCAATTTCGCAAGGTAACGACAAAATAAAGCTCCTTTATTGTCCGCAATGACATATTAAATTACGTGTTGCTGACATATTCTACATAGTCTACGTTGTTTACATTGTCTACGCATAGTTGACACGTAAACTATCGTTTTTTACGCATAGACGCACATCTCTGGTATATATTAACTCCCTAACAGCAAAGCAGCATAAAATACATTTGAATCAAGCTTGCAAGGCAAAGGTCCAGACTTGTAGCAAGTCCACAACCCCTGTTATAAGTCTATATTTGACGTATATTTTAGCCTACCCGCCATAACCATGGGACGTAAAATTTAACTATCTCATTTCTTATATTTATTAAACATTACAGCTTTGTGAATAAATAAATTAACAATAACATATAATAAAAGTGCTTTTGTACTTTATCTTCTCTCAGGGAATACAGAGGCTTCTACTATGTAAGTACTTCTCTTCTATTTACTGCTATTCGGCTAGTATTCGGGAGAAGCGGTGGCTCGGTGGTAGAGCGATCACTTCTGGTGGATAGGATCCTTGGTTTGATCGCACCTCGCGCCAAGTGAGCCTTGTGGTGGACAAAGACCCTGTGCGTGTATTTTCTTGAGGTTCTCCCGTTTCCTCCCACTATCTTCATTTCATTCATTTCTGATCATCACCGTCTCCTTTAGCCTAGCCGGTATAACTGTGGAACGTACATTTTTCATTTCATTTCGTATGAGAAAACTTTCAATCTGCTCATTTCTCGCAGGATGTGTGTATTCACCAGATAAAGATTCAAATTCAACACAAATTAGAACAACAGTAACCTGAAACCCTTCCCTGGAATTGCAATATTATTTTGACTCACGATAATAGTTTATCCGATAAATATGTTCTTCCTATCACAGTAACCTTCCCCTTCCTTTAGGTGCAGTGAAAGATATATCCATTTAACTCTCTTAAACACAATTGTACTTTCCAGTGACGAACTCAGTATTGATCAGGAACTTTTTCTCATCATACACACTGTGAAACTACTTGAGCAACGTACAGATCTTTAAATGTGACATATAATCGGAAACCGGTTACCTGATTGGCTCGTAATAAGCAATCATCTTACAGAAAACAAAGTAACACAAAAATTTTAAAATCCCTTGCTTTTCCTACTCTACCTTCGCAAATACACAGATATAATCTAATAACATGAATATAAAAATTAATTCTTATGCCTTTCAATAATTTATCCCACGGACAAGAGCAGACTTGCCTACCTGGCTACCCGGAAATCATTTCTTTCAGCTATGTTAACGTCTTAGCATTGTTCATTCTTTTTTTTTAAAAAAAAAGTACTTCGTTTTATACTACATTCTTCATTTACTGTAGTCAGGAAGTGCAACTGGGGATCCAAAAACCCTTCCCCGAAATCACGACTTTTCTTAAATTTTGTCTAATTTTAGGGGCGATATTACAAATTTTAATACAATTTGTCCTTATATTGAATTTGGACGCCTTCCCTCAGAAATGAAATCCTGTTCACTCACATCCCTGGCTGTATTTAATTATTAAACAAGTTTAATTAACATATAACAACCGAACCCTATTTGGCAGGATATGGTTAGAAGGTCCAGCTCCTCGTTTGACTCTTCGGTTCCCCTTCTGTATTGTACTCCTATTGCAAATTTCTTGTTGCATTTTTTTAATGTCAACTTTACCAAATAAACCTATCACCCCCTTTCGGTTGTGGAATAGTTCATTTATACTTTTCTACCTAAGTATAGTCATACACGTTTTGCTTGGAATTTTTTGCATACTATGGAACGTTACGCTCAGACTGTTTGATGTCTGGGAAGTTCTGTGAATCGAAATTTATGCAAAAATATTTTCGTTAGGCAATAAATAAAACCTCATTATGAGAACTATCATTTTAATTTGTATTTTTCATTTACACATCAGTATTGAGCGTCGGTGAAGATTTTTCTCACTTTTCAAAAATATTCTGCGTTCCTGATCCGAGTTAATTTGTTTTCAAGGAGTTATAATTCTATTTCTGTAGGCAGATTGATATTAAGGTAAAATAAATCAAATACATGTAAGGTGGATAGTGTTAAATGTGATTCTACTGTTCTACATACAAAAACAAACACTTACGCACTCCAGAACTTGTAGGACTATGTTTATGCCGTCTTTCTTTTCTTCTTTCTTGATTTCTTTTTCTCTTTTCTTTTCTTTTTTGTGATTAGTTATTTCTTTGTTCCCGTGAATTGTAGTAGGGTGGCGAAAATCCGGATTCATGAGAAATAATGGTCGGATTCATGGGTCAAAATTTTGATGGTTGAACAAAGTTCGCCAGTCCACCCCTGCTCTGTGATCATTAATTCTAAGTTCTGATTTCGAATCCATTAATGTACCTTCTTTTTCAATGAAACTTATTTCTTTCGAGTTTTTCAGTATCCTTCTGTTGAACACTTTAATTACATTTATATTTGCTAAAGGAGGACTACAAATATATGAAAATTATTGTAAGGCAAAAGGGAAATACCCGTTTTGCCTTACGATAACAAGTCATTAAGTACCAATTTTTGGTTGACGATTCGTGTGATAGGAATCATAAGATAAAACGGGAAAAGGCGAACAGTGAAGACACGATTGGGATTATTTCTCCATCAACTACTTGTATTGCCAGGACTATTTTGTTCTTACATATCTAGTTGTGTGATATTTTTATCTATCTACATACATACAAAATACAAACACTTTATATATATATATATATATATATATATATATATATATATATATATATATATATATATATGACGTGTGCATGTACTTTGTATGTTTATTACTAATAAGTAACCTTAAATTCATAATTTTCAGTCATTAAGAAATTATGTAAGTACTATCATTTTAAACATATCTATTAACCAAAGTATATTTTGGATTTTAAGTACAAACATTAAACATATTCTTTGCCTTTATCGATCAATATCGCAAAATCGTTCCCTTCAGAGCTTCCGTTACATTTCACAAAATATTTTTTTTACTGTAAAACAATCAAATTTAAAAGTTTCTTTATGTAATCACATACAGAATAAAGTTACAGAAGTTTACAGTTATTACTGGAAATTGATGTTGTTATCCATTTCGAACATTTTTTTTAAACACATAGTTCCAAACATATAAAATTTCATTTCTTATAGATAGTGTAAAACGTAAATATTGTAAATTTTCATAACTGTTCTCAAAGTGGATTTGTGTACAGCCATAGGTAGTTTTGTGAGTTTAACAAAAAGTTCTAAATAAGTCTTTTGAAAACAGCTTCTATTTGTAAAAGAATAGAGAATGGTCACTTTTGGTTGTTGCAGTAGTGTGTGCAAGCAGCTTGATAAAAATTCAACGCACCATAACAACATCTCTTTCTCTTATTTGCCAAAAAAGAAAGAAAAAGAAAAGAAAAGGAAAAAAGGAAAAGCTTGATAAGGTGGGCGCCGAAATCTGTAGCTACGGCTCTGTTTTTCATACTCCTTCCAAACATTTCTCTAGTTTACTAACACTTATCGATTCGACTGTGATATTCCTGATTGTTGTACAAAAAATATAGAAAATTTTTCGAAGTTTTAACTTTCCCCTTCACCGGACGCTGTGAAAATTCTGTTATCCAGACACCGGTATATTGTACAAATGTACGGAATCATTTTGTTTACTACAGAAATCTGCATGGAGCACACGTTATCCATATGCTTCAGACTTTCCTAACTTAGATGTTACATCATGCCGTTTTAGAATGTATGCCATCTAACAGTCTTCTATATACCTGATACAAATACGTATGTTACATACACCAGCTGTATGCTGCATGCGTATATCTGTATATGAGATCCTGGCCCCTTATATACAGTTCTTTCGTTAGTGCAGAAATTATGTTTATTCGAAACATTTATACGGAAAATATGTTTTAGTTATACTTTTTTAGTTACGTTTTTTATTTGTACCTTAAGTCCAAAAACTACATTATTTACACATATAACCTACGTTATTACGTACGACAATACGTTTTTCTGAGTGTATAATTTTACAATACACCCTATGTCCGCCTCTCATGTTAGTGTGAAAGATATAGGAAATTTACAACATTCAATGTAAGGTGTACTGAAAACCTTTTGACACAGTAAACAGACACTTATGATCGACGTAAACCAACTTTTAAATTAAAACCTGATTGAATCAAATGACTGAGAAAAACACATGTTCAAATTAAATATAACAAATTTGGTGTGTTTTTTCAAATTTATTTTGGTTAATTCTAAACAAATTAATTAAAGTTGTTGGCCAATGTAATGACTGTTAGTGAATATTCTATGTTTGAACGCATCGTTGGATGACTAACAGTTAATGAAAATATAATGAAACTAATTGTAGATCTGAAGTGAAGTGAGTCAAATAAAAACGTACAGGTATAATTAAATACTACTAAATTATTCCTCACAATGTCTCAAAATTCAGTTAAATTAAGAATTATTAACAAGTGTGCTGTCCATCGGCTATTAGGGGTGTGGAGGTAATTGCTGCCCTCACTTTTTGGCTTTACACTATAACCCAATTACATGCCCCCTTATATTAGTAGTGTTTTGTCCCTCTTTTTAGTGTTCATACCCAATTGCCGTACTTTCCATTACAGCGAATGGATCTGTGTTTTTGCGCAACTACAATTGATCACAGAAAGTAAGATAAATTTAACGCTTTATTAAAATTGTTATAGTTATTAAGTATACTAAATATTGAATTTTTCTAAAAGAGAGTTTTGCACGTGTTTGTTATATGTTAACAATATATAATAAAATGTATGGTTGTTAAAAATGGTTGGAGCTTTTTCATGAATTTGGCATAGCTATGATATTTGGCATATTATCACTAAGCTTTACCATAATATAGACCTTAATTTATTCAATTTCGAACTTATAGTAGTCAAATGCGGTCCAAACATTAGCTATTCACAACTCTCTATCCTCCGATTAGGTTATTTTCAAAGTTAAACTATTCTGAAAGACTGATTTATTTAAAGTTTGTGTATGTTGTTACAAACATCCAACTTCTTATTAAAATGAATTGAAAGTTACCCAATCTTAGCTCAGATTTTTTTCAAATAAAGTTCAAACTGTTAACTCATTAAAGACACTTTGAACCAAATCCATTCGTTCGTTTATTTTTTACTACATTTGTTTGACAACTTATGAACCAATGATTTGAACAAATCTAAGTAGGAAGATTTCCATACTGGTTCAGAAAATAAACAAATTTGTTTTATTTTAAATTTATTTTTTCAGTGTAAAGATCCTGTCGAATTGTATGTTTTTAATTCTCACAGTTCTTATATTCATTACATAAGGCATATTGCACTGTAAGAAAGCTTAATTATAAGGAATTAAGCAGAAAGTAAAAAGAAAAATGTAAACAAACTTGTATGTTATACGAAAATGAAAACAATTAAATATCAATTAATTTTGAAGCTTTACTAGTTAAAATACCACTAGAACAAAAGATTATTAAGTAGGAAGTTGCGTCAATTATTATATAAATTATCCTCACATTGATGGATATGCTTCTTATAAACATAGTAAAACGATACAACTTGAGTTGATTTTGAGTTTGACGTCCCTTTCAACAGCGAGACTATATGAGACGAGACCTACTGATTAACGTGGAATCCGAACCACATGAATCCCACCGGGAAGCGAAATAGGGTCTTGTACGCCAAAGACACGCACGGTAACCATTTAGGAACAAAGGAGTTCAGTAAAACGATTGGGTCGTTCGCGAAATAAATTATTTAAGTGTCAGGTATTCATTGTTATTTAATATTTTGTGGTAATACATTTTAAGTTAAAGTTTATCTGGTAAAGATTGATAGTAACCACCCCACAAAGGTTGAGAAATGCTTTAATGGAATACTACAAGTTAACATGAAATATTATGAGTTTATTCCTATTTCCTGCAAATGGGTGTCACTTCAATTTTGGTGTTAGGTATGTTCTCTTTTGAACCTGCATAAATTTTCAAGTAAGTGATGGTACAGTCCCCATCATGACGAGATATAATAAAATGCCAAACTTTTCAACATAGCTGGTACCCTGGATTGAACTAGAACTTTTATGGCTGGAAAGCAAGCACACTGAAACGAGCGGTACAATGATTGTGCTATTTAGACTTAATATGTGAGCATTAATGGAGAAATAGGATTATTAGGTCTATTAAATTTAAATATCTGTACAATCTGAGGTTTGAAACAATACACAAAGAAAGAAACATTGGGCTATGTATTGTGATTTATCACGTTTTCTTTTTCTCGAGTAATGTTAAAGTCACGTGAAAAAAATAGTGACTTTCTGAACCCATTTTGCTACAAGTTCTTGTAACACTGAGAAGGTACTTAAAATAACAAGCAGCAGGTGGTCGAAATAGCAAAAACTTTTCAGCGACTTTCAATACTCAAACGCAATTTTTGCTCAGATTTATAAGGCAGATATTGAGATAGTATCTTATTGAAGGACAGGATTATTACTTTTTACCTCAAATATACTTAGTATGTACTTCTAGCATCTATGCTGTTGATGATTTCTTCTAAAAATATTGTATGGGTAGCGTGGGACAAAACCAACTATCAGAAAGCGGCACTTGGACATTGTTTTGGTGAAGGAGTGCTCTTCACGAGAGTGAAATGTAATTTATCTTTACTATTGGGGACATTTTTATTCATATTCGACAGGAAAGAACCAAGTGCCCTAAAGTATGTCTGGAAGTAACATTGCTGTTGGTTGCCCTAATCTTCCTTCTTTTTCCTTCTCTTGCTTTCTCTCTCTTTTATAAATGGCGTGACAGTTTCAGTTTGGCGACAGTTGGTAACACCCTATTAAAAGTAATGTTATAGTTCTCTTTTTAATATCAGAACATGGGCAATTCTAAAGGAGTGCCTCATCTTTACAACCATCTCGACCTCTGTGTGTGGGGGGAATAAAATGCAAATATTAAAGTTAATGTTAAATTCGTAGTCCAAAGACATCATGTTCGATTACTTTCCCAGACAGCAATTTAAGCTTGCTGCAAGTTGCCACAAACTTGCTGTTGCAAGGTCAATTAGCTTGCTGCAAGCTATACTATGCAAGCCAATTAGCTTGCTGCAAGCTTGTGGCAAGCTAGTTAGTTACATCTGGGCATAGCTTGCCGCAAGCTTGTCTTCACAAGTTAAACACAAGTCAAATTATCTCAAACGCAAGCCAAGTGTATTCTCATCAATGGCAAACTTTATTAAGCTTATTGCAAGCGAAAACACGCCAAACAAGTAATATAGAAGCTTGCAGTAGGCGAATTTAGATAAAACAGCATGAAATCAGTATAATTTAACCGTCTGAGTAAATCTATGCTACAATATATTTTCCCCTCGCCTTCCCAATTATTAAAGCAAATGCACAACCGTGGAAATACCCAAGTCTCCGATCCGCTTCTGTAAAACATCAAAATAAGCATAATTTTTACAGTTTAGTTGTGACAAGCAACGCTTTTTTTAAACAAGAGTTTCATTCCCATCCAATGGATGGGCGGGCCATAGAAGGCAACACCTTCTCTGTGGCCATCAAGCAACTTTTTTTTTTTAGTGGTAGCTTAATGGCTAGCTCCCCGAAAGGGTTATGTCCCTTATATGGGAAGGGAAGGAAGAGGATTGTGGATAGAAGGTATATACTGCTGGTCTATCAGTACATTCCTTATTTATTAGCTTCAATAACAAACAAAAAATAATAAACAACAGGTATATTACGAAGGTAAATATAGAAATAGATGTGAATGTATGATACAACAGCAGACATTATAGCATTATGCTATAATCATATGGATGGGGAGTAGGTACTATTGCAAGCGATGGCATTGCCTTTATTTTGGTTATGGGATCATATGAAGGACATTATAGCTTTAATGCTATAATCATAAATAAGGGGAATATATGAGATGAAAATGAAGTGCATCGGACATCTCAACACATGGGATATGTTAGTGGACGAATGAGCTTATCTTCCGGTCCTGGGGTGGCTCAGGATCATGATGGAGAAAGTGGGAACCCTGTTAGAACAAAAGGACTCCTGTGCAACATAGGATGGAAAGATGAGAGGTGAATAATAGTCGGTTTTATAAGCACCAACGGCATGAATATCGGGATGATCAGGGGGTAAAGTGTAATGATATAAAGAAAATAGGAGGGAAAGTGAAGTATGATGAAGGGGTAAGAAGGGGTATAAGCTATATCAAAATTCATAGTTTCTAAGAGGAGGGCATGTCGTTCCTCGAACCGTTTAGTAATATATTTCAGTCGGAGTTTCAAGGTGGTATAAAATATGGGGAAAAGTTAGGCGCTCATAAAGTTCATGTGTAGGGCCGGGTAATTTAATGCGGAATGCAATACGTAATGCATGGCGTTCAAGAATTTTTAGTTTCTCGTAATAAAAGGGAGAGGCGTTAATCCAAGCCACGAACCCATACGTTAGTATTGGCCGGAGAAAAACCTTGTATGTGTTTAGGACGACAGATGATCTGAGGCCCCAAGTCGTTCCAGTTAAGCGTCGTAATAGATTCAATCTATTATGAGCTTTAGCGACAACCGTCTTTAAATGAGGACGCCAGGTAAGGTGTTTGTCGATGGTGAGACCAAGACATTTAACGTAATTAGCGGGTTTCAGGCGAGTGTCGTCAACGGTTAAATTGAGATAAGATGGATTATTCTGAATTTTACTACGTTTTCCGGGAGGAAGAAGAAATAATGTTTGTGTTTTATCTGGATTTATCTTGAGTCTCCACTGGTTGCATCAGCTGACGAAGAAGTTGATAACAGACTGCATAGCGGTATTAATTTGATGTACTGTGTTCCCTAAGGCAAGGAAGGTTGTATCGTCTGCATATTGAAAAAGTTGGATGTTGTCTGGAAGTTGCGGTAAGTCTGGAATATATAGAAGATATAATAAAGGAGAAAGTGCTGAACCCTGAGACACGCCAGAATGTAAAAAGATGGGATGTGAAAGAGCACTGTTGATTGAGATATAGGCCAATCTGCAGGAGAGAAAATTATAAATAAAACGGACATAGGCGAGAGGAAGTTTGAAATTCAAAAATTTAGCAATGAGACCGTGGTCCCAAACTTTATCAAATGCTTTTTCAAGATCAAATAATACTAAGCAGGATGGTTTGATGGTATTGTAATGATCAGTTATGAAAGTGAGTATTCGTAAAAGTTGGTCGCTGATACAGTAATTTGGACGAAAGCCTGCCTGATGATTCGGGAGAAGGTTTTTAACAGAGAGGTGTTGATGGAGCCTGTAAACGAGAATACGTTCAAGAATTTTGCTGTAGATGGATGTTAGTTGAATTGGTCTGTAAGAAGCAACGCTATTGGCAGGTTTGTCCGGCTTTTGAAACATTAGAACTTTCGAGGTTTTCCAGTCAGACGGTATGTAACCTGTTCTGAGTATAAATGTAAAAATGAGAGCTAAGAGGTATAGGAGAATATACGGTCCTACTTTGATATGGCGATATGTGATCTCATCTAGTCCAGGGGCAGTATTGCGTTTTCGTGCTATGGTGTCTTGAATTTCGACTGTAGTGATATGAGCTGTAAGTGGATGGTTAGCGGGAAGAGTGGGATGGATTTGGTTGAAGGTGAGGAGACTGAAAATTAATTTTTTCGACTGGACGAATTTTTAACTGATTAGTAGGTGGTAGAGGAGTGAAAATGGTTTGTAGATAATCAGCAAAAGCGTCCGCTTTATCTTTATCGGTATGAAGAGCTTTGTCATGGTGAATTAATGGATATGGTCTATGTGTCTTTTTACCTGTTAGAATGTTGAATCTTTTCCAAAATTTCGTGGGGTGAGCAGTATCTGAAAGATTATTGCAAGTGTCTATCCAACGCCGTTGTTTATATGCCCGTATGTAATTCCGGACTGTCCGTTGAAATTGTCGATGAAGCCTTAAGGATTCGACATTGCCGGTACGTTGATAATCTCTATAGAGTTCTCTGGAACGACGAATAAGTGGAAGGTAATGGGGCGGGAGCTGAGGATGATGAGGAGAAATAGTTGACTTGGGAATATGGGAGTTTGCGGATGACTGAATAGATGATGTGATAACGTCAAGCGCATGATATAATCCTTTTTCTGTAGTAAGGGCTTCTGAGTGTTCAAGACTGTGTGCAAGAGAAATGCGGTATGCTTCCCAGTCTGCTTTATCAAAACGTGGGACTTCACGTGATGGAATGGAATTGGAAAGGTAGGAGACTCGGCGTGTGATAGAAAGTTTAATTGGAAGGTGATCACTGCCCATCGGATCGAGTACGTGCACAGTGCATCGGTCTATGATATTATTCGAAACTATGACTACATCTGGTGTAGTGTTGGAAACATGTCGAGTTGGTTTGGGTAGTTGCAGAATACTGCCAGTAGTATTGAGTGGTGATGGAATCCTGGAAGTGGCGTGTTTGACGATCGGTACGGCTATGAAAATTGATGTCAGCCATGATTACAAACATTCGGAAGTTATTGGAAACATATTGAAAAAAAAAACATAAGGAAGCTCATGACCAGAGCGAATGTAGATTGTGGCAACGGTTACATAAAGGTTTGAAAAATAGAGCGTAACAACAAAGTTTTCCGACAGATTTTATATTGAAAGATGAAAGATGCGATATGGTAAGCTTCGAGGGAAACCAATAGCTACCCCACCATTTGCTGTGCGGGCTGGTATGGTGTTGTCATGGCGAAGTACATGATAATTTCAAACTTTACTAGAGCGTGCAGCTCTAAGGTGAGTTTCGTTTAGTAAGAATGCATGAATGGTTTCCTCCAAAAGAAGTTGTTCAAACAAATTCCTATGTTCCTGTAAGGAGCTGATATTCAGAAACTATAAACTAATATGAGAGTCCATGTCTGAAAACTCAATGTGGATCAGTGGTAAGGTCAGTGTTGAGAATAGAAGAGTGAAAATATACATTTTGACCAGAGTAAGTAGCTTGGAAGTTAACATTGAGGATTCTTTTGGCTGCCAGTTGAATTTGTTGGAAGACGTGTTGCCGTTGAAACGGAAGAATATTTTGAAGTGCTGTGGTAAGAAAGGAAAGAAACTGGTTGATTTGAATTGGTTGAAAAACAGAAGTTGGTGTATCCATAGGATTGTCGGTAGGTGCCGTAACCTTTAAGGGCACAACTAGTTCTGCCTTGCTTGGTTCAGGACGGGGCAGTGTTTTCCACCTGTAGCTAAAAGTGGGATGAGCATCTCCACAAGTACTACACCCTGGCGGATTTTGGAGGTTTGAACAGGTTTTCGTGTTATGAAGTTGCGAGCAGTATCCGCATTTCGCAGGATTACGACATTCCGCTGTGCTATGCGAGTTATAAATTTGACATTTCTCGCAACGCAATGGAAGGGGAGCTGTGGTGTGTGATGGCTCCACTCTATGGCGTTTTTTATAGATGAAAGCTCCATTGCAAAGTAAATCGTCAATGGTCTCTTGAGAGCTAGTCAAAACGCGGACCATGTAAGTTGCGCCATGTACGCTTTTGATGCGTAAACACTTGAGAATGGAGTGCCCTTCAGCTTTTAGTTCCTAGCTGACTTCATCGTCGCTTATACTTGCTTCGACTCCACGTATGACTACTGATAAAGCAGGTTGTCGGCGTGGAGGAGGTTGCTGTTTTATATGTTTATCTGTTAGTTTCTGCAGGTTAGCGTTTTTCCCAAAAATTTCAAATGAGTATTTATTTCGAATAGTTGTAGCAAAGTTAGGATCTGGTGATTTAATTATGATCCCGTTGCGAGTTTTAGTGATCTGAGTGACTTGTGCTCGAGTGAAATAGTTGAAGAAAAATTTGCTTCTCGTTTTGGAACTTCGGATCGTAATTAGTAAGCAGATAAGAATAGAACGTCGGCTTTGAGATATCTTCTAGAGAAGGAAATTGCTGCCTATCGTCTGGAGATGGTACGTCCATCTCGGTAGAGTGAGGTTGCACAGGTTGCGAACAGTGGTGCTTTTTTGGCGGTGGCGATTTTTGCTGACTGCGAGTAGTTCGCACTGGGGCTGGGGATCGCGACCGAGATCGCACACCTGCCCGCGAACCCTTGCTGGCTAAACAAACATTCAATAGAAAAAGAGGACTACTAACATCAAGAAATGTATCGTTGGAGATTCGTAAAATATATTAAGATCCTGATATTGAAAATGGCGGTTTACAGATAAGAGACGTGGAGATTGAGAAAAGCTGAAATGTCCAAGCTGGAAGCATTTGAAATTTGGTGTTGGCGCAGAATGCTGCTCATATCGTGGACAGAAAGGAAGAATAATGAAGACGTACTAAGGGAAACTACCCAAGAACGACAGATGATGAAGATACTAGAAAAAAGAAGAAACAACATGCTTGGACATCTTATTCGGCAGTCCGATTGGATCACCGTGCTGATAGAAGGAAAGGCAGAAGGAAAAAAAGAAAGAGGTAGACAGAGGATAGAATATCTAGACGTAGTTACCAAAAAGAGTCCTTATCAAAATATTAAACTCTCCCAAGCGAGAAAAAAGTCTTAAATATACATGTTGCCCTCCAACCTACGGTTGAGGTAAAGAAGAAGAAGACCATCTTAGGAACATTTTCAGATTATAAACACATTTGGTAATTTCTCCATATATACCATAGACTATATTTCATGTCTTTAGACTTGGCCTTATGGAATTAAAACGAAAAATACTCGCGTTTTCACATTAGGGACAACATTTCTGTTTCCTCTGGCCTCCTGGAATCGGAGTCTGTTCTCGAAAATTATATGTCTATCTTGTCTCGAATCCTTCACTTGTTATCTAGACGATACACATGAAATATCTTATTTGTGGTACCACTAGTCATCTTGTGGCGTCACGAAAGAAAAGGCTTAAAATTTTGGCTCCCCTCATTAAGTAAAAATACTGTCTCGTCTGAAAAATTGTATGACATTTTTCGTCTCAAACCGTAACTACTTAAGTTGATTTTAAACGTTTCATCACAATAACTGTTTACAGAGAAAATTAAATATTTAGTGGGAATTTGTTCATCTTTTCCCGAGAAGAAAATCATATAATGTATTTAAATATGTAGTGATGAAACAAGACAAGGCAAACATATAAGTTTTAGCCGATACGTAATTTGAAAATTGATTATAAAACATCGTACTTTTAAGAAATTGAAAAAAGAATAGTAATTGAAGTATATGAATGGTAGTGTTTTACAATTTAATAGCATGATGAGGTTTAAGCATGTGTGCTAGTTTAATTCTTTCTTACGTACAAAAATAAAGAAAATCAACAATTATAATAGTAAACAAATTTGTGGGATCTGGGCCCCCTTCAATCACGTTTATTGATTGATTTTAGGCTCTTGCGATAACCAACTGTTCTATCAATTTCTTACACGCCTTACGTCAACTATTCTACAAGACCTGCGTTTCATTGTGATCTTTCTAATTCCTCCATTTTAACAGGTAATTTTAATAGTTTGATTTATGAAATTCTAATACATAAACGTGTTACAAAGATTTCAATAATTGTTTGCTTGTGGGTATGCGGTAATGTCCGTAATTTAAGAGAAATCGTAATTTTTCGGGTCTAACAGTTTTATTTTAAAATATTATTGAACACAATCATTACAAACGTGTTTGTCACTAATTTTTCCTGCTGTAGAAATCTGAAAATTTCGAACACATAATAAAAACGAACAAACAACTTCAGATTATAGAGACACGTCAATAATTTTTCTCATTCCCGCACATACGCTTCAACTGTAATGTTCATACTCTTAAAAATCATTTGGCTTTCGTCTACATTAAATGCCAAAATATCGTATTTTTCTTCATACTATTCTTCTACGCTCTGCTTTTCCCCAGCTTCTGCATCTTGTCAATGTCACTGTCAAGCCGTCATAACGCTGTAATGTTTGAATTTTGGAGTACAACGATACACGGCTTTTTCAGCATTTCCTTCAAAGAATATTGCGTTGAATGAAGCTATTTCACTGTTTTGCAATTGCTGTGGGACGTATCGTTTGAAAAGAAATGCTACCAAAACTTAGGCTGTAGTCTTTATTACGCCAAGCTGTTGGTAAAGAGTTTAACGAAACCAAGGTTCTCTTACACTTACTGTGGACAATATTCATAAACATACGATATAAAAAATAGAGACCTACTTAGTAATCACATTTTCATCATGTTCCAAAAATGTACTGAATATATATATATAAAAGTCTAACTTGTACAACCTGGGAACTCAAATTTCCTCATTCATCACTACGTGGAACTTCTTCCACCGTCCCGTTCTTACTTATGGTTCTACTTTCTTGCAACGCATTACAAAAAGCTACAATGACGGAAACCCATGGTCTCAGACTGGCATACCGTATTAAAATGTCGAGTTCAAACGTTGTACTGCACCATAGCCTCACACCTTTCCTCACTTTCTCTAACATGTCGAAGTTATTAATGTTAAATATATCAACAACGCGTTGCCAGGAAACATGCTCACTTCTTCGAAAGAGTTTGTAGCGACGCTTCCTACATTCAATACCATGCGCCTTCACATCTTTCTCCGTCTGTCTCTTTCCCTACACAAATATACAATTTTTCTAATTATCACGATTTCATCATTCACATCCTCAATAATTCAGACATCCAGCACATATTTTCTATTATGTATCCCTTCATATCGTGCAAAGTAAGTACACTTCCTAATGACAATACCTCGTCCCGTATTTCATCACGTACAGAATCTCTCGTAGGCGTAAAAATTTAAGCACACATTCGTCTTCTTAACCACTTTCAAAATGTTATGTCCTTTTGAAGCACCTGCTTTTATTATCATTTATCTACTTATAAACAAAAATATCAATAAAACATCCCAAATTCTCTATTGATTAGAAAAGAATGATTGCTTATGATATGTACCCTTAAGAATGTATGCTTTAAAAGGATGCTTTGATTCACGCTTCACTGAGATGGTTTAGGAACTGGTGGCATCTATCGTAGTGATATCGTCTTCAAGAAGTTGCCCAAAATGCCTACTGAACATATTACTTTAGGATTACTGCAGTTACGAATCATTCACTTTTTTTTGTAATATTTAGATTGCCCAAATGTGACATAGTATTTCTTTTCCTTGTATATTAGTATGAATCTTTAACGCTGTTTCGACGCCGATAGATATGATTCCATGTTTTACCTTCTCCGTCATTCTGTCCAATTTAATTGCTACTTATGGTCGCGAAAACATGCGATACACTTAGTTTGCCTGATTGTAAATTCTTGAGAGGGACGTGCTTTACTGTATTGTACTAATCTTATACCAGTCCCACCTTGATGCACCATGTTCAACAAATGAATATAGTTCCTTCTGTTTTCGTATTTGTTATTCTGTAGTAACAACCAACCTAAAAATTCATCAAATGTAGAACTTTGTAGTACTTCAAAACATCGATTTTTCATGAATCTTAACATGCGTCTCTGATACAGGTAATAGAGACCATTCTTCAAGTGCAACATCAATTCAATGGTTCTCAAATACAGTTTTGTAGAAAAAATGTTCAATCAGCTTTCTGTACTATAGAAAAACAACATTGTCAAACTTCCAAAATCGACAGAACCGATCATCATCTTCAGTAATAGTACTATACTGACCTGTTGAGGGATTACCCGTATATGATTCAACACCAACAACGAAAGAGTCAAATATGGTCCTAAATTCAGATCATGATCATTTGTTGAGGATGCATAGACGATGTATACAGGCTTTATGGTTCTACCAAAACACATGAATTTGATAACACTGTACAAGCTACTATCCAATAACAAGCAAGGAAAATACACATGGCATGCAAAACAATCTCTAAAATTCAGGATGAAAGTTGATGTGTGAATGATGTAAATGTTATTTCTGACGATTATAAACAATTTGTTTCGCATGCATTGTACTGACCTTTCTATTCTAGAGTACATTCAATCTTTTTTAGCCTATAAAGTTAAATAACGTATACTGGATCCGTTCAAAATAGACGAAATGAAACTGTCAATAATATTAGTCAAACACCCAACATACACAGCAATTGGCTTTCCGTCACTATCTTTTTATGTCACATTTTAGCTCCCCACTTCACCGATATTTTAATAAATCCTGCACATCATGTTTTAGTGTAGTTTCCCAGAGTTTTCCCTAATTGTACGCCTAAATATTGATTGGCAACTAGGATTACGATTTTTTCGTTTGCACAAACTTAAAATTGAAGCATTTGGAGGATAATGTTATGTAACAAATTTAATATGACGGAAAAATTTGACTTTCAGAACTTTATCAGTCAACATACCGCCTTTTACGTTCTAAAATAAGGACTCAATAATGTGTTACGTTGCATGATTAACATATAACACCGCCATAATGCAACGTTTCAAAAAATGTAACAACTATTATAATTAAATATTATATAGAAATCAGAAGGGAATCATATTCTGATAACGTTTTAATTCTCATAAAGAGGTCTTATAAGTCTTTATCAAATTTCTGATATTTTACTTCCTTTGATGAATCAAACGATTTTACTTTGTTAGCGATGTTATCATCAGATTATTTGAAGAGTTAGTCATGATTTTCTTTTTATGTTTAGTTAAATATATTTTTTGACCTTCATATTTCTCTTATCAAAGAAGTATATTCAAAACGGATTACTAAGTTGAAGGTTTGTTTAAGTCTACCAATCTCTATTCATAATGGCATTTCTCAAGGGAACATTTTCATCTTTACACTTAAATAAAAGTACCTGTCAGGGGAAAGTGTTTCAGAGATATTCAGAGCATTGTTCTTATCTTAGAGCGCAGTGTAATCACCCCATCACAACGTGGTGCTTTGACAGTTAATTAACTGTTACCAACCATCTGGCGAATCGCTTCAACAGGCTAGCGGAGACTACATCGAAGTACTGTAAGCCTCTTGAGGTGAGTGATTCACTACATTTCATTTCACAAGTAAGTTGCCACTTCCAGTTAAATGACCCTCGCATTCAGCTATTCCATATCTATAATTGTATATGCGGCACACAACCTACTCCCTGGCATGACTGATGAGTACAACAATAGTCTAGCACTCTAATCACAAATGCGGCTATAAATTGCAATTCACGAATTGTAGCAGATTTGGAAAACATACAACTCCTACTAACCCCTTAATAAAACATCTTCGCAAGTTAATAAAGCAATAACAAACATTTATTTATACACAAAACATTTGTCTTTGTATAGAAGTGCCTTTGATATTGTTCCATTTATCAAAATATTTAATATTGCATGGTTTCGTACCTGTCAACAGACCATCATTAGAACATATGATGTTATAGCTTCTGGTCCAAAATCATTTGTTATAACATAAATCCTCTTAATTGAGTCTTTAAGTAGGAGTTTATTTCCTAAATTGATATTCAGCTTAATGGGGCATTCTTCCTATATAGTTTCTTTACCAAGACCATTTATAAATTATTCAACAGTTAGGTGTTTTTTTACCTTACACATTCAAATATTAAAATAACTAAAGAGTAAAGTATAAATGCCAAATGTAATTACATGTAACAGAAAGACGAGTCGTATTTTCGATTTTGAAATTTACTCATGTGTTACTTTAGTTAATAAAAACTTACGTATGGCATTCATACTCCAATTGTATCAACGATACAGTTTTCATTGCCTTGATCTTGTACATATTATTCTTATTATACACTATTAAGTTCCCTCATCTGCGTGATATTGTATGTTGCATACATGTTGTATGCAATAGTAGCTTACAGCAGATGTAAAGTAGATTGGATGAGGCAGTTTACTGGCAATACCTGAGTACATGTTTACATGTTCTTATACACATAATAGTCTACGTGCGGTACAATAACTAGAATAATATTTTAAAATTATTTGTGCTAAGCTATTAACATACATCAAAAATATATTTTCTTGTTAACCATGTATATGAAACATCCGATGTCTTACTTAATTTAGGAATCACATTTACTAATATGCATCACAATTGTAGTCAGATAGACAGCCCAGAACATAGATTTCATAGCTACATAGACATACTATCTATTTTAAGACTTTCAAAAACACACTTGGTAGATTACACTGTCGTTCAGCTCGTATTTTAATGTACATTTTCATAATACCATTACATCCCTAGTTACAAATATCCTACTCTAGTTTGGTTTAATTTACAACTTATATTGTTTATATTTGTGACCTCACGACCATTGTGTTTTAAAAAGTATGAAATGTATTTAACATAAAATGGTAGGAGATTCTCCCTTGCATGCAATCGCAAGAATTTCCAAACTACTATTGATCAATATGACTAACGAAAGAAAAATTAACTGAACAAGTTTATATCCTTAATTACCGATATTCAATTTGAGATTGTCAATATCTTTGTAAGTTGTATATTTTTTTTGTAAATACCGGTTTTATATAGAAAGGTGAAACGGAGATGCACTAGAACAGCAAAAAATAAAACTAACTATATACGGATCTGTCCCAGCTATAGCGTACTTTGTAATAAGTTAGTTTTTCCTTGAACACGGGTACTCACATATGGACTATGGTGAGCAAGGAGATTTTGTTGGATAAATGATCGTAGTATTTCAAGCGAAAACTGTTGTTAGTCAGAAATAAATAGGCATCCTGTTCTTTTCACCAAATGAAATATTATTAATTCATTCCAGAAAAACGATTCGACTTTAAATGTAGGGTACATTTAAGATGCTGCCTCACTAAACCCAGGGTCTGGTCATCGTGTATTGAGATCCAATTTAAGCTTGCTTCATTTTTCCATGGTAGAACTCATATAAAAGACTAGTCAATTTTCATAATCAAATGAGTTCTCGAACACAATATGGAGAAACCCGTCTGAATAGAGTACTGTAATTCCGAGTTTGAACAAATTTGTTGCTATAAGGTTCCTCGTGAATGTGTTAAAAATAGACGAAAATACTAGAGCTGAAGAAGCCTATCTTGATTCTTCGTAATCCGTTCATACCGTCAATTCATATAGACAAAGCTGCAGTGAAAACGCATGTAACGTGCAGTAGAAAATTGATTAGTAAGCTGATGGAAAGACGGATGAATCAATGGCAGTGCACACTGACGTGAATGCGAAAACCGTAAACAAATATATAAGAAGTAATAAGAACGTGAAGATTTGCTGAATAGGTCAAGAAATGGAGACTGTAACATATTTCCAAAAAGTTAATTATTAAGCATAATTAGCCTTTTTGGCAGTTAATAATTTATCTGTTTAGTAGTAATAATAATATACTATTTGAAATTCTTATTCGTTTCAAGAAAAAAGATTATGGCTTTCTCTATGACCTGTGGTGTTACCTTTGGTATTAATATTTATTTACGTGGAGCGCTGACTAGGGTCATCAGATCACAAGCTGCTATCGAATTGGAAGGAAAAATTATCTTTTGTGTCAAAATCAAAATTATTTTACTATTATTTTGCTACTGTGAATCCTAGATTAAATACTGTGCTGTAGATATTCTATTTAATAAATTCACACTTTTGTTCAGTTAACTGAACTGAACCAACATAATATTAGCTGTTTTGTTATTAGTGGTGGATGTATATTCTCCTTTCTTCCAACATGTGACATTGAATTTGTCTTTGCTTTAGTCAAGGAGTGCGTGTAACCTCATACGCTTTCAATAATAATAATAATAATAATAATAATAATAATAATAATAATAATAATAATAATAATAATAATAATAATAATAATAAAAATAACAACAATACTAATAATAATAATAATAAATAGAAAGGATAAACGTTAAATCCTAAATTGCAGCTTTTGATCTCTGTTGGTATGGGAGAATATAACACAGTGTTACAATTTGTAATCTTAAAAGGTAGTAGTTTTGTAGGATTTTTTTGTAGGAGGGTGCCTTGTAGGTGATATGACTTAATAGGAACTGTATTAAGTGTCACCGAGTGGTTCGTAAAATGGTAACCGGAGTCGTTAATAATGACCTACGTCTTAAAATTGATAATTCCGAAAATGTTGGGACTGGAATTATGGTTGACAATAAAAATCAATTAACAAATCCTAGTTTGGAAAATCACGCTAACCCTAACATAGTATACAGTATCAGATCATAAATTAACTAGTTGGAGACGTGGAACTTAAAACTTGTGAAATGTTGCCATAACGCAATACTAAGCGTACATGAATTAAGACAGAATTAAAACGTCTGCAAGTATCTAAAATTAGTAGGAAATTATAATTTTTAGCATAATATTATATATAAATTTTATAATCTACACAAAAGAAATAATTACAACCTCTCATGCTAAAATTATTTTGTTCGAAATTAGTAATATTAAACTTCTTCAAATCTTTATTATTTACATACTTGATACCAATGAGTGATAATAGCATGTACTTACGTGTATAATTTTCTGTAACAAGTAAGAAAACAAATTATAATATAAGTATGTTAAGTTTAGCCGGCAATGAGACAATATATTACTATATTGCATATATTATGATTATTTTGATTTAAAAATATACTGTGTTGATAGACATTATCGACAATTCGTGATTTTTGTAAATTAGGGTACTATCATTAGAAATATATAACTTACTGACTGATAAATATTCCTATTGGGCAGAGAAACTTTATTATTTTGATACCGTATATATTTTTAGTTATGAAGAAAAAACTTCCCAGCATTATGCCTGTTTGGCTATAGAGACGGCGATTGATGAGAAATGAAGAAAATAGCGGAATGAAGAAAGTGAGAAGAAATTGGAGAATCTCAAAAGAACCCACGCACAGTGTGTTTGTCAACCACAAATTTCATTAGGCACAGCCTGGGACCAAATACCTCATGCACAAGAGATTATTGAATCAACGCGTCCCTTAATTACGAAGAAAGATCATACTTAAAGACAAGGTTGGTTTCTTGTTCCGTTTACTTCTTACTTTACAATAAGCAATGCTCGCACGATACAGAATAAAATCAGCAAAAGTAATTGCAAAGTATCTCACGTGGAGATGAGTATTAGTTATTAGATCCCTTCTGTATGGGTCTGATATTGTTTGGTGACATTTTCTTCTAGTCCTTCCAGCTTGAGTAACACTAGTATTTAACTTCGGGTAAAATGCTTTCCTTAGCCTGCTGATTTTGATCTGGAGCGAACTCACTGAAACTTCGTATGAAGTTAGACGACTCAGAGTTTGTTGACATAATTATGTGTTCTGTACCGGGAATCGGTAACTTTAGATTGTTTTTGTATTACTTTTAAAGCATAGGGTATGAATTCACCGGAAATGATAAAGCCTTCAAGTTGTATACACGACTCAAAAATTGCATTACCACCTGCAATTCTCCTTTTCCTGCAATAGCAGGCAACCCAAAAAGCTCAGCGGTTGGGTTGGTTGCAATTCTAAAGGCGTTGGACTAAACCTCAATTTTGTCACAAATATATCAGTGTGGCAAACTGCAAATAAGAGAATAAAACAAATTGTTAAGAATGACAATTTTATGATTGTGACGGATTTTGATGACATCAAAAGTTACAAAATGACTTGCTTAAGCAGTTCAAACAAGATGAATAGCCAGAAACAGATATAAGAAGAAGGCATTTTTCTTTTCCTCCCATCCCACCCAAAAGGAAACTCATAAAAAAACTTAAATAATATAAAGGTTTCATATAAAATCTTAACAGCACAAAAACAAATAGATAAACGAAACGAAAAAGAGACAAACACAGAATAGGGGACACCAGTGCCTTAGCAGACTTGCGGCCCTTCCATGCAAGATAAAGAAATGCGACCCTAGTTGTAAACCCCATTTTTATAATAATATAAATTATAATGATAATAATAATAATAATAATTATTATGATTATTAATATTTTTATTATTATTAAAAAGTCGTTTCCTTTTCAAAATCTCTGACTCTGACTAAGAGCATGAATGCATATAGCGATCATATGTGCATGTTTTGTCAACGAGCGGTCCCACATGCCAAAAGGGGTGGAAATCTCTAAGAGAGGGAGGGAGCTCCTCCGTGGCTAAGCGGTTAGCGTATGCGCCTTTAGCGTGGGAGACCCGGATTCGATTCCCTGCGGAAGCACATGTGGTTCGGATTCCACGTTAATCAGTAGGTCCACGTCTCATATAGCTTCGCTGCTGATCGTGACGTAAAACTCAAAATCAATCAATCAATCTCCAAGAGAGAGAAATAAAAAAATATTATGGTAAATTCTAGTTCAAAGTTCGAAGAACTTGCTTTTGCACGTGATTTTTTGTTTGTTGTTTCAGGGAAAAGAAAAGTTCTGGCGCCTAAGAAGTTATACCATATATTATTGCAAATTTGCAAGTGGATGTATTTACATTGCAATTTGTGGTAATAAATATATTATGATTAGAAAACAATATTGTAATAAGTATGTTTAATTTCTTCATCCATCGCAAGTCTTAGGGGTCCCTTATACCTCGCCGCCCCCCGAATATCGATATCGAAAACTTAGAATGATATATTCATATATTCGCTATATCGAATGTTGATATATGATAATATAGATATCGACGATAGCGATGTATCGACATATCACAGACCCAGGTCCGAGAAGTGATGCTTGAAATACACTGGAATCAACAATCAAATTCTAAAAAAGTTCTCCATTTACGTATTCAATGTTGAGGGGGAAGGGTGTGAATCCGAAGAGAAATTTTAAGAAATTAAATGTTAAGATAAAAGTAGGTTTTCCGTCACTTCTTGAATACAAAAATTAACACAAAACTATTACTGCAATTTACCCTTTACTTCTGTTTCTGATTGTCGTCACAAATCAGCGAGAGTACACACACTTTACATAGTATACCAATACACTTTATAACTGGAGTGATGGATAACGGATAATGGATAAGATCCGGATAACGGATGATATCCGGATGACGGATAATATACGGATGTCGGATAATATCCGGATAATGGATTTATCCGGATAATTTATAAAATTAAGATAACGGATAATATGTGGATAATAGAAAATTCTTATAACTGATTACATCCGGATGACGAATAAAGGATAATATCCAGATAACGTATGTGGTTTGAAAAGACAATATATTAGAGGGACCTATCAGTATTTTCTCCTAATGGAGTTATAAAAGAAGATCATCGGGCAGTGGTTTTTACCATTGAAAGATATTGCTTGTTAAAATGTTTCCTAGTAACTTCCAATTCTCTTGTTCTTGTTGGGCGCGGTGGCTAATGGTAGACCGCTTACCTTGGCGCGTGGTGTCCTTATTGTTTCGATCCCCGGCCAAGTAAGTTTGCGGTGGACAAGATCGTATCCGTAGCTTCTCTCAGGGTACTCCCGCTTCCTGCCACTTTTCATTCCACCAATTCTTCTATTATCACGGACTTGCTTCAATCATTGGGCACAGTAGCTCAGTGGTAGAGCGCTTCCTCTGGTAGGCAAAGTAAGATTGTAGTGGACAGGATCGTATCCGTGGGTCTACTGAGGCTACTCCCGCTCCTTCCCACTTTTCATTCCACTACTTCCTTTATTATCATTGACTTACTTTAATCATTGGGCGCAATGGTTCAGTGGTAGACCGCTTCCTCTGGTTGGCAAAGTACGTTTGTGGTGGGGAGGTTCGTATCCGAGGATTTTCCCAGGTTACTCCCGCTTCTTCCCAATTTTCATTCAACCAATTCTTCTATTATCATTGAATTCCTTCAATCATTGGCACGATGGCTCAGTGGTAGAACACTTCAGCTGGTGCGTGGGGTCCTTATTGTTATGATCCCCGTCTAAGAAGTTTTGGTGGACAAAATTGTACCCATGGGTTTCCTCAGGGTACTCCCGCTCCTTCCCACCTTTCATACCATCAATTCCTGTATTATCATTTACTGACTTTAATCATTGGGCGCAATGGTTCAGTGGTAGAGCGCTTCCTCTGGTTGGCAAAGTGAGTTGTGGTGGAGAAGATCGTATCCGTGGGTTTTCTTAGGGAACTTCTTCCCACGTTACATTCAATCAATTTTCTATTATCACTCACTTGCTGGAATCATTGGGATCGGTGGCTCAGTGGTAGAGTGCTTCCTCTGGTGGGTCAATTAAGTTTGTGGTGGACAAGATAGTATCCGTGGGTTTTCTCACGGTTCTCGTGCTTCTTCCCACTTTTCATTCCCCCAATTTCTCTATTATCATTTACTTGCTTTAATCATTGGGAGCGGTGGCTAAGTGGTAGAGCGCTTGCTCTGGTACGTGGGTTCCTTATTGTTCTGATCCCCGGTCAAGTAAGTTTGTTGTGGACAAGACCGTTTTCGTGGTTTTTCTCCGGGTACTCCCGCTTCTTCACGCTTTCCATTCCACCAATTTCTCTATTATCATTGACGCTTTAATCGTTGGGCGCGGTAGCTCAGTGGTAGAGCGCTACCTCTTGTGCGTGGGGTCCTTATTGTTTCGATCCCCGTCTAAGAAATTTGTGGTGGAGAAGATCCTATCCATGTGTTTGTCAGAGTACTCCCGCTCCTTCCCACTTTTCATTCCACCAATTCCTCTATTATCATTGATTTACTTTAATCATTGGGCGCAATGGTTCAGTGGTAGAGCGCTTCCTCTGGTTGGCAAAGTAAGTCTGTGGTGGGGAGGATCTTATCCGTTAATTTTCCCAGGCTACTCCCGCTTCTTCCCAATTTTCATTCAACCAATTCTTCTATTATCATTGAATTCCTTCAATCATTTGGCACGATGGCTCAGTGGTAGAACACTTCAGCTGGTGCGTGGGGTCCTTATTGTTATGATCCCTGTCTAAGAAGTTTGTGGTGGACAAGATTGTACCCGTGGGTTTTCTCAGGGTACTCCCGCTCCTTCCCACTTTTCATACCACCAATTCCTGTATTATCATTGACTGACTTTAATCATTAGGCGCAATGGTTCAATGGTAGAGCGCTTCCTCTGGTTGGCAAAGTGAGTTGTGGTGGTGGAGATCGTATCCGTGGGTTTTCTTAGGGTACTCTAACTTCTTCCCACGTTACATTCAATCAATTTTCTATTATTACTCGCTTGCTGGAATCATTGGGAGCGGTGGCTCAGTGGTAGAGCGCTTCCTCTGGTGGGTCAAGTAAGACAAGACCGTATCAGTGGGTATTCTCACGGTTCTCGTGCTTCTTCCCACTTATCATTCCACCAATTTCTCTATCATGATTTACTTGCTTTAATCATTGGAAGCGATGGCTAAGTGGTAGAGCGCTTGCTCTGGTACGTGGGTTCCTTATTGTTCCGATTCCCGGTCAAGTAAGTTTGTTGTGGACAAGATCGTTTTCGTGGTTTTTCTCCAGGTATTCCCGTTTCTTCACGCTTTCCATTCCACCAATTTCTCTATTATCATTTACTTGCTTTAATCGTTGGGCGCGGTAGCTCAGTGGTAGAGCGCTACCTCTTGTGCGTGGGGTCCTTATTGTTTCAATCCCTGTCTAAGAAATTTGTAGTGGACAAGATCGTATCCATGGGTTTGTCAGAGTACTCCCGCTTCCTCCCACATTTCATTCCACCAATTCTTCAATTATCATTGACTTGGTTCAATCATTGGGTGCAGTGGCTCAGTGGTAGAGCGCTTCCTCTGGTGGGTCAAGTAAGTTTGTAATGGACAAGATCGTATCCGTGTGTTTTCTCACGGTACTCCCGATTATTCCCACTCTTCATTACACCAATTTCTCTATTATCATTTACTTGCTTTAATCATTGAGAGCGGTGGCTCAGTGATAGAGCCCTTCCTCTGGCGGGTCAAATAAGTTTGTGGTGGACAAGATCGTATCCGTGGTTTTTCTCAGGTTACTCCTGCTTCTTCAAACTTTCCATTCTACCAATTTCTATACTACCATTGACGCTTTAATCGTTGGGCGCGGTAGCTCAGTGGTAAAGCCCCTTCTCAGGTGCAAGGGGACGTTACTGTTTCGATTCCCGGCCTAGTAAGTTTGTGGTGGACAAGGACGTATACGTGGGTATTCCCAGGTACTCCCGCTTCCTTCCACATTTCATTCAACCAATTCTTGTATCATCATTGATTTGCTTTAGTCATTGGAGATGCCTGGTTCCTTAAGCATTGCAGTAATTTCAGAAATCAGATTGGGTCCCACGCATTTTGGATGTGATTTTAACCTTTGCTGTCGATTAATCTCAGTATTTTATTACGCGAGATAAAACCATCCATACAACTATAAATGATGTTATATCTTGCACAAGCAGGTATTGATTCGGAACCACATTTTTGGCGCTTTGAGGAGAGAAACCGGTTTCGGACATTACTCTGCCATCAAACGACTAGGATCTTTCAAAAGTTACCATCGGCGTCCAGCAACCCCATGTTAAAAGGGAAATAGAAATAACTCGTGTCTAATACTTCCGGACCCAGTTTCTTGAAGTTCAAGCCTAGGTATCGATTTCTGATATCACCATTGTGCTCAACGGATCAAAACCTTTCAAATGTCGCCAACGCCGTCTAACGACTTCATCTTTAATAATTGAATAGAAAGGACCCGAGCCCATAACGTCACGACCACATTCCTTGAGCTTCGTGGCCTGAGCCTGATTTCTGACATTACTACTGCACTCAGGGGCAGTGGTTAGGGATGGGAACGTGCTTGTTCGAGCGAATTTTTTTTAATGTGTATCGAGTTTCGAGTCGACTCGAGCCAAATCGAGCCAAATCTTGTGTGTAGCTCAAGTTACTTTTTCACTTATTCTACATAAACAATACAATTGTTATCAATGTTGCTACTTCCACTACAACTTATTATTATCATTATTATTATTATTATTATTATTATTATTATTATTATTACTATTAAATTCTGTAATTAAACTTGAAAGATAGGCGGTTTCCGTCTGAATACTAAATACTAGTTGACTGCCGATTTCGGTAGTCGTGAAATGTAGGACACAAGGACATCGTTCACGAGGTTCTGGTTTCGAGTTCCGGAGGAGCAAGTATTCGTGCTTGGTCCAAAATTTGTTAAAAGTTATAGCGTGCAAGGCAAACATGTTTGAAAATGTTCTGCCCGGGTCTACGGTTTTCAACGACTTGTGCTGCTTGGCTCACAGCTTATTCAACATCGAACCGAACCAAGAAGTAGGGATGCGCTCGAGTCGAGACACAATTTGTAAAATTCGAGTCGAATCGAGACTGCTCGCAAAAATCTTGATTCGACTCGAATGTCTCAAAACTCTTCACATATTTTTAAAAATATTTTTGAAGAAACTAATCACTCAGAAACAGTTATATAGATGTGTTATATATATGTTATATATATTATACAGTTGCGGATCCAAGGGGAGCTACAGCCCTCTTGACACTCAGGTATACACTGCATAAAATAAGTTTCAATCTTGCTTTACACTGGATAAAGCGGCAAACTGTGATTTAGTCGCTCCCTTGACCATATCCTGGATCCGCGGCTTTAAGGGTTCATAGCTGTAAAACTATGGGACCCATCGTTAGGGATGCGCACGAGACGAGTCGAGAGAGAATTTTCCTGACAAATATCGAGTCAAGACACAGCTCTTCCAATAAAAAAGAATACATTTTTCGAGTCGAGAGATCACTCCTACAGCACATTTTCGAGACGGGAAAGCCTGAAATCTTGTCTCGTGCGCAAACCTACTTATCGTAGTCGGGTTAAGACTTCACTTAGAAACTAAATGTGCGCCATCCAAGAATACAATGTTTCAGAATCTAAAGTACACACGCGACAATTTTTAGAGAGGAACTTTGGCTATGTGCATATAATTTGAAGTACTCACCAAACAATAACTCCGAAATTAAGCATTTGTGCACCCATGTTTGTTATTACCTTTTGTGTTATCTTGGTGTCAGGGATAGTATTTCTTCGTGATAAGTTTTTGGGCACTGCCTCTCTCCCGAAGATCTGAGAGTAGCCCCCGGAGGAGACCAAAATATTATGTCTATAATAAAATAATAAATAGAATAGTACCAGCAGTGCCCCCCCCCCGAACATTTTTTTCTGAAAGAACAACTGGTCAGGAATCTCCTTGCATTTTTTAATTGAGTATCGCATCGCAATTTGCAGTGCAAATGGGAATGCAATGTAGTGGAAACATGGAAATGCAATGGAAATTGAAAAATGTATTGCAAATTGCGGTATATCTTTTTGTCTTAAATTATTACGTAAACTAAAATAAGCAGCAAATTAAAAATATATTTCAAGAAACTTCCCTCGACTTGAAGGGTCGCTTATTGCAAGAAAAAATGCCTCGACTTTGGATTACAATAGTTTTCCACTTTTGTCTTTCCTTCCCTTTGCCAGTTTATTGTTACTGGGTCATTCTCCAGATCTTCTCAGGTTTCGGGTGATTATCCTTGTTTCTGAGCGTGTAATAATAAAAAAATGTTCCTTGAAGAAAAGGCGCATTGGCAGCAGATTGGACCTAACCGATATATAGTATATATAGCATGATTGGTGCTTGGTTAGTAAAACGCACAAGTGCGTACAGTAGATCAGTAAAACAGTAACGGTATCCTTCAATGCCGAAAACTGATTATAGCAAATTATACTCATCTTTGTCTCTCTTTTCTTTTTGCTTTTCGTTTGAAGTACTGTTATACCTGATGCCCATTTACGTTCCTTGTTAAAAACAACATATGTTTTAGCAAGATTTCTTCTTGGGAGACGCCGCAAACCTCAAAAAAAATCCCGAACAAATGGACTCTCTCTTTCTGTGTGTGTCGGCGGGAAATTTCCCGCAAAACGGAAATGTGGGAAATTCTGGTTGAAAATAGGAAATTCTGTCAACTTATTAACTAGGTGGCTTTCAAGCCATCAGTGTATTGAGCGAGTACTTCGAAAATGGGATGTACTTATATATATATATATATATATATATATATATATATATATATATATATATATATATATATATATATATATATATATTCAGGTGGAAGCTCTGGAAGACCAAATTCGCAGTACGGAGACCATTTTACTGATTTAAATAATCGGTATACAAAACCTTACTTTCTCTTCCTTATAAACGCATTAAAATATTTCAATTCCTTTAACGCATCTTTTCAATCCAAAAGTGTTATCATTGATACTTTGCAGGCTCAATATAATAAATTATTTAAGTAGTAGTTTTGTCAAAATTTCGTTAAGGTAGAGCTACTTGAAACTGAAAATATAAATGTTAAAGATCTCACCAACTTTTTGCCTCTGCTAGGAATATACTTAGCCCTGGACTGCACGAAATATCTACAAAACTGGAATTTTCCGGAGAATGATGTTAATAATTTTAAACTAAAATGTCTAGAATTTTATATCTCTGCGGCAATGGTAATTCAAATTAGATTTCTTCTTCAAGATTAAGTTTTTAAAGAAACGAATTTTCTTGATCCTTCCGTTGCATTTACTGTAAACAGAAAAAAGTTTAAAGGAAATTTCGGTGTCACTTTCTAATTTAATTTTGCTGGATGCTGAAGCAGCGGCCGCTGAATTAAGAAATTGCCGTTGGCCTTTGATTCTGACCATAAAAGGCAGAATTAAATATTAATGAAATGTGGCATTCCATTTAAGGAAATTAAACATTTTGAAGATGTCCGCCCATTTCAAAATCTTGCAAAAATAGATTTATCACTGCCACATTCGAACGCAGAGGTTGAAAGAACTTTTTTTTTCCATTGTGACCAATGTGAAAACCAAGAAAGGAAATCGGATTGTATCTGACTGTGTTAAAGCTATTGCTGTTGTCCGATCGAGCTTACAGGGAAATAACATAGACTGAAATTTTCTGAGCAACTCAGCATCTATACTTTACTTGGAAAATAACGATAAACCTACTTCATCATCAGACAGTCAAGCATAGGGATATAGTATTACACTTCAAACGGAAATCTCGTCTTCTTGCATAGTTTTTATTTGTACTCCAATAACATTTTTAAAATGTATTTTACAAATTTATTTGTTTCTGTGTCTGTGTGTGTTTATTTGTGCATCCATTGCGAATAATATCTGCATATACTGTCTATGTATAATGACTGTAATAACTGTATAGTAAATTTCGTATGAAGAGGACGGAAGTTCGTCACTTTTTGGTGGGTACATTTCCACTTTTTGATTTTTAACCTATTGGAAACTTATTTCTTTCTTGGCGGGAAATTTTGCTAGCGATCGGGAAATTTCAGGGGTTTGGGCGGGAAATGTGTTATTCTGAATCTGACAAAACTCGTTTGAACCAATGAGTTATTTTTCCTAAACCTAATTGTTGTATTTGCCGCTGTGGTAAAATTATTTCGTTCAATTTGACAAATAATATAATAAAATATAATACTTATCCAGCAATGAGCGTGGATTGCAATTAAAGGCAGTGAACCCTAAAGTACTCCTCTAGCAGAGGCGGATCCAGAACGGACTTCTGCGGAGAGGGCGTGGATTGTAATACTGCTACTCAGCTAGTTTTAAGAGCTCCAAATTCTGGGATTGGTTTTATTTATATATAAAATAAGAATGCTTCCTCTTCTGTGGGAGGGCGCAATTGCCCCGATCGCTACCTGGATCCATCCCTGCCCTATAGCCTCTCCCAGAAATTAAATGAATTGATCTATTATTTCCAATACGAAGTCATTTTCGCTTCCATGTTAATGGTGACGGAGTTCTTGTTCTTTGTATCTCTGTACTCAAGAAAATAATAATAATAATAATAATAATAATAATAATAATAATAAAGATATTTTTAACCCTTCTTTAAACTTTCTGTGTATTTCTACGAATCTGGATATGTTGTTTTATAGTGTGTAATGCAAAAAGGCTTCAAACAGCAATCTGGCAAAAAGTATTTGTGTAAAAGACACAAACGCCTTATCAGTTGCTCTACAAAGAACTACTAGAAAACTGACGTTGTTTCTGTTTGCCTTTAAACACAATGTTACGATTTACAAGGCACAAACAAAAGTAGAGAGCAACGTCAAATTTCGCCTAAGGGCACCTTCGTACCTAAACTGAAGACTAGCACTCTGTCAACATATTACATAGCTATCAATAAGTCACACTCAAAGGTTCTTTCCAAACGTTTTGGTATAACAGGTTAATCAAACTACGTTGTTGTATTCAAGGTATGAGACTCTGAAAGACCGATAAGTGTTGGAGCTCAGAGCCGTAGCTAGAAATTTCGTTGCCCGGGGCGAAGTAGAATTCGGCGTCCCCCGACACTCACCTTACCAAACTTTGACTTTTCTTTTCTGTGGTTTTATTTTTAACATATAAGAGAAACACATTTTTGTTGTTATGCTACGCTGTTATTTTTTCCAAGCTGCTTAGACAGACCATTGAAACAGCCAAAAGCGATCGTCATGTATTGTTTAACATATAAGAGCCACTCTCAAGAGGCTTATTTTAGACCTGCTGCTAAACTTGCCAAACTACCTTGTATACAAATCCATTTGGAGAATAATTATGAAAAAAACATGGAGTCGATTCTCCTACGTCAGGACGGCCATGTTAGACATGGAGTTTGTGGACGCGAGTGGTAGCGTTCGAAAGGTCCGGGTCCCCTGAGAGCCGAAGTAACGTCAGAGGTCTGGCCCAGGCCACGAAGCTCAAAGAATGAGGTCCTGACTTTATGGATTGGGGTCCCTTCTATTCACCTATTAAAGATGAAGTTGTTGGACGGCGTTGGCGGCATTTGAAAGGTTTTGATCCGTTGAGCACAATGGTGATATCAGAAATTGATCCGTAGCCTTGATAGTGAAGAAACTGGGTCCGGAAGTTTTAAACTCGGGTCCTTTCTATTCCCCTTTTAAACATGGGGTTGTTGGACGTGGATGGTAACATTGGAAAGATCCTAGTCGTTTGAGAAGAGCGTAATAGCCGAAATCGGTTCCTGGCCTAAAAGCGCCAAAAATGAGGTTCCGCATTGGCTCAAAACCAATACCAGCTTGCGTAAGATAGAACAACATTTATAGCTGTATGTATGGTTTTACCTCGCGTAATAAAATACTGAGATACAACCACAGCGAAGGTTTACATCACAACCCAAATGTTTGGGAACGAATCTGATTTCTGACATCACCGCAATGCTCAAGGAACCAAGACCTATCCAATGATTAAAGCAATTTAATGATGATAGAAGAATTGGTTGAATGAAATGTGGGAGGAAGCGGGAGTACCCTGAGAAAAATCACGAATACGATATTGTCCACAACAAACGTATTTGACGATCATGGCGATTGCCCCGCACAAAGGGAATATTTCTTATTTTATATATATATAAAACCCATTCCAGAGTTTGGAGCTCTTAAATGTAGCTCTAAGTACTTATGACTGGCAAGACAGGCGTGGATGTGTAAAGACACATTATAAACTGCTCCTAATATTTAGTTTAAATTTAAGTGATACTGTTTACGTGAGTGATACAAGAATAACGAATTCGGTAAGTACTCTTACATTTAACTAGATACATTTTGTTAAATACCGCTGCCTTTACTATCTGTTTCAAAAATCATAAATCGATTGAAACGTAAACATCAAATACCTGAATAGGAGTACGATCATAAGATATAAACAAACATCATGAGCTTCTGCATTGAGTGTTCCAAACCTGTTCTGAGACAAGACGTTACTTCCAAAATTCAGGGCACTGAGTGTCTAAACTGGACCCACCTAAAATGTTCGCAGTTAAAAGAAAGTGACGTGGAATATATGAAACAATCAAATTTGCCTTGGAAATGTAAAAGTTGCATAAAAGCTAGGCGTAATACCAATTCAGAACAGAATGAAGTGCTTCCATCTATCGAAGACATTTATAAACTGTTAAAAAAACTAAAAGATGATATCTCCGTGATTATAACTTTTCACAACCAAGCAAGCCGGAAGATGAATTTCCTGTGATATTAAAGTGTAATATTCTACAAAATAATCATAATTCATTGGCCATATTTCTATCAGAACTTTGGTACTGACTACGAGCTACAAGACTATCAGAACTAGAAATTAGAGATTTCATTCCTTTTTTCTCTCAGACTAAAAGACTTCTACATTTTCCTGAGATTTTCATTTTCTTAATATAAGTCCCCTATCCTGGGCTACCGTGGTTTCGAGGTAATCGGTAAACGAAAGAGCAAGTTTGTCGACTCAAACCTCTCGACAGTTTGTGAGAAGATATTTCACAGTTCATGCTGTTATTTTTTCGTTACAAAAACACTTCTGGTTGACTCTATTCATGGTGAATTACTGAACTTATAAACATTTACAATTATTGAAAAATGAATAATTGCTTTTAAACGTAAAAAGTCGTTACAGTTTAGTAGAATGCAGAAGTGAAAGAAAATATTGTTTATTTGTTGAGATGTGCAAACTGAATTTGAATAATAAGTGTTTCACATTCTCTTGTCCAGAGGCGGAACTACGATGGACTTCTGGGGGCTCGGTGGTTGGTAATACTCCTACTTTTTTATTTTTTATTTATTTATTTATACAAGTATCAATACAGACATAGTGGACAAGCACACTGCACACACAAATAGTATATCTATTTTTAGGCCGGAAATTCTCCGGAACTCCAGAGACTTATTATCAGGCCTATACAAAAAACTTAGTTTAGAAACCAGCCTATATGGCCGAATGGCCTCCGGTATTCCACAAGGTCAAAAAACATTAATATACATACTATGAAATACATAAAGACAGACAGACACATACATATACACATTGGTGGCAACACTTCTAATACACACACCACAACTATAATTTTTTTCCATTTATTAGCACTACGACTGATAACCTCCGGAAATCCTTGAGGTTAAGTTCCAGTCCTTGGCAGGGTTTCTTTAATATTAATCAGTATTATATTATAAATCATTTTTAAAGCTGTTACTCTTTTTACTTCAATTTCAATTAACTATCATTTAATTTATTATTAATTTTACATTATCTTTCAACAAGAAGAAACATATATAATACAACCTAATGACATAATATGGTTATGATAGATGGCTCTTCACAGAAGCTTTCGCTTCTGAGTGAGAAACCATCTTCATAAAGTATATATGAGTGAAATTTTATCATTTTTTCCTCTTTTTTCGCTTTTTCTTCTTTCTCTCTCTTTTTTAAAATAAACCCCCATTAGTTGTAGATAAGCATATTTCAAGTGACTTTAGTCGATTATTTACTAATTTAATACGTTAACGCTCTTAAGTCATCATTCTTTATTTCCTTTAACAAATTAGTTATTAGTATTTTTAATCCATGCATTTTATCTTCTTCCCTAATTTCTTTTGGAGTATTATTATAAAGTTTCGGAGCCAAGTAATATGTTTGATTTTTTGATATACTCTTATTTATTTTTATTGTTTCAAGATCTTTTTGAGTTACTTTTCTTGTTCCATACCCATGAGAAATTTTATTCCATTTATTTTCATGTTTTTTTTTACATAGAGTAGGACTGCTTTTATATATAATTTTTCAACACTTAAGACTGAAAATTCTCTATACAGGTTTTCTAGACAGTCTTCTTTGTTTTATTTAAACATATTCTTATAATATTACTTTGCTGAACTTTTAAAGGTCTTATATGCGTCTCATAGGCAGATCCCCAACTTAAGATACAATAATATATTATATTTTGTGTTAGTGCATAATATACCATACGTAAAAATTTTAATTCTAAACACCCTCTTAATTGTACAACTTTATACAGCAATTTTCTTAATATCTTGGCTACATGTTGAATATGCGATGTCCATTTTAAATGTTTATCAATTTAACTCCTAAATAATTTTGTTCAATTACTTTGTTTATTGTATTACAGTTACAGTCTAAAGTATTAATACAGTTATTATATTTTAAGACAAAATTTTGTGGCTGTCCGGTTATTGTTGGTGAGAAAGCAATATAATTGGTTTTCGTTAAGTTTAGTACCAAGAAATTTTGTTCAAGCCATTGTTTTACTTTTTTTACTGTTATTTCCACTTTTTATAAGTTTCTTCCCACTTTCTCCCTGTTATTGTTATAGTGGTGTCGCCTCCAAAGATTGAATATAGCCATCAATGCCTATATTGTACAGTTAGCGACAGTAGAAAATGGAGGTTGGATACATAAGAAATGATAGCTTTTTACAGTAGCAGAATAGTTTCACTCGATGTCTGATAGTTGGACAACCAACATGACAGCAAATACGTGCCCGAAAACATAACATGCCAGGGTATTCCTTCATTTGGAGGAAAAAGTATTACTATCTGAGAGCATCATTTAGAGAAACAACCACGAGATAAATCTGCAGAAATTCCATTCACATTAAGTTCAAGGAGATAGGAATTAATGCAAAGAGAACGAAAAGTATAATACGCTTCATGCAGAAACCGAAAAAGTACGAAAAGCTAAACAAAATGAGAAAAGAAGGAAAGGAAAGAGCAAAAGACATGGGAATAAATTAAATATTAACACTTAAGGATAAATAGTGTCCGTTTTTCCCCCTGCCCCCGTCTTGGTTTATCTCCCTTCACAGGATAAATCTCTTTCAGTATCAAACGCGAACATCATTTATAGTGTTGAATTCCTTGAAAAAGTTTTAACTCAGTCTAGGCCGAGACTCGAACCCCAGACCCTTAGAATGAGAGTCTCATGCGGTATCCACTTACCTACACAAGACCCATACTCAAATTACTGTATATTCACACCCGTTTCACTGCAGTTATTTCTATTGGAATAATGTTTGACGTGTAGATATGAATAATGATGGGATAATGACCTGGAAGAAGAAGTTCTAAGAAGACATGAAGAAGTTCAGAGAAAGACGGTATTAAAGAAGTTGATAGGGCAATGAGTAGAAATCAGTTTGGACACAGTCTAAAAACGATTTCCCTTAAAAAAGATAATTCGGATGGAATAGTATCTAGAAAGAGAAAGAGAGGACGAAGCTCACATCTTCTTGGCAATATGAAGATTGAAATATAGGATACCTTAACCGAAACTTCGTAGGATTATGTCTTCCTTACTATACATGGCAACACTCATTCTTAGGGTAAAATTATTTGATATTCTATGCATTATAAGGAAATGTTAGTGAAATATACGTGCTTATGCATTAAGTTATTACAATTTTCAAATTTTGGATAGAATGATATATGAAACATGTTGGAAGTCGACAAAGAAATTAATATTATTATTATTATTATTATCATTATTATTATTATTTCTAGTAGTACTAGTAGAAGTAGTAGTACAAGAAAAAGTATAATGTTCGGAACAATTCCACGATTGCTCAGAAACAATAGTTTTTACGATCAAGCCTTTTTTAACTCATACTAAGGATGAAAATTATTCATTCATGAATTGTTTCCTAAATATGTTATGTTCTCAAACAGTACGAATCAAGGTTGAGACGGATAACATCACTTTGTAAACATATGGTTAGTATATCCTCAGTGAAGAAAGTCATTTTTAAATGTTAGACCGAGAGAAATTGAACACTTTTCACGTTGTTATACATCAGAAATATCAATATTTCAAATGCTACAAAATTTCCTTAATTACCTCAGTGGAAATAGAAGCAGAATCCAACTTGAGGAACGGAGCAACTATTCTAATTCGGCACTGTTATGTAAGAGGGTGAGATATGAAATGTATTTAGCAAATTGCACAAGCGTAGGATGTCAATGCTTTAATAACAACGAAACACTGTATCTGTTATGAAAAAATATTAAGTGGTGTGTCGAAACGATATTCGAGAGGATTAAAGTTTAAATTGAAAAACCAAATAGACGTAAGAACACGCAAAGAAATGAAAGAGAAAATTTTCTTAAGAGGGATTCGAACCCTTTATTAGCACTCCACTTAACTCTAATTTGGTGCCTCGTTTTTCTTTTGCTTTTTCAATTCACCATAATAATTCTACTAACTTAAATTTATACTCGGCTATGCTCATTATATATTTGTTTCCAGTAATCAATCACGACAGTAAACGATCATATACACGTCGACGACATTTGAAACTTCAATTATTGTCCCATCGATATTCGAACTGGGGAACTCGAACACTTGACTATTTGTGAATGGCAAACAACTGAGTATAAATAAATATATCCTGTAGTAGGAAAATAAGAGGTAGATGATCCTATAGGAATTATATCACATAGAAAATGTCAACCGATATTAATTACTAACTTCCACAGAAGTACGTAAATTTAATTTTATATTACTATTATTATTATTATTAGTAGTAGTAGTATTTGTATTTGCTGTTTTTACTGATAGTGTTGAAATGTGGCGTTGTTGCAATATGAGTGGCAGAAGTAGTATTAGTGGATATTGTCACAGCATGTAGAAAATAGCAATTTTGTAGCTGTGTTTCAACGTATAAGCTAAATGTTATGTGAAACTACAGTTAAACTTTTCTTTTCGGGTTTTTCGTTATTATTATATTCTTTCACGTGACAGTGAAATACATTATGCAATTTCGTGTTTAATATTTTATCTAGTCTGATCAATTTGGAAGGAATCAAAATCTCAAAGGCAAGAATCACTAATTCTTGGCCCGCAAAGCTGGTGGCCCGCGATAAAAAGACCCGTTTCATTAATATTTTTCGTTTCTACGTCATTTTACATGCGGTTTTTGCTTGTGAAATGTAAAAAACGAAGATTTGTCATGTAAAAGAAATAAAACTAAAGTTATTAGCTTTTACACTCCAAGGAAAGCTATACAGTTTTAAAGTAAATAACGCTTTCATAATTATTGTCTATTACGGAAAGAATTAACGTTAAAACACAAAGATATTACCAACGTTACCAGTTTTCCATATACATCCAAAAAGGGTGAAGTTTTAAAAACATATTAATAATTTTTGTCATACAGAGTATATTTAAACTACAAAATTTCAGTGTTTCGTATCTAACGTTTAAGAGATGTTACAAATTTATTAAGATGGATTTAGGAAATTATATTGTTTAATAGTTTCCAATCGTGGTTCGTAAATAATGCCCACCTGCTCAAGTGGCACGATGAGTTGGAAACAACGTTGAGCAATCCTGACCCAGAGGAAGAAAAGAATATTCATTACCTTTATAATTAAATATGAATGTATGTAAGCATGTATGTATGATAGGCCCAGATCCAGGGTATTCTCAAGATTGTAGCTATTTAGGTGGACGGTTGGGAAATTGTAAACCACAGTTTCAGTTTGTAGCATGAAATGGCTTCCAAGATTAAAATTCGTGGAAAGGGGGTACCCGGTTCGATCTCAGGTCAAGAAAGCAGAAGGTGGGTATCATTTTTCTTGTGGGTTTTCTCGGAACTTTCCCCTTTTCTCTACTTTCTCAATTCCATTAATTCTTCCCTCACAATTCACTTGATTTACATAAATACAGAACTTTTTAACAGAAACTACACCCAACCGAAGAACGTTTGTATTTTCTATTGATCCTTAACGGTTTCTCACAAAAAACACGGAGAGAAACGCATGGGATCATAGTTTCGTTCAAAAGTGAGACAGTAGATTCAAAATAACGTAACCTCAAAAGGAGTTATTACATATCTTTAAAAACTTTTTAAAATATGTACTAATATTCTGAGAGTGTTTAATCTAGTGTCTGATTCTGTAAAGTGCCTTAGTATAGCTACATCGTGGGCCACCGGCGTTTAATGACAAGGAAAGCTATCTACATAGGGAACAAGTCTTACGATGATAACTGTTAAATGAGGGAAAATAATGGAAGTTCCTCCTGTCTCAGATATATTTTCTATAATAATTCTTGTCTATCGTATCAACGCGTATTTCATACTAGCAAAGCAAAAACCTGTATTTCAATAATCAAGAGGTAATATAAGACTGTAGAAATAAAAGCTGATATATCTAAAAAAATGCGTAACTGTATAACAATCAAGCAATCAAGTAATATAAACTGGAAATTGATTTGAACATGAATAGCCCGTAAGAGATCCGGAGTCTTTTGGCTATTTTTTGGACTTTCAGTCAAGCAGCTACTGCATCGTCACTATTTATCCTAGGATCATGGTCCATACCTCATTCTCTTCAGAATCGAGCTGGCTTTCAAACGATACCACTTGCGTGCTCATACCGTATACCAGGAGCGGGAAAAATGATGTCAAATGGAAAATTTTAGAGGGATTTTTTTTTCTAGCAATTTGGGCCCCCCTGTGCGACCCTGTGTGAACGTAGCCATCTAAAGAAAATCTGATAAATAGTACTTAGTATACTGAATGTGTGTACCAAATGTCAAGTTTCTATCTTGAATACCAAGGGCGGGAGAAATTTTATCAAGAATTCCCACCATGCCAAAAATCACCGTAATGATCTCAGGTAAAAACTTTCCTGAGACATCCCTAATTACCCTAGGGTCACGTTTCGCCCATCATTCTCTTCAGAATAGAACTGCCTTTCAGGCGGTATGACTCACGTGTCTCCATCATGTATCTAAGGTGGGAAAATAAGAAAAAACTGGATTTTTTGGGCCTAAATATCATTTTTTCAACTTTTACCCCTCTGGACCCCTCTGTTTTAACGCAAATATCTGAAAAATCTGGTAAATAATATTTGTTGGGCTGAATGTTTATGCACAATTCCAATTCTCCAGGTGCAAAAGTAAGCCCGCCAAAAAAAAATATACCGACAATGTCCCATATTCCCGTATACAGAGGGAAATTTTTAAACATACCCTGAGACATCCCAAATTATCCTAGGGTCATTTTTCGCCCATCATTCTCTTCAGAATAGAACTGCCTTTCAGGCGGTACCATTCACTTGTCCCCATTATGTATCTAAGGCGGGAAAATCCCGTGAAAGGGATTTTTTAAAGATGTCCCTTTTTCAATGTTTAGCCCCACTGTACCCCCCTGTTTTGACGCAGAAATCTGAAAAAACTCTCGTAAATACTACTCGGCGGACTGAATGTTTCTGCACAATTTCAATCTTCTAGGTGCAAAAATAAGCCAGCACAAAAACAGTACCGAAAATGTCCAAAATTCCCCTATACAGAAAAAAATCCTGACACTTCCTTAATTACCCTAGGGTCATGTGTCGCACATCATTCTCTTCAGAATAGAACTGCCTTTCAGGCGGTACCATTTACTTGTCTCCATCATTTATGTAAGGTGGGAAAATGAGGAAAACCGGGATTTTTGGGTAAAAATATCCCTTTTTTCAACTTTTTGACCCTCTGGAACTCCCCCTGTTTTAACGCAGAAATCTAAAGAAAAAATCTGGTAAATACTACTCGGTGGACTGCATGTTTGTGCAAAATAGTAATCTTCTACGTGCAAAAACAAGCCCGCCAAAAATACTTTACATAACCCGCCCCCAAACAGTATTACACGAAAATATAAATTTTAAAATTATGACGTCATCACCTCCTATGTCTCGACACAGGAAGGTGTGAAACCATCCGTAATGTGTTCTGCAATGCCTCTGGACTTGAAAAAAAACGGACGAAAAAGCTCAAATAGGAGAGTTATAACGCAATGTACCATGAAACACCCCGTATGGTACAAATTGTGCCATGAGATCCCCAAAGGGATAGTAATTTACAATAACAAATGCTTGATATCCTGAAATTTATATATTTAGACTCAAACTGTAATCGAGTTTTTTGCCGTTGTTAATATTCTATAATCCTATCACAGCTTTGCTACGGTAAATCACAATCACATCCGTGCTTATATTTTACTGAAACCGAAGCTAGGTGGATGGGTCAACAAAACATAAGTATCGTTATATAGAAATATGTGCCAATAATTAATTTTAGCACAAATATCAACGTGTAAGAATCACCCTGCAATATAAATAACAAAACCTAGTTAAACTGTGAAAAAATATAATATTGCTATATATGAAATACACAATTAAAATGACATTAAAAGATTACAAGCAAACGAGTAACTTATTTGGAGTTCTTTGATTGTTTAAACCTTTCATTTTTAATCCTATTTAATTTCCTTCAACGAAGAGGTGGGTATTTAAATTTGTTAACAAATTAATGTTTCACTTACTCACAGTCAATCTTCGACCGGTCATTTGATTCATCGCCGATATCACTCAGGTCCTGGCGTCGAATCCACTGGACAAAAGATCCACAAAAGGTTCCTGTACTGGAGCCGGAATAAGCCGAGAGCAATGTCGATTAATTTCGAGGCCCCAAATTATTTTTACATTGATAGGGGTAAGCGATCGTTTAAGCGGGTGCTATTAATTCCTGCTACTCGATAGTTCGAACTTAAAGTCCATTGCGAAAAATTGAAATCACAGACAAACATGAAACTGTTAGAACGTATATTTGAATCACTTTACTTCAAATTTCTAGACACTTTTGAAATATTTATTCTCTACGGATGCGTAGAATATCACTGTTGATAAACTATAAAAAAATAATTTTTCACTTATACAAATAACAGTCAGCTCAACCCTTCGAAGGGGAGCACTTATATGTTGCTCTCGAAAAGTGATGCACCCCACTCGCCTTTGGGGTGCTCTTCAAAATGACAGGCATGCGCGAATACCAAACACACACTGAGCGTTCTATTTAACAAACCAAAACTTGTATATGTCCAACCGGGAAAGTCCCGATTTTCACTCCTAGCGTCGAGACCAGAATTATCATCCAATGAGCTTTTGGTTATATAAGTGCGTACGTGAGAAGTGATTGTCCCGAAAGTCAGACTCAAAGCAACATTCACTAAGCATGTTATTATCACGTGAACAATCTTTGTTCCTCGACCATATATAGCTGTAAAAAATCGAAGTGAGGCCTACCAACACAAATGTACGAAATACCAAACTGATGAAGAAAGCTTCAAAATCGTTCCTGTTATATACGAGGGTTGGTTAATAACATTTGAAATTAAGTCTGTCTTTTCTAATGTCTTTTTAATTTTGAAAAAAGTGAGCTTCAGGTCGATGACATCCTATTGGCATCCGAACCGTGACCGAACTAATTGATCCAACTTGTGAAGAGGACTCTGGCCGTGATACGGTCAATGGTCTGTATTGAAGTGTCACTAGGAAAATCACCATATTGAGGAAAACTCTGTATATTCGTCAATAGTCACTGGGGACTCACCATGGAAATCGTTATATTGGGACTCCAGTGTATATATCACACTTCACTTGTTCACGATTAGGTTGTTCAACCTGTATGACAATAAGCCACCTTATATTAAAGCCACCTGTTATATTTATAATGCCAGCTTGAAATTGTGAATAAGCCACCTTTGTGCCACCATTAAAATCTTTGTTATTATTTCATTTGCTTGTATTTGTAGTTTATAGTAACTTTTATTTCTTTTATTTATTTATTCTAAATATCGGTTTCTCACCATGACTATGTATGTTTCAATTGACTTTTCAATCATTTTCACTAAACATTTATCATATTTAAACATATTATACTAAATGAATATGCAAATAAACATTAACACAAAAATACTTAATTACTAAATAATATCGAAAATGTGTATGTCGATTTCGGAAACGTTGCCTGACGACGGTGTGAGCGGTAGGATCAAAATACCTAATATGTGTATTTGGTGTAAGGTAGTGTGTACGTATGCAGTTTTTACAACAAATTTAATCAAAACTTAATTTTCCTGTTCAAAATGTTTTGTAATATTCAACTACTAAATATAAACACATAATATAATATCAAAGAAAATAATCATATTTAATAATATTCATATTCATTCGCATTTAATAAACGAAATAATTTTCAAAACAAGTATCAATTAAGACTATTATAACATTAATTGCATATTAATTATTTAAAGTACCATATTTTCAACTTACTAAATATCAAAAATACTGAAAGAATACAAAATGACTTAAAATCTTAAGTCTCAATAATCACATCGCTCAAACAACAAACAAAAGATTTATTGAAATGTGTCAAATAAATTTGGAATCACATGTCAACTCACACTTTTTCTTAATTATCAGTAATACTCAAAACAAACATAAACTCTTTATTATTATTATTATTATTATTATTATTATTATTATTATTATTATTATTATTATTATTATTTATCAAATCATCAACTATAGCAAGTATGTAGGCATCAAAGCTAATGCACGGATCTTTACAATATTATCGAACCCACGATCATTGGCTGGTACAATCATTACTTTATTTCCAGCAAACACCACGTTGGCAATGGCAAACTCTACTAACACATTCGTGGGCATTAATCGCGAACACATATCACAAGAGGGATATACAATTCACCTCTAAAAACATTAAACGTTTACAATACACTTCCTACTCATCTAGCATCCACAAGTTAGGCATTCGAGAAATAACAAGTTGTAATTATATCCGAACGTGAGCTGTCCTCTAATGGTCTTTGGCGTCACGTTAAAACACGCATGTATCACAACTGTAAATTTATATAAGGATGCCGCTTTACAACAGTCTCTTAGCATCCCAAAATAGCCCTAAATCATTTAGAATGCTCAATTGCTATTCGGTTGAACTGAAACGTATGCAGCCCAAATGTATTTTATGCGCAATCATTCTGTTCGCTTGATAACCATTATCAATATCCACATGCCGAATAGATTTATGCCTGATTTACCCAACATACCATATAAGTAATGGAACCTACCCGTTATTAGACTACAAAACAAATCAAAAACATTACCTTTTTTCTTTTTCTTTCTTTTTTAATATGAAAATTCCCAAATTCAACCTAAATTTCGTTACATTGTATGACTATTGTGTGAGTTTTTTTTTGGACAAGTGCTCGTTTAAGACGATACTTTCTCTCCTTTTAAACCAATAAGCATGAAAACAATCAGTTAAGCAACAACATAATTCGTTAGTTACGACTATTCTATTCAGATAAATTATATTGCGAAAGTATCAACTAGTACTTTTTTATATCGAAGTGAATGAATGTAGGAATGAAATTTTCCTACATGTATGAATATTTAACACAAAACGAAACCAAAAATTAGGTTTTCTCTCCTTTGCGTGAGTCGTTGAGGAATAGATAAACTTGTGAAAAATTATGAGAGTAAAATTTTTAATATGCTTTCTGCATTAAAACAACTTCTTCATTTTAAATATACATCTTTCAAAAAGATAATTAAAATATACGAACATAATATGTAAATGGAATACAATATATGAACAAAATTTAGATTCTATATATATTTTCTTCAGTAAATATGCAAAATGTATTCATTAAATTAATAAAATTCAAGATTCAGGAAAATCTACATATATACTATCTAACATTCCTGCGTATTATATCATTATGTGCAAAATGGTTAAAATGTCTATCTATATACTTGCATTATATAACATAACTAATAAACTTTCAAACATTTTAACACATACAAACAGGTTAAACGGCGTTTAAGCTTTACGAATCACCGTCCTGTGTGTCATTGATTGACAGCACAGGCTTTAAGCAATTGTAAGAATGTGTAAGCACAATTTGGCTGTCAACATTCAAACCTTTAGTAGGTATCTTAAAAGAATAAAATATAACGAAAAGGACGACAAGGAAGTTTACCCTGGGATGGGATCCAATGCTAAAGCCCAGCATTTAAGTTTTCATTAATCATTTAACTATTAATTATTATTCAATGCCGCTCATACCTACAAAATTAGTAGGTTTGCAAATGTATTCTTTTAAAGAGCGCTAGCTAATAGATAAATGTGCCGCCTACTGGCAAATGCATTTATCATTATCGAGAATACAGTCACATCCAGGAATATTTGTCATAATCGTGAAATATAAACTAACAATAATATTAACTTACTCATTAAACAGTAATATGATTCAGACGCTGCTTGTACGTAATGATCCTAGTATGTTCTAACAGCATAATCCTTAACTTTACAATATACTGCCTGACATAGGCATCCAATGCTATCGATACATTATTGTGTCCGGTGTTTATCGTACTAGGGAGTACCGCGGCATCATCAACTGATTTAATCTTGTTTTGACAAATCCAATTCATAACACCCAGTAAAAAAGGAAAGAAGTATTCTCAAGTTTCAAAAAAGTAACAGTTAATCCATTTCCACTAAATTCAAATCAGAACTAAATACTTTACTACTATTAAAATCCAAACGACAATTTTGCCATTATACTTTTTTTTTTAAATATGCCAAACATTAAAAAAGTCTAAACAGAATTTTGGAATGTGTACTTGGTTTCCAAATCTACACATTAGCTAGGACCCAACCAGGGGCTACACTTGTTCCATCTCTTTAATTTTGTAACGAAGGTAGTGATGTCCCTAGGGGATGAATTATATTTTTAAACTATCTACTCTTCTTAACTCAGAGTATAGTTGTCTCTAAAAGCAACTAAATTTCGAATCTCGTTAACATCGTGACAAATACTTATTGACTTTTGCATAGCAAAAATCATATGTGAACAAATTCGCAAACAGATTTGTTAAATTCAACCTTATTGTCAATGTTTTTCAACATTATACTAAATTATGTCTCAATTTACAACATTTCAAGGCCAAATCAATTTCGCATTAAAACTTAATATGCTGTTACCATGATTCAGTGACAACATCAGATGAAAAGGTTCATTGACTAAGGAACATACTTTTTATTACCTAAAAATCCAAATTTCATAACTAATTTCATTAATTATTAGTACTTCTCTAATTAGGTTTCCAAAGATATTCTAACTTTCTAAAATTTCTCTAAATGCATAAGTGCATGGGGACAGCTAAATGTTCATATAAACATGGAGGTCGAATAAAAACTCAAAATAAGGGTAAACAATAAAATTTTATTGCGAAGTCTGGTTCCAAAACTGGAAACCCCTGAAAAGAAATAAAACATCAAAACATGAACATTCTAACAAAAGTTTGATACAGAAGTTCCGTATCCGAAGCGGGATAACCATACTTTTCAAAAATGGTGGGCCATTATTAAGATTTCAAAACTCCGAATTGGCGTTCTAAATTAGTTACCTATTCAAAATTTCGAATGCTTTCGTTGGATTGCTTTTCACATTCATCTTTCATCTCCAAAAGCTGTAAAGAAATTATAAAATATAACATTTAAATAAACGTATCTGATTTACAAATTGTCGTCGATTGTAACTCGAGTTGGCATGTCGGTGGCGGTGGGCACATACTTTTAAGCTGAAAAGGAAATTCCTAACTTTCGAAATTCGATGGGGATAAATAAATAAATGAGCAATGGTGTTGATTTGATTCATCCAATGGCCTAATAACAAAAAAATGACTTCATTTCACCGTTCATCTCAACTTTCCTTTCTCAAGACGTTTTTTCAATGCCATAGTTGAAGTCCACTGGAATAATTAGTCGTAATGATCTTAAAATATTCAGTACTCCACTCTAGTGAGCGCATACAATAATCAGTGACGTACAAGTCGCGTGTTTCGACAGAAAATAATTCAAATTATGCATATTTTCCAATCGCACAGAATGTTGTTTAATTTGTGTCTTATTACCTTCTTCATTCACTAGCTCTTGACGTTTATGAATTTCACACTCAGGTTGTAGCAGAGGTAACGGATCATCAATTGCCTCAAGTAGATAAGGAAGATATTTTCATTTACCAATTTCATCCTCAGGTAAATGTTTCTTGGCCAACAATAACCAAGTACTATACGTTTGCGGTTTGGCATCCATATTTGACCCTATCCATAGATTGATATCCTATAATTTCACCATTTACAGTTCCCACAACCCAACTGCTCTTTCATTGCTGGACACACTACTACATATGTATGGCCCGCGGTGAAGTTCAAAAACCTTTGCGATTTGCTTCTTTATAAGACTGCTCACATTGTGCTGCCACACAAATACTATATCTAAGCGTGTGTTTTTGAGTTTCATTCCACCTTTTGTTTCTTCTTTTTATTTTTCAGTTCTTTTCATTTTGTCAAAGAAAATTTATTACTCCAATTTATCCCATTCTCATCAGACATGTCTTCCTGAACATTAATACTTAAATGCAGAAATATTGGGCGCGAAGAATCGATCTCGAAATGTAAACTGACTGGTGATACTCCAAAATTCTTTGAAACAGATTAGTTATACAAAAGTTCAGCCTGTGACAAATTTTCAGCCCATTCCGTATGCGATTGTGAGGAGAAGGTTCATAATCTTTGCACTGACTCTTTATTTACTCTTTCCACTAGAGAACTCTGAGCATGCTAAACAGCATAATACATAACGACAATATTGTATTTTTAATGGCTTGAACAGAACATTTGGAATGAAAGACTGGCGCATTGTGTCACAAAATAAAATTAAACAGCCCAAGCATAGGGAAACAATAATCTTCAAAACATCGAACAATCGCCTTGGCAGTTAAGTTCCTTAACGCAGAAGCTGTACAATATCTGTATACAAATCCATGATGACAAGAGCAAAACGCTTCTGTGACTTTCCAATTTTAAACGCCCCAACATATCAATGGAGATGCAATCTCATGGTATCCGTGGTGGGATGGTACTTAGCAGCTTAGCGGATGGGTGTTGGTCTGGTTTCATTCGAGCACACGTAACGCCACCTCGAACGGAATACTTAACCGAGCTTCTCAATCCATTCCAATGAAATGCCTTCGAAATCAATGTTATTGTGAAGTGTGTGCCTGGGTGTCCTACATCAGTATGGTACGCGGTGAGTATGTTGTGCACCAAAACTGGTGGTATACAAATTTTCCATTTATTAGGATGATGAGAGTCTCGAATGAGCAGGATATTGTTTTCTAATTTATAATGTAGTTTCCAAGACCTACTATTTCGATATTCCATTTCATCTACTGTTCTTCTAAAACACGAATTCATTTTTATAGTCTTAACATTCTCTTTGAAGATCTGCTAGTCGTTCAGGAGAAATATTGAGAACTTCATCCTGCTATACTTGGAACGAGTGTAGTTTAAGCAGTCTATGCTCGTGCGATGGAAATAATTTACTAATTTCATCACAAATTTCATTATTTTCGCCTTTGACAAATTCCATGTCATGTTGGAATTCACTTGTTTCTGCACTCCAACCCGACGAACTATTGTTCCAAGATTTTGTACGTTTGAGGAAGAGAAGAGCGTGGTGATCGGTAACAATTATGGTTCGTCTTCCTAGCAACATTGGTTTCCATATTATCAAGGCGTATATGACCGCTAGACTTTCAAATTCCGAAATTGAATACCGACGCTCGCACAGGGTCAAGGTGCGACGAATACACTGGATAATCCGTGGTTTATCACCCTGTTCTTGCCATTATTTACAGCCTAAACCAACGGTTGAGCATCCACTTGGACATAAAAAGGTTTTGTGAAATCAGGATGTGACAACAAAATATTTGTACAAATATAATCTTTAATCTGATTGAAAGCTGTCTCGCACTCTTCAGGCCACTGCTATTTTCATCCCTTTCTTTCCAATTCATGTAGTGGGGCAGATTTTGTAGCATAATATGGTACAAAATTTTGACACCAATCAAATAATCCTAATGCAGATTGCAAACTTTTGATATTAGTGGGTGTTGGTAATTCTCTGACTGCTTTAATAATTTTGTCATCCTTCTTGATCTCCTTTGGACTAACATAATACCCTAAAAGTGACACTTCTGGTGCACAGAATATGCATTTATCAATGTTCAACGTTATATTGTATTCCTTGAACTTAGCAAAGATTTGGTCCAATAACTGTAAATGTTCCTGATACGTGTCGCTCGTGATTAAATTATCGTCCACGTATCTCACAATTTCATTATGTAACTCAGAGCCTGACACATGAGACATCATAGTGTTCAAAGCTTGTCCTCCATTTCGATACCCAAACGGCATTCTTTGATATTGATAAGACTGTCTCTCAAAATTAAACAATGTATATGGCTAAGATTTAGGATGTAACACACAATGATGGTGTGAAGAGTTAAGTCCAAGACACAAGTAAATATTTAGTTAACAAATCTTCTATTCGTTCCGGTTTAACCTGCCACAAAAATGAATGTTCATTAACAGCTCTCAAGTCAATGCACAACATCTGTTGATTATTCTTTATTGCAATACTATGGAATGCTATGGAAGAATTACTATGGAATAGGATTGGCTGTTAATGATAATTCCCAACTGTAATAGCTTTTTGATCACTTCTCTTACAATGGTAGATGGTTGTAAACAATCGGGTATTGTTTACGAACCAAAGGTTCATTACCGTCAATTTTCATTTCATATTGAAAACCTTTACACTTGCCAGGATAATTTGTGAAAATGTCTCATTACCGGAACAATAAATGTAACAACTGTTCTTTTTGGTTAAGGTCTAATGTACTGGCGCGATCAACGGCAGCTCTTAATTGTTCTGTTGATGCAACTTGTCTCAAGATGGCATGTTCTCGACTATAGCTGACATTACCAGCGTGAACGCGCTCTGTATTATTGTTTTCTTCATCAGCTGATTAGACCACGCATTCTACGCTGTCATAATCTTTTCGTTCAATGGGGAGGAGGGAGACTACTACTCAAATATTATCATACTCTAATGAAATGTTACCCTGACTAAGATTAATAATACTTTGTAACTGTTCTAACGCGTTCAGACCGATTATAAATTTCTCATTAAGATCGGCCAATCACAGAAACTTCTAACGTAAATGCAAGCGAATCTATTTCGACGGGTATGAGAGTCCTGCCTCTACACTTTCCTTTAAATTTTCCACTATAATTTACAATAAGAACATCATCAGCTGGTAGTAATTTAGGAAATGGGATCTCTTTCGTAATTTCTTTCCACAGGTCGTATGAGGCCAACGAGGTCTCTGCCCCCGTGTCACACAATGTTTTAACTTCGATCCCATTTTCGCGTGTGTTAACATATGCAGAATACTGCGCACCATACACTCTAACTATTGTTTCTTGTCTCCTTCAGTATCACTTCTTGCATCCTGATCTAAATGTGAGTCGCAGTCAAATGTAAAATTTCGAACGCGGAACACATTATTGGGGATATGGTTATTAACTGCCTCGACAGACGTCCCCCCTCGAAACATGTCTTCATCCAGTTTTCCGAATCTTCGCATGCCTGGTCTTGGGTTAGATTCTGCTTTGATCCGTTATTGTTTTGGTTTCTCCAATTATGTCGACTATTTCCCCGTCCTCTATTCTTCCCTAGACGTTGTCTTGACCCACGGTTGTTATTGCCACGCAAATTATTATCTCTATCACTACGAAGTTCTTCTGTTTCGTTTCTGTTTCTTATTCGTTCGTGCATTTTCACTATCATTATTCCCTTTGTCACCTTTGTTTTGACGAGTAGGTCTATTATTGTTTCGCCTATTATTCCGTTGCTGGTCATTAAATGACGCGTTAGTTGTTTTAGCCTGCTGCACTCGAAACGAACGATTATCCTTGTAATTGTTATTGCTGTAGGTATTATAACTCCTTTTCACGTTATTTGCTGCTACCATTAACGATTCAATCCTGGCGATACTAGCCAAAAACTGTTGAAAAGAAGTGCATGGATGATTGTCAATTCTACCTTCGAGGGTACCTTCGAGGCAAAGTATCAGTGATGATTGCAATAATCTTTGCAGGTGAACTTTCCGGATTTAAATCTCTTAATAATTGATATTGTTTTGTGGCGAAACTACGAACATTATCATGAGTCTTTGGATCGAACCACCTACTCCTACAAGAAGCAATCTGGCTAACAACAATGGTGACTGAATCAAACTGGTCTATTAATACTTTTTCAAACTGACCGAAGGTTTCAAATTCTCTAGCATAATAGGTAACCCACTATTTAGCCACCTGATCAACAAGACACGGGATAAGATGAACCAAATCATCTTCATATATGCCCACAACCCTGGCTTTTCCTTTCTCGTTCTGAATATATGAACGCGCAGTTGTACTGTCGGGGAGCCCTGTATATTTTGTAAATATTGCAAGTCTCTAACTTTGATGACACGCTTAGGCTTAGAAACTCTACGCGAATATAGATTTGTTTTACACTACTATCAGATCCGTCGGATTCGAATCCTTCACTTTGATAATCTGAGTTGTGGTACTCGTGATCGAACTCATTCTCCTTACATGGTGGCTTACGTGTGTCAATGTGCAACTGTCGCAATTTATCTTCAGTATGTTCCTGAAGTACTAATAGTTCACGATTTACTCCTTCTAACCTAAGCATTTCCTGAGTAATATCTCGATCATGTTCGCATTTTACAATAACAGCGGGCTGTCTTTCAAAATGCTCAATTATAATTTCAGCAGTGGTTTTATGATGTTTCCAGAAACTTTCTAGGGCTTTTTCGATTCCATCTGATCGTTCATTGTTCAGTTTCAAAACTTGTCGGTGTGCTTGCACTTCTTCACATATAACAAATGTTTTTTTCCGCGAATTCCTTTAGATATCAATTTAATTCCTGTATGGCACTTTCCTGCTTATTCTTGCGAAAATTAACGGTCTGGCATTTTTGTGTAAGCATCTGGCGCTTTTCTATTTCCTCTACTTAGAATTTTACCCCTTGCACTTCCTCTTTCAAAGCAATAATGTCACGCTGTTGTGCCTCGGTAGTCTGCCTAAACTCAATCTACACTTTTCTTATATTCTACGCTACCTAACTAAACGCGTTTGCTTAGGCTAGCTAATTCTAGACGTATATCAGTAATTGTATTATTGGTCGGTGTAATATCACTACTCAAACCATCAAGTCTACTTTCTAATTCAGCTTTATTCTGCGTGCACTCCTTCGCTAATTTAGTTATCAACTGTTTACATTCTCCTATTAATTAATCTACTCGTTCGATATTGCTTTTAATTTTATGTTCTAATTGAGCAGTTCTTCTCTTATTGCTGCGTTAACATAGGTTGAAATTGTTCTAAAACATTAGTCTCCATATTTACTTTAGTTACAAACAACTAATTCACAATATAAAGGTGCAAAATACGAAAACTTAACTTCAACAACTGAGTGTAAACAAACAACTTTCTGAAACTACTGTGTCATTATTTCAATTGCAGAAAACCTTCCCACTTTCTTTTCTTTTCTTTTTTCGACAGTTCTCGAAACTTATTAATTTATCTTAACATATCTCTACACGCATTCTATAATTATTTTCTCACAATATTCTTAGCATACGTATAAATAAAGGTGCAAACCGAATGTTATATCTGTGTTGTTATGTGTGTTAGGCTGTAATCAGCTGGTTAGTGTTTAGTTGTCTGTGCATAACATTGAAAGTTGACGGGAAAAAATTTTAGCAAAGAAAGATAAAATTATATTTTAATTCCTTACGAAAAACTTGTACTAGTAACATTCCTATAGTAGTTAAATTTATTTTATGTTATTTAAAGCCTGCTTCTTATTTTTCTCACTGTCCTTTTTCGCGTGTCTGAACAATTTACAAGTGATTTACTCTGCGATCGTTGCTACATGTGACTACGTAACTGAAATTTTAGATTAGGTACGCAAACGCTAAAATACCTATTCTAAATACTGTCGGGTTTTAACAAGTAAATCAGTAGTATGTTCGGGCAAATTGTATACGAAGATTGATAATTTTGTCCTGTCACGCTCGCCATGTAGTTTTACTCGTGTTTTTTTCCGTTGTTAAGATTCTATAAACCTATCCCAGCTTTGCTACGGCAAATCAAATCACATCCGTACTTATATTTTATTGAAATCGAAGCTGGGTATATGTGTCAACAAAACATAAGTACTGTTATATAGAAATATGTGTAAATGATTAATTTTACCAAAATATCAACGAATAAGAATCACTCTGCAACATAAATAACAAAACCTAGTTAAACTTTGACAAAAATATAATATTGCTGGATATGAAATACACAATTAAAATAACATTAAAAGATTACAAGCAATAGAGTAACTTTTTTGGAGTTCTTTGACTGTTTAAACCTTTCATTTTTAATCCTATTTAATTTCCTTCAACGAAGAGGTGGGTATTTAAATTTGTTAACAAATTAATGTTTCACTTACTCACAGTCAATCTTCGACCGGTCATTTGATTCATCGCTGACATCACTCGGGTCCTGGCGTCAATCCACTGGACATAAGACCCACAAAAGGTTCCTGTACTGGAGCCGGAATAAGCCGGGAGCAATGTTTATTAATTTCGAGGTCCCAAATTATTTTTACATTGATAGGGGTGAGCGATCGTCTTAGCGGGTTGTAACGCCCCATTCCCCAGGAGTCAGAGGTTGATTCAACAAAAAAAGAAGAAGAAAATTCTAAACCAACCCCGAACTCCACCGAAGAAGTTACTACGGTATGTGGATTCGCGCGGCTCAAGATCACCTGATTAACCTGTGACAATAATAACAAAAATAACCAACCAAAATTCAGTTTTCAAGTAACAAATTTTATTACAATAAGTATAGGTGAATATTTGCTCAAGCGTTTGAAGAACATATATTCACCAACACGATTAAAATATCCAGAAAAATTCAAACAATGAAATTAAATTCCAGAGCAATTACGCAAATTTTCTTTATATTAAAAATATCTAGTACTGTCAGATTGAACCTTGAATTTATAGATTTCTCTCAATATTTTTTAAGCTAAGAGCAATTCGTAATACTAGCAAAGACTCTAGGAAAAAAGAATGTTTAATATTTCGCACCTATTCAGAGAAAAATTATTTTTCTTGAGCAAAAATATCTTAATTGATCAATATTACTAATTAAAGAAATTCAAACCATTTAAGTGTTTTCAAATGCATGAAAATGCAAGAAAATATATACTAAAATATATTTATTCTTTTCTGATTTTTTCTCAATGGCTCTGCAGTACTCTGTATTCTACCTCTTAATGTTGTCCGAGAGACAATTTTTTTAAATACAATTTCTTATTGTGCAAAACGAGGTCCTTACCACAGATTATACTAATATAACCACAAATTAAAGAAATCAATTCCAGCTTAGTACGATTTAGGATCAAAATTTCGAATCCAGTTCAATCAATCTGACCCATTCAATTTCTTATATTCACATATATGTATTTATAATTTCAACCCTCTTAATTGCCTCTTGAATTCTGTCTATTCAAAACATTGCAAATAGCATTTCTGAAGACCAGTTTTATTATACCCAAAACAACTTTGATTCCGAGTCTAATAATGACGTGAGAGAGAGAGTTTGCATTAAACGCTAAACTCTGATCAAAAAAATTAACATTAGAAAAGGTAATTCATTGAATACTGGACAATCATACCAAGAATTTCCATTCAAAACACCATTTAAGCATTACTAGTGAGATGAGTCGAAAATTCTGGGGGGGATTTTTCAATTTCTCGCAAAAACTCTAAACATAATACGCTTATACTCTGGAAATTACCCGAATACATGTCAGCGATTCAATGCAAGTTATATTAACTCATTTCCAGCTCATTAATGACACTACGTAACCAACTAAACCCATATTTACAAACTACTAATTAACTGCGAACTTACCAGGATTAAGCGAAACGCAATTTAGCTCCAGTAATATTTTACCTTTGCAGATAATATTACTTCCCTCTGCTTGGAACAGCTTATGTCCTATGGTCTAGTACTGACTTTCTGCCAAATTGGGCCCGAGACGAAGTGAGTATAATTGATTTTTTTTAGGAAAAGGCGGAAAAGATAGCTTTAATAATTACAAAACATTGAAACCGAAACAATATAATCACAAAATGGAGCAGATTGGAGTCACTTTAATGGGCACTTTTGTCTGACCACCAAGGCCCACTCAAGCACAGTCTCCTCGATGCCGGTTTAAATCCGTTAAATTTCAAGAATAATACTTTCCTCAAAGGAACAAAATTCTCTGAGATCACAATTACTAACAAAACACTCAATTATGTTCACTGAAAGCATTTTCAATACACTCACTTCACCTTTGGCCACTTTTTTCTCCACTTTTGACTCTGCATTCAACTATGACACGCGCCATGCAAGCTATGAGACAACACACGGTGAACAAGCACACGCAAGCCCAACTCCACCAGCGGAGGCAAAACAGCAAATCATAGTCAGGAGGCAGCTGCTTCGAAAGCAAGACTCGCCATACAGGATTGGAAATTCTCTCTCACGTTATTATCGCTCGTTACATCTTTTTTCTCTCTCATTCTTTTTTTAAAAAAGAAACATTTTCTATCAAACCTCTGATACCACATAAAAGTTAGATAAACGTTACTATAGGCCCATATATAACGCAGATACTTCATAATTGAATATAATTACCTTAAATATCAATAATATTTGACTAGATATTATTAATACAAATTTTGCATTCAATCAAGGTTTACATTTTTTTAAAAATTCCAGTCAATACAAATCTCTATTTCCATGTAGCTGGAATGCTACATCCTCCACCGTCCAACAAAAAAATCCAGCGCAAGATTTTTTTTTATTTTCCTAAAAAGTATACAAAGAATCACAATTAATTAAACAATACAAATTTATAACAATAATATAGATAAACCTTAATACAGTAAATAAGATCTGAAATCTAAAGTATTCAGTTTTAACTTTATAAATATTTTTACAATAATATTTGCATTTAATTACCTAATTTTACAAATAAAAGAGAATTTGGATTACCATGGCCATAGCAATCGTTAACATCAACGAATATTAATAAATATAGAATTTTCAATAATTTAATTCAAGTTTTGGAACTAACACATATTTAACTAGAAATATTAATTTATGAATTCTCTGATATAGTACTTATTTTTTAATTTTGATGTTTCGATTGGATTATTTAATATTACAGAGAGAAATTTTAATTTCTACGCTCCCGGAACAACTTAACCTCAGAAACGTGAGACTTACGATATGAATCTTGAGTATCCTCTTCGTTAGAAACCAGCAACGTATTTGGGGTTAAAAATCTTCTAATTACGAAAGGACCATTCCACTTCAGACTCAGGGATTTGGTGATTTTATCTCTCAGAGATGACTTAATATGGGTCTTTATCAATACCTTGTCACAAAGTAACTTCTCGTTTTCGTTGCATCATTAGCTTCCGTCTTCTCTCCCAGCTTTTCTCCATGTTACTTATGGCTGCAGTCCACAAGTCAACTGAAGATTTACCACCATAATCTGATCCTGCGATGTTCCATCGTATCTCAAGGGGTGTATAATTAGGACGTCCATAAAAAATCTCGATGGAACACATCTTCAAACAAGCATGTTCACTGATGTTGAGAGTATATTGCAGATCCGGGACGAAGGATGACCAAAGATGTTGTTTACTCGAAAAATAACAACGAAGCGACGATTTTAGGGTTTTTATGAATCTCTCAGCCTTATTCCCTTCTGGGTGATACGGACTTAATCGGATGTGCTTAATCCCGAGCCCAAACAAAAACTTACTAAAGTATTCCGATACGAATACTGATCCGTTATCGGTAGAAATTGATTCTGGGAAACCAAATCTGGTGAAAACGTCTTTTAACTTATTGGCTATGATCCTGGAACTAATTGTCCTCAATTTCTCAAGAATGACGAAACGACTAGCGTTATCGACTCCAATTAATATAAATTTATATCCTTTTGAAGTTGGCAAGGCCCCAATGATATCGAACATCCAATGTGAATTAACACGCTTGCTGAATTCCGATATCAGATGACCCATTTTCTTCCTGTTATCCTCCTTCGATAATTGACAATTCTGACACGATCTCACGTATTCATTCACATCTCGCACCATATTATTCCAAGTATATCTTTTCATCAGCTTCTTCAATGTTTTGTAAGATCCCGAATGTCCACCAACCAACTGATCGTCATGATGATATTCAATCAGGAGTCTTCTCAAATCTCTAGGAATAACAATCTTAAAAGGATTTATGGCTGAATTTGTCCTCTTCATTAAGATCATCTTATTCAAAACATATCCTGGGCAAGCTTCACCTTTCTCCAACTTGTCAATTATTTCATTTAACTCTGGATCTTCCCTCTGAAGAGCTTCTATAGGTTCTTTCACCAAAGGTAACCGCCACAGGTTGGCAAGCTTCATATTGTTGGAAAATGTAGCCAAACCAACTGGACTATCAATGATGTTAAATTCGTAAGGATCATAGACCCGTATAAGTATGTCTGCAACCAAATTTTCCCCTGATCTAATGTGTTTGATCTTAAAATCAAATTGACATAATGTTTCAACAAACGGTGCATATTTCATGAGACGCTTTGAATTATTTAAGATCCATGTCAAGGCTTTATTGTCAGTAAGAATATCAAATTCCTTGACTAAATAATGCCTGAACCTGGATATGGTTTTTACCAAGCTTATAAACTCGATCTCGTAAATAGATCTGTTATTATCGGCTTCTGAGAGTTTCTTACTGTAAAACGCGATCGGTTGGATTTCCCCGTTGCTGTTTTCTTGGGAAATGCATCCCGCGATGCTCTTCCCAGACCCATCGATGTTAACAACAAAACGCTTATTCAAGTCTGGTATCTTTAAAACTACGTTTTCAATAAGTGTATATTTCAATTTCTCCAAGACACACTGATGTTCGGTTGTCCAAACAAATTTGTTATTAACAGATTTAAGAGAACTCAAGGGTCCCATAATCTCTTGCATCTCAGGAGCGAACTTCGAATAATAACTAAAAAGTCCTAAGACTTTCATCAGCCCTCTTCTATTTCTCGGAGGTGGAATATTACGAATAGCAGAAACCCTTGCAGGATCTATCTCCATTTGATGACCACTTATAACATATCCAAGGTAATTAATTTTGTTATAAAACAACAAGCATTTATCAGGAGATATCGTTATATTATATTTTCTAAATCTTTCAAAAACCTTTTCCAAAACACTCCTGTGTTCTTCAAGTGACCTTGAAGAAATTAGGACGTCATCAAAAAAAAACTCTTACTCCTTCTGACTCTAGATCTCCCAATACTTTATTCATTGCCCTAGCCAGAATATTACTACCAGTCTTTATTCGGACTGGAACTCGAGTATACTGGTAACAAACTTTGGGGGTAACGATGGTTGTTATTTCACGAGACTTTTCATCCAAATATATTTGGTTATAAGCTTTACGGAGGTCCAGTTTACTGTGAATTGCTTTATCGGCAAGGCCTGCTAAACAAGATTCTAAATGTGGAGACGGATAACCATCATTCACAATCAATTCGTTGGCCTTTACATAATTCCCCACAATTCTAAACGTATTATTCTTGTTTTTTTTACTAAAAAACAACTACTGGCATAATTGCTGTGGTCAACCTCCACCAATATACCTTGCTGGATCAAAGTTTGAATTTGCTGATCAAATTCTTTTTCTTTATTTCGTGGGATGGGAAATGGTGTTTGCTTAAATGGCTTATTTTCACTTAAATATAGCCTACCTACGAAATCCTTAATACAACCAATTCGATCCGATATTACATCGGAGTATTTCTCCTTTAACGAATCAATAAAAGCTAAGGTCTCCGAATCCCGACATCTCCAGGACTCATTAGGAATCACCGGTTTTTCCACCTGTGTGTTATCAAGGTTTTTCACCTGTATTGCCGATTTCAAATTTTTATTAAAACATGAGTTATCCGGAGGCAAATATTTCCTATTCTGGCTTATTAATTTTTTGAAGTTCTCTGACTGTTCCATATCCACATCAGATGCTTCTGAATCGGTAATCTGAAGTTTTCTATCCACTTCCCCTTTTGATGACGATACATGCATTTTAGCATCTGAAGAGTTTCCAACAGTCTTCTTGGATCCATCTTTAACAGGAATTTCAACATCTGGTTTGCTATCATCTTCATGTGACAAAGGTTCAACTCTGGAATCACTCTGTTTCTTCTTTCGCTTTCTTCTACGTTGTCTTTTGGTAACACCAGAAAAACCAGAATCCGCTCGACACTCTTCCACCGGTACTTCATCCTGCAAATTAGTCGTTGCCACCAAAGAACTACTATTTCCTCCAACAGGACATTCCACATGACTTTCAGGACCTGCCACTTCATCCGAATTCAAAACAAAATTTTTTGTATCAATTTTGTCTGTGATAAATGCCAAATCAACAAGAATCTTTCCAGAGCTACTTTGTTCCCTATTTCTGTTTAAATTTTCTATCAAAGTCCAAGGTAGTTCTCGATGCGACGAAATATTTCTGAAACCAGTATCCTTAAATGCAGTATCCACTGACCGAGGCAACAAATCAAAACCCTGAACACCCCTTCTTCCAAGTTCACACTCAACCACTGTCCGCAAATTCAACAATTGAGAGGCTGAAGGATGATCAATTTTTAATAACTCAGATTCTAGTTGTTCACATTCCAATTCACACTGTATTCCCTTGCTAGCAATTCCCAAATAATTTACATCCTCCTTAATAAATATCGAAGCCATACCGGAGTTTTGCCCAGAAAACCAGACTAAGTTCGAAGCACCATCGTTCCGAGTTTCGTACTGGTCACCTTGATCAACTGATCGCAACCACTTTCTTTTATCGTTTATCATACGACGATAGTTCAAGCGAATTACCTTCTTTCCATTATTCAACATTATTCGATTGTTCACATAATCGATCACTGATTTGGATTCACGAAGGAAAGGAGTGCCCAACAAACAGTCACATGGAAGTTGTTTCACTATACGAAAATTAACTCGCTCGAAATGTCCGGACAGGTTGATGTTAAGTAACACTTCTCTGTTAGTTGAAAAGGTCAACCCAGACGGAGCATTCACCGTTCTATCATCCGCTTCCTTCACAAAATGTTCAGCCGCACAACGACGCACAAGATCTTCAGTCACCAAATTGAAACTTGATCCGCCGTCTACGCAAATATCAGTCAACTGACTATTAACTTTCCCAATAACAAAGGATGCTATAGTGCCACTTAGTTCTGACGGAATACCTCCCCTGGGCCTGGGTTTCTCCCCTGTGAAATAATTCGGCTTATTCGAATGAGACTCTGAAGATATCGAATTTCGAGACCCGAACCCCATTTGATTCGATTTCGAATTATTTTTATTAGGATGTTCCTTAAAATTATCTTTCTCATTACCATACAATCGATTAGTTCTAGCATTACTACTAGAAAGAACAACATTATATTTATTTTTGATATAACCCGATTGTTTTTTATAATCAATTTGATTTTTATTAATCAGGACGAACTGATCAGCTATTTCCAAAAGTTCTCTTCTATCAACAGGAATATACGCATTTAACATTCTATGTCTCTGATTCGGATTCATTCCGCTCAGGATTATATTAACTAATTCAATCTCAGGTGCCCTCATTCCTAACACATTCATAGCAACCATGACTGATCGAACATAATTATTAATCAATTCACTCAATTTCTGCCTCCTATAAACACGTTCGGATATTAACGTATGAACACATACTGGTGTCACAAACTTTGTCAACAGAGAATATCGTAACTCTTCCCAACCAATGTTATCATGTAAGGCAGACAAAATTATTTTCAAGACTGTACCTTCACATCGCGAAATCAAAGCTGTCAGTATCATTCCCAAAGAATAACTAGTATCTAATAAAATTTCTTCGATGCTAACCATAACCTCAAACATCTGAATACTATCATTTCCATCTAATTTCTTAAAATTTCTAAATTTATTCTCTAAATATTCAGAGGTTTCACTAAAAGTATGTTTAATCATGAGCTTATTCTCTACCTGAGAAACAAAATTTACTGATGCACTTCCTGAATCACGATTATAACATTCTGGGTAATTCAAATTAGCATAGTTGATATAAGGTTGTTGCTCATTCCTAGTATTAACTACCCTAGGGGTTGAATTCCTGATCCTAGAAACTCTTTGGTAGTATTGACCCAAATTCAAATACCTATTACTAAGTTCAGAATTCCGAGCCTCGATATTACTTTCTGCACACCCTATATGATTTCCTAAAGGTGGTCCATTCAAACTTTCCGAAAAAGTCACCTGCCGACAATCCCGTTCATCATTACTTAAACTGGGATTCGCTTGCCTACTAAATCCAAAAGTCGAATCATTTGTTCCAGGCATTCCCTCATTATTCTGAACTGGCGAAGGCATATGACGAATATAAAAGCTTCCTTGAGTCGGAGGTGTAAAAGACATATTAGCATAACCAAGCCTCGAATTCTGATCTAAATCTACCTGGCCAGTCCTATCCATGGTTACAAATCCTGAGATATCAATAGGCATATCAATACTAACGTATTCTCTTTCATAATTTCGATTAGCCATCCTTTGAGATACAATGCTGATAAGATAATATCAATACCAAAATAAACAAAATGATTTCGCTTATAATTAACATACAACCAAATTACTACTAAAATCTACAAACTATCAGTGACGAAATGGAAACAACCCATACAAGAACCACTAACCCAATCGAAATTTCAAAATTTAATTCTAGAAACCTTTAAAAATATAAATAATGATTAATACTGTACAAATTTCCAATAATAATACTACAAAACACAATCATCAATTATTTAACCGGAGGTGGAGGTTACAAATATTTATGAAAACACAGTATATATAATTAACAAGTGAAAATTTTCTAATTTTATCGTAATCAGAAAAATAACAAAATAAAAATTAAATTGGATTTGCTGTTTTGTCATTGTAACGCCCCATTCCCCAGGAGTCAGAGGTTGATTCAACAAAAAAAAAGAAGAAGAAAATTCTAAACCAACCCCGAACTCCACCGAAGAAGGGACTACGGTAGGTGGATTCGCGCGGCTCAAGATCACCTGATTAACCTGAGACTAGACTGTGATTATCCAGTATTCACTCTGGGACAAGGATAAACAACAATAATAACAAAAATAACCAACCAAAATTCAGTTTTCAAGTAACAAATTTTATTACAATAAGTATAGGTGAATATTTGCTCAAGCGTTTGAAGAACAGATATTCACCAACACGATTAAAATATCCAGAAGAAATTCAAACAATGAAATTAAATTCCAGAGCAATTATGCAAATTTTCTTTATATTAAAAATATCTAGTACTGTCAGATTGAACCTTGAATTTATAGATTTCTCTCAATATTTTTTAAGCTAAGAGCAATTCGTAATACTAGCAAAGACTCTAGGAAAAAAGAATGTTTAATATTTCGCACCTATTCAGAGAAAAATTATTTTTCTTGAGCAAAAATATCTTAATTGATCAATATTACTAATTAAAGAAATTCAAACCATTTAAGTGTTTTCAAATGCATGAAAATGCAAGAAAATATATACTAAAATATATTTATTCTTTTCTGACGCTCTGCAGTACTCTGTATTCTACCTCTTAATGTTGTCCGAGAGACAATTTTTTTTAAATACAATTTCTTATTGTGCAAAACGAGGTCCTTACCACAGATTATACTAATATAACCACAAATTAAAGAAATCAATTCCAGCTTAGTACGATTTAGGATCAAAATTTCGAATCCAGTTCAATCAATCTGACCCATTCAATTTCTTAAATTCACATATATGTATTTATAATTTCAACCCTCTTAATTGCCTCTTCAATTCTGTCTATTCAAAACATTGCAAATAGCATTTCTGAAGACCAGTTTTATTATACCCAAAACAACTTTGATTCCGAGTCTAATAATGACGTGAGAGACAGAGTTTGCATGAAACGCTAAACTCTGATCAAAAAAATTAACATTAGAAAAGGTAATTCATTGAATACTGGACAATCATACCAATAATTTCCATTCAAAACACCATTTAAGCATTACTAGTGAGGTGAGTCGAAAATTCTGGGGGGGATTTTTCAATTTCTCGCAAAAACTCTAAAAATAATACGCTTATACTCTGGAAATTACCCGAATACATGTCAGCGATTCAATGCAAGTTATATTAACTCATTTCCAGCTCATTAATGACACTACGTAACCAACTAAACCCATATGTACAAACTACTAATTAACTACGAACTTACCAGGATTAAGCGAAACGCAATTTAGCTCCAGTAATATTTTACCTTTGCAGATAATATTACTTCCCTCTGCTTGGAACAGCTTATGTCCTATGGTCTAGTACTGACTTTCTGCCAAATTGGGCCCGAGACGAAGTGAGTATAATTGATTTTTTTTAGGAAAAGGCGGAAAAGATAGCTTTAAAAATTACAAAACATTGAAACCGAAACAATATAATCACAAAATGGAGCAGATTGGAGTCACTTTAATGGGCACTTTTGTCTGACCACCAAGGCCCACTCAAGCACAGTCTCCTCGATGCCGGTTTAAATCCGTTAAATTTCAAGAATAATACTTTCCTCAAAGGAACAAAATTCTCTGAGATCACAATTACTAACAAAACACTCAATTATGTTCACTGAAAGCATTTTCAATACACTCACTTCACCTTTGGCCACTTTTTTCTCCACTTTTGACTCTGCATTCAACTATGACACGCGCCATGCAAGCTATGAGACAACACACGGTGAACAAGCACACGCAAGCCCAACTCTACTAGCGGAGGCAAAACAGCAAATCAGAGTCAGGAGGCAGCTGCTTCGAAAGCAAGACTCGCCATACAGGATTGGAAATTCTCTCTCACGTTATTATCGCTCGTTACATCTTTTTTTCTCTCTCATTCTTTTTTAAAAAAAGAAACATTTTCTATCAAACCTCTGATACCACATAAAAGTTAGATAAACGTTACTATAGGCCCATATATAACGCAGATACTTCATAATTGAATATAATTACCTTAAATATCAATAATATTTGACTAGATATTATTAATACAAATTTTGCATTCAATCAAGGTTTACATTTTTTTAAAAAAATTCCAGTCAATACAAATCTCTATTTCCATGTAGCTGGAATGCTACAGGGTGCTATTAATTCCTGCAACTCGATAGTTCGAACTTAAAGTCCATTGCGAAAAATTGAAATCACAGACAAACATGAAACTGTTAGAGCGTATATTTGAATCACTTCACTTCAAATTTCTATACACTTTTGAAATATTTATTCTCTACGGATGCGTAGAATATCACTGTTGATAAACTATAAAAAAATAATTTTTCACTTATACAAATAACAATCAGCGTGCGAAGCTCAACCCTTCGAAGGGGAGCACTTATATGTTGCTCTCGAAAAGTGATGCACCCCACTCGCCTTTGGGGTGCTCTTCAAAATGACAGGCATGCGCGAATGCCAAACACACACTGAGCGTTCTATTTAACAAACCAAAACTTGTATATGTCCAACCGGGAAAGTCCCGATTTTCACTCCTAGCGTCGAGACCAGAATTATCATCCAATGAGCTTTTGGTTATATAAGTGCGTACGTGAGAAGTGATTGTCCCGAAAGTCAGACTCAAAGCAACATTCACTAAGCATGTTATTATCACGTGAACAATCTTTGTTCCTCGACCATATGTAGCTGTAAAAAATCGAAGTGAGGCCTACCAACACAAATGTACGAAATACCAAACTGATGAAGAAAGCTTCAAAATCGTTCCTGTTATATACGAGGGTTGGTTAATAACATTTGAAATTAAGTCTGTCCTTTCTAATGTCCTTTTAAATTTGAAAAAATGTGCTTCAGTCCGGTGATAAAAAGCTGTTCTTGCCTTAAGTCTAATTGAGGCGCATCTGCAAAATATGCCCTAATACAATGCAATAATGTAATTTTCCTTACAATAAATTTATATTTAAAAAAAAAACTTTCTGATAGGTATTTGCTAAAAAATTTAAATAAATATATATTTATTCTTCAATAGATTAAATGTTTAAATCAGAGAAAATAAAAAGTGCAACTCACCTATTGCCAAGAAACTGATATATATCTATATTCATCTCAAATTTGATAACTTTATGCAGCACCACAGTAATTTTTAACCACACAATATCGTAAAGAACATTAGTATTTTGCGTAGTTATGTAACAATGTTTCTGCCATTATATACATTTCATTCTATTAAAGAAACTGTTAGACTCATGGATACTGACACTAGTAATATATAATTACGTTATAGTTGACTACAATAGAACAGATATTGAACATTTTTACAGTAGTTATCGAATGGCTAAGTCATCCTTTCCAAGCACCTTCGTATGTACGTAATTCACAACTTTCCGTCAGAGGAGGAGAAAAAAAATATATTCATTTGATGTACTCGTACCTCAGGCATACTCCTCAGGCAACACCTACGAAAATTTTTCTTCTTTAAATGTAGATAAAAATTTCCGCACGTAAAAACCGACACATCCTATTTCAAATTAAAGCGAACCTAAACCTGGTTTTGGGAGACGTGTAGTGGTCTTCTGCTGTTAGTGTTTTTATTTTCGAGTGGAAACTCTCAGTGCCAATTTAGATATAAAGCCCTTATATGCTTCAATATATGTATATATGCTTGTATATATATATATATATATATATATATATATATATATATATATATATATATATATATATATATATATATATATGCTTGTGTGTGTTCCCGTATTCCTATCCTTGTTGGTACCTGCATATGGTTTAACAGCTTACCAGTTAGGATCGGAAAAAAATGTTGGGACATTTTCCAGGGCTAACAACTTTTAAGCCTACAGCGGCTCCGTGGCAACCACCTGGGCCTCCTAGCCGAATTTCGGGAAGGTCCAAATAATTATAGGAAAATGTGAGAATCTCTGTGAACCGTGTGTATGGTCTGCCGAATTAGCTGCCTCCTGGTGGTCTCACAGTTTAACTAAGAAACGGTAGTAGGGTATGAATGTAGATTCTGCAGACACTTTCCCCCCTTCCAGCTCCTAACTACCAAAAAATTATTAAGCCACCACTGACTATTGTACTTTAACACAGAAGGATAACCCAAAGTGAGATCGCATAGGCTTTGATGACATTTAAAATCATAAAAACTTACAATCTAAAAACCTACATCTAAAATTACACTACACTGCACTATTTATAATTACACTTTTACTCTATCCCATAATGACCCCAAGCTAATGTATTTATACCATCTCGCATAATATATCTTTTATCATCTGAAGAATCTAATGCTTGTTCAAGAACGGTTATGCTATATATATCGTGCTTATAACTCCTAATGAGGTTTATGTCTTTATATGTTTTTACATTTTTAAATAAACTTTATAATCATTAAACTTCAACTCTTTTGATATTACAGATTTAGTTACTCCTTTAGCTTTTTTCTCTTCTTTATTTTCTACTCTATAAGCATACATCTTTGATCTCAATCCAATAAACTCCGTCATTATCTTACCTTTATTCTCATCTTTCATCTTATCTATTACTTTTTTGTTTATTAGTGGTAATCCATATATATTACTTTCCTTGTATTTACTCGTATGAAATTGATCAACTATTTCTCCTATGTCTTTGTAAAAGTCTTCACTCTCAATCTCATATATAAAGCTATCGGTATCCATCTAACATAAATCTATATTGTTTCCATATTTTGGCTTCATAGTGTTATAATGAAAATCATACATTAATAGTTTTGATAGTTCTAATACACTCATACCAATATATATTGGCTTATTAAATGTTAATCGCTCTTTTTTCATATGTATAGCACATAAATTATCTGTAAATATTGTTCTCTAATCAAAATTAGGTTTTGCAATTAGTTTTTCTACTCTTTCAGGATCACATTCTAATTGTATGGGTTGCCTCTTTCGAATATTTTCCATAGTCTTTCCAAATACTGAGTTATTCATGAGTTTATAAAAATCTTCTTCAAACTTGTTTTTAGCTTGCGTTCTAATATTTGTATTTAAATCAATGTATTTCTTTAACTAGTCTGATTGTTTGAATTCCAATATTCTATGCACTTTCTTTAATCTCATTCTAAGTGACATATGTAGTTTTAAGTTCCTATAGTGAATTACATATCTTTCCTTATTATAAAGTGTCGTTAGTAGTTTTGATTGTTTAGATTCTGGTGGACACATGTTTTCTGGAGCTAATGGTAAATCAGAATGGTTGTTGTGTAAATATCTCGAATATTCTAAATCTACTTCTAATATGTAACCAGTTTCTGAGTCATCTGAAATGTTCATTATATCTATGCAAGGTTTAACCACTTAAAGTCTTATAGGGCTTCTATTGACTCATTGCCCATCCATATAAGTTGTTTGCGTCTAGATATGCTAGGTATGTTGAACACTCATCTTTATTATAATCTTGCATATATTTGTTGTTAACTTTTACATATCTTTTACTACATTGTGAGATTCTTCCTGGTATACCCTTTTCTAACATTAGTATTTTATCATAATCAGTCAACATTTCTAAGTTAATTATAGTCATCTTTAACATTGCATCCCACGATAGGCCGGGTGCTGTATAATACCAAGCAGGATCTAATCCATATGCCTTTAAACACACATCTCTAAAGTTTTCAAATATATCTGTTAATTGGAGGACATCTGTTTTGTTATAATGTTCAGTTAAGTCCCTCACTAACTTCAGATCGAATTCTTTACAAACTCGTACATGAAGCTTATGACGTTCAGGACTCATTTTTTCTCCTGTTAATCTGTTAGTAAATTTGTCTATAGATAATGGAACACATTCTTCTAATTTTTCAAATGAATGAACATAATCAAATGCATAATCACCTTTAGTATTAACTAGATCAAGCTTATCAATCGGGAAAAACTTTAAGGTTTCTCGAAATTGTTCTGGCTTTAAATTACTAGTTAACTCTGCTAAACACTTTGACATAAATCTAAATGAATCAACAAATCTTAAATTTATTCCATCTTTTGCTGGTCCTGCTTTTACATATTTTTCATATGTTATGTATCTTTCTTCATTGTTTGCAATCCGTTTAATTTTCTGTGTATCATAAGATAACTCCTTAATAAACAAATGCGTATCATAACCAGTTAAATTGTGAAGAAATACAGGAACAAAGTTGGGATTTTTATAGTTTAAATTGCAATAACTTTGAGCTGCACCTCTAAACTTTCCAGTTAAATGATCATGATCTCTTACTTTTGCTATATTTTTATTTATCTTATACAAACATTTTCTTAATTCGTATTTCCATTCTTTTATTTTTTCTCTCATATCATCTTTATCCTTGTACAATGTATTTTCTTCTTTAATATATTTATTTTTTTCTCAACGGCTGGTGGTAAGTCACTCAAGTTTCTCCCACATATATGATAAGTATCTCAACTGTTATAAGCTTCTATTTCCTCCTCACTAAGCGGGGTCATATAAACTACCCTGTTATATATTTCCATAATTTCTATTACTTCTTTTTGTAACATTTCAATAAATACTTTTGCAGCATCTGGACCTATATAACTAACATGGGCTTTATAGTTCCCATTTGAATATTTTACATAGTAACAAAAACTCATTGGTTCATGTTTTTGATATTCTACTTTTTTACTAGAATTATGCTCTATTTTCAAACTTACATAATATGCATTCAAAGTCGGCAATTATCACAAATGGAACTCTTAATGATCGATTATAGTTTTGAAACTCTATTTGATTGTCGTATGGTTTTGGAAGTTCAATTCTAACAGCCTCATGCTCTTTACAATATAGCAAATGGTTTTGCAACTGCTTCTCATTTCGAAAGTGCCTCGTTAAACATCTGTCGCAGAAGTATAGTTTTTCCTCATGTTTTGTCACTTGACTTCTTATTAATCGTGATAGGTTTTTTATTCAACAAAAACGAATGCTTTTTCATCTTTTACATATAATAAATTGATGTGAGTTCCCTGCTTATTTTTTGTGATTTGAAGTGGATATATATTATAGTTTTTGACATAGCTGTAAACATTGATTTAAATATTACTTCTTTCAAATTTTGGAATATCTTTTAATTGTACAGGAAATCCAATGTTATCACAATACTTCTTTTGCAACTCATTAACATGCTGTTTATAATGTGAAGGCCTTTGATACTGAGAACATCTGTCTATAGGTTTTAAATAGCTTGCAATAGAATACAAGAAACATTTGGTGTCTTTATTTTTAATATTAATCACTGCTTTCTTATCTTTAATTGGTTTAGGAAGTTGGGATAGGAAGAAGCTCTTAATGGTACATACTTGTTTAATCTGATTTGTAAATATTTAATTTCATGTAATGTCCATCCTGATCCTCTACCTTCAAATTCTTCCATTTCTCTACGTAGTTTTTGTCTTGCATGATGTATATATTCATTTAAGTCAGTTGATTCTAATATTCTCTCGTTTGATGTTTTGAAATTGCGCTCTTGTATTTCTTCATCTTTTATATAATCACAGATGAAAACAAGGTTAACTTTAACAGGGTGAAATTTTAATTCTCTTTGATTTTGTTAATAGCAACACTTGTATCTAAAAATGTTATTGGGTCTTTATATCCTCCTGTGTTTTCAACTTTAATAGCTTGTAAACGCTTCTTGAGTGCTGTTTTTTCTAATTCTATTTTTATAGGTATGCGTGTTGGTTTCGGTTTTTCAATTACTTCTTGTTTAAATGGGAATATATTTTTAATTTGTTTTCTACTTTGTTCATCGTCATATTGTTAAAGAAGGTTTATTAGTTCTGCTTTTCTTAATCGGGAATATCTTCTAATTCCCTTCTCTTTACATTGTCGTCTTAACTCTATTACAGTAAATTTACTATAATTACTCATCTTATTCCCTATATTGAAAATCTTACTATTACTCAATTTTTATCTTCGCCGGATTATTTCTAATCATTTTTGTACTACTTGTAGTTCCATATATCCTAATACAACGCTTAACATTGTACACTCCTGCCATTGTTTTTATATTATGCGTTGTATTAGAACACGACTTTGATGAGAATAACCCATCAAAGTCACATATACACATATTAAAATTAAATCATTTTTGTAAACTTACTCATCATCGTCATAATCATTACTACCACATTTATATTCATCATCACTACTCAAATCGGATGTTTTTTGTTGCATTATTAATAATTCTTTTTCCTAAAAGATTATTTGCTTCTCTAGTAGTGCTGCTAAGAGTTTAAGATCATGATGAATTAGTTTAAGTCTATCATGTAATAAATCAAATTCTTTCTCCATATTTATTATATAGAAAACCAACAAAAACATATATTTATTACATTTAAAAATAAGTCTATAAGATGTTTATTAAGACTTGATTCTATATGCATTAACCTACCTCTATAAAGAAATTTGTAGGCAGCAGCTAAATTATATACAAAAAAGGATGGTTTCCCAAGATCATCTTCTGCCAATCGACATGGTAATTCAACAATTTTTTGTCGTGTAAGTAAATTAAACTCTTCTTTTACTGATTCAAGCTGTTCTAATGTTCTAATGTTGATCTTGTTTATCAATAGCATTAGATACATTAACCAATCTTTTGTTCTTAAAATCAACCCAGGATGTAAAAACTTCTCTAGATTCTTCTTTTTTACTTTTAACATTACCAAAAATATCAATTTTATTATATAGCAAATCGTAATTTTACAAAACCTCTCTTTCTATATACATTACAACAAACAATAATTGTCCTTCTTCCATAGCTGAATTTTTATTTGGTTTAATCGTTATTATATCATTCTTCTTAAAACCAAAAGGTTCAAAGTATCAGTCAAAGGCTCAATCACCTAAGTATCACCTAAGTATATCTCTAGAAAGTATTTATCCAAACTTAATTCAATGTGCGTTATTTTCCCATTATAAAGAAATTTATAAGCATTAGAAAGATTGAATATTCTAAAGATTGGGTCTTTAACATTCTTACTTCTCAATCGATATATTAGGGTATAGTTTCTTTCTGCATAATCTTTTGAAAATCTTTCTTTATGCATGGGTCTTGTAACGTTTCTAATGCATCTTAAAATCGTTTTCTATCATTCTCTAATTTAGCTTCTATCGATCTACGTTGACTTACGCTAACAACATCATTTAAATTCTCCAACAACTTTAATTTTTCTTCGCTAATATCAACATAACCTATTCTATCTTTAACATTACCAAATATATCCATACTCATTTATTATACAGAAAATGCCCATCCTAATTTTTCAAAACATTTCTTTAACATCTCTATTTGTCTAGGTGAATGTTTAAAATCAATATCAACATGAACATCGTGCTTTTTCAACAGATAGTATAATACACATTTTAAGTTAATAAACAATACTCTTTTCGGATACAGTTCTTTAAAGGTTTCGTATAAGTTTTCGAAGTCGTTTATAAGTGTTTCTTCCATATGTCGTAAGTTTAATGGTTTTTGATCGGTAAGGTGATAGTGTATTAAATAAACATCATCATAATGTTTTGTGTATTTGTTTTTCTTTAGTACTTTTAAAACATCTTTTATTGATATTAAATGTTTTGATATATCCGTAAATTCATCATTTAACACCTTGAACACATCTTCAGGAATAATTCTATTCTGTAAAGTTTGCAAACGAGATAGCTGTAACTTAAATCTTCTTGTAGTATCATACCATGGTTTTCTTGCATAACCAGCTCTCATTCCTTCATTAGTACTGTAAACCCAACCATTCGCTACAGAACAATAATCGCCAATGTAACTGCTCATAACTTTTGTTAATGACTTACTACCACAATAACTGCATTTTAATGGTCCGGTGTTATAATTTGACAACATGTCCCTTAAGGTAATTATTGGATATAACTTTACCAACTCTTTTTCCGTATACAAAAATTTAGGTATTAACATTTTCCATAACTGAATAACTGTATATGCGTTATTTTGATCTTTTAAGTCTTTCTTACTAACATCCCGAAAATACCAATTAAATTTATATTTAACTAGTGCATCTAGTTCATCCTCATGCTTCTCAAAATAATCTAAAAATCTATTGTGTATAGCTTCCATATTTATCTTAAAACAAAACTTTTATGGATATAAACCATAAAAGTACTTAAACCTAATCATTTTTAATCATATACATAACATCAGTAAATGAATACCTTTGATTTAGAAGATTTAAAACTTTAACACAAAGATGACCGCATATAACTGAATTAAAGTCTTGTATTCGTTCGTCATTGTAAAATAAGTTTTCGGTACCAAGATATTGTACTAGTTGTCTAGGAGGGACACCACCATACGAATCAAACACTTACTTTATGTTGTTATCTTTCCAATAGCATATCCAATGAGTAAAAATGTTTTCTGATTTATCAAGGTTAACTACACCACACTCATGTACATGGGGTTTTTGTGGAAGTTCATCACTCATAAATACACCTCTAAATCGTTTTATCTTTAATTCCTTAACCAAACTCTCTACATCGAAGTTGGTCAATGGTTTTAGTTTTTGGACTTCTTTGGTTTACCTGCTCCATGTTTTTCTTCCACAGCCATATTGTGCCTTTTTGTTCTTCAAGTTCTTGTTTATTCTTCTTAGCATCCAGTACAGTTTTAGTAATCGCTGCTGCACCACCTGCTAATGAACCAACTGCTCCTAAAGATGCTGAATAGGCTGGAATTGTAAAGTTAAAACCACCCATATGCTCTTTCTTAATCTTTTTCATTTGTGTAGTAGTTGAAGTTAAATCCATTCCTTTAACTTCTTTAATTTTCTTAGATTTATCACTAAGTTGTTTCTTTTTATATACATGATCGATATTCAAATCCTTTAGTTCCTTATAAGGAACACTAAACATACAACCTTTAATAGAACACATTTTCCTATTTATTTAAGAGAAAATCTTAGTTTGTAAAAGTACAGTTGTTGTTGCTCCACCAAATTCAATTAAGGAATCATTCTCATCTGTTATCCTTATCTCAAAATTATCAACCTTGTCTTTGGATATAGGGAACGATAATGGATACGTAGGCTCATAAATAATACTATGTTTAAACTCGGCATCTGTTTTAAATGATTCTATAATTCCTGTTTCTCTATGTGTGTACTCCGTATCTTTAACAAACATACCATCTGCTATATTACAGTGAACATTGATTGTATCGAATGGGTGAAACTTTGGTATCTTATCTCCAACATGTTCTGTGTTTCTAACTAACTTCTTCTCACTAAAAGCTAATACAGTATTACTGGTATCCAAGGTTATATCACAATACTAGCTAAATATTTTAACTCTATTTTTCTCTCTGTCCTTAGTAAATTTAATATTTTTTAAAGCATCACCAGTGTAAGGAAGATTTGATTTAATATATTCTTCTATTTTTTTAAACTATATTGACCAGGTTGAACTATAAGTTGTTTTGTAAGATTAGGATGAAAGTTACTAGAAAATCTTAGTTTATTATTTTTTCTGTAATGTTTGGTGTTAAGTATGTTGTGTAAAACCCAACTAGTCCTATACTTAAATAGTTGCTACTGTTGTCTAATTCGTAATGGAGTTTCTTTTTTTTAAAAAAAGTATCAAGCGTTAACTTAAATACCTTAGCCATTTATTATATAATAAATGAATGAGTTTGATTTACCTAGAGATATTCCAAGAGAGAAAGTAATCAAGTTAATAGATGTCATTCAAAAGTTAGAATACAGTTTAAAGAATAAAAAGAGAAAACTACGAATTATTAAATATGCATACTACACTTTGATCACGTTATCAGTTATACTTTCTGCAACAACTGGGTTTATTAATATTTTTATACCTGTAAGAATTTACTCAATATTAACAACATCTCTTGCAACTGGAAGTGCTATAATAACTGGTCTGTCTTCTAAATTAAACATAAGCAAAAGAAAAGACGAATATAAAACCATTGTCGCTTGTATTAACTCATTTAAAGAAGAGTTATAGATGATAATAACATTAAATGGTGAAATGGATAACGAATATATAAAAGATACGTTGCTTAAGATCAGAGAACAACTTAAAGATATTAGATCATAGAAGAGTCGATTTTCTCTATAATAAATGAGTAAGAAAACTATTAATTGGGATGTAAAAGATATGATAAAAGAAAATAGTTAAGAAAAGAAATGGAGAACTTATAGCTGATGATATTCGACGTTTTGTTGTGGGTCCATCAGGGTGTGGTGGAACTTTTTTGTTATTTAATTTTTTTATTACAGCCAGGTTGGTTAAACAATAATTACTTCTGTATATATTCTAAAAGCATGAATCAGCCAAAGTATGAGCAATTAAAAGATCGATTTGAAAAAAAACAGAACTAAAGTTTAAGAAGAAAATAGCAACGTTCTTAAGCAGTAATGATTGTATTGTACCTATTGATGAATGTGAAAAATACTCTGTAGTTGTGTTTGATGATTACATTTCTGAGAATCAAGATACTGTTAGAAATTACTTTACAAGAGGTAGACATAGGCATTTAGACTATTTCTATCTTGCACAAACATATTTAAAAGTACCTAAACAGCTTATGAGAGATAACGTTAACTTCCTATGCATATTCAGACAAGATGGTACTAATCTTAAACATGTGTATAATGAGTTTGTTAGAGAAGATATGTCTTATGATAAATTTAAAGAGATATGTTCAAAATGTTGACAAGAAGATTATGGTTTTATAGTAATTGATATGACAGGGAAGGTAAACCATGGTAAGTATAGGAACAAGATAAAACACTTTATAAACGTTTGACGTTTTTTCACGTTTATTGATGTTTTTTGACGTTTATTGACGTTCTTTGACGTTTGTTCGTTTTCTATATAATAAATGGATGAGAAAGAAATTAATAACAATATTAAGTTAAAGGAGTTCTTGATAGAAAGCTTCAAATCTTGGAAGAAAGAAAGGGCAGGTATATATGATAAATTTAAGACACAAGAACAACCTGTAATTGATGCTATTGAAAACTTGGGAAGTGAGATCAAAGAAGTTTCAGAACAAAATAAAAATCTAATAACTGAACTTGTTCCAGTTGTACATAAGACGGCTTCAATAGATCCTAGTCATCTAGAAAAAATATATCTTATGATAGTCCTCCAAGTAGTAGTGATACGCCTATACCAGGAGATCTTAAATACATTACCACCACGATTCTGGAATGATGAGAAGCTTGGGAAAAGACTAATGAATAAGATTTTAAACATGAAGGGAATACCAGAGTTACATATACCTGGCTTCAGATTTTGCGGGCCTTTTACGAAGGTTCAAGAAAGGTTAGAAAGAGGTGATGAAGGTATTAACACATTAGATGAGGCTTCTAAAGAACACGATATATACTACAGAGACAATAATGATACAGAGTCAAGAATTATTGCAGATAAGGAACTAGAAACTAAAGCATGAAAAAGAGCGTTTAGTAGTGACGCATCAATTGGTGAACGATTAGCTGCTTTTGGGGTTGGTACTCCTATGAATGCTAAGGTAAAGTTAGGATGAGGATTATAAGTTTTTAAATGTTATTATGTATGATTCTTTTATGGGTATATCCCATAAAAGCGTTGTTTTAAGATTTTCTTTATAATAAATGGATAGTGTTGAGAGTTACAAGTTACAGAGTTTTAAACCTAACACAAGAACATTTAATAATATGAATGAAGCTAACAAAGATATTGAGTTTGATTTCGATGTGGGGGATGGGTTCATACATTCACACAAAGCAGATTGCCATATTACTTTTGAAGTTGTTGGTGCATCAGTTGGAGGAGCATTTGGTGCAAACGATACTATATAACTTGTAGATAACTTCTTACCATTCCTCTTCTTTCAAATTGAGGTTAGAAAACATGGAATTGTTATAGATAAGATTGAGCTACCAGGAATAAAATCTACAGCTATTGCAACATTAAAGATTTCCAAACCAGAAGTTGAATATTTAAAACAGGGTGGATTCGAAACAGATGATAAACTTGGTATAAGAAAGGACTTTAGCGTTTTGTACCCATTAGGATTAATTCCAGGCTTTTTAAGTGATTATAAAGAGGTTCTGTGGAAAGGTGGATTGAGAATAACATTTACAAAAGCTAATAACAATAACGATGTCTTGTACAAATGGACTGGATCAGGAGCAGGTGCAGCAGCTCCTCATGATGGAAAAATAACAATAAAAAGTATGAAGATAAGAATGCCTATTGTTGAATACGAATCTAATTACGAAAACCAGTTAAAGTTGAATATTCTTAAAGAACCTAAAATTATGTTTTCATTCCATACTTATCAATGTGTTCAAAAGACTGCTGTAGGCTCTTTGTTGGAGTTCGATATTACTACTCAATTTAATTCTAGACAATTTGATATGCCCGATTTCGTAGTTGTAATGTTCCAAACTGATAGAAGTGGTAAACAAACAGCAGATGCAAGTAAGTTCGATCATTGTAAAGTACAGAATATCTATCTTAAGAATGGCAGGAATGAGGTATTTCCAAAAGAATCAAGAAACTTAGATATTGCTAACAGGGATTATTTTAAGATGTATGAAGATTATACTGCATTTAAGAGAATAACATGTGGCAATACCGAAATGTACTATGATCCTAAAGAGTTTATAGATAATAGACCAATGTATGTGAGTAATTGTATTAAGAGGAAGAATGTATCGGTAAATGAGAGAATAAACATAAAGATTGTAGTAGACTTTGCAGAAGCTGTGGCTGCTAATACTACATATTATGAGACTTTAATTGGACAAAAGAACTTTACATATGATCCTAAGAATGAGAAAGTAGTAGAAGAGTTTTAGATAGTTAAATGTATGTTTGTATTGTTTTAGGGAAGTTTTCCATAAACGAAATTGATAAAAATGATTAAATATTTTTGGTGAAGATAAAAATTGAAGAGTGTTCATTGATTTACTATATAATAAATACGATGGCGAGTCATATTGAGGTTTTAAATAAACTTTGAAGTCTTGAACAAAAACAAGTTATTGGATTAAGAGAATTAGAGTTAAATACATAATATAAGATTGTGAAAATGGAAAATATTAAATCTAAGTTTGGAATGAGCATTTTAGTTGAGTGTGAGGAGTTTAAGGTCTTTCTTCCACCTAGATTTACAAAACACTTAACACTTAAAATGATTGAGGAGATCGATAAAGATGGAATAAAAATAAAATATACTGGTCTAAAAGATAATTATCAAACTGTTGAGTTCTGTATGTAAATTTCAAATGAGGATCGGTTTTATGTAAATTTTAAATGAGAAATGGTTTTATGAATTTTATTCATAAAACGAACATTTTCCTTATAACAAATAAGAAACTATGGCTAATTATTTGAATAAAAAATGACGTTAAAGCATTAAGATTTCTTCGCATAGATGAGTTAGAGAAAGGTAAAGCGTACGAGATAACATTATGGAAATTGATTCAAACACAGCGTTATGGTCAGAGTTTTAGTACATTTAGATGAGAAATATAAGACGTTTTTACCACAAAGATATAATGATGAAACTGAGCAAGTATTGAAAGATTTGAATAGTATAAGCTGTTTGTTAAGTATGAGGGTTTGAAAGATTTAGATAATTGTTATAAAATACATCAGTTTTACTTCAGAAATGAGTCCAAAAATAGCAAAAATAAAACTTGTAATTTTAAGTATTTTTTTAAAGTGTACAAGTATTTTTATGATTTCATTATCAATATCCGAACTTGTAATTTTAAGTATATTTTACATGTATAAGTGTTTTTAAAGTATCAAGACTATAAAAAACTAAGACCTTTGGATATACAGAACATAATGTCATTTAAATTTTAAAGATGCATGTATAAATAAGGGATTTATTTGAGTTTTTTATAATTATATTCTTAGAGTTATGCAATCGGTAAATAGTAAATTTATTTCTCTATTGATTGCCGTTTGAATTTTGAAAATCGGTTAATATTTGATGAAGTTATAACAAATTCAAAATTTCGGGAATTTTTACGGGTTCATTTTTGAGTTTTCTGGAAAATGTTATTCTTTAAAAAAAGTCTTAGAATTTTACGTAGATTATGGTAGTATTTTTATTTTTTGAATTGATGAAATTTTGTAGAGATATTGAAAAAGGGGGAAATATCCTGTGGGTTATGGAACCATTTATGCATTTTATAAAATTGGTTATGTTATTAGTATTCATTTGCCGTTTGAACATTTGAAATCGGTTAATTAGGGACCAAGCTATTGAGTTTTATCGTTATTTGGGGGTGAGGTTGCAGTGTTGCCAACTGACTTTTAACAATTATCATATTTATTAGTAATGGTGTGAATTCATCCCTATATGTTTTAAAGCGATATCTTGGAAAATTAAAATCCTGGAACGTTCCGAAAAAATATTGAGTTGGCAACACTGACTTTTTCTCTTTTGAACATTGATGTTTTAGCTAAATTTGCCGGTTAGGTGACCATATTTAAACAGTTACTCACGTATTCAATAGATGGTGTTGCATGCGGTATGTTTCAGAGTAAGAAAAGCTAGAGACTTGCGGACAGGTTTTGCATCAAAAATTTTCTTCAAAGTGATGACCTTGAATCGAAAAAGGCGTGACAGACAACAAGCTGTGATAGCCAGGACAGACAGCCTGGACGGACGGGTAGGACGGGACAGTTTTGGTGTTGTTATTATTACATACTCAGAAGAAAGAAAGAAAACGATTGTGCTTACATGTTGACGTGAGGAGAAGGAAAAAGAAAATCAGATTCCAAGTCACGTTCTAAGAAGAAAAGAGACAGGCCATAAATCTAATACATATATGCATGCTCATGCTTCTCTTAACTAAATGTATCTGTGTGGGTGTGTGCGATGAGAGCAAGTGTATATATACATATACCTGTAACAACTGTATGCAATATACTAAACTTTAATTTCGTATTACTCAGCTATTTCTGAACCGATTTCGATAAAACAAAAACTATTTTTTCAACAAAAGACAGCACTATAAGTTATAAGTTTTAGATTGTAAGTTTTTATGAGTAATTTCGTAAAACAGTAGTTTATTTATCAATTACTCCCAATTTGAATAAGGCATCATCCTTACTTTCCATTTCAAAAATACATTTCTATAATCAATCCACTTGTTATTATTAATATGATTGATAAAGATATGATGGTTCGTAAAACTGAAATAGTAATCTAAATTCTTATAGGGTAATGCATTATTCCACAGCTCGTGTATTTTATCAAGATGATATTTTGCTCTTTTATCAAGTTGAACTTTTCCATTCTTATAGTCGATGTAAAATTCTAAAAACATTAGTTTGATATAATTCAGTTCGTTTTGCAAGTCTATAAAATCTTTTTCAGATAATTGTTCAGGATTTACAACATGATAAGCAAATGCACCCATTTTTTTATTTCATCATTTTGTTTGCGCATTTTATTCCGGCATGCTTTACACTCATCATGTCTTGTATTTCCATTTCGAGAAAATTCTTGGTATTGTTTTAATTCTCCACAAATTACACACTTTTTCATGATTTATTAAATATAAAATATTCAAAATAGTTAGCTCATTATTGTTTGATTTTAAATGTCATAAAAGCCTATGCATATCTCAGTTTGGGTTATCCTTCTGTGTTAAAGTACAATAGTCAGGGGTGGCTTCATAATTTTTTTGGTAGTTAGGGGATGGAAGGGGAAAATTGTTTGCAGAACCTACATTCATACCCTACTAATGGTGTGTAAATATAACGCATACCGTATCTATTGGCACTGCCCTGCTTACGGATGGAGAAACGTAAGGTGAGTAGAAAGAGGAGGTGAGGCGTGCGGGGGAATAAACACACAAACAAATTTACACAGTGCTTGTTGGTACCGACGCAACCATGAAATTTTCGTTTGCGCAGTCGCGTCTACTCACAGTAGCCAGCCTGTTCCATGACATAGTTAAAGAGCAGAAGGTGGGTTGAAATTACTTGAGGCATTGATCGCAATTGGAGAAACGTATATGCGTATGCTTACAACTCGTACTTCCAGAAACGATGGGAACAGAAACAAAGATTGTGATAAATGAATGGAAGAGAGGCTAGCGTAAAACATATAAACAGAGCGTGATCTTATCGGGACAAAATTATTGTTTTTATCTACACTCGTAGTTCGATTTTCTGTTGCTCCATGTAAGAATGTCTAGGACCAGTGTCTGAAGCGAAAGCTAATTTATTTGAACAAGAGCAAAAACAAATGGATTCTAAGAGATACACTAGAATGGTCTAAGATTGAAGATTTACAAGCACATTTGCAGAACACAGATTCATACATACCTACATACTATATGTTCCAACTTTCACACTATTTTATTTCCTTCTTTTGTCAAACAGAACTCATTAGTTTAAAAATAATAATAAACTAAATATTTATTCTAACCTTTAACAAATAAAAAATGCACAACCGTAGTTCACATATATATCGCATACAGATTTATTAAATTACTTCAAACATATGCAGTAGGAAACACGTAAGATGTCTGGGTTGGCAAAGGATAGGCAGCGAGCGCAGCAGTTGATTATTGGTGGGAGTAATGGGGCTAACTACGTATTCTGTGAGTCTCAGTAGAAAAGTAGTGTGTCTGTATCGAGCGAGCGGTCATAAAGTAAAATAAATTAACTAATTTCCAAAGAGGTCAAATTACTAAAGCTCGGATATATGGTGTTAGAGTGGTGAAAGTGGTAAGTATGCTGAGTGTGTCGCGAGTAACAACATTTAGGTGACGGTCAAAGTGATGAAATTCTACAAAATTTACGGGGAAACCACATCCTCGAAGAGGAACAGTGGTTAAAAGAAAATCCTCGGTGACAGGTCCCACGTACAGCTGTGCGATATTTCGATATATCGATTGGTAGATATTTTTACGTATCGAAAATTTTTAAGATCATTGTTTCTAATATTTCAATATTTTTCAGTATTACGATATTACGATTCTTCGATACTTTTAATGCTTTAATATGTCCATGTTTCACAATATGTCGATATTTCCTATTTAACCTCTTCAATCCCAGGAAATTATCTGCAATCATACAAATTTTTATATTTTTGTGTATTTGTATCGTAGGAAAAGCAAAATTGTATATTTTTAAATTGGAGTGTTATAAAACATAGAAATGACGTTTTGTAAGAAGACAGTACCTAGGTGTATTTATTGTAATAACTCGAACCTGCCTAATCGAAAAATAAGAACCTGTGAATTTCAGTATATTTGTTATCTAGTGCACTATGTATATAAGAGTTGTTCATCTATCAAAATACGAGCACAATATGTTAAAGGTGTCTACCAAAGGCGGCTTCTAAGGTAAATTACGATCTTAAAAAATATACAGATATTGCGTAAAACAAACAGACATAAAACTTTCTCGTGTTCTGACTGTTGATAACAAAAATAGGAACAATAAGTAACATTTCTTCCTTCAGTATGATGCGACAAAACTTTTAAGTTTTACGGACATGACTTGCCTCCGAAGCCAAGTCTGGTGTTGAAATTGTAATATTTATTATTATTATTATGTCCCTTCTTTCTTCTATGTTTCATATCTGTTTTACTTTACATGCAAATCATCCGGACAATTTCTGTTTTCTCAATACATAAAAACATCTTTCACTTAGCGCAGTTGAAAATTTTTGATTTAGAACACCCAACCTTAGTCCACCTTTGCTAGGTTTTGTCTTCAGCTTCCTTTCTTTACTTATCTGTATCACATTCATCCCTTTCTTCAGAGGCGGGAGCTCATGTGGTTCGGATTCCACGTTAATCAGTAGGTCCACGTCTCATATAGCCTCGCTGCTAAAAGGGACGCTAAACTAAAATCAACTCAACTCAACCCGTTTCTTCAGATCCGGATGTTGTTGGTTGATTCAGAGCTTAGCATCCTATACAGCACCGAGACTATAGGAAACATGAAATGCAGCTTAACGCGGGATCTTAACCACATGAGGTCCCACCAGAAATCGAACCTGGGTTTCACGCACGTAAGGCGCGCATGCTAAACATGTAACCACTGGGGAATATAAAAGAGGAAGTCCAGTAAATCTTTCCAAGAGCATCCGAAATTAAAATTGTATTTTCTATGGACTATAAACCAATTCACTAAATACAGTTCCACTCAATGCCCATATACCCAACGTACCAATATTTGTTCTTCCAGCTCTACAAATGTTTAACTATTTAACAGTCAAACCTGGAATTGGAAACACGTCATATATCTGGGTCACCAAAGATTACGCGGCCACCACAGATCTGAGACGATGGCCAACTTCATACTCCATACTACGAGTAGCGTGTTACGACCAACTCCATACTACATGAGGGGTAGTAGAACTTGAATGGACAGTGAGCTGAGCAGTGTTAGTGTAAAATGAGAGTTCTATTCAGTTTTCAAGGAAGGAAAATTGTTTCTCCGTCAATTTCTGCAAGCGCGACAAAACTTACAGGCCTATTAGGTGTGCCGCAACGGACAGTGTCCAAAGTGATTTGAACCTACAATACTGACGGCAAATCATCATCCGCGAAGTGAAGCAGTGGATGGAATATTACCGCCGTTGATAGATCTCGCCAAGCCTTACGGCGTATTGTCGCTCTGAATCATCGTCTGACTGCGGAGCAAATAATGGAGAAACAAATGACACCTTCCTCAACCGGCTTCGACAATCAGTCTGCCAGGTTACATGACATGAATATGACCTAACATGGATGGCCTTGATAATGGACCATGACGCTTTGGCACAATGTCAACAGTGAAACATGTCGTCGGCTCTGTGTCGTTGTAGATTCAAATATCCTCTTTTCAGTAGATTCTGTGCTGACGCATACCGGTTGTTCCAGTGCCCGTGATTATGTCGTCATTTTTGTGAATCAGGTATTTTATGGTCCAGTTGTCTCCGTTATGAAACAGAAGAACACCGAGAAAACCCATTGAATAAAAAAGAGTTTTCCCGCACTTGTGGTATGGGTAGGTAATGCAAAAGCTCACCCCACCTAGCATCCTGCAGACAGAGCAAAGACATTAACATGCTGTTACAAAACTTTACAGGAAAAAATAACTGGAGAACGTGTAATTTCGTTGAGAACTTGTACCAAAATTGTAAACCAAGTCTTCCAATTCCGACTATCAACGAAGGTCATGATTTATCGAAACTGTTCACAGCTGAGAAATTTAGAAATGAAGAGAAATGTTATTTTATAGAAATAGCTTGACTAAAGAAAAGACAGCAACCGTCTATTTAACGTTTGAGGAATCCAGGGAGAAGTGCGGGATGTCCACTTTTGGGCGAAATTTCGATTTTCATTTCATCTTGTTGAGCACGCTGTGAGTTTCATTCAATATATCGAAAAGGGGGAAGAGGATTACGGTTAGCCTGCTATAGCAGTTTAAAAGTCCTTTTAAAATGGAAAGAGGTATCGTCATCACTTACACTGGAAGAAAGGGGAATTCATTTTACACTTATTTTTCTGTCTCTTTTGTCGATAACGTTAAACTGTATTTATGTTCCAGTGTTAAACTGATCATACAGCTAAATGCAGCTTCAACAATCTATTTCTTTAAAAAACTAGTATGACAAATCATCTCCCAACATCCATAATCCTGTGCTTCGTGTCATTCCTACCTTGAACGTGATAAGAACATGAGACTGGAGAACATAAAATGAAGAGATCAAATACCAGAGGATTGGAATAATGTGATCAAAGGCATCCGAGTGAAACGTACACCATAAAAAGTAAGTGAATTTACAGTTTCATAATTCGAGATTTGATATCATTCTTACAACCACTGTAATTGGGAAAATGCTCATTCCATTCTTCGCCAATCATGAGCTCCGAGTAGAGAAAAGTCACCCATGTTTTGTGATACCTAGGGAGACTTATAAAGGACTTTGTTTTTCTTCTGTGATTCACCTACTATTACCAAATGACCCACCACAACCTGATTTATTGGAAGGATAATTCTTTAATCCATAAATGACTCGCGTCGGAAAGCTGGATGCTAATACCATAAATTGTATTAATGTTGAAATATAGTGCAATAACACTGCACGTGAGCCCCGGGTTCGATTCACGGTGGGAGCTTATGTGGATGGGATTCGACGTTAATCTCATGTAGCCTCGTTCCTTAAAGGGACGCTAAACTGAAATTCAACTCAACTCAATAACATTGCAATAATATTACCAAAATCATATTATGCATCCGTGATGTTGATCTGTCATGGGCATGCGTGCAATACAGCTATATCCAATGAATTATTATTAAATGAATTAAAGTATATAACTATCGTTCCCGATTTTTAAAATTCTAATGTCGTGAAACTTGCTTAAGCAACTGCACCTTCCCGTAAGCAATGTCAAATAGTCGTTTATAAGGCGTTGACTCTCAGGTTAACAAAGTCAATGAAACTTTGTATCCCACTTCTTCACCTTGTTTCACTCTCCCATACTTGATATTGATTAGCGGATAAAAGTACATTTTCAAAATTTTCGTTGTACATTAAGGGACTGGGTTAAATCGATTGAGAACAGTTTGAATAGTATGCTATGACCAACATCATAATTATTGTTCGGATTTACAAGATCGTTTCCTCTTTCTTAAAGGGAAGTTGCCTATCTAGGAAGAAACATGGTAGGATCTGTATGCGCTGAATATGTTATGTAGCCTATACGCTTAAGCCTTCTATACGAAACTAATTAGCGTAATAAGAAGTAATTAGCGGAGTAAGGGAGAATAAAAATGTCATATTTTTAAAAATATTATTTATAATTTGCAAACCAATTGCCTTTTTTTTACGTTATTTTGCCTGCAATAGACCCGTTTTTTTCCAGTATATATCAACCTCATGTCAGTTTTCTTTTACTTACAATAATATACATTAAACATAAGATTTTGTAAGCTAGCTTCCAATATAATAAAGAACTTGTAAACAAAATCCAAAGCATTTTCCACGACTAGTTTCCGAAATAAATGTTTTGAACTTTATAAACCGTTTCCTGGAAGAAATGTAAAAATGGACATCCCCTTTTCCCCTGGACTCTTTATTTATGACAATTTAAGAAGGGACTACTCGGTAGCCTTATACAAGCTCATGCAAACGATAAGCATACCTGCGACATGCAGACATTCGACCTATGTTTGCGCCATGTGTGACAGTATTTCTTGTAGAATGTCCTTGCCGTCTGATTGTCTTCGTTTGGTGGTGCTCTAAAGCTAATTGTAGGTAGCACTTATAGCTAATAGTAGCGTTGGTTAATTTAGTTTATTTTAGTAATATGAGTAATGTTTTTCGAATCCAGGTTATCTGCATCGAAAACTGTAACGACAGTGATTTAGCTACAAGGGAACTAAAGAAGGAAACTAAAATTATCCAAAATTTTTGTGTTGAAAAAATACGACCGTAGCTATGCAAAACGTAAATCCAAACAACCCATTAGGAATGAAACGAAATCTTTCACTTTTACGTACAACTGTTACGCCATTTATGCTGAAGGAGAAAATAATTGTTATGAAATGGTGGAATGAAGAAAATGGGGAGAAATTGAAGAAACCCCAGAAAACACACGCACACGGTGTTTGTCCACCACAAAATTTATTTGACGTAATCAAACCAGGGATCCCAATCACCGGAGCCCATAGGGAATCATAGAGAAGAAATGAGCGTAACTGGAGAAGAAAATAGGTTAGGCTATCACTGCTGAACAAATTGTATTGTAGGAGAGTTTGTAGTACATGGGAGAGGAAAAGGAATAAATACTACAATTTATGATGGTATTAAAGCTGACAATTCGCATAACAGGACGATAAAATTGCTGAGAATCGCAACGATGAAAATTCGCTTCAAATGGTCTACTTGTGATGGCAAAGAGCTATAATGAATTATATAATACTGTGGTAGAGACAACAACTGTATTTCTTTACGCAATGTGAACAAGGTAGACTTCGAAACTACGAACATTCAATATTAAAACTGTTTGCAAAAGATATATAGCTTTCGATTACAATAGAGGAATAAGATTAGAGTTACATGTCCTTCGGACGCTGAATACACAACAAAAAAGTTCTATGTATTATAGTATTTGCTCTATAGATATCAAGAATGAACCCGGAAGTAGTACTCGGTTTTACTAATTTCGCTTTTAGGGCCGAGATAAGAGTGAAAAAATATATTCTTGGGATGATGAATCGACTACAAAAAAAGCTTTTCGCTTCTATTTCCATTTTTGGTGTACTGAGATTTACGTTAAAACGAGAAATTGTCTACTTTGACCACTTCTTAATTAAATTGGTCAAAGACGCGATGGATCCTTGAATCGATCACAGGAAACCGATTCTCATACATATCTTTCAGTTTTATCTCAATGCACATCAATATTGACACTAAAGCAGTATTAATTTCTTTACCATTTCAGGTTTAGTAGAGGGAGAGAGAAAGTGAAGATGGTATATTTTCTTGAGATGCTCTATTAATTCTAGAAAACCGCCTGTCGCTATCTGTTACTGCGTTCTTTCTACGGTGATCAGTGTTGAAACCGTACAAGATTTATTTCTACTACTTCCGGTTTTAGAAAAGCTTTAACGGAGGAAATAGGACCTATTCTTGGAATGGCGAATCAATTCCAGAAAACAGCTTCTTGATATACCTTACGTTTTCTTCCTGTACGGAGATCGATATTGAAACGTTAATTATAGCTCTATTGAAATGTCAAGTTAAATAGCTTTGAGAAGGTTTTCTGCTCCTTCAATAGCAGTGAAGCGATGCTGTCATCATCTTAGGGCAGATGACAGACAGTATATAGGCACACGGAATTTCGTACTACTATGATTTTGAAAATATCTGTCTGTCGCAGTACCTACACGTAGAAATATCGCGTATCATTGGGTACCGTTGATGTAGGTCTTCATCTAAAAAAAAAGGTATAGTAATCATTTCTGATTTTAGCAGACACGGGTGATGATATATTTCCTTGACACGCTCAATCCATGCCAAAAAACAACTTGCCGTTATATATTGAAGCTTTTATTCTATGGCAATTAATCTTGAAACCGAATGCGGTTGTCTTTTACCACTTCCAGTTTGAATAAAGGCTTATCAGAGCAAATTGAATCTGTTCTTCAGCAGCATAATAGATTCCAGAAATCGCATTTTCTATGTCTTACTTTCGCTCTCTCTCTCTCTCCCTTCCTCTAGGTAGATCAATATAGAAACCGGAAACAGTAGTAAAATATTACAATTTCTGATTATAGTAAAGAAATACAGATTCTTTTTTTGAGACACTGAATCGATTTCTGAAAATTTGTTATCAATATCTAGTACAGCTTTTGTTATGCTTGATATCTAGAATTTCTGTTTAAACAGCATATTAACGGAGTAGAGAGGAATCTATCTTTGGACGCTGAATCGATTAAAAAACTGATTTTTGATATATCTTACAGTTTTTTTCTTTGGATATCAATATTGAAACCGGAAGTATTCTTAAATTTATAATTCTTTCGGTTTTAATACCATATGGATGAAGATTTTAAAATCTTTCAAAAATTGAATTGATTCCCGAAACCAACGTGTACTGCAGCTCTTTTCAAGTGAGAAGTTACATGAGTGATAGCCAATGATACGAGATGTTTCCAGGTTGCTCATCTGGCATTGGCAATAATCATAGTAGTGCGAAAAGTCTTGAAAAGATTTTTGATTATTACTGTTATTACTGTGTTAGTTTTAAGGCTATTAATGTTGAGCCTGCATAAGGTTGACTTCTACCACTTAGCACTTCAATAGTGGATTAACAGAGGATAAGGTGGTGCCTATTCTTGAGACGTTGAATCGATTCTCGAAAACCACTTCTCAATATATCTCATCAGTTTTGCTGTAATCACCGTCGACCATGGAAGGACGGTTATAGCCGTTTTCAGACTTCCGATATGTTTGTATAGCATAGCTTGGAAGTCTAAAAATTTAAACTCACTAGCTTTTAATTCAAATTTCCATCCAATTGCCTTACCATTTCACCATAACTTTAGTTAAGTCTACAAGCATTATAATGTTTTTATTGTACCCATTAATGATAACATTCCAGAGACGTCCATGCTTCTATGAAGTTATTCTGTGCTCATCCGGTAACGTTTTGTCTGTTATGAGAAGCTCTTCTTTTACATTTTACATTTTCATATTTCTCGATTGAGTAGCCTAGAGCTTCAGCAGTATCCGTGTCACGACGCGCTCGTAGTTTCGGTTAAATATTAAAACAATATACAATATTCGTACAATATTAAAACTGGTTGCAAAATATATATAGCTTTCGATTACAATAGAGGAATAAGATTACAGATTACATGTTCTTCGGACGCTGAATACACAACAAAAAGTTCTATGCATTATCGTATTTGCTCTATGAAGATAAACAATGAAACCGGAAGTAGTATTTGGTTTTACTAGCTTCACCTTTTGTGCCGAGGTAACAGTGAAAAAAATATATTCTTGGGACGATGAATCGAATACAAAAAAACAGATTTTCGATATATATTTCCATTTTGCTGTATGGAGATTAAAGTTAAAACCAGAAATTGTGTACTTTTACCACCTCCTATTTAAATTGGTCAAAGACTCAATGGATCTTTGGGACCTTGAATCGATCACAGAAAACCGATTCTCATACATAACTTTCAGTTTTATCTTAATGCAGATCAATACTGACACTAACAGCAGTAGTAATTTCTTTACTATTTCCGCTTTAATAGAGAGAGAGAGTGAAGATGGTATATTTTTTCAGATGCTCAATTAATTCTAGAAAACCGCTTGTCACTATCTGTTACTGCGATCTTTCTATTGTAATCAGGTTCGAAACTGTAAAATGTTTATTTGTACTACTTCCGGTTTTACAAAAGCGTTAACGGAGAAAATGGGAGCTATTCTTGGAATGGCGAATCTATTCCAGAAAACCGCTTCTCGATATATTTTACGTTTTTCTTCCTATACGGAGATTGATATTGAAACGTTAACTATAGCTCTTTTCAAATGTCAAGTTAAATACTTTTGAGATGGTTTCCTGCTCCTTTAATAGCAGTGAAGCGACGTTGTCATCATTGTGGAGCAGATGACAGACAGTATATAGACACACGGAATATCGCACTACTATGATTTTTGTCAATATCTGTCGCAAGTACCTAGAAATATCGCGTATCATTGGCTACTGCTCAAGTAGGTTTTCATGTGAAAAAATGTATAGTAATAATTTCTGGTCTTAGCAGACAGACGACGGATATATTTCCTTAACACGCTCAATCGTTTCCAAAAAAACTTGTCGTTATATATTGAAGCTTTTATTCAATGGCAATTAATCTTGAAACCGGATACGGTTGTCTTCTACCACTTCCAGTTTGAATAGAGACTTATCAGAGCAAATTGAATCTGTTCTTCAGCAGCATAATAGATTCCAGGAATCGCATTTTCTATGTCTTACTTTCGCTCTCTCTCTCCCTCCCTCTGTGTAGATCAATATTGAAACCGGAAACAGTAGTAAAATATTACAATTTCTGATTATAGTAAAGACACTGAATCGATTTCTGAAAATTTGTTATCAATATCTAGTACAGCTTTTGTTATGCTTAATACCTAGAATTTCTGTTTGAACAGCATATTAACGGAGTAAAAAGAAACCTATCTTGGGACGCGGAATCGATTAAAAAAAATGATTTTCGATGTATCTTACCGTTTTTACTATGGATATCAATTCCTCAACCGGAAGTAACATTAAATTTATAATGCTTTCGGTTTTACTCCCATATGGACGAAGATTCTAAAATGTTTCAAAAATTGAATTGATTCCCGAAAACAACTTGTTCTGCAGTTCTTTTCAAGTGAGAAGTTACATCAGTGGTAGCCAATGATACGAGATGTTTCCAGGTAGCTCATCTGGCATTGACAATAATCAAAGTATTGTGAAAAGTCTTGAAAAGATTTTTGATTATTACTGTTATTACTGTGTTAATTTTAAGGCGATCAATGTTGAGACTGCATAAGGTTGACTTTTACCACTTATTACTTCAATAGTGGATCAACGAAGGATAAGATGGTGCCTGTTCTTGAGACACTGAATCGATTTTCGAAAACCACTTCTCGATATATCTCACCAGTTTTGCTCTAATTCCCGTCGACAAATGGAAGGACGGGTATAGCCGTTTTGTAAAACTTCCGATATTTATGTATAACATAGTTTGGAAGAATAAAAATTGAAACTCATTAGCTTTTAATTCAAATATCCATCCAATTGCTTTACCATTTCAACATAACTTTAGTTAAGTCTACAAGTATTATAATGCTAACTTTGGTTAAGTCCACAAGCATTATAATGCTTTTATTGTACCTATCAATTATAACATTCAAGAGACGCACATGCTTATGTGGGGTTATTCTGTGCTCATCCGATAACGTTTTGTCTTTTATGAGGAGCTATTCTCTTACTTTGTACATTTTCCTATTTCTCCATTGAGTAGCCCAGAGGTCCAGCAGTACCCGTGTCATAACGCGCTCACATGTTTCCTCATTTTAGTGTTTAAAGGAATGTTTACCTTTATCATAAAATGTTAGGTCATTATGAAGCATTGGATAATTCAATTATTTTCAAGCACAATAATACCTAAGAAAATGTATTTAAAAGTTTTGTTGATCATTTCAGTTTGGATGAAGTTTCAGTTGCCTTTTTATCATAACTTAATCAACTTAGGTATCAGCAGATTTAGCTTCGTATCAGTATTCTATTCAGTATTCTATATCTCTATATCTCTCTATCAGTATTCTATACGAGTATTCTATAAATATTTATAGTTCTACTCTATTGTATATTCTTAGGAGGAGACTAAGGCTAGTCTGATCATTAAAAATATGTAAATGGAAATAATAATAAATGGTATCTATTAAGAATGCCAAATTTTAAGTGACTTTATTAAAAATTACGCTTCGTAATCGCGGATTTAGAAGACAAAATTCCTCACCACTAGGAACGACATTTTGGGAGGCCATAGACGGTAATTGTCACTCCTAGTTTTTTACAAACACAGACCATTTAATAAAAAATCGTATTTTGGCAACCAGTTCTTGTTGCAGGGTCTGTCACTTTCCGTGAGAGTTTTTCGAAAGTCTGGAAGAGTACTTGGTGGAGGTGTGCGCTCGGCAACACGTCTTCCTAGAGCATTCCAAGCATGCTCTATGGTTTGAAGTACAGGGAATACGCTGGCCATCAGATTTAATGAATATCCTCCTCATCAAGGAGGGCGGCCACGGCCGCTGTACGATGCGCACAAGCATTGATATACATAAAACAAAACTTTGGACCGATAGCTCCACGCAACAAACGAACATAACGGAGAATGACATTAATGCAACAACTGGCCTCTGTTATAGTCCCTCCTTCTACGCACTGCATTTCACTGAGTCCGTTAAATAACGTACTTGCATGTTTCGTGCCCTTACCTAGCTGTAAACGAACTCGGAGACTGATTGCCGGCTGAGAGAGAAACTTTGGAATTTCACTATTAGCTAAGCCTAGGACTATTTCCACCATCTATTTACAAGTAGCATTAACAACGTTTCAGCTGTTGTGTGTGATCTATTGGACTTAACTGTAAGTTCGGATATCTTATAATTAGGTGTTTGAACTCTTTGCGAAACACGCACCGTGGGAGCAGTGACGACACCAGCTTTACTTTCTTGAAGGAAGGGGCGTGTGTGAATAGGCAGATGCATTTTTGGAAACCCAGTTATATTTTTGTGTACTCAAAAACTGCTGTGTGGTAATACAGCTTGCCTGGGAAGCGGGGGCTGTCACGAGGACGGAAGGCGGACGATGCGATCGGAAGGCGCCCGTTCCCCTGGTCCCTTCTAGTGTCGTCACAGCGTAGAAGTCATAAACGTCTTCGTTTTTTCTTCCAACAACCGACGAAATTAATATATAGAGAATAAAATACGACAGATAACGGATAATATACAAGCGTATGAAGCATAGTAACTGGAATAATAATAGACTCTAATAACAATAATAATAACTCAAAAAATAATTTCTTACGATGTCTAAAATTTTGCATCACATTTTTCACCTTGCCATGACACTCTGGCGCCGCGGTACGACGGTTGCAGATCACTCCTCTAGTATACTGGCTGCATCAAAAGATCGGAATTTTCTTATGATAAAGATGCAACAACCGAAAAGGAAAGTTGCATGAAATAGAAGGATTTCAATCTAAAATCTGAGATTTATTCCAATCACTCCAGCCGTTTCAGCCTCACACTGTAAGGCTTCCAGTGTTAAACGTTGACAGTGTTTTTTGTTTAATTTGAAGGATATACAGATTGTGATCAGAAAAATGGAAACATTTGTAGTTGGCAACACGTCAGGTGTATGGGTTGGCAGTGGTGTCGTGGCGCCAGCAGCGACGGACCGCTGGTGGTTGTGTATTAGGTCGGACTCCATACTACGTCAGGCGCAGTGGAACAGCAGTGTCCAGTGGCTGCAGCAGATGGAGGTAGTGTAAAATGGGAGACCTCTTAGATTTTCAAAGAGGCAAATTGTTGGTGCGCGGTTATGTGGAGTGAGTGTGACCGCAGCAGTTACTGTGTTAGGTTTGTCGCGTGGGACAGTGTCGAAGGTGATGACGGCCTACACAAGACACGGGAAAACCACATCGGGGAAGCGGAGCAGTGGGCGGAAGAAAATTAATAGTGACAGGTCACGCCGGGTGTTAAAGCGCATTGTCACGCTGAACCGTCGTGCCACTGCGGAGCAAGTGACGGAGGAACTCAATCAGCACCTCCCCCACGTGTTTCGACAATCACAGTCCGCCGCGAATTACATGACATGAACTTACGGGGTCGTGTTGCACGGGCCAAATCGCTCATCAGGGACCATAACGATTTCACACGCGCGGTGCCACGACCATGCAATTTGGACCGTTGAGGACTGGAAACGTGTGATATGGTCGAATGAGTCATCCTTCACCCTATTCCCAACCACGGGCCGTATTTATGTGTGGAGAACGACCAAAGAAGCTTATGATCTGCAGTGTCTCCGCCCAACTGAGAAAAATGGCGGCGGCTCGGTGACGCTGTGGGCCGCCATATCATGGTTTTCATTGGGTGCTGTGGTCACACTTAGCGGACGAATCACTGTCAACGATTATGTCGCAATTTTAGAAGACCACTTGCATCCTATGATCCGGATGTTGTTCCCGGACAATGACGCCATCTTCCAGATGAGAATGCACCCATTCACGCAGCTGGCATTGTTGCAGCGTGGTTTGAGGAAGATCGGGATGAAGTTCAACACCTCCCCTGGCCTTCCCAATCCCCAGATCTCAACATAATTGAACATCTGTGGTCCGTCTTGGAAACATGACTCCGGTGAAGATTTCCACCTCCATCTTCTCTCACAGAACTGGCCGAAACCCTGCACGAGGAATGGTGTAAAATACCACTTGCTACCATTCACGACCTCTATGCTCCCATCCCACGTCGCATCAAGGCTGTTCTGAAACCGAAAGGTGGCCCGATACCATATTAATCTGCTAAGTTGCAATTTCGTTCAGGTGTTTCCATTTTTCTGATCACCATCTGTACGAGTATACCGTATATATCGTATATAATACTCATTGTTAAAGCTGCTTCAAGATAGATTCCCGGCGACGTCACCAACAAACAGTTCAGTACTTTGGAAATACAGTAGTAAGACGAAGATTGTAACTCACACTGTAATGTAGGTTCGATAACTCTTTTTATTTTCAGTATAAAATCGAAATTCCTAATATATATCTTGCCTATGTCAGTGATTTAGATACGATCAAAATCATCACTAGGATTTTATTGATTATAAATATCACGACCGCAGCTGAAAATTACAACATGATATCTTAATTTGATGCATGATTATGAAAATAATTCGTAATGCTTATGAACTAAACCTTAAGAGAACGGTAATGAAAATGATAAAATTATCGTTTTGTGTAATTAATAATTACAGAATTCTGCTTTGATAAACAAGGAGTAGGAAGAAGTTGTAGCCTTGATTTTTATAAAAGGTACGGGCCACCACACTACACTTTGACGTTCCAATTTCCTAAACTGTTAGGCCACACTTCCTATTGAAACTTGTATTTGGGAAATAGGAAAAAATAATTTGCTTTGGAAAACTCAATTGAGTAAACTCCACCCTTCCTCCCAAAAATGTACTACCCCTTCAGATATTTTCATTATATATGTCATACTGTATATTAGAGCAATTAACAAAATAATTGTTTTTGCAATATTAACACAAGCACCTGAGCCATTTTTGAGAAAATCCTTAGAAATCTCACCCCAAGAGTAAACTATATATTGTGGATCATTTTCGATCATGCGAGTTTAGCAATATTTTTAGCTAATTAATGAAACATATGTTTACGAAACTTGAACAAAATAGTCTTAGTCGTTTGAGAAAATTGTCGTGGAAAACCTTGAGTAAACTACACCTTGTGTTTCTTTCAGGAACAATGAGTTGTTCCATGTTATTAGATTACTAATGAAATACTTCTTTATGAAAACACTTGAGTTGCTTTTAAAACCAAAAGTAGCTGAAAAATACAAGAATAAACTACCCCTAGTCCCAGGAAAATAATTTTTACCACAATATAGGGTTGTTAATGAAATATTCATGAATTATCCACAAAATCGCCTGGGACATTTTTGTGAAAATCGTCGATAAACAACTCACCCCAACAATAAACTGTCACTCGTATATTTCTTCAGGTCAAATAACTTATGTCATATTGCCAGGTTATTCATGAAATACTTATTTATGAAATACGAAAAAATAGTCTGATCCGTTTTTGAGAAAAGCATCGATAAAAAGATCAACCCCAAGAATAAACTACCCCTCGCAAATTTTTCCCAGGGAAATGTCTTATACCAAAATAAAGGGTTCTTAATTAAATATTGATTTATGAAACACAAAATTTGTTGGAGTCATTTTTCAGAAAATCGAGTTTTTCCATTTTTACTCTTCAGTAAACTACTCTAATTTGAAGAAAACTTAGTGAACGGACGGACGGACATATATAGAAAAATCACCGAACTAGAAGTGTAATAGGTAAATTGCTGAGAAACCGGGAGGATGCTCATTAAAAGAAAAACTTCATATTAAAAATGGAAAGTTGACATAAGATTTCACGTAGAACAGATTTCGTTTTAGGAAAAGAAGTTAATTTAGGTGTTTGTATAGCGATAAACGTCCTAACATTACAACCCACGAAGATTTGAGGGGCTTTTATAATGACATTTCATTAGCACTATGGTGCCAATCGCAAATTATTCTTGGATTTCTAATGTTTGAAAATGACCAATGATTGACGACGCTCATTGATCGACTGGTTGGAATTAAGTCTCTCTCTTTAGCACCTAGGCTATATCACAAGAGGCACACTAATGTAATATCCAAAACACATTCTTCGGGTTTATATTTGAAACAACAACCAACACTGAAACTTGAACCAATGATACCAACTTGTGGGATAAATCCATATTGTAGGATTTTTTAACATTTGCTTTTAGAAAAGAAATAAAGGAAGTTTTCGTCGAAATTGGTAGAGTAGGTTTATGTGGGATTTTTACACCTTATCGACGCCAACAATTGTTTTATGGACCGAAAATAGCCTAATAAATCTTCATTCTAAAGTCAGGTTAATTGTAATCTTTTGCTACAAACCCGTGGTAGAGGAAAATGTCTTTAAAAAGCTGTTATAGTCCGCCAACAAACTTAAATTGTGCTCTTGCATTGAAAATATATAATAAGTTTTGAAAACAATACATATATATATATTTGTTTCTGTCAACATACTAAATTGCTTCATTCAAAAAAAACATTCTTTAAAAGCTATTTGATAAACGAAGAAAATATATATTTGCGGATAATTAATTATATATTGCAGAAAATAACATTTAGTACCTCTGTTTTTCTTATTTTGCAAGTTTCCTAAATTTATAATTAGTATAACATGGGTAACTCAAGAGCAAAATGGGAATTTCTACACCACGAGTGGAATTTTATACCGTTTGGAGTTAGCGTAGCTTATTCGGAACCATAATTATAATCTATCACGAAGGACATACAATGGCGGTAATTATATGGATTCATTGATAATGTGTGCGGGACTACGTATACCAAAAGTGCATTCGCGGTCTAATTGTTAAGACCCGTACTCCGAGGTCATATATTCAAGGAATTTTCTAATGGAAAGGCACGAAACGTCGTAGAAACCAAACGTCGTATGTTGAAATACGAATATATCGCTTTGAAATAAAGTACTGAAACAACTAAGGAGAGAATGTAGTGTCCGGCCTGGTTGTGCACATGTGTGGCTGCCTTTCACATGATGTAGGGATTCCATTTGAACACTCCTCGTATATCTGACTTAAATATAATGGTTCTCTGTTTTTGATAAGAACTGTTTCTTAAATGTTATATAATGATCTAATTTTTTTTAAAAAACACCAACTTTTAATTCGATAAATTTGTGTTCTTCCATCACAAGTATGCATACTGTTAAGTAACATACAGTGCTAATAACATTATCAAGCAAACAGGTGGTAGCAACGATCCCCCAGACCCCTGGAGGAGGTGGAGAACCTCGAAACTGTTTTGCACAGTGCTTGAGTGATATTCCAGTAATGGGAAAACTTATTTAGGAAGGGGCCAAAAGAAAAAAAGAAAAAAACTTTGGCGCACTAATATTCAAAGATAAAGAACAATTAGGTGGCCTATACATTTTCTTTAAAAAAAACTTCTTGTAATACTAAGCCCATGATTGAAAGACTATAAAGTGGAAGTGCTAAATGAAATTTGTACAGCATTTCTACAAGTTTCTCACAATATTGATTAATGTGGGATTCACGAATTTTCAGAAGCGAAGTTAAATTCTGCAGATCAGGACTCATACTGCGGACCTTGTAGTGGACAAACACAGTGCTTGTGGGTTTTCTCGGGGTTCTCCCGTTTCCCCTGTAGCATGTTGTAAGATTTAAATTCTTGTAGAAATCATTTAATACTAGCACCACTTCGAATGTGTGGTAAGAGTAAGAACTAGTGTTGTTCTCGAAGTAGTTAACCAAAGACCGTGTGGTCATTGGAAAATTGAATACAGTCGGAGAGTACGTGCTGTTGTTAAGTATCGAAATGGTGCAATCTTGCAGAGAAACTAGAGGACTTTTTCTTCAACATCTTTATAATTTGGCGATTTGTAATATATTCGACATAATATTGAAAAGTATTCATAGCATTTTCTGAAAAGTGAGTAGTGAAATTAATTGAAGTTGAATAGGAGTTCTATCTGAATAATCTTTTGAGGCATTTTGTGTTATAAAACTACGAGTGTAGTTCGCAAATTTCAATTCCTATTTTGACTGACTATGTAATAATCCTAGTAATTATAAAGAATTTTACTAAATACCAAAAGCGTATTCTGAATTGACTTTTAGCATTAAGAAATTAGGTGGAAACAGATATGACAATGTGTGATCCAAGGGAACATTTAACGCAAATTATAATGATTCATCGATGGATTATAAAATCAGATTTTGGTGTAAGTGATACTAAATCATTTTAATACTCTAGTAAAATATTCAACAAAATCATTATAAGTTTCAGTGTACTAGTGGAATTAAGTGAAATTTGTGCAAAATTCATTAAAATTTTGATATCTCTATCGTAACCACGTTTTTCGTATTTCAGAAGCACTCACCCAAATTCAATTATTATGTCTACCTTTAATAATATTGTGTGGGTCTTTTTACCCTGCACCACGGCGTCTAAATAGATAAAAGGCGTCGTCCCTAAGATTCAATTTTCCAATTCGGACATTATTATAACTGGAATTTAATTGTAAGTGTGAAAGCTTTGCTTAGTGGAAGAATTGTGACAAGTATTTTTAGTTGAAAAAAACAAAGGGAAGAAAATATTAGGCCTAAAACTTTCAGTCTAAGTTCGCTACACTTTGAAAGAGAAGTTAATGTTTGTGATTGGTTCGTCTTATCTTTGTTGTTGGTGTGGGGAGAAGAGGAGAGCAGTTACGATAGTAATCGGTGTTTGTATGGCTGCGATTTCCTGTTTGATTCGAGCGGAAAAAGAGAATAGTGAAAATTATAAAATTTTTGATCAATAATATTAGTTTAGTGAATATTGCATTAAATGATGGAATGCATGTGGAACAACAACGAAAATGTAAATTGAACAAAATCATCTAATTCTTGTTGATTTTGTGATGCTGATCACGAATTTGAAAGTTATTTTCTAATATTAGCTCTACTTTTCGTTTACAGGCATGTCTAATAATAACGCTTTGAAAATAAATATATTTGCTTCGTTTGGGGTAAAATGTTACACTGATCCGGCAACACTGGAGAAACTATATGAACGCTTGGTTTTATTGTGTTTCTTATCTCAGTAGTGTTCTGCTATTGTTAGAAAAGACAGGTTTAGTGCAGTTATTAGCGTTTTGGGTGTGACGTTTGTGTAGTGCAGGACTAAAAAATACAACTACAGGTACGCAAAAATACTGGTATTTTGAAAATATTTTTTAAATAGTTGTCGGAACCATTTCAAGTGACATTTTGAGGATTTCAATAAACAAAAATTACACGAAATTGTGTAAACAGTGCAGATAGCTTCTGCTGCGTGTGTGGGGAATTGCCATTTTCCTCACAAAAGCAGACTAACAGCACTAATAAGAAAAGCCTATCAATATTACTTTCGTTGTAAAATTGGAGACCAAGATAAATCCTGGGCACCCCACATTGTGTGTAACACTTGTGCCAGCAATCTAAGAAATTTGATTAATGGGAAGGGGCGCTTAATGTCTTTTACAGTGCCCATGAATTGGAGGGAGCCAAGCGACCACATTAGAGACTGTTATTTTGGTGTTTCCTTCCATCAAGAATGGAATTTCCACTGCGCCCTATTCCACATGGAGAAGGACTACCAGTTCCTGACATACCTAAAGAATACGATCTTTTTTCTGATGATGATCAAGAAGTTGAAGCTCCTGAATCAAGTACTTCGAAGGACAATACGTTTGTTGTAGAAGAACCTCCATGTGAACCACATAGACTTACTCAAGAGAAACTAAGTGATCTAATAAGAGACTTGGACCTCTCGAAAAGCAAAGCCGAAATTTTAGCGTCACGCTTAAAGCAATGGAATTTATTGCAGGAAAAAGTAAATATTTCAGCGTATCGGAATAGGGAGAAGATGTTCACTTCATTTTTTACTATGGAAGACACACTTGTGACATGTACAGATGTAAATGGTCTCTTGAGGGCACTTAAAATTAATTACGAGAACCTACGGAGTGGAGGCTCTTTATAGATTCGTTCAAAGGTGTCTTTAAAGGCAGTGCTTTTACATATTGGAAATGAACTTCCTTCAATTCCTGTAGGTTACGCAGTTCATATGAAGGAATCTTATGAAACTTGAAACGTTTACTTCAAGCCATTAAATATTACGATTTTCAGTGGCTCATTTGTGGTGACCTTAAAGTAATAGCACTGTTGCTAGGTATGCAGTTAGGGTATACAAAGTATTGTTGTTTTATATGTGAATGGGACAGTAGAGATCGTGAATCTCATTACCGCAAAAGTGATTGGAGTACAAGAGAAACTCTTCAGCCGGGAGTGAAAGATGTGCAGCATGAACCACTGGTAGATCGTAACCGAATTTTGCTTTCCTCTCTACATATTAAATTATGTCTTATGAAAAGTTTTGTTAAGAGCATGAACCAAGAGGATGAGGCCTATCAAAGAGGACAATTCCCTCGATTAATTGATGCCAAAGTTAAAGAGGGTGTTTTCATAGGGCCACAGATTAGGCAACTATTCAAAGATCACAAGTTCGACGAAATTCTCCAAGGTGAGGAGAAAGCTGCGTGGGAAAACTTAAAGAGTGTTTATTCACAATTCTTGGGAAGACACTGAGCAACAAATTACAAACAACTGGTAGCAAAGTTGTTATTGTGCTACGAAAATCTTGGTTGCAATATGTCTCTGAAACTCCACTTTCTTCGTTAACATCTAGACTTCTTTCCCGAAGATTGTGGAGCAGCAAGTGACGAAAATTGGTGAGCGTTTCCATCAAGATATTTCAGCCATGGAGAAGAGATATGAGGGAAAGTGGAATTCTACCATATTGGCCGACTACTGTTGGACTATTGGAAGGGATGATCCAGATGTAACCTACAAAAGGCAAGCCAAGCGAAGACGCTCAAAATAAAATATACATAATCCTGTACAAGGGATCACTTGAAACTTTTGTCTACATTGCAGGGTAGTTCTTGCACAAAAAGGCATTTGTACATATTTTTTATGTTTTGATATTAATACTGATTTTTATTACGGAATTGTTAATGTTTAACTTGACCACGGTTACTTTCTTTTCTATATCGCTGCGAAACTGGTATTTGCGCAATTTTGAAAAAGGAAGTACAAGGGTATAGAAAGCTATAGGTTAGGGTACTTCGTAACTCCCCAGCTTATCACATCACAGTGAAATAGATAAAAAGTGAAATGTACGTTTTTACAAGGATTTTCCTTAAATGTTCTATAAATATTAATACATTTGTATGTATACAGCTACTGTTGTACAAGGGCATTCTTTCACAACCTGAGCTAAGAAAATTCTTCTATTATCATTTCCTTTCATCATTATCATTTTATGCTTAAATGGATGTAAAAATCGCAATTCCAAAGAATTTACATACTTTCGATCAAAATTTGTTGAACAATGAATAATTATTTTTCGAATGGAGACGCAGGAGTGTTCAATCGATATGATAATAGAAGGGATAGGTCAGTTGACAGCTGTTTAGCAAGACAAGGACGTGGGTCAGATTACGAGGTAGGTGATTCATTTGTTATGTCTAGGGGGGCTGTCTGCTTCAACGAACCTAGCTTGTTACCTGGGAGACAACGTGAACCACAAGTGGACAGATGCACAAGGTCAGTTACTCCTGATATTGATATAAACATACTTGATTTAAATGAATGTGAAAATCAGATGTTTAATATTTTACATTGCGATAGAAAATCAACTGAATTGTTTGACGAATATAAAGAATTACCGCATAGTAAAGAACTACACTATTGATAATTTAAGACTTCCAAGAATAACTGAACAATTTGTTACTAATAATCAAAATGTGGGAAATACATTTAGATCTTTTAGCGCTAATTTGGAAAAAATTACGATAGGTGTTGCTAATAATTATTTTTGCAATTTAAGTAAAGAAATCAATTCTTGTGACCAAAGCGATGATTTGTTGTTATGTAAATTTTAACTGGAAGTAGAGAGTTTGAATAAGGGTAATATGTCTCTGAAACTTCACTTCCTTCGTTAACATCTAGACTACAATTAGTAGAAAAGAGGAATGCGAATGTTGAAGGAGGAAGCAGAGTTAAAGGAAACTATAGGCAAGAAAAGGGGGAAAATAGTAGAGATAATGATAAAAATGTAAAACAGTGGAAGACACCATGAGTGTTGAAGTAAATAGCAATAAACACTTTACTAAGGAAGGCAGTCTTGCTACCTTCGTAGAGGCTTTTGTGTTAGAAAAATGATTAAGAGGATGTGTAGACACTTGCTCAACTATCAGCCTGGTAAATGCTAGGGCTTTTAGAGAATGGAACAACAAAATAAATCATGAATTCAAAGTGTTTATTGGTAAAAGTGTTGATAATAAACTGTTATATTAAAGGAATCTGTTACTCTGCTCCTAAAGATGCTGAATAGGGTATATAGAATAAACTTTTATTCAGCGGAAGATCTAAATCCAATGTTTATATTAGGGGTAAATGAGTTAGAGGATATGAAGGTTACTATTAATTTTGTAAGTAATAGGTTAATATTAGGTTTTGAAGAAAACAGGACCATTCGTTAGTATGATTGATTGAGTCAATTACACACAGAGATTAGAAAAGAAGAAACGTTAATGAGTATTGGCTCTGTTGATTGTTTTCACAATAAGTTATTCGTACCATCCGAAGAATATGTAGGAGAAAAGTACAATTTGTAGAATATGAATAAAGATAAAAAAGAAAAGTATAAAGAGAGGCGACGGTTAAAAGTAGTTGAGAGAGGAGAAAAACTTCAAAGGTCATTCCATGAAAACGAAACTGAGATTAATCGTTAATTATCAAAAAAATTAATAAAAATGTTACTAAATTCTCAGTACACCCCGATAATGGATGATATCATGAGTGATTTATCCAATAGTAAATTTTTTCTAAACTAGATATACATCATACGTATCACGTGATAAAGTTACATGAAGACTCAATTAAATATACCGCTTTAAGTAAATTAATCACAACATTGTTGTATCATCTTAAGGATAAATGTGTTACCTGGTATGCAGATGACTTAGTAATTCACACTGCAGACATTGAAAGTCATAAAAAGCTCCTTAGTGAACTTTTTTCGATTTTTGAAGATAATTACATTACATTGTCTTTCAAGAAATGTACTATTTTTCAACGTAAGATTTCTTATTTGGCGCATATAATAGAAAGTGGCCATATTTACATGGATACATCGAGAATAGAAGTAATTAAAAAATTACCCTCTCCGAGGAATAGGAAAGCTCTAATAAGCTTTTGTTCATTTCTTCAGTATTTTGCCAACTTTATTCCCAATTTTCAAGATCTTATGGACCCTTTGAGTAAGATGAGGAGTCCGAAGGTAGAATTTAGATGCTGAGATGAGCAGAAAGCTGCCTCGAGTAATATTAAAATAATATTTGAGAGTCACGTAATGCTTAAATTACCAGACCTGAATAAGAATTTTTGCCTGTCAAGTGATGCTTCGCTAACCTCAGTAGGAGGGATAATTTCACAAGTAAACGAAAAAGGGGAAGAAGTTCCTGGAGGGTTTTATAGTCGACGTTTGAGGAAACATGACGTAAATAAACCCATATTACTTCAAGAATTAATGGCTGTAGTGGGAACTATGGAACGATTTAAAACTTTTCTCTCTCATGCTCCTTTTCAATTAAAGTAAGATAACATGGGGTTAAGTTATGCGTTGCGAAATTTGAAAAGATTAAAGCCATATGGCAGTTTATTGTATCATTTGTTTCAATTTAATGTTACAGTTAAACATACACCTAGCGTTTTGAATATTCCGAATGATTTTATTTCTAGATTACTCAATAAAATTGATTTTGATGAGTTTTTAAAGGATCCTTCATTAAATGAGGAAATAATATATAAGTTATTTCTGAATATTAGGAGTATGTCTTTTGCGAGACAATCAATAGAAATATTTCTAAATGCAGATCAGGAAATGAAAATTATTATTGATAGGATTAAGAAAAAGGAAGTTGTACCGGAATATAAAATGGTCAATGGAATATTGTGTAAGAAAATCCGGTCTGTTCACAATCCTTGTAAAATTTACTTACCAAAGGCTTTGACAAAATCTATAATAGAATACTGTCATAAACGAGCCTTGCCAGGGGCACATTGTGGCATTAATAAATGTATAGGGAAAGTGTGTTCTACATTTACCTGGGAGGGAGTCATACCTGAGATAAAAGAATACGTAAGGTCTTGTAGCGAATGTCAACTAGCCAAAGGTAATAACAGAAAAAAGGAGGGTCAATTAGTATCAGAATTAGGTCGAGGAGTTAATTCTAGGATATATATTGACGTAATATGGCCTGTTACACGTTCGAGATCTCGTAGATATTGTTTGATAATAGTAGATGCTTTTTCAAAATACGTGTTTTTGGAACCTTTAATTAATTTGAATAGTCAGATTATTGTTAATAAACTGTTCAAATTAATTGTCAAAGAGGGTTCGTGGCGAGTAATCTTAAGATAATGCCAGTCTTTTTAGATCATCTGCATTTGAAGACTTCTTGTATACCTTAGGAATAAAGGGTATATGTATTTCACCCTACCATGTGCAAGCAACGCGGCTGAACGATACATTTTAAGCTTTAAGCAGGCTTTAAGAATATACATAAATAATAAACAAAATATGTGGGACAAATTCATACATGAAATTGAGTTTTCACTAAACGCTTCTGTACACTCCGAACATGGGTTTACATCTATGGAGTTAGCTTTTTACTACAATGTAAATGATCCCCTAGATGTTTATTGGAGAATAAATGAAACAGATTTAAAAGTAAAAGAACAACTATATGGCTAACAGCTTTAAAAAATATGGAAGGTGCAGGGTTGTAAAGGAAAAAGAAATATAACAGAAATAGGACCGAAACTAATTATCAAGTAGGTGATAAAGTTTTGATTAAATCACAGATTCAATCATCTTTATCAGGTAAGATGAATAAGAGCTTATGAAATGTATGGAATGGTCCTTTCCGAATAATATGTATTCTAACAGTCAATACCATTTTGGTAGAAAGTCTTGACAATCCTAAAGATATTAGAAAAACTCATGTGTGTTTAACCAAACCATATATATATACATAAATTAATTCCATGGTTTATCATGTTTTGGGAGATATATATTTAGTATTAAATTGTGTTTAACATGTTTGAATGCTTAGAATGATTAGCGTGAATGTTGTATGAATGTCATTATGGGGTGTTTTTTCTTTTCGTTCGGTTATTAATTTTAATTTTGTGAGTTTGAATTGAGTGGAAACTTGTTGCTGTTTACATCAATATATCTCTTAAAAAGATTGATCATTATTGATTATATCATATCATTATATCATTATATCATTTTGTTCCCACAGTGTGGGATGTTGTAGCATGTTGAAAAATTAAAATTCTTGTAAAAAAGACATTTAATACTAGCACCACTTCGAATGTGTGGTAAGAGTAGGAACTAGTGTTGTTCTCGAGGTAGTTAAAAAAAGACCTTGTGGTCATTGTAAAATTGAATACAGACGGAGAGCACATGCTCTCGTTAAGCGTCGAAATGCTGTAATTTTCAGAGAAACTACAGAACTTTGTCTCCAACATCTTTATAATTTGGTGATTTGTAATATATTCGACATAATATGGATAAGTATTCAAAGCTTTTTCTGAAAAGTCAGTAGTTAAAATAATTCAAGTTGAATAGGAGTTCTATCTGAATAGTCTTTTGAGGCATTTTGGGTTATATAACTACGAGTGTAGTTCGCAAATTTCAATTCCTATTTTGACTGACTATGTAATAATCTTAGTAATTATAAAGAATTCTACTAAATACCAAAAGCGAATTCTGAATGAACTTTTAGCATTAAGAAATTATGTGGAATCAGATATGGCAACGTGTGATCCAAGGGAACATTTAACACAAATTATCTTGATTCATCGATGGATTATAAAACCAGATTTTGATGTAAGTGATATAACCATATTTAATACTCTAGTAAAATTTTGAACAAAATCATTATAGGTTTCAGTGTACTCTTGGAATTATGTGTAATTTGTGCAAAATACATTAAAATTTTGATATCTCTATAGTAACCACGATTTTCGTATTTCAAAATCCCTCACCCAAATTCCATTTTAATGTCTACTTTTAATAATTTTGCGTGGGTCTTTTTACCCTGCACCATGGCGTCTAAATAGATAAAAGGTGTTGTCACACCTCCCACTTTCTTCATTCCACTGTAACCGCCTGGATAATCTGGTCGCTGTTCGTGGCTCATGGTACTACCAATAAGCATCTTCCTGATACTTTAACTTACCTGGACAGGACGATGAAGGACCTCTCGAAGAAAAGGTTACAAATTGTTCCCAAATCGTTCGTCGGTCTCAATAATATGAGCATTAGGCGCCGAGAGGTTCGGGTGTCTCGTCTCGAACACCTCACGGACGATCAGACGGTCATCCAGACCATAACGCACACAAACATTACTCATACATACAACGAAAACACACTGGGTTAAATGACACTATACTTATTTATTAGAACACAATTTTGAAAAAAAATAACGGAGAGAAATGAATACAACACCGGACACTAATAAATTTTGCCGCTGAAATTACGCTTTGCCCTTTTCGGGAAATATAGCCCTTTATATATATATATGATTATAATTCAGATATCACTATAAATACTTCGCTCACACCATTAACACACTTGGGGAATTCACACTGGGGAAACGTTGTCGGGATCGTCTTACGATGAATTCAGTTGTTACGCCGAACAGTCCTGCAGCGTAAAGGTGAATCTTCAGCAAACACGCAAAAGAAGATCTCCACAATGGAATACAGATATTGGAGGGCGCGTATATAACATTTTAAACGCACAAGGTCTGAGGACCTGGGATTTCACTAATTGGGGCTAGCCGTAAGAAATCGTCCTTCACCGGCTAAATAGCTTGTGCCCCTTAACACAACTTATGTTTGAAGCTCGGTGCGAGATGCGTGGTTACGGCTTCCAGACCTGGAGTCAAACTCCTCGAGCATCCAAGCTCAAGCTATGGGTTGCAATGGTCAACGGAAAAGTGTTGGCAGTTCATTTCAAAAATCACTCAGTTAACTCACCTGTATACACATACAAACAGAATACAGAAAACAATTTCTGTTAATTTTAGTCAACTGCCGATAATGCACTAGACACTGCGATAACTTTGGCGTGAGAAAGTACAGATAACGGGCTGGAATACAACGCAGTTGGTGCCACTTCGGCTACTGGGACATCTGGTCAACCCATATTTCTCTAATCTATTATAATGTTTCCATAAGCGATTAAAGAAAGCACTTAATTCAGTTCCCAATAACTATAGAAAATATACTGTGCATATAATAAGTCAGGGAGAAACACTGAAATGGTTAGTCACTAGCTGAAATGTTCTCACTAAAAGCAACGTTTTAAATATATATATGAAAAAATGATGAAAGACTTCTTTGTCCAATTGTGTGGGAAAGAAGCAATTCCCACCAAAGAAAGAACTTATATGCGTTGCCGAATAAAGTATAAATCGAAAATAATAATCACTGTCTTCACGAAATATACAGGGCGTCCACAAAAAATACTTCTATAACCTGGTGGCGGTTATAGATTTGGGGTCCGGAAGGGAACGACCTGTTAAGTGCACACGTAGACAGGTTGAGAACCCTTGGCCGTCTGACGAAGTATGAATAAAATTAGGTTTTTCACCTGAAAATTTAAAATAAGTTAGTTGGCAACACTGTCATATGGTGTGAGACTTACGTGCATAAACGATGAATGGTTTTTCACCTGAAAAAAGGGCTATTCAAAATAGTTACATAACTTGTCCACTCACTACAACATGATGAGGTTCCTGCATGAGGTCCAATCCAAATGTTCCATGAAGTAATAAGATCCTCTTGAACAATTGGTGCAGTTGGGTTTCCTTATCTTCCGTTTCTTCACATGTTGAAACCATGCTGTCTTCCTGTGTAAGTATCCTCCATGATTCTCCAACGATGAGTTGATGAGGGGTTTAAGGGGAGATTTTTTTTTAAACACTGGTGTGAGAAACGAGATATGGTTATAACACCTGTATGATAACTTTTTTTTTAAAAGTTCGCAGAAAGCGTTTGTAGGGCTATTAATTTTTTTTAATTGACACTAATAAATTCTTTTCATAAAATGTTTAAGTGTTCCGTTTCGATCACTTTATTTGATATAATATGAAATAAAGATACACACTCAATAACTATTCATGAAAACATCGACTTAAAGAATTATCAAATATCTCAATAAAAACCTTTTAAATGTCTTCTTTTTAAATATACTGATATCTGTATTTAAAATATAATAATATGAATGAATAAGCAAATAGCAAAACATGTTAAAGGTACTAAAATATTAAAATTATTATTAAAGTTTCGATATCACTATAATATATTTGAAAAATATGAAAATCATTGAAAAAGTAAAATGAATGGAAATGTAAACACATGATAAACTGACAATATGACAATATATAAACAAAATAAGATTTTCACCTGTATGTCCTTTTTTTTAACTGTGCCTCGTGTTGTTTGGCAGAAAAGAACGAAAGTCGTTTTTCAAAATAAAAAAAAATAAACTTAAGTGTCAAACTTCACGTTCATAGTAATTCCAAGAAATAAGCATGATTCTGCATATCAAAGAAAAGATCGTGATTTCGTTGACATGTACGAAGAATATTTGGCACGCCATAAGATCAAATGCCATCTGCTCGTCGAGACTTTAGTTCGATAATGCTCAATACAACAAATGATTTTATTCTGAAACAAAGTTATTATTAGCTTAAGCCTAAAATAATGGTTGTTGTTCACTTCCATAAACGTAAACATTCTAGGGTTACCAAAAAATGTGACTACTATCTGCCAAAAATTTGTTAATAAAGCGTTGAAAACTATTCAAAATTGATCCAAGTTTTTCAAAGGTCTGAATCAAGGAAGTTGACTCACTAGTCCAAACATTCCTGAAAATAATTGGTCATTACACAATGAATTGACCAAAAGCGTAGGTGGGAAAAATGTGTAATACTACACGTACTTACACACACAATATGCCATCGACACCTGCGAGGCAAAAAATTAGAAACGAAGAAGGCCTGCAACCATAGGCACTTACAAAATGTTTCTATACATAACTGAAATATCAACACTAATATTCAGTAAAATACACGTATGTTCCTGGAACATAACGTACATCATCCACCTGGAAAAAGATGTGTAAACTCACGAAATACAAATGCTCTCCTAGCATCGTAAAGATATGTCTCTATAAGACAAAATACATGAGACCTACTTAAAGAAAAACATGGAATACAAACAAAAATATAGTCAACGACATTACAAATTTCTGGTCGGTCTGAAAACATCCAAATTAAATTCCCTACAAAACAGCTGTAACAAGCTTCCTTAGGCATCTTCGCTACAAATATTCAAAATGGTCTTATTAACATATTAAAATTCGGTCATCGAGCATACGAAATAATTAACAAAATAATTTTCAAAAATCGTTATGGCTTCACGCTGTTGGAAAGAAAATAAGTTTATTATTCGGGATCTATATCGAATTCGAATAGTTTCTAGGACATACTGGAACTAAAATACAATTTTCTCAAAATTAACATGAAAAATAAACATTACAACTCATTAGCATACAAGTACACAATATAGTTACGATTCATAAACATTAAAATATTCACTAGAATATTACTAGACAATAAAATATGCTCAAAATATTTAACCTAAGAATACGCATACTTAGTTACGGATACAATAAAGGAAGAAGGGAAATGAAAACTATATTTTGCGATTGATGCCGAAAATACAGTTAGCTATGGAATATCCAATGGATTAGCCACATCCATTTTTGCAAGAGATCTGCAATTCCAGGAAATATTGCCTCCGTGAAAAAAAATATTTATCTTTATCCCCATAAAATATCCTACCCGAAGAAGTTCCCCTACGGTCGTTCAGTGGTCTAGAGAAGACGAAAAAAAATGTTAATTAGAAATTACAAGAAAATATAAAAGTTAAACATATTTCCTCATATATATTAATATGAGGGGAAAAACGACCGTTCACCATCAGAATATCTGTTCATATAGTTCCTTCTACAATAAAAAGATTACTGCTTTCGTTCGGAGAATTATACTATTCACACGACATTCCTGCACATTCTATTACCAACAAGGAAATGTCTGTTATCACTTGTTTAAGGCTTAGCCTACTTTCCGTTCTAAACTTTTCTCTTCGAACAAAATATATCAAGTCACATCCTGGAAATTCAAATAAGTCAAAATCGGGTAAATGACGTAAATGAGGTTCAATAAAATTATAGTAAACACTTCAAAATGAAAACGAAAATCTAAGATTAACACTGAAAAGAAATTTAACATTGATTATAAGTGTAAAATTCCATATTCTACGCATGAGATTACATACTAAGTTTCAATAACAAATATACACGTGTACAGTATATATAATTAACAACTAAAAATTTTCTTATCTATACATTCTACTTTTCTTAAAGGGAAATCAAACTAATTGCGAGTCATACGTATGATAACATGTTTAAGGATTTGGAAAGTGGGAAGGGATTCTAAAAAGATTTTTTTCTTAATCTTAAAAAACAATAGAAATATATTATAACGCCAAAACATCTTCCCACTAGCTAGGAATACGGAACTGCGCCACTAGTTCAAGATTGCTTTTGGATAAATGCAATCTCCCTACGTATTTGACTACATACTAAATTTTAATTATAAACATACAGCTATATACATATATATTAGTAACAACTAAAATATTCTGATCCTGCGCATCTGGATATTTTTGGAAAAAATTCTAAAAAGAAAACCAAACATGAATTGTAAATAACACATAATAACATATTTAAGAATTTCGAAAGTGGGAAAGGATCCTAAAAAGGGATTTAAAATTTAAAACATTTAATAAAAATATGTTATAAGGCCAAAATATCTTCCCACTGGCTGAGGGTACGGAACTGCGCTACTAGTTCAAACCGTTTTTAGAAAAGTACGGTTCCCCTACGTATGTGATACGTTAATTATTTACTAAAAAATCTAAATTCAAACATCTGAAATGAAAACAAGAAAAAATTAATAACATTAAACTAATAGTAAGTCAATGATAAGGTTTGCAACACTCATACACAGCTGACTGAGGTGTGAACTGCTACACGGAGCAAAGACAGAAAGAAAAGAATGAATCAGCTGTATACCGTCCGTTATTCGTCGACATTAACAGGTGATCGAAAATGCAGCGATTATCTTATCAAAATAAAGAAAAACGTGTTATCTGTTCTGTGCTGAAAAGTTAAAAGCTGGAAGCAAAAAGGAGTTTTAAAAACAATGCGTAGTTCTCTTTTCGTACACAGGTGTTCTGATCAAAAACTAAAAGCAAAAAGGAAGAAAAATGAATGAATGTCTATCGCTTAAAAATTGAAAGAAAGATTAAAAGAAATGCATTGCTTTCCTGGCAGAAAAATTTGTATCAACACACAAAGTCTTGGTTGCCCTTTTTTTATGAAGTGAACCTCACTTAACATTTGTTTTAATTCTTGTTTTCTGTATAGCTTCTACGTAATTGTAGTCCACCGGTAAGGTTAGGTGCGATTAATGGTATACACGTAGGCTCCCAATATGTTGAATTGAAGTAATAATGTAACCAAGGATCTCCTAAATAAAGAGATAACAAACGGGTGGTTGATAAGTTATTAACTTGTAAAGGAGTTGAATTATTCTCATCGTACTTGTCATTTTCGGAGTTTGACAAGTTGACTTCTCCACTAGGGGAAAAAAGATTGGTTCTTGAGTTTCATTAACAGGTGACAAATTAAGGTCATGCAAAAGATCTTCTGGTAGTTGGCGACGTGCCAAGGCCATCCAAATTTCACGGGTTTCAGGGGTAGGTTCCCATAACTTGGTCCTGTCTATCGAGTGAAGTCCTAAATATTCACCTGTAGAAGGATCAACAAGTTCAACAACACGGTCATTAATGACATTAACACATAAAAGGGGTCCTCGGTACAAATCAAAAAATTTTGATATTTGACCTTTCAATAGACTACTGACGTTACGCTGTTTGAGAAAAATTAAACTTCCTCGTTTTAAACGTCGTCGCTGTTGTTGACTATCGTTCCATCGTGCGTTCCTTTTTTCAATGATGGCTTTTCGTCGGTGGTCTGCCATAAGTAATTTATTCGACCAACTAATCCCGTCTTCCTTATCAAAATCTTCAGATACCTGTAAACCAAAATGCTTAAAAATGGGACGAGAGAAATGAATATTAAGATACAAACTTGCTGGTGAAACACCAAGACTTTCGACGATGGAGTAGTTATGTAACAGAACTGCTTGCGTCAGGTTCTCGGCCCATTTATTATGTGACTGACAACATAATAAGCTAAGGGTAGATACAAGAATTTTATTAGAGTGTTCTGTGATGTTACTCATGGGGTGATACGGTGTTGTATGATGGATTTTAATATTGTACTCTTGCATTTTAGATAGAAACTTTTTGCTATGAAACACTGCAGCGTTGTCTGTCAGCACCGCCTGAACGATACCTAAATGTAGCATGTATATATCAAATAAACACTTGATGACTGAAGCAGCAGTGGCGTTCTTCAAGGGGTAAGCTGTACAATATTGAGTAAACACATCAACAGTAACCAGTGCGAAACGCGCACCATTTTTGCCTGATGGGTATGGGCCTAAAAAATCAAGGGCTAATAAAGCTCTAGGTTCTGAATAAGGATTAGTAGACAAGAAACGAGCTGGTGGGTGGGGATCGGATTTAAATTGCATACATTTCACGCAATCCTTTAAATGTTTCTTCACATCTGATCTCATTTTGGTCCAATAAAATGATTTTGAGATGATCCGAAGCGTTTTGTCTACTCCCGGGTGATCTAAATCGTCATGGTAAGCTGTGAGAACGTTATTCACTAATGACCTGGGAATGCAAATTTTATATGAGTCTGGGAAATGAAAATCTCTGTATAAAAGAATACCATTATCGAGTTTGAAAAATTTTTCCCAATTGCGTGAATTCCTTGGAAGTTCTTGTATTTCCTCGCCTGCTAAAAAAGAAATAATGGGAAAATAATCAGGATCTTCCTTTTGCGCGTTCTGTAATTCTTCAACTGAAATATTTTTGATTTTGTCTTGAATAGCCTGTAAAAGATGAACACGTTTAGTTGGTAATTCTTTGGAAGGGAAGAGACGTGAAAGCGCATCTTCACAAAGGTTCTCGGAACCTTTCTGGAAACGTATTTCGTACTCCAGCTGCTGTAATTTCAGGGACCATCTAAGAAGATGAGTGTTCCAAGGCTTAGCCTTATCCAACCAACTGAGATTTTTATGATCTGTAATAAAAATAACATGGTGGCCAATAAGCAATTGACGCCATTTTCGGACCGCAAATACGATTGCAAGACATTCAATCTCACTCACACTATAGCGAGACTCATCAGGTGTTAAAGTCCGACTAGCGAACTGGATTACCTTTTTCTGTCCATCACTGTAGTGATATAGGACTGCACTTACTCCCAAGCGGGATGCATCCGATTCTAAGTAATAAGGTAAATTCAAGTCAGGGTGTGACAAGAGAACATCTTTACAAATATCGTCTTTAACTTGCTGAAAAGATTGTTCGTGTTCTTCAAGCCATTGCCACCGTTTTCCCTTTTTGAGAAGCTGAAAAAGAGGTTGCATTTTTTCTGAGAAATGAGGAATAAAATTTCGTGACCAATTAAAGAGACCAATTGTAAAGATTTAATATTGGTGGGTCTGGGTAAGTTACGAACCGCTTCTATGGTTTTTGGATCTTTCTTGATGCCTTCGGGAGTAATCAAGAAACCTAGAAAAGATATTGAATTAGTGCAAAACGAACATTTTTCAATGTTAAGAGTAAGGTTGTGTGCTCTAAACTTTTCAAAGATTTGTCTCAGCAATGAAAGATGTTCTCCGAAACTATCTGTAAAGCAAGCCAAATCGTCAATGTATCGTAAGATTTTAGCATGTAACTCTGGTCCCAATACTTTTTGGAGCATACTGTTTAAAACACTGCTACCATTTTTGTAACCAAAACATGTGACTCGATATTGGTAATGCTGGCCTTCGAAATTGAATGCTGTATATTCCTGGGATTTAGGAGTAAGCAAGGCTTGATTATAGCTACTTACAAGATCCAGGGAGCTAAGGAAAGGTTTACATGTTACTTTTAATAATAAGTCCTGTATGCCCTCAAATTTTGTTTGGCGAAGTTGCACAAACCGGTTCGGCAAGCGAAGATCAACACATATTCTTGGTTTCCCGTTTTTCTTGGGAACTACAAGGATAGGATTGCTGTGAAAAGAATTTGAATGACAAATTAATCCTAATTCTAATAACTTATGAATCTCATCTCGTACTCTTTGAGATACTTATGAGGGATGGGATATTGTTTACGTACCAGTGACTTGTCAGTTTTCACCTCCATCTCATAAACGAAGTCTTTACAGAGACCTGGATAATTCGTAAAAATATCCCTATATTGTGACAAAAGAGAATATAATTGTTTTTTCTGTTGATTGTTTAAATTAAAAGTGCGGTTAACAACATCTCTAATCTGCTCGTCTGTAGCACATTGTTTTACAAAAGTGGCAGCTGAAATAGAAAAATTGTTGTCTATCGTATCTCTCTCTTCATCTTCGGAGATTTCCTGAAAGACAAAATTTTCTGGTAAAAGATTAACAATGGTTTTCAAATTGTTATATTCCATGGAAATCGTACCATCCGAAAGATTAATTTGGCTTCTCAAAGCAGTAAGTGCATCAAGTCCTAAAATAAGATCCTGATTAAGAGATTCTGTAACATAAACTTTTACATAAACAGAAATGTTATCAATTTGAATAGTGACTAATGTGTAACCTCTTACTTTTCTTCTGGTTGACCCACTGAAATCCACTAAAAGTACATCATCAGCTGGAGTGAGTTTGGGTGACGTCACATCTGCGCTAATGCGTTTCCAAAGCGCTAAAGACATGAGGCACGTATCGGAGCCTGTGTCCGCCAGACATTCAACTTCAGTATTACAAACTAAAACTTTAAGTTTAGCAGAGATAGGGTTTGGTTGCGCATTAATATAATGGTCTAGACAGTCTGTGTCCGATTCACAGTCACTTTTAGCTAAATCAGGATTATTTACACTACAAACGTGAGTATGCGATACCAGAAAATGCTTAGTTGGACCTACAGTGTGATAGTATGTATTGGCCGGTACCCGATCCTCAGTACCGCCTTCTAATTGTTTTCCGAGTGGCCAGAATTCCAATCATTACGTCGGTTTGACCGGTTTGAGTTGTTCCTATTGTTATGATTTTTCCTATTGTTGTTATTTCTACTATTATTATTCCTCCTTTCATTATTTGTACTATTGTTTCGCCGATTCCTAGAATTATTGTTCTTTCGTTCAGGTCTAGTGTTAGAATTATCGCGCGAGTTGCGATTCCTGTTCCGTTCCTCACTATTTCTCTGATCACGTGATCTCGAGGGTCGGTTCTTATTATTTCTACTATTGTCATGTCGCGTACGACCTCGGTTCTGATTCCTATCAATTCTGATATTATTTACACGCTGATCCTGGTACCTTTGATTATTACTCTTATTATACGAAAAATTTCGTTGGTTACTTTGGAAACTGAAATTTTGATTACCATTATAATTATTACCCTGCTTGTATCTTTCTTCTCTACGACTTTGATGAGCATGTAAAGTTTCTAATTTTTGAATTGCGGCCAAAAACTCCCGGATATTATTACATGAATGAAGAAAGAGTTCAGTTTTAAATCTATTAGGCAAAGTCTGTATTACATCTGTAAGTATGAGAAATTCAGGCAATTGCGGCGTCAATTCGCGAAGTTTATTGAATTGATCTAGCGCGAAATCATGTACGAAACTATGTATCTTGGGATCGAACCTAGTACTCTTACAGGTTGATAGCCTGTGTTGTACTGTAGCTTTTCCCGCGAAAGCTTCAATAAGTGCTTGTTTGATTTCCTCATAGTTAGTAAAGTCGGCTTTCCTGATATGGTACCAACTAAACGAAACTCCTTGCAACAAATGTGGAATAAGTTTAAACAGAGCTTTATCAGAAAGGTTGGCTAATTGAGCTGTAAGCTCTAGCTTTTGCAAATAATTGTGAATTGATTCACTGGTAGGATCACCCTGAAATTTAGGAAAACACTGTATTTCCTTAAGCATGACATCGTCTTTTAATTTCGTATTTTTTCTCTGGCGATTAGTGAAAGTAACATTTTTGTCGCGCTTGCGCCTTCGGTCACATTCAACCTTGATTTCTGAATCGTCACTTGCACTGTCACTACTACTGGTGTTCTTACACTCCGAATAAGCCGAATCACTATAATGCCTAACTTGTCTAGGATTATCTGTTTCTACTCGGGATTGGAATTCTGACGCTCTATTTTCGGTACTTTCTACTCTCTGGGCGAGCTCTACCATATCACGCCTAATTTCTTTTATGTTCTTATCTATTGCCCGTATTTCGGCGCGACATTGTGCGTTAGATTCATTTTTTACCTTCATATTGTAATCTATCAGTTTCGCCTCTTCATATACCATTTTAATGTCTTTACCTTGCCTTTCTACGCGTTCAGAAATTTCCTCAATACGGTCATGCATCTCATCTAATTTATCGATTGTATCTATATGTAAACTAACGCAGCGTTCCTTATTAGCCTGACACACATCTCGGGCTGATTCCAACTGCCCTTGGAGGGATTGTGTGTAATCATGCAAGCCTCCTAAATGATTCTGAATTTTACAGACCTTTGTTTCTATTTGTTCTACACGATGGCATGTTTCTTCAGTCTGTTGCCTAACTTCGACGCCGGTCTGTGTGGCGAGTTCGATTGCCTGTTTAGTACTATGACTGACTTCGTGAAGCTGGTCATGAATCTTAAGTGTGATGCCATCGTATTTTTGTTCGAGAATTTCGTTCCTTCGTTTACTTTCGGCTTCCACATTCCTAATACTTTGTTCTAATCTTTGGTTATTTTCGCGACATTCCCTTTGTACAGCGTCTAACTTCTGACCTAACTCACTCTTTAGTTCTTTTTCTAATCTATCAATATTCTCTTTACTACTTTGTTCTAATCTAGCTAGGTTTTCTTTATTCTCAGCACGGGACTCTTTACTTTCTTTCTCTAATCTAGCTAAATTCTCACCGTTTTTATCTACTTCTTGTTCTAATCTATCAAAATATTCTTTAAATTGAGCCAAATTCTTTTTATTGTCTCTCATCGATTCTTCGAGAAGTGAACTCATTCTAGTTATAATACCTACTTCCTGATGTTCCATTATGGACAAAAGTAAAATTTAAAACGTATGATTAGAATAAAATATATTATCACCAAAACATATGATTAAAATCACCTGAAAGAGTTTTTTTTTCAGATTACTGGTACTAAGCTGAAAGAGAAATGGTATATTAAAATATTAATCTTATAAGTATTCGAGCACCAACAGTCTCGATTCGAGTCCCTGTTCGGGCGCCATTTATTTGTAACCGCCTGGATAATCTGGTCGCTGTTCGTGGCTCCCAATAAGCATCTTCCTGATACTTTAACTTACCTGGACAGGACGATGAAGGACCTCTCCAAGAAAAGGTTACAAACTGTTCCCAAATCGTTCGTCGGTCTCAATAATATGAGCATTAGGCGCCGAGAGGTTCGGGTGTCTCGTCTCGAAAACCTCACGGACGATCAGACGGTCATCCAGACCATAACGCATACAAACATCACTCATACATACAACGAAAACACACTGGGTTAAATGACACTATACTTATTTATTAGAACACTATTTTGAAAAAAAAATAACGGAGAGAAATGAATACAACACTGGACACTAATAAATTTTGCCGCTGAAATTACGCTTTGCCCTTTTCGGGAAATATAGCCCTTTATATATATATGATTATAATTCAGATATCACTTCGCTCACACCATTAACACACTTGGGGAATTCACACTGGGGAAACGTTGTCGGGATCGTCTTACGATGAATCCAGTTGTTACGCCGAACAGTCCTGCAGCGTAAAGGTGAATCTTCAGCAAACACGCAAAAGGAGATCTCCACAATGGAATACAGATATTGGAGGGCGCGTATATAACATTTTAAACGCACAAGGTCTGAGGACCTGGGATTTCACTGATTGGGGCTAGCCGTAAGAAATCGTCCTTCACCGGCTAAATAGCATGTGCCCCTTAACACAACTTATGTTTGAAGCTCGGTGCGAGATGCGTGGTTACGGCCTCCAGACCTGGAGTCAAACTCCTCGAGCATCCAAGCTCAAGCTATGGGTTGCAATGGTCAACGGAAAAGTGTTGGCAGTTCATTTCAAAAATCACTCAGGTAACTCACCTGTATGCACATACAAACAGAATACAGAAAACAATTTCTCTTAATTTTAGTCAACTGCCCATAATGCACTAGACACTGCGATAACTTTGGCTTGAGAAAGTACAGATAACAAGCTGGAATACAACGCAGTTGGTGCCACTTCGGCTACTGGGACATCTGGTCAACCCATATTTCTCTAATCTATTATAATGTTTCCATAAGCGATTAAAGAAAGCACTTAATTCAGTTCCCAATAACTATAGAAAATATACTGTTCATATAATAAGTCAGGGAGAAACACTGAAATGGTTAGTCACTAGCTGAAATGTTCTCACTAAAAGCAACGTTTTAAATATATATATGAAAAAATGATGAAAGATTTCTTTGTCCAATTGTGTGGGAAAGAAGCAATTCCCACCAAAGAAAGAACTTATATGCGTTGCAGAATAAAGTATAAATCGAAAATGATAATCACTGTCTTCACGAAATATACAGGGCGTCCACAAAAAATACTTCTATAACCTGGTGGCGGTTATACCACCATTTCACTCATCTCTCATCATCACCGTCTCCTTTAGCCTAACCGGCATAATCGTGGGACGTAAAACTTACAATCAACTTTTCGTAGGACGTATTTTTCATATTGCGGACCTGATAGAATGTTTCAGCCGGTGTCATCTTGTCCGTGGGCCTAGTTTGCCCATCACTGTTCTACTCCACAGATGGATAAGACAAAACCGGTTCCATCACAACTGTGCCAAGTTGCTGCATAATTAATATCAGTGCCAGACCTAAGTTATGCACTGGAAACCTTTGTTTATTTTTGTAAGGTGTTGGCATGCCTGCACTCCTATTCTTTGCTGTCTTGGATTATAAATTGTTTTCTTTCTTTAACTGCAATGACCAAACGACCTGGGCTCTACACTAATCACATAAACGTTTTGCTTTACATCCAAAGATTTCGGTACATGATTAGTGGAGCCGTTTTGCGAACGCACTCTTGACAAAACGTCAAACACCAAAAGTTCACCAACAATATATCCAAACTTTGAAGACATGCTGATGATTTGTTTTCGCAAAAACACATCCTAAATAAATCTAAAGACATTTATCCTTGTGAGATATTCTCCATGCAATGCGCAAGACGGCAGAGGCAAAATTGCAATAGGAGTTGTATTCCGGGCCGCTAAGGTTTTATAGGAGGAAAAATCGGTTTATATATAGGTGAAGTAGGCAATATAGGCAGTGGTGAATGATATTACGAGGAGTGTTCGATAAATCCTGATATAGAAGATCTTCCATTTTCCCACATAATCCTCTTTCACTATAATGCACTTCTTCCAACAATGTTCTAGAGCATGAATACCAGTTTTAAAAATTTCCATGACGGCTATACTGGAAGCCATTTTTGACACCCTGCATAACATGCTCATTTTTGGCAAAATCTTTTCTTCGCGGGTGCTACTTAATCTTGGGAAACAGGTGAAAGTCACTTCGGGAAAGATCTGGAGAGTGGGGAGGGTGCTCAAGTATTTCATACCTGAAATCGGGAATAGCGGTTGAGGAAGGGTAAATTTTGTGAGTAGAAGTTTTGTCCTGCAGCAGCAGCACTTTCATGTATAGCATCCCTCTGAGTTTCCCCTTGCTTTCCTTCCTTACTTTTGGAATCAGTTGGTAATAGTAGTCACTTGTAATTGTCGTTGGACCCTGAAGATAATCAATGAAAAGTATACCCTTACTATATCCCCTCCCAGGAAAAAATGTTTGCAATAATCTTGCCATCTGATTGCATTATCTGCAATTTCTCGAAGGGTGGACATCATGATGCCACCACTGCATGATATGTTGATTGGACTCTGGACTGCAATGAGGTACCTAGGTTCCACACAGCCATTAGTATACATAGCCAAATCAATTCAGCTCTCTCCATTGTTTGGATTTTTGCGCACTCGTGCTATGTGAAAGGAATGTTAAAGTTTACAATAGAAGAAGAATCTTTGTTTTAGTAGAACGTGACTTCAGTTTCCGTATTTCAAGATAATTTATTGAGAGTCTGGATTAAGATAGATTAACAGGGAAAAAAGAATTGTAATATTTTCATTTTTCTAATGCTTTTCCGTCATACGTAAGGTGTTAGTCAGGGCTGAATTAACTTATCTGGACGACCGTGGCTAGAAGAAAATATGTGGCCCCTGCTGACTTCACCTAATAAATTTCTCTCAAAGTACAGTAGGAAAGTTAAGAGAATGTGTTTAGTATTTTTGGTCATTTTATTTTATGGTGATGATTATATCGTCAGGATTCTTTTTAGAAAGCCAGTTGAGATTTTGATCAGATTGGAAGACCCTATTCACCTGTAGGCCCGGGTTATAGCCTCCCTAATTCCCTCCCTTTATCCGACCCTGGTGTTAGTGCATGTGCTTTCGTGTGCATTGCTTAAGCTGCTATCCCGATATTAGTACGTTCTCTGGTTTAAAATTAGAAAGGTTGAAAAATTTCGTATCCGATTCTCTGAAACCTATCGTCTATTTAGGTTCATCCCGAGAGTTACCGAGAGTGATGCTAATTATTTATTATCTGCCCTCTTTAACTGAAGCAGTAGTGGGAAGTCTGCATTTGATGTTTTGATTGGACTATAGAATATAAATACACTTGCCAACTGGTCAATATTTGTTCTCATTTCATTCTTTTTTCTACGATTTTGTAAGATTATTACATCGAAATTGTCGAACAGTGGACATTCTTTCAGAAAATAGCTGACTTTTTATTAAAAAGCTGGATTTTTTACATGTAAATTTGAAAACATTTTACCTTGTAATTGTGTGGATGATGTTGAATCTGCATTGGTTCTTAAATCACAATTGTAGCTGCCCCGGCCAGCATTTTTTAACTGAAGTAATGCATGATGTTGTTGCAACAAGTATTTGTAAAATTCTTCATAATTCATGTTCATCAAACTACGTACATTTTAGTACAATGATCGATCCAGTAACTGATTGTATTAACGAGTTTTTTTTTACATTAAGCATTGACTAGAGAAAACACTCTTTACTCGCTGCAATACCGTACTGCTAAAATCGCAAAACAAAGTTGATGGCTGGAAATTTCAATGCTATTGTTACTTCTGAAAAATACCTATCACTACTCTTCGGCAACAGTTAAATTTTCATTCTAGACTAAGAGCTCATAAAAGATAAGAGACACATAATGAGTTATTAGGCCTAAACTATATGCTATATGCCTATGCTTATATAACTTTCGTAATTTATGGTTTCGTCTTCCATTGATTATTTTCTCAAAGATCAAAGGGAGTTATAGGGTACAAGTTCAACCAAACTCATTGATCTGAATCAAACTTGGCAAGGTGTAAATCTTGACGTTGTACCCATATGAAATAAATATGATGTGCAGGCTTTTAATTCCCAAGTTAGATTAGATCAAATTTGAAGTTTGGAATTCGACACATTTTAGAGAATCAATTATAATAAAGAGTTGATCAAAAACCAATGAAGGACAGTTTTCTAACGCAATTGAGAAACATACTAACATTTCAAGTAAAATATTGAACAAATAGAAATATGATTAAATTTCAGACTATTCAAAAATATTTGGAATGACGTCTTGACATTGAAAATTCACAAAATGTCGGACATACTCGGCAAAAGCCGAAAAAATGGCAACCCTAATTTCACTGAGATTACCTGTGAAGAAATATAAATGTTCTATTTCTGTATCTTACCAATGATTTTCACTTATTAATGTTGATATGATTCAAAGAGATGGGGAACAACTTGTTTACTAACACGCTGAATCACAAGAACTATATCTCCCAATTTAGATTCAATTCCACATCTCGGATACAAATTCAAATTAATGATTTAGACTGTGATTCTCATCCGACCACTTCCACCTCACAAGTTGGCAATTTTGTTATATACTAGGCATATGCACTTTCGGCGAAAGACTCGAATTTGATTCCAGGCGACAACTCATGTGGTTCGATAGCCACGTTAATCAGTAGGTCCACGTCTCATGTAGCCTAGCTGGTGAAAGAGACGCTCAACTGAAATCAACAACATTCCGAGTGGGAACTTAAGGTGTTAGGACATAACGATAAGGCGAAAGTTCGTGTCAAATGATTCAGTGCTCAAAAGGCTTGCTAAAATCTGAACCAACCAAACTATCAAGCTGCGGAAGCACATGAGATGTCCATGTACGTTCCGTTCCGCATGACAAAAGATTACGTTAAACTATTAATTTTTTTCGAGAGCAGGGGAGCGATAGTGAATATTGAGAAAAGCATTATATTATCAAACATTATATAAAAATGCATGTTTTAGATAAACGTTAATGTAAAATGTTAATTTCAGAGACAGATTAAACATTAATGGATAGGATGTTTATCTCACAAGGAGACTTACGAAAGTCAAACTCACCGATTTGAATGAAGCTTTGTAGACTTGTAAAACATCGAAAAATAATCGAGACGTATTTTTTTTTATTTCGGCATTGGTGCGGGTTTAAGAGTAGAAACAAACTTTGAACATTAGAGGTGATCTTGAAGCATAGAAAGAAAACAATTAGTTAATGTAGAAAGAAAACATACTGCCTGGGGGCTTTCAGGACAGCTGATTCAGAATCTCACCTCAAAATTGGAAAATGCAAAATTGTTGATCCAATATGGTGATTACAATTACAAAATGGTCTCCAGTTAGCCAAGAGCAATATCCACTATCGCAGGCAGGGGTTACTGCGAGGAGGTTGCAGAACGATTTCAAACACCTTTCTCTACTTATTTTAACGAGACGCTTGATTAAAGTCCATCTTTATACCTCTCATATTCGGGGCGCTTGTTTTTAGTGAGTCTCCTCGCTTGTCAATATGTCCGAGTTTCATATGTCCTCAGTTGTTATAATTATAAATTTTTTGAATCACGTTTTACACTAATGATATTCCGTAAAAAGATGTGTGACGCATAAACATAGTTTGCACAACGCACACCTTATTACAGCAATAACTGCGTACAAATTACAAAATGATGCACAATCTTTGAAATAAAATAATATGGGATTGTCAAACATAGGATGTTTTTATTACAAATAACCGCTTTCGTATCACAGATACCTAATAATATTTGCAAATGTAGGAGAAAAAACCTATTTATGAATCAAAGATTGGATTTTAATTATATTATTACGGACATGTTAATTTACGTTATAGAGAAGGGCAATGCCAGAAAAATGTCCCAAGATATAATTCCAGGGACTAAAGAAGAGTACATCATTATGCTAATGCAGTTGTTCCTGCAGGAATGGTTTCTAGGTTGAGATACTCTTTTGAGGTTTAACTCGGAACTCAAATATAATATAAATCACTTAAATACGCACCCCGTCTAGTTAGAGGCGATGGGACTCACTTTCAATAAGCACCACTAACAGTGAGAAACGAAGGGACTCACTTTCAATAAGCATCACAAACAGTGAGAGGTGAGGAGCCTCATTTTAAAAAAGCACCCCGAATAGTGATACGTGCAAAAATTCACTTTAATCAAACATGAAGGTTTCAAATCGGTTTGCAAACTTCTCGCAATAACTCCTGCCACCTATGATTGTTCTTGGCTAACTGCAAACAATTTCAAAACAGAAGACTTTTGTTAATTATAATCATATTTTGAATCAGCTGTTCTAAAACCTCCCTTGTTTCTTCAATATTAAATGATTGTTTTCTGTCCATGTTTCAAAACCTTCCCTAACGTACAAAGGGTTATCAAGAGACCTTAAACCTGCACCATTTTCGAAATTAGAAAAAATACGTGTCGATTATTTTTCAATGTTCTTCAAATCTGCAAAGTTTCATTCAAATCGGTGAGTTATAATTCCGCAAGTTTCCTTGTTAGAGACGCATTCAGTAATATAATAATCATTGCCAAAAGAATTGCCATACACAGTGACCAGACTATTACAAGAATATTTTTTTTTTAATTTTAGAAAATACATACAAACTGTGGAAACAAAGTTGTCACAGACATTTTCCAATGAGCAATTTTTTCACTGAGTGCTCTTGTTTCAATGTAGTTAAGTTGTTGCTTAAAGTGTCAAATGTGGAATACATATAAATTAATATGAGCAATACAAGAGCAACATTAAAAGTCCTGTTCATCTTTCCGAAAAGCAATTGCAAATGTACCATATTGAACCTCTAAGTACTTAGCAAGAAAATGCAAAAATTAGCTACGCGTTAAAATTTTCAGCATATGGTATTTATGTTTCTGTATTAACATTTTTCTTTCGAAACAGTTCAGAACTTATGCTTTTACTTTCTATCGACGAATGTGATATAAAAAGAGTCTCATTGTTGTGAGAATGTTACTACGTCATCAACTGTTCAATTGGCAGGACAGTAAATAGAAAAGGTGCATATATCCTTCTGAGCGTTTATTAACAAATGCAGCAGGCAGTTGTGATCATAGCAAACCTCGAATGACCGAGTTGTTTACGAACGAGTTGTTTCTTTCCCGGTAGAACTTGATTTAAATAACCGCTTCTACCCGATAATGCGAAATGGAGAGCAAACACCGAAGTGTCTCTCGGTTTAACGTGGTTGCCAGATTTAAGGAGTAGTGTAGTAAGTTCACTTGACGGATATCTGATAATTTAAATATAAACAGCTATGTAGTTTCTTTCCACATATTTTTAAATTCTTGTATACTTATTTCCCCAAAACTGCGTTTACTTTTCTACTTTGTGCTACCATTTTACACTGTAGATAACTGAAATATTGCAACACTGTAAAGGTCCTCATAACGTCTGCAATTCTGTAAAAGAATTTTAACAGTGTGTGTGTGTGCAACATTAGCTCATACAGATATGTTATTGGTACCGGTACCATTTATATCTTGCAGGTGATATTGGCACCAGGATCCAATAAATATAGTACGGCACCACACGTGTTTACCAAAAAACTGCCAGAAATAGTGACATAAGTATTTTCCCACCGCAAATATGAATAAAATTAATGCATTTTGATCTCAGTCTCCGTTCTTGTATCTCTACTATTTGTTTCTGCACATTTGGTTCCAACAAGTCGGTCAACCAACTCGGAGCTAACAAGTACGCAAATAGGCGTATATGTGTGTTTGTGTGTGTGTTTCTTACGCAACTCTGACAAAATTGTTTTTGTGAAACACGCAAAATTACTAAAACGTAATGTATGTCCTATTGTTAAAGACCATTTTCTTCACTTAAGCATATGTATAACTAACGTACAACATACAAAGTGTAAGTGAATCACCTAGAGCCATACAGTTTCAATTGATTTTTTAGTCATGCCTAGTTGTTCTCAGATTTTTGGCGAAAAGTTTACAAGTCTCTTTGAATATGGTGATATGAGTGCGAGACAATCTAGTGAACGTCTTCCTGTTCCCTGTTCTAAAGCATATACTTGGTGGAAGAATATTCACAGACGGGAAACGTGGCAGGTCCTGATGTTCAAACAATTTAAACTCCAGAATAAAACCCGGACTTATCTGATGTTAGTCGTCGCTATTCTTTCATGTTGTCCCGGCTGTTATTGATAGCGTCTCGTTTTCCTAGGTCCTTTTTCACCGCTCAGCAAAACCTTAAAGGTTTAGAACTTCTAGCTCAGTATAAGGAACAGTGGACGGAGAGTCATAAATTCGATAAATTACTTCGGTAAATTTTGATAGTAACGGTGATAATGTAATCTCAGTCCAAATATATTTTCCTTGTCAAATGATGGTCTTCGACCTGTTTAGAGGCCTGTAGAAAAACGTTACGACATATGGTACATATACACAACGTTCCTTATATTGTATGTTATTATTCACTAATGGGGATGAATATGTAAGGATATAGTTATACAGTGTTGAGTTACACGTGTAAAAGTCCGATTGAATAGCCAGAAGTATATGGATATTTTGCAGTATCGATTTCTCCCCACTAAGAGAAATGTATTTGAAAACGGCATAGCAAACACTCAACAAGATCATTGCTCAATATATGATTTTCAGTAGTTCAATCCTAGTTTTAAGAGGAACCGAATGTTGTACTAGTCAACTGATTTCAAGAGGATCTGAATTGAACCAAATGGAAAATTTATATGCGAAAACTTAGAACTACTCTTCAATCAATTAGCCTGATGCTTCACCAAGGAAAGCTGACGCTCCTAGGGAGCTAGTTTCTGACACGTGCGTAGATGCTATTAGCGTAGGAGTATAGTACAGGGACATCAACATGGAGTTTCTTGGTTCGATTCCCTCGAGGTAATTAAAAGAAATTTTATAACTTGCCATATTGACATTTCTGTTTTTTAATAACACGAGAAATATTTAATTTCTCTCCGACTTAGAGTTGAGATTAGTCTATGCGGTCCATATGCCTCAGAAAGGTTTAGCAACAACTGTTTGCAAGATGATGTCATAAGTATCAATCCTTTTAGCAACAAAACAATTTGTAACATGAGTATCAATCTTTATTCGTACTGTCTGAGAACGAAACATGTTTACAAAAATTTCTAAATGCATAAGGTATATTCTTAGTACGGGTAAAAATATGATAGATAATGAAAAGTGTTGTGTCCTAGCACCTATCGAATTATTCAGAATTTTTACGCCTTCTACTACTACTACTAGAAATAACAAAAATGATATATTTCTTCTCCATTTCTAGTACGTTCTATATATTTGCTCAACCAAAATTTGTAAGTTGGAAGAGTTGTTAACTATGTATATTTTCTAAAATATCATAATTGTATTACTCAAAGAAAACGAGTAATTGTGTATGGTGTTGAAGGCAACACATTCTACTTAGTTTGAGTTAAAACACGAGAAAGTTCCGTATTCATATCACCAAGGAGCTGATACCCTCTTCTTCGTGTCTTTCCCCTTCCGGAAACAAATTCCTGCAAATATCACTTATAAAGCAATTTATCTTAGAAGTTGCTAGACCAATCTATTTAATTTTTTACTATCAACTTCAGTAGTCTTCTTTCTTCATTTACCCTTCTGAGAACTTATTTATGTCTAGTTTCTTCTATCCAGCTGATTGGTCCATCATTCTCCATATCTACATCTCGAAACACATTAAAATATATACAACTATAGTCGTAGTAAACCATGCGTGAAAGTACAGTAATGTAAGTATGATTATGAGTTTAACTGAGCCCGTTCTCTAGCCTCTCTTTCCAGAGGTGTCATTTATTAATGTTGTGATAAATATTTGAGTGAACTATTTATTTTTATTTCATTATTGCTGATAATTTGATTTACATAAGAAGAGAACTCGTTTGCAGTTCGAAGTGTTTTCTCTTTGTAACTTATCACCTTGCACCAAAACAAGTTATTTCAAACCGAACAGTCAGGCTAGTACAACATCCAATAATTACAACTTAACGAAGAAGTGAACTTTATAGTTCCGTTCCTTAACACATAACCTCCCACACAACTAACATTTCTATTCTATAAGGATGCTTACTAGAATGGTTAAATAATATATATACTTCACTTTATTTTCTTTAGTATCTCATTTTGAATTACATCTCTTCAAGAAAGAGTGAGTAAAATATGAGAAGCTTCAGAAGTTATTTATGAAATCTCAGTGACAACCACGATTATTTTACCGGAAATACATGTACGTCTTGTAGCTAGTGTGTAAATAATGAAAGCTGAGAAAATGCAATTCCCTATGTACAGACCTGGAGGAAGTTTGAATGATCTGGGCAGCGTTTCTTGGATTTAGTCCCTGAACGAGTTTCCAAAGAATCACACACAACGCTTATGGAAATTTAAATTCTTTATGAAACGTTGATATGTTGTAGATATTTCGTTCCTCAAGAAAGTCTCGATGGGCATAACAACGAACCACTGACCATTTTGCATCAATTGGGCTAAAACCACTAATCACAGACCGTTTGGCCAGAGCAGAGCCACTTTTTAAAATGCAGTCGAAGGTAAAGATTTTCTGGATTTCGGTGAAAATGACTGAAATCGTGCTACGTCTTAGATATTGCAATCCTCGGCAAACGTCTTACTGGACATAAGTATGAATCACTGAACATTTGGTCACTACAGGGCCACATTTTTGAAAGCAGGCGAAGATAATGCTATTCTGCTTTTCGCTCAAAATGATTGGAAACGTGATATGTTTTACAAAGTGCGATCCTAAGAAATGGTCTCAATGGGAACAACCACAAGTCGGTAACCGTTGGACATTAAAGAACCACTTTTTAAAAAAAAATAAAAAAAGCAGAGTATCACAATGTTCTGAATTTCGTTGAAAATGAATGAAATTGTGATATATTGTAAATTTCTCATCGTGACAGTGCACAAACATAAGTTATTAACCGTTTGATAGTCAGGTATAACGATAGTTTTGATGTCGATGAAAATGATTGAAACTTATAAGCTACAAATAAACTTTTTTCTTAAGATCACTACATCTACTATATATATATATATATATATATATATATATATATATATATATATATATATATATATATATATATCCTCACGGCATTGTCAAGGCTCTATATTTGTATTTTACATTTAAAGTTGGAACCGGGTGTCTCTGCCGTATTCGGTAGCCCGATCATCACCCCTGTTCTTCGCGCGCAGAGTCATTGGAAGAACTGAAAACGTACTCTGTACACAAACAGTTTATGGTTGTGAACACGGAAAGCCTGGTACTTCTGCTTGTCAAGGTCAAAAAGTGGGAGAAAAAATGATGTGTAGAATGTAAAGAGGGTGCAACAGTGTCTGATGCTTGCAAGGGAACATATTCGTTTGTAGTTCGTGCACATTCCGCCTGTAGCGCTACTGTGGCACAACGTATATTGTAACTGTATAACTTTTGTCCACCGATTGTAGGTCCATTGGCGTATGTGACGACCGAAACTATGTTGTTAGCTCTGACTGCGATAAGCCACTGCAGTGCTGCTTTTGCGTTTCTTTTCTCTCCTTTGTCATTTGTGAGAGGCAAACACGTTTTTCACTTATTGCACGCGCTGAACGATAGAAATATGATAAGTACTTTGAATTATAATAATGTTATAAATTGGTTAAGTTTTGAAAAAAATTCGAAAAAAACCTGTACTTGAAAATGTATATTAGTCGAGGACGTATCTTCTGACAGTGCTGATTACAGATTTTCTGGTGGAAGAATTTTATTACACTAGAGGTAAAAAGCAGACACCCATTTAGACAGCCCCCCGCTTTTCAAAGTCAATCGGAAATGGTCTCAATCGTTTGTACACAAATGTGCAGGCGAAACTTTTGTTTGTACATAATTAGAGGCGCCGCCAGAACGAAAACAAGTGTGGGAGGCTTTCTAAATGGTAGCCTCACACCATGTCCAATTCAATCACATATTGTCACAATCGTTTGTACATAGTTTGTACAGAAATGTGCAGGCAAACTTTTCGTGTGCAAACAATTAGGGGCACCACCAGAACGAAAACAAAGTGGGGCCTGTCTAAATGGTACCCCGCCGCCAAACCCAATTCAATCGCAAATTGTTGCAATCGTTTTCACATCGTTTGTACAGAAACGTGAAGGGGAAATTCTTGTTTGTACACAATTAGCGGCGCTGCCAGAATGAAAACAAAGTGGGGGCTATCTAAACGGTAGCCCCTCCACCATGTCAAATTCAATCACAAGTCCTCGCAATCGTTTGTACATCGTTTGCACAGAAATGTGCAGGCCAAATTTTCGTTTGTACACAATTAGAGTTGCCACTAGAAGGAAAACAAAGTGGGGGCTGTCTAAGTGGTAGCCCCTCAACCATGTCCAATTTAATCACAAACTGTCGCAATCGTTTCTACACCATTTGAACAGAAATTTGAAAGTGAAATTTTCGTTTGGGCAAAAATAGTGGCACCGCCAGAACGAAAACAGTGGGGCTGTCTAATTGGTAGCCCCCACCATGTCCAATTCAATCACAAATTGTCGCAATCGTTTGTACGTCGTCTGTACAGAAATGTGCAGGCAAACTTTTCTAATTTTGTCCAAACGAAAATTTCACCTTCAAAATTCTGTACAAATGGTGTAGAAACAATTGCGACAATCTGTGATTAAATTAGACATCGTTGAGGGGCTGTAGAAATTGTAGCCCCCACCATGTACAACTCAATCACAAATTGTCGCAATCGTTTGTACATGGTTTGTACAGAAATGTGCAGGCAAATTTTCGTTTGTACACAATTAGAGACGCAGCCAGAATGAAAACAAAGAAGGGTCTGCCTAAGTATCCCCCCACCATGTACAATTGAATCACAGATTATCCCAATTGTTTCTACATCGTTGAAACAATATATGATTGAATTTTGCATAGTGGGATTCTACCATTTAGACAGCCCCAATTTGTTTTCGTTCCGGCGGCGCCCCTAATTATGTCCAAACGAAAATTTTGCCTTGACATTTCTGTACAAATAGTGTACAAACGATTGCAACAATCTGTGATTCAATTGGACATGGTGGGGGGCTACCATTTACACAGCCCCAACATTGTTTTCGTTCTGGCGGCAAACCTAATTTTGTACAAGCGAAAATTTGGCCTGCACATTTCTGTACAAACGATGTAGAAACGATTGCGACAATTTGTGATTGAATTGGGTTTGGTGGGGTGCTACCATTTAGACAGCCCTCACTTTGTTCTCGTTGTGGCGGCGCCACTAATTGTGTACAAACGAGAATTTCTCCTTCACATTTCTGTACAGACGATGTAAAAACGATTGCGACAATTTGTGATTTAATTGGGTTTGGTGGGCGGGCTACAATTTAAACAGACCCATTTTGTTTTCGTTCCGGCGGCGTCCCTAACTGTGTACACACGAACGTTTAGCCTGCACATTTCTTTACAAACGATGTACAAACGATTGCAAGAATTTGTGATTGAATTGGACACGGTACGGGGCTACCATTTAGACAGCCCCCACATTGTTTTCGTTCTGGCGGCACCCCTATTTATGTACAAACAAAAATTTTGCCTGCACTTTTCTGTACAAACGATGTACAAACAATTGTGACAATTTGTGATTGAATTGGACATGGTGGGGGCTACAATTTCTACAGCCCCTCAACGATGTCTAATTTAATCACAGATTGTCGCAATCGTTTCTACACCATTTGTACAGAATTTTGAAGGTGAAAATTTCGTTTGGACAAAATTCGAAATGTTTGCCTGCACATTTCTGTACAGACGATGTACAAACGATTGCGACAATTTGTGATTGAATTGGACATGGTGGAGGGCTACCACTTAGACCGCCCCCACTTTTTTCGTTCTGGCGGCGCCACTAATTTTTCCCAAACGAAAATTTCACTTTCAATTATCTGTACAAATGGTGTAGAAACGATTGCGACAATTTGTGATCAAATTGGACATGGTTGAGGGGCTACCGTTTAGATAGCCCCCACTTTGTTTTCGTTCTGGCAGCGCCCATAATTGTGTACAAGCAAGAATTTCGCCTTCATGTTTCTGTACAAACGATGTAAAAACGATTCCGACAGAGCTGAAAGCATAGTTGAGGTCGTCACATACGCCAATGGACCTACAATCGGTGGACAAGAGTTATACAGTTACAATATACGTTGTGCCATAGTAGCGCTACAGGCGGAATGTGCACGAACTACAAATGAATAGGTTTCTTACAAGTATCAGTCACTGTTACACGTGCTTTTTTCTCCCACTATTTGACCTTGAGAAGCAGAAGTACCAAGCTTTCCGAGTTCAAACCATTAACTGTTTGTGTATAGAGTACGTTTTCAGTTCTTCGAATGACTGTGCGCACGAAGGACAAGGTTGACGATCGGACTACCCTATATGGCTGCGAGAAACACCCGGTTGCAATAATAAATGTAAAACACAAATATAGAGACTTGACAATGCCGTGATGATATATATATATATATATATATATAAATATATATATATATATATATATATATATATATATATATATATATATATATATACATATATATATATTATATATATATATATAGTAGATGTAGTGATCCTAAGAAAAAAAGTTTATTTGTAGCTTGTAAGTTTCATTATATAAGTTTCATTCATTTTCATCGACATCAAAACTATCGTTATACCTGAATATCAAACGGTTAATAACTTATGTTTGTGTACAGTCACGATGAGAAATTTACAATACAACACAATTTCATTCATTTTCAACGAAATTCAGAACATTGTGATACTCTGCTTTTTTTTTTAATTTTAGAAAATTTTGTCCTTTAATGTCCAACGGTTACCGACTTGTGGTTGTTCCCATTGAGACCTTTTGTTAGGATCGCACTTTGTAAAACATATCACGTTTCCAATCATTTTGAGCGAAAAGCAGAATAGCATTATTTTCTCCTGCTTTCAAAAATATGGCCCTGTAGTGACCAAATGATCAGTGATTCATGCTTATGTCCAGTAAGACGTTTGCCGAGGATTTGCAATATCTAAGACATAGCACGATTTCAGTCATTTTCACAGAAATCCACAATATCATTACCTTCGACTGCATTTTAAAAAGTGGCTCTGCTCTGGCCAAACGGTCTGTGAATGGTGGTTTTGGCCCAATTGATGCAAAATGGTCAGTGGTTCGTTTTTATGCCCATCGCGACTTTCTTCAGGAACGAAATATCTACAACATATCAACGTTTCATACCGAATTTAAATTTCCATAAGCGTTGTGCGTGATCCTTTGGAAACTCGCTCAGGGACGAAGTGCAAGAAACGCTGCCCAGATCATTCAAACTTCCTCCAGGTCTGTACATAGGGAATTGCATTTTCTCAGCTTTCATTATTTACACACTAGCTACAAGACGTACATGTACTTGCGGTAAAATAATTGTGATTGTCACTGAGATTTCATAAATAACTTCTGAAACTTCTCATATTTTACTCACTCTTTCTTGAAGAGATGTAATTCAAAATGAGATACTGAAGAAAATAAAGTGAAGTATATATATTATTTAACCATCCTAGTAAGCATCCTTATAGAATAGAAATGTTAGTTGTGTGGGAGGTTATGTGTTAAGGAACGGAACTATAAAGTTCACTTCTTCGTTAAGTTGTAATTATTGGATGTTGTACTAGCCTGACTGTTCGATTTGAAATAACTTGTTTTGGGGCAAGGTGATAAGTTACAAAAGGAAACACTTCGAACTGCAAACGAGTTCTCTTCTTATGTAAATCAAATTATCAGCAATAATGAAATAAAAATAAATAGTTCACTCAAACAGTTATCACAACATTAATAAATGACACCTCTGGGAAGACAGGCTAGAGAACGGGCTCAGTTAAACTCATAATCATACTTACATTACTGTACTTTCACGCATGGTTTACTACGACTATAGTTGTATATATTTTAATGTGTTTCGAGATGTAGATATGGAGAATGATGGACCAATCAGCTGGGTAGAAGAAACTAGACATAAATAAGTTCTCAGAAGGGTAAATGAAGAAAGAAAACTACTGAAGTTGATAGTAAAAAGTTAAATAGATTGGTCTAGCAACTTCTAAGATAAATTGCTTTATAAGTGATATTTGCAGGAATTTGTTTCCGGAAGGGGAAAGACACGAATAAGAGGGTATCAGCTCCTTGGTGATATGAATACGGAACTTTCTCGTATTTTAACTCAAACTAAGTAGAATTTGTTGCCTTCAATACCATACACAATTACTCGTTTTCTTTGAGTAATACAATTATGATATTTTAGAAAATATACATAGTTAACAACTCTTCCAACTTACAAATTTTGGTTGAGCAAACATATAGAACGTACTAGAAATGGAGAAGGGAAATATCATTTTTGTTATTTCTAGTAGTAGTAGTAGAAGACGTAAAAATTCTGAATAATTCGATAGGTGCTAGGACACAACACTTTTCATTATCTATCATATTTTTACCCGTACTAAGAATATACCTTATGCATTTAGAAATTTTTGTAAACATGTTTCGTTCTCAGACAGTACGAATAAAGATTGATACTCATCTTACAAACTGTTTTGTTGCTATAAGGATTGATACTTATGACATCATCTTGCAGACAGTTGTTGCTAAACCATTCTGAGGCATATGAAGCGCATAGACTAATCTCAACTCTAAGTCGGAGAGAAATTAAATATTTCTCGTGTTATTAAAAACCAGAAATATCAATATGGCAAGTTATAAAATTTCTTTTAATTACCTCGAGGGAATCGAACCAAGAAACTCCACGTTGATGTCCCTGTACTATACTCCTACGCTAATAGCACCTACGCAGGTGTCAGAAACTAGCTCCCATGGAGCGTCAGCTTTCCTTGGTGGAGCATCAGGCAAATTTATTGAAGAGTAGCTTTAATTTCCGCAAATAAATTTTCCATTTGGTTCAATTCAGATCCCCTTGAAATCAGTTGACTAGTACAACATTCGGTTCTTCTTAAAACTAGGATTGAACTACTGAAAATCATATATTGAGCAATGATCTTGTTGAGTGTTTGCAATGCCATTTTCAAAGACATTTCTCTTAGTGGGGAGAAATTGATACTGCGAAATATCCATATATTTCTGGCTATTGAATCGGACTTTTACACGTGTAACTCAACACTGTATAACTATATATTTACATATTCATCTCCATTAGTGAATAATAACATGCAACATAAGGAGCGTTTTGTATATGTACCATATGTCATAACGTTCTTCTACAGGCCTCTAAACAGGTCGAAGACCATCATTTGACAAGGAAAATATATTTGGACTGAGATTACATTATCACCGTTACTATCAAAATTTATAGAAGTAATTTATCGTCGATCGAATTTATGACTCTCCGTCCACTGTTCCTTACACTGAGCTAGAAGTTCTAAACCTTTAAGGTTTTGCTGAGCGGTGAAAAAGGACCTAGGAAAACGAGACGCTATCAATAACAGCCGGGACAACATGAAAGAATAACGACGGCTAACATCAGATAAGTCCGGGCTTTATTCTGGAGTTTAAATTGTTTGAACATCAGGACCTGCCACGTTTCCCGCCTGTGAATATTATTCCACCAAGTATATGCTTTAGAACAGGGAACAGGAAGACGTTCACTAGATTGTCTCGCACTCATATCACCATATTGAAAGAGACTTGTAAACTTTTCGCCAAAACTCTGAGAACGACTAGGCATGACTAATAAATCAATTGTAACTGTGTGGCTTTAGGTGATTCACTTACACTTTGTATGTTGTATGTTAGTTACACATATGCTTAAGTGAAGAAAATGGTCCTTAACAAAAGGGCATACATTACGTTTTAGTAATTTTGCGTGTTTCACAAAAACAATTTTGTCAGAGTTGCGTAAAAAACACACACAAACACACATATACGCGTATTTGCGTACTTGTTACCTCCGAGTTGGGAGACCGACTTGTTGGAACCAAATTTGCATACACAACTAGAAGAGATACAAAAAAGGAGACTGAGATCAAAATGCATTAATTTTATTCATATTTGCGGTGGGAAAATACTTATGTCGCTATTTCTGGCAGTTTCTTGGGAAACACGTGTGGTGCCGTACTATATTTATTGGATCCTGGTGCCAATATCACCTGCCAGATATAAATGGTACCGGTACCAATAACATATCTGTATGAGCTAATGTTAAACACACACACACTGTTAAAATTCTTTTAGAGAATTGCAGGCGTTATGAAGACCTCTACAGTGTTGCAATATTTCAGTTATCTACAGTGTAAAATAGTAGCACAAAGTAGAAAAGTAAACGCAGTTTTGGGGAAATAAGTATACAAGAATTTAAAAATATGTGGAAAAAAACTACATAGTTGTTTATATTTAAATTATCAGATATCCGTCAAGTGAACTTACCACACTACTCCTTAAATCTGGCAACCACGTTAAACCGAGAGACACTTCGGTGTTTGCTCTCCACTTCGCATTATCGGTTAGAAGTGAATATTTAAATCAAGTTCTACCGGGAAAGAAACAACTCGTTCGTAAACAACTCGGTCATTCGAGGTTTGCTATGATCACAACTGCCTGCTGCATTTGTTAATAAACGCTCAGAAGGATATATGCACCTCTTCAATTTACTGTCCTGCCATTTAAACAGTTGGTAACGTAGTAACATTCTCACGACAGTGAGACTCTTTTTATATCACATTCGTCGATAGAAAAGAAAAGCATAAGTTCTGAACTGTTTCGAAAGAAAAATCTTAATACAGAAACATAAATACGATATGCTGAAAATTTTAACGCGTAGCTAATTTTTGCATTTTCTTGCTAAGTACTTAGAGGTTCAATATGGTACATTTGCAATTGCTTTTCGGATAGATGAACAGGACTTTTAATGTTGCTCTTGTATTGGTTATATTAATTTAAATGTATTTCACATTTGACACTTTAAGCAACAACTTAACTAGATTGAAACAAGATCACTCAGTGCAAAAATTGCACATTGGAAAATGTCTGTGACAACTTTGTTTCCACAGTTTGTATGTATTTTCTAAAATCAAAAAAAAAAATCTTGTAATAGTCCTGGTCACCTCGTAAGACAATTCTTTTGGCAATCATTATTATATTACTGAATGCGTCTCTAACAAGGAAACTTGCGGAAGTGTAACTCACCGCTTTGAATGAAGCTTTGCAGATTTGAACAACATTGAAAAATAATCGACACGTATTTTTTCTAATTTCGAAAATGGTTCGGGTTTAAGGTCTCTCGATAACCCTTTGTACGTTAGGGAAGGTTTTGAAGCATGGACAGAAAACAATCATTTAATATTGAAGAAACAAGGGAGGTTTTAGAACAGCTGATTCAAAATATGATGTCAAAATTAGAAAATTCAAAATTCTAGATCCAATACGTTGATTACAATTAACAAAAGTCTTCTGGTTTGAAATTGTTTGCAGTTAGCCAAGAACAATCATAGGTGGCAGAAGTTATTGCGAGAAGGTTGCAAACCGATTTGAAACCTTCATGTTTGATTAAAGTGAATTTTTGCACGTATCACTATTCGGGGTGTTTTTTTTAAAATGAGGCTCCTCACCTCTCACTGTTTGTGATGCTTATTGAAGTGAGTCCCTTCGTTTCTCACTGTTAGTGGTGCTTATTGAAATTGGGTCCCATCGCCTCTAACTAGTCGGGGTGCGTATTTAAGTGATTTATATTATATTTGAGTTCCGAGTTAAACCACAAAAGAGTATCTCAAACTAGAAACCATTCCTGCAGGAGCAACTGCATTAGCATAATGATGTACTCTTCTTTAGTCCCTGGAATTATATCTTGGGACATTTTTCTGGCATTGCCCTTCTCTATAACGTAAATTAACATGTCCGTAACAATATAATTAAAATCCAATCTTTGATTCATAAATAGGTTTTTTCTCCTACATTTGCAAATATTATTAGGTATCTGTGATACGAAAGCGGTTATTTGTAATAAAAACATCCTATGTTTGACAATCCCATATTATTTTATTTCAAAGATTGTGCATCATTTTGCAATTTGTACGCAGTTATTGCTGTAATAAGGTGTGTGTTGTGCAAACTATGTTTATGCATCACACATCTTTTTACGGAATATCATTACTGTAAAACGTGATTCAAAAAAATTATAGTTAAAAAACTGAGGATTTATGAAACTCGGACATATTGACAAGCAAGGAGACTCACTACAAACAAGTGCCCCGAATATGAGAGGTATAAAGATGGACTTTAATCAAGCGTCTCGTTAAAATAAGTAGAGAAAGGTGTTTCAAATCGTTCTGCAACCTCCTCGCAGTAACCCCTGCCTGCTATAGTGGATATTGCTCTTGGCTAACTGGAGACCATTTTGTAATTGTAATCACCATATTGGATCAACAATTTTGCATTTTCCAATTTTGAGGTGAGATTCTGAATCAGCTGTCCTGAAAGCCCCCAGGCAGTATGTTTTCTTTCTACATTAACTAATTGTTTTCTTTCTATGCTTCAAGATCACCTCTAATGTTCAAAGTTTGTTTCTACTCTTAAACCCGCACCAATGCCGAAATAAAAAAAAAATACGTCTCGATTATTTTTCGATGTTTTACAAATCTACAAAGTTTCATTGAAATAGGTGAGTTTCACTTTCGTAAGTGTCCTTGTAAGATAAACATCCTATCCATAAATGTTTAGTCTGTCTCTCAAAATTAACTTTCTAGATTAACGTTTATCTAAAACATGCATTTTATATAATGTTTGATAAAATAATGCTTTTCTCAATATTCACTATCGCTCCCCTGCTCTGGAAAAAAATAAATAGTTTAACGTAATCTTTTGTCATGCGGAACGGAACGTACATGGACATCTCATGTGCTTCCGCAGCTTGATAGTTTGGTTGGTTCAGATTTTAGAATGCCTTTTGAGCACTGAATCATTTGACACGAACTTTCGCCTTATCGTTATGTCCTAACACCTTAAGTTCAGACTCGGAATGTTGTTGATTTTAGTTGAGCGTCTCTTTCACCAGCTAGGCTATATGAGACGTGGACCTACTGATTAACGTGGCTATCGAACCATATGAGCTGTCGCCTGGAATCAAATTCGAGTCCGAAGGTGCGTATGCCTACTATATAACAAAATTGCCAACTTGTGACGTGGAAGTGGTCGGATGAGAATCACAGTCTAAATCGTTAATTTGAATTTATATCCGAGATGTGGAATTGAATCTAAATTGGGAGATATAGTTCTTGTAATTCAGCGTGTTAGTAAACAAGTAGTTCCCCATCTCTTTGAATCATATCAACATTAATAAGTGAAAAGCATTGGTAAGATACAGAAATAAAACATTTATATTTCTTCACAGGTAATGTCAGTGAAATTAGGGTTGCCATCCTTTCGGCGTTTGCCGAGTATGTCCAACATTTTGTGATTTTTCAAAGTCAAGTCGTCATTTCAATTATTTTTGAATAGTCTGACATTTAATCATATTTCTGTTTGTTCAATATGTTACTTGAAAAGTTAGTATGTTTCTCAATTTCGTTAGAAAACTGTCCTTCATTGGTTTTTAATCAACTCTTTGTTATGATTGATTCTCTAAAATGTGTCGAAGTCCAAACTTCAAATTTGATCTAATCTATCTTGGGAACTAAATGCCTGCAGGTCATATTTATTTCACATGGGTATAACGTCAAGATTTACACCTTGCCAAGTTTGATTCAGATCAATGAGTTTGGTTGAACTTGTACTCTATAACTCCGTTTGAACTTTGAGAAAATAATCAATGGAAGACGAAACCATAAATTACGAAAGTTATATAAGCATACGCATATAGGGTCTAGGTCAAAACCCCCACAGCCAAAACCCCCACACTCAAGAAATGTCAAAACTCCCACACGATCGGTCATAGCTCCCACACAAATGGACAAATCCCCCAAACGAGCGAACAGTCAAAAACCAAACAGCCAAGACCCTCACACTCAAGAAATGTCAAAACGCCCACACGATCGGTCATAACTCCCACACAAATGGACTAATCTCCCAAACGCACGAACGGTCAAAACCCCCGCAGCCAAAACCCCCACACTCAGGAAATGTCAAAACGTCCACAAAATTTGTCAAAACTCCCACACAAATGCACATAACAGCCACACATAGCAACGGTCAAAATCCCCACATAAATGGACAAAACCCCCATACTTTGAGATGATCGTGATTGCACGTCTTTGTTGCGGCTCTCTACGACGCCCACTTTAGTGTTTCTGTCATTACAAAACAGTGCAAGAAGAATAGTTGCAACATCAGTTTAAGTGGAATAAAAAATGTTATTAAAAAGTACAAGGGCAATATACAACCAGGATCATTTCAGAGTGTGGGAGATTTGTCCGATTGTGTGGGGCTTTTGTCCATTTGTGTGGCAGTTGTGACAATTTCTTCATGTGGGACTTTTGTCCATTTGTGTGGGGGTTTTGTCCATTTATGTGGGGATTGTGACCGTTGCTATGTGTGGCTGTTTTGTCCATTTGTGTGGGTGTTATGACCGTTGGAGATTATGACCGATTACCAGTGTGGGGGTGTTGGCTGTAGGGGTTATGACCGTTCGTGTATTTTGGAGATTTGTCCATTTGTGTGGGAGTTATGACCGATCGTGTGGGCGTTTTGACATTTCTTGAGTGTGGGAGTTTTGGCTGTGGAGGTTATGACCATTCGTGTGTTTGGGAGATTTGTACATTTGTGTGGGGATTATGACGTTTGTGTGGGCATTTTGACATTTCTTGGGTGTGGGTGTTTTGGCTGTGGGGGTTTTGACCGGTTCCCGGTATAGCATATAGCTTAGGCCTAATAACTCATTATGTGTCTCTTATATTATATGAGTTCTTAGTCTAGAATGAAAATTTAACTGTTGCTGACGAGTAGTGATAGGTATTTTTCAGAAGTAACAATAGCATTGAAATTTCCAGCCATCAACTTTGTTTTGCGATTTTAGCAGTACGGTAACGCAGCGAGTAAAGAGTGTTTTCCCTAGTCAATGCTTAATGTGAAAAAAAAAACTCGTTATTACAATCAGTTACTGGATCGATCATTGTACTAAAATGTACGTAGTTTGATGAACATGAATTATGAAGAATTTTACAAATACTTGTTGCAACAACATCATGCATTACTTCAGTTAAAAAATGCTGGCCGGGGCAGCTACAATTGTGATTTAAGAACCAATGCAGATTCAACATCATCCACACAATTACAAGGTAAAATGTTTTCAAATTTACATGTAAAAAATCCAGCTTTTTAATAAAAAGTCAGCTATTTTCTGAAAGAATGTCCACTGTTCGACAATTTCGATGTAATAATCTTACAAAATCGTAGAAAAAAGAATGAAATGAGAACAAATATTGACCAGTTGGCAAGTGTATTTATATTCTATAGTCCAATCAAAACATCAAATCCAGACTTCCCACTACTGCATCAGTTAAAGAGGGCAGATAATAAATAATTAGCATCACTCTCGGTAACTCTCGGGATGAACCTAAATAGACGATAGATTTCAGAGAATCGCATACGAAATTTTTCAACCTTTCTAATTTTAAACCAGAGAACGCACTAATATCGGGATAGCAGCTTAAGCAATGCACACGAAAGCACATGCACTAACACCAAGGTCGGATAAAGGGAGGGAATTAGGGAGGCTATAACCCGGGCCTACAGGTGAATAGGGTCTTCCAATCTGATCAAAATCTCAACTGGCTTTCTAAAAAGAATCCTGACGATATAATCATCATCATAAAATAAAATGACCAAAAATACTATTTGGTCTAGGAATTAATTCGTGCGGGTGGACAAGAGATGGCGCAACGAACGGAGCGTCCCACAGTTCCGTGTATCCACACATGTGTTGCAAACCCCTGTCATCGCGTATCGTTCGTAGTATAGGGCAGTGGATTAAAGCGTCAACAACACCAGTTTGTAGTTAAGTGAACATGGCGCAAATTGTGCCTGATAAAGTGTTTTTGCGGGGTGTCCTGCTGCATTACTTTAACATGCAGAAAAGTGCGACTGAAAGTCATCGTATTTTGGTGGAAGTGTATGGTGACCATGCTCTAGCTGAGCGAACGTGTCAGAAGTGGTTTGCACGGTTTAGAAGTGGTGATTTCGGCTTGGCAGACCAAGAGCGAGCTGGACAGCCAAAAAATTTCAAGACGAAGAATTGACAGCATTGCTCGAGCAGGATTCGTGTCAAACGCAGGAACAACTTGCAGCAGCATTAGGCGTTGATCAAACAACAGTCTCCAAACGCTTGAAAGCCATGGGAATGATTCAAAAGATGTCACATTGGGTTCCACATGAATTGAAAGACAGAGACGTTGAAAGACGAAAAACCATTTGCGAATTGCTGCTTCAACGACAGAGCAGAAAGGGGTTTCTGCATCGAATTATTACGGGTGATGAGAAGGGGATCCATTACGAGAACCCTAAACGAAAAAAGGCCAGGGTGAAACCAGGTGAACCTGGTCCATCACAACCAAACCGAGATATTTACTGTGCAAAGGTTATGCTGTGCATATGGTGGGATATGAAAGGTGTGGTGTACTATGAGCTGCTGCAACCGGGTGAAACTATGAATGGAAAACGTAATCGACGACAATTAATGCGTTTGAAGCAAGCTCTGGCCAGAACACGACCAGAATGGGAGAACAGACATGATAAACTTATTGTTCAACATGATAACGCTCGTCCACATGTCGCAAAACCGGTCAAAACCTATTTAGAAAATGTCGGATGGGAAGTTTTACCCCACCCGCCGTATTCACCAGACGTTGCTCCTTCGGACTACTACTTGTTCGATTCCATGAACAACGATTTGATTGGACAGCGGTTTACTTCTTCAGAAGATATCGAAACATGGGTCTCTGACTGGATCGCTTCCAAGGATGAGGACTTCTTTCGCCACGGAATCCGTACATTGCCTAACAGATGGGCGAAAGTGGTGGCTAGCGATGGACAATATTTTTCTTAAGGTATTTATGTATTTTGTGTTTGTACTACAGCTTCAATGTGTGCGTACCAACCGCACGAATTAATTCCTAGACCAAATAAAAACCTTCTCTTAACTTTCCTACTGTACTTTGAGGGGAAATTTATTAGGTGAAGTCAGCAGGGGCCACATATTTTCCTCTAGCCACCGTCCTCCAGATAAGTTAATTCAGCCCTGACTAACACCTTACGTATGACGGAAAAGCATTAGAAAAATGAAAATATTACAATTCTTTTTTTTCCCTGCTAATCTATCTTAAACCAGACTCTTAATAAATTATCTTGAAATACGGAAACTGAAGTCACGTTCTATTAAAACAAAGATTCTTCTTCTATTGTAAATTTTAACATTCCTTTCACATAGAACGAGTGCGCAAAAATCCGAACAATGGAGAGAGCTGAATTGATTTGGCTATGTATTGTAATGGCTGTGTGGAGCCTAGGTACCTCATTGCAGTCCAGATCCTAGGTACCTCATTGCAGTCCAGGCAACATATCATGAAGTGGTGTCATCATGATGTCCACCCTTCGAGAAATTCAAGATAATGCAATCAGATGGCAAGATTATGGCAATCATTTTTTTCTGGGAGGGGATACAGTAAGGATATACTTTTCATTGATTATCTTCACGGTCCAACGACAATTACAAGTGACTACTATTACCAACTGATTCCAAAAGTAAGGAAGGAAAGCAAGGGGAAACTCAGAGGGATGCTACACATGAAAGTGCTGCTGCTGCAGGACAAAATTTATACTCACAAAATTCACCCTTCCTCCACCGCTATTCCCGATGTCAGGTATGAAATACTTGAGCACCCTCCCCACTCTCCAGATCTTTCCCCAAGTGACTTTCACATGTTTCCCAAGATTAAGTAGCACCCGCGAAGAAAAAATTTTGCCAAAAATGAGCATGTTATGCAGGGTGTCAAAAATGGCTTCCAGTATAGCCGTCAAGGATATTTTTAAAACTGGTATTCATGCTCTAGAACATTGTTGGGAGAAGTGCATTATAGTGAAAGAGGATTATGTGGGAAAATGGAAGATCTTCTATATCAGGATTTATCGAACACTCCTCGTAATATCATTCACCACTGCCTATATTGGCTACTTCACCTATATATAAGCCGATTTTTCCTCCTATAAAACCTTAGCGGCCCGGAATACAACTCCTATTGCAATTTTGCCTCTGTCGTCTCACGCAATGCATGGAGAATATCTCACAAGGATAAATGTCTTTAGATTTATTTAGGATGTGTTTTTGCGAAAACAAATCATCAGCATGTCTTCAAAGTTTGGATATATTGTTGGTGAACTTTTGGTGTTTGACGTTTTGTCAAGCGTGCAAGCGCAAAACGGCTCCACGAATTATATACCGAAATCTTTCGAGGTAAAGCAAAACGTTTATGTGATTAGTGTAGAGCCCAGGTCGTTTGGTCATTGTAGTTAAAGAAAGAAAACAATTAATAATCCAAGACAGCAAAGAATAGGAGTGCAGGTATGCCAACACCTTACAAAAATAAACAAAGGTTTCCAGTGCATAACTTAGGTCTGGCACTGATATTAATTATGCAGCAACTTGGCACAGTGATGATGGACCGGTTTTGTCTTATCCATCGGTAGAGTAGAACAGTGATGGGCAAACTAGATGACACCGGCTGAAACATTCTATCAGGTCCGCAATATGAAAAATACGTCCCACGAAAAATTTATTATAAGTTTTACGTCCCACGATTATGCCGGTTAGGCTAAAGGAGACGGTGATGATGAGAGATGAGTGAAATGGTGGAATGAGGAAAGTGGGAGGTTTGATAACACCTTTTATCTATTTAGACGCCATGGTGCAGGGTAAAAAGATCCACGCAAAATTATTAAAAGTAGACCTTAAAATGGTATTTGGGTGAGTGCTTTTGAAATACGAAAAACGTGGTTACAATAGAGATATCAAAGTTTTAATGTATTTTGCACAAATTACACTTAATTCCAAGAGTACACTGAAACCTATAATGATTTTGTTCAAAATTTTACTAGAGTATTAAATATGGTTATATCACTTACATCAAAATCTGATTTTATAATCCATCGATGAATCATGATAATTTGTGTTAAATGTTCCCTTGGATCACACGTTGCCATATATGTTTCCACATAATTCCTTAATGCTCAAGTTCATTCAGAATACGCTTTTGGTATTTAGTAGAATTCTTTATAATTACTAAGATTATTACATAGTCAGTCAAAATAGGAATTGAAATTTGCGAACTACACTCGTAGTTTTATAACACAAAATGCCGCAAAAGACTATTCAGATAGAACTCCTATTCAACTTCAATTAATTTCACTACTCACTTTTTAGAAAATGCTATTAATACTTATCCATATTATGTCGAATATATTACAAATCACCAAATTATAAAGATGTTGAAGACAAAGTCCTGTAGTTTCTCTGAAAATTACAGCATTTCGACACTTAACAAGAGCATGTGCTCTCCGTCTGTATTCGATTTTCCAATGACCACATGGTCTTTGGTTAACTACCTCGAGAACAACACTAGTTCCTACTCTTACCACACATTCGAAGTGGTGCTAGTATTAAATGACTTTTTTTACAAGAATTTTCAATTTTCGACATGCTACAACATCCCACCCTGTGGGAACAAAATGATATAATGATATGATATAATCAATAATGATCAATCTTTTTAAGAGATATATTAATGTAAACAGCTCCAAGTTTCCACTCAATTCAAACTCACAAAATTAAAATTAATAATTGAACGAAAAGAAAAAATACCCCATAATGACATCCATACAACATTCACGCTAATCATTCTAAGCATTCAAACATGGTAAACACAATTTAATACTAAATATATATCTCCCAAAACATGATAAACCATGGAATTATTTTATATATATATGGTTTGGTTAAACTCACATAAGTTTTTTCTAATATCGTTAGGATTGTCAAGACTTTCTACCAAAATGGTATTGACTGTTAGAATACATATTATTCGGGAAGGACCATTCCATACATTTGATAAGCTCTTATTCATCTTACCTGATAAAGGTGATTGAATCTTTGATTTAATCAAAACTTTATCACCTACTTGACAATTAGTTTCTGTCATATTTCTTTTTCCTTTTCAACCCTGCACCTTCCATATTTTTTAAAGCTGTTAGCCATATATCTGTTCTTTTACTTTTAATATCTGTTTCATTTATTCTCCAATAAATATCTAGGGGAGCATTTACATTATTGCTAAAAACTAACTCCATAGGTGTAAACCCATGTTCGGAGTGTACAGAAGCGTCTAGTGAAAACTCAATTATATGAATGAGTTTGAATTGTCAATATGACTTTGTCAATATTAATTTGTCCCACATATGAGTCAATATGAATTTGTCCCACATATTTTGTTTATTATTTATATATATTCCTAAAGCCTGCTTGAAGCTTAAAATGTATCGTCCAGCCGCGTTGCTTGCACTATGGTGGGGTGAAATACATATACCCTTTATTCCTAAGGTTTAAAAGAAGTCTTCAATTGCAGATGATATAAATATACTGGAATACTCGCTATACTCCCCACGAACCCTCTTCGACACATTAATTTGAACAGTTTATTACCAATAATCTGACTATTCAAATTAATTAAAGGTTCCAAAAACACGTATTTTGAAAAAAACATCTTCTATTGTCAAACAGTATCTACCAGATCTCTAACGTGTAACAGGCCCTATTACGTCAATATATATCCTGGAATTAACTCCTCGAACTAATTCTGATACTAATTGACCCTCCAACTTTCTGTTATTACCTTTGGCTAGTTGACATTCCCTACAAGACCTTACGTATTCTTTTATCTCAGGTATGACTCCCTCCCAGGTAAATCTAGAACACACTTTCCCTATACATTTATTAATGCCACAATGTGCCCCTGCCAAGGCTCGTTTATGATAGTATTCTATTATAGATTTTGTCAAAGCCTTTGGTAAGTAAATTTTATAAGGATTGTGAACAGACCGGATTTTCTTACACAATATTCCATTGACAATTTTATATTCCGGTATATCTTCTTTCTTCTTAATCCTATCAATAATAATTTTCATTTCCTGATCTGCATTTAGAAATTTTTCTATTGATTGTCTCGCAAAAGACATACTCCTAATATTCACGAATAGCTTATTTATTATTTCTTCATTTAATGAAGGATCCTCTATGAACTCATTAAAATCATTTTTATCGTGTAATCTAGAAATAAAATCACTCGGAATATTCAAAATGCTAAGTGTATATTTAACTGTAAAATTAAATTGAAACAAATGATACAATAAACTGCCATATGGCTTTAATCTTTTCAAATTTCGCAACGCATAACTTAACCCCATGTTATCTACCTTAATTGAAAAGGAGCATGAGGGAGAAAAGTTTTAAATCGTTCCATAGTTCCCACTACAGCCATTAATTCTTGAAGTAATATGGGTTTATTTACGTCATGTTTCCTCAAACGTCGACTATAAAACCCTCCAGGAACTTCTTCCCCTTTTTCGTTTACTTGTGAAATTATCCCTCCTACTGAGGTTAGCGAAGCATCACTTGACAGGTAAAAATTCTTATTGAGGTCTGGTAATTTAAGCATTACGTGACTCTCAAATATTATTTTAATATTACTCAAGGCAGCTTTCTGCTCATCTCTGCATCTAAATTCTACCTTCGGACTCCTCAACTTACTCAAAGGGTCCATAAGATCTTGAAAATTGGGAATAAAGTTGGCAAAATACTGAAGAAATGAACATAAGCTTATTAGAGCTTTCCTATTCCTCGGAGAGGGTAATTTTTTAATTACTTCTATTCTCGATGGATCCATGTAAATATGGATACTTTCAATTATTTGCGCCAAATAAGAAATTTTACGTTGAAAAAGAGTACATTTCTTGAAAGACAATGTAATGTAATTTTCTTCAAAAATCGAAAAAAAACTCCACTAAGGAGCTTTTTATGACTTTCAATGTCTGCAGTGTGAATTACTAAGTCATCTGCATACCAGGTAACACATTTATCCTTAAGATGATACAACAATTTTGTGATTAATTTACTTAAAGCGAACGATCCGCTTGCTATACCGAAAGGAACATACCTGTATTCGTATAATCCCCGATAAGTAAGAAATGCGGTATATTTAATTGAGTCTTCATGTAACTTTATCACGTGATACGTATGATGTATATGTAGTTTAGAAAAAAAATTACTATTAGATAACTCACTCATGATATCTTCCATTCTCGGGGTGTACTGAGAATTTAGTAACATTTTTATTAATTTTTTTGATAATTAACGATTAATCTCTTACTACCATCTTTATTCCCCACTAAGAAACAGAGCGAGACATATGCACTATCACTTTCTATTCTGTTTCAATAGATTATCCAATATTTTATCAATTTCCTTTTATGTGACCTTGCTTATTGGATAAGCTTTTTCCCTTACCGGCTGGTCATCATTTAATATGATCTGATGACAAAAATTAGGCACCTCTCCTACATGTTCTTCAAATATATCTTTAAATTGATTCACTAACTCATCTACATAATGTTGTAACCCACTATCTAACTCTACAACCTCGCGGTCAACTAACTTTTGCCTATTTCTTAACAACGAATCGCTACCCTTAAGTTTAATAGAATTAGGGAACAAATGGTCAGTTTCGTTTTCATGGAATGACCTTTAAAGTTTTTCTCCTCTCTCAACTACTTTTAACCGTCGCCTCTCTTTATACTTTTCTTTTTTATCTTTATTCATATTCTACAAATTGTACTTTTCTCCTACATATTCTTCGGATGGTACGAATAACTTATTGTGAAAACAATCAACAGAGCCAATACTCATTAACGTTTCTTCTTTTCTAATCTCTGTGTGTAATTGACTCAATCAATCATACTAACGAATGGTCCTGTTTTCTTCAAAACCTAATATTAATCTATTACTTACAAAATTAATAGTAACCTTCATATCATCTAACTCATTTACCCCTAATATAAACATTGGATTTAGATCTTCCGCTGAATAAAAGTTTATTCTATATACCCTATTCAGCATCTTTAGGAGCAGAGTAACAGATTCCTTTAATATAACAGTTTTATTATCAACACCCTTACCAATAAACACGTTGAATTTATCATTTATTTTGTTATTCCATTCTCTAAAAGCCCTAGCATTTACCAGGCTGATAGTTGAGCAAGTGTCTACACATCCTCTTAATCTTTTTCCTAACACAAAAGCCTCTACAAAGGTAGCAAGACTGCCTTCCTTAGTAAAGTGTTTATTGCTATTTACTTCAACACTCATGGTGTCTTCCACTGTTTTACATTTTTATCATTATCTCTACTATTTTCCCCCTTTTCTTGCCTATAGTTTCCTTTAACTCTGCTTCCTCCTTCAACATTCGCATTCCTCTTTTCTACTAATTGTAGTCTAGATGTTAACGAAGAAAGTGGAGTTTCAGAGACATATTGCAAGCAGGATTTTTGTAGCACAATAGCAACTTTGCTACCAGTTGTTTGTAATTTGTTGCTCGGGGTCTTCCCAAGAACTGTGAACAAACACTCTTTAAGCTTTCCCACGCAGTTTTTCTCCTCACCTTGGAGAATTTCGTCGAACTTGTGATCTTTGAATAGTTCCCTAATCTGTGGCCCTATGAAGACACCCTTCTTAACTTTGCCATCACTTAATCGAGGGAATTGTCCTCTTAGGTACTTATAGGCCTCATCCTCTTGGTTCATGCTCTTAACAAAACTTTTCATAAGACCTAATTATATGTGTAGAGGGGGAGGCAAAATTCGGTTACGATCTACCAGTGGTTCATGCTGCACATTTTTCACTCCCGGCTGAAGAGTTTCTCTGGTACTCCAATCACTTTTGCGGTAATGAGATCCACGATCTCTACTGTCCCATTCACATATAAAGCAACAATACTTTGTATACCCTAACTGCTTACCTAGCAACAGTGCTATTACTTTAAGGTCACCACAAATGAGTCACTGAAAATCGTAATATTTAATGGCTTGAAGTAAACGTTTCAAGTTTTCATAAGATTCCTTCATATGAACTGTGTAACCTACAGGAATTGAAGAAAGTTCATTTCCAATATGTAAAAGCACTGCCTTTAAAGACACCTTGGACGAATCTATAAAGAGCCTCCACTCCGTAGGTTCTCGTAATTAATTTTAAGTGGACTCATGAGACCATTTACATCTGTACATGCCACAAGTGTGTCTTCCATAGTAAAAAATGAAGTAAATATCTTCTCCCTATCCCGATACGCTGAAATATTTACTTTTTCCTGCAATAAATTCCATTGCTTTAAGCGTGACGCTAAAATTTCGGCTTTGCTTTTCGAGAGGTCCAAGTCTATGTGGTTGACATGGAGATTCTTCTACAACAAACGTATGGTCCTTCGAAGTACTTGATTCAGGGGCTTCAACTTCTTGATCATTATCAGAAAAAAGATCGTATTCTTTAGGTGGGTCAGGAACAGGTAGTCCTTCTCCATGTGGAATAGGGCGCAGTGGAAATTCCATTCTTGATGGAAGGAAACATACCAAAATAACAGTCTCTAATGTGGTCGCTTGGCTCCCTCCAAACCATGGGCACTGTAAAAGACATTAAGCGCCCCTTCCCATTAATCAAATTTCTTAGATTGCTGGCACAAGAGTTACACACAATGAGGGGTGCCCAAGATTTATCTTGGTCTCCAATTTCACAACCAAAGTAATATTGATAGGCTTTATTAGTGGTGTTATAGTCTGCTTTTGTCAAGAAAATGTCAATTCCCCACACACGTAGCAGAAGCTATCTGCACTGTTTACCCAATTTCGCGGCATTTTTGTTTATTGAAATCCTCAAAATGTCACTTGAAATACTTTCGACAACTATTTAAAAATATATATTCAAAATACCAGTATTTTTGCGTACTTGTAGGTGTATTTTTTAGTCCTGCACTACACAAACGTCACACCCAAAACGTTGATAACTGCACTAAACCTGTCTTTTCTAGCAATAGCAGAACACTACTGAGATAAGGAACACAACAAAACCAAGCGTTCATATAGTTTCTCCAGTGTTGCCGGATCAGTGTAACATTTTACCCGAAACGAAGCGAATATATTTATTTTTAAAGCGTTATTATTAGACATGCTTGTAAAACAAAAAATAGAGCTAATATTCGAAAATAACTTTCAAATTCGTGATCAGCATCACAAAATCAACGAGAATTAGCTGATTTTGTTCAATTTACATTTTCGTGTTGGTTCCACATGCATTCCATCATTTAATGCAATATTCACTAAACTAATATTATTGATCACAAATTTTATAATTTTCACTATTCTCTTTTTCCGCTCGAATCAAACAGGAAATCGCAGCCATACAAACACCGATTACTATCGTAACTGCTCTCCTCTTCTCCCCATACCAACAACAAAGATAAGACGAACCAATCACCAGCATTAACTTCTCTTTCAAGGTGTAGCGAACTCAGACTGAAAGTTTTAGGCCTAATATTTTCTTCCCTTTGTTTTTTTCAACTAAAAATACTTGTCACAATTCTTCCACTAAGCAAAGCTTTCACACTTACAATTAAATTCCAGTTATAATAATGTCCGAATTGGAAAATTGAATCTTAGTGACGACGCCTTTTATCTATTTAGACGCCGTGGTGCAGGGTAAAAAGACCCACACAAAATTATTAAAAGTAGACATTATAATTGAATTTGGGTGAGTGCTTTCGAAACACGAAAAACGTGGTTACGATAGAGATATCAAAATTTTAATGTATTTTGCACAAATTTCACTTAATTCCACTAGTACACTGAAACTTATAATGATTTTGTTCAATATTTTACTAGAGTATTAAAATGATGATAGTATCACTTACACCAAAATCTGATTTTATAATCCATCGATGAATCATTATAATTTGTGTTAAATGTTCCCTTGGATCACACGTTGTCATATCTGTTTCCACATAATTTCTTAATGCTAAAAGTCCATTCTGAATACGCTTTTGGTATTTAGTAAAATTCTTTATAATTACTAGGATTATTACATAGTCAGTCAAAATAGGAATTGAAATTTGCGAACTACACTCGTAGTTTTATAACACAAAATGCCTCAAAAGATTATTCAGATAGAACTCCTATTCAACTTCAATTAATTTCACTACTCACTTTTCAGAAAATGCTATGAATACTTTTCAATATTATGTCGAATATATTACAAATCGCCAAATTATAAAGATGTTGAAGAAAAAGTCCTCTAGTTTCTCTGCAAGATTGCACCATTTCGATACTTAACAACAGCACGTACTCTCCGACTGTATTCAATTTTCCAATGACCACACGATCTTTGGATAACTACTTCGAGAACAACACTAGTTCTTACTCTTACCACACATTCGAAGTGGTGCTAGTATTAAATGATTTCTACAAGAATTTAAATCTTACAACATGCTACAGGGGAAACGGGAGAACCCCGAGAAAACCCACAAGCACTGTGTTTGTCCACTACAAGGTCCGCAGTATGAGTCCTGATCTGCAGAATTTAACTTCGCTTCTGAAAATTCGTGAATCCCACATTAATCAATATTGTGAGAAACTTGTAGAAATGCTGTACAAATTTCATTTAGCACTTCCACTTTATAGTCTTTCAATCATGGGCTTAGTATTACAAGAAGTTTTTTTTAAAGAAAATGTATAGGCCACCTAATTGTTCTTTATCTTTGAATATTAGTGCGCCAAAGTTTTTTTCTTTTTTTTTCTTTTGATCCCTTCATAAATAAGTTTTCCCATCACTGGAATATCACCCAAGCACTTTGCAAAACAGTTTCGAGGTTCTCCCTTCCTTCAGGGGACTGGGGGATCGTTGCTACCACCTGTTTGCTTGATAATGTTATTAGCACTGTATGTTACTTAACAGTATGCATACTTGTGATAGAAGAACACAAATTTATCGAATTAAAAGTTGGTGTTTTTTTAAAAAAAATAGATCATTATATAACATTTAAGAAACAGTTCTTATCAAAAACAGAGAACCATAATGGCAGTCAAGTTTTGCTTCTCATCGTTCTCTCTAACTAGACCCGATACAAAAAATGTATTGATTTTATTATATTTAAGTCAGATATACGAGGAGTGTTCAAATGGAAAGGTAAAAATTAATATGACACTGTGGGTATAATGGAAGTCTTTATTCAAGAGTAATTACCAGACGCATGAGCTCAATTGTCCCACTGTATTATGAGCCGAAGGATTGCCTTTCCCAGAAATCCAGTGGGTGTGATAGCAGCCAGTCTTCCACTGTTTCTTTCAGTTCTCGTGCGACTTCAAGCGCTTGCCTTTGGGATGTCTTTTTAGCGTACCAAACAGATGGAATACGCAATGAGATATGTCCAAACTGTAGGGCGAAGCTGCTCCCACTTCAACTTATTCAGTACACTTCGTGTGACCTGGGAGACGTGTTGATAGGCGTAATCGTGGAGCAGAATCACTCCACTTTCTCACTGACTTGTTGGACACAAAATCTCTCCCGTATACAGTCACCATCCTTCAATGAATATCGACCGATTAAACCCCTTTTCCCAGTCAGAAATCGGATAATACCTCGCTCTTCCTCAATCATCGAATGTTTCAGTGTGAACGCTATTATTTCCTCACACACACTGCCGAGTGAGTTCGACTTGGACGGAACACATAATTGCCTGATTCTCTCCTCCATCATGTGAAAGGCAGCCACACATGTGCACAACCAGGCCGCACACTACATTCTCTCCTTAGTTGTCGCAGTACTTTATTTCAAAGCGATATATTCCTATTTCAACATACGACGTTTGGTTTCTACGACGTTTCGTACATTTTCATTTGAAAATTCCTTGAATATATGACCTCGGAGTACGGGTCTTAACAATTAGACCTCGAATGCACTTTTGGTATACGTAGTCCCGCACACATTATCAATGAATCCATATAATTACCGCCATTGTATGTCCTTCGTGACAGATTATAATTATGGTTCCGAATAAGCTACGCTAACTCCAAACGATATAAAATCCCACTCGTGGTGTAGAAATTCCCATTTTGCTCTTGAATTTCCCATGTTATGCTAAATTTAGGAAACTTGCAAAATAAGAAAAACAGAAGTACTAAATGTTATTTTTTGCGATATATAATTAATTATCCGTAAATTGGATTTTCTATGTTTATCAAATAGCTTTTAAAGAATGATTTTCCTTGAAAGAAGCAATTTAGTATGTTGAGAGAAACATATATATTATATATTTTCAAAACTTATTATATATTTTCAATGCAAGAGCACAATTTAAGTTTGTTGGCGGCCTAAAACAGTTTTTTAAAAAACATTTTCCTCTACCACGGATTTGTAGCATAAAATTACAATTAACCTGACTTAAATTGAAGATTTATTAGGCTATTTTCGGTCCATAAAACAATTGTTGGCGTCGATAAGGTGTAAAAATCCCACATAAATCTACTCTACCAATTTCGACGAAAACTTCGTTTATCCCTTTTCTAAAAGCAAATGTTAAAAAATCCTACAATATGGATTTATCCCACAAGTTGGTATCATTGGTTCAAGTTTCAGTGTTGGTTGTTGTTTCAAATATAAACCCGAAGAATGTGTTTTGGATATTACATTAGTGTGCCTCTTGTGATATAGCCTAGGTGCTAAAGAGAGAGACTTAATTCCAACCAGTCGATCAATGAGCGTCGTCAATCATTGGTCATTTTCAAACATTAGAAATCCAAGAATAATTTGCGATTGGCACCATAGTGCTAATGAAATGTCATTATAAAAGCCCCTCAAATCTTCGTGGGTTGTAATGTTAGGACGTTTATCGCTATACAAACACCTAAATTAACTTCTTTTCCTAAAACGAAATCTGTTCTACGTGAAATCTTATGTCAACTTTCCATTTTTAATATGAAGTTTTTCTTTTAATGAGCATCCTCCCGGTTTCTCAGCAATTTACCTATTACACTTCTAGTTCGGTGATTTTTCTATATATGTCCGTCCGTCCGTTCACTAAGTTTTCTTCAAATTAGAGTAGTTTACTGAAGAGTAAAAATGGAAAAACTCGATTTTCTGAAAAATGACTCCAACAAATTTTGTGTTTCATAAATCAATATTTAATTAAGAACCCTTTATTTTGGTATAAGACATTTCCCTGGGAAAAATTTGCGAGGGGTAGTTTATTCTTGGGGTTGATCTTTTTATCGATGCTTTTCTCAAAAACGGATCAGACTATTTTTTCGTATTTCATAAATAAGTATTTCATGAATAACCTGGCAATATGACATAAGTTATTTGACCTGAAGAAATATACAAGTGACAGTTTATTGTTGGGGTGAGTTGTTTATCGACGATTTTCACAAAAATGTCCCAGGCGATTTTGTGGATAATTCATAAATGTTTCATTAACAACCCTATATTGTGATAAAAATTATTTTCCTGGGACAAATCTACTAGGGGTAGTTTATTCTTGTATTTTTCAGCTACTTTTGGTTTTAAAAGCAACTCAAGTGTTTTCATAAAGAAGTATTTCATTAGTAATCTAATAACATGGAACAACTCATTGTTCCTGAAAGAAACACAAGGTGTAGTTTACTCAAGGTTTTCCACGACAATTTTCTCAAACGACTAAGACTATTTTGTTCAAGTTTCGTAAACATATGTTTCATTAATTAGCTAAAAATATTGCTAAACTCGCATGATCGAAAATGATCCACAATATATAGTTTACTCTTGGGGTGAGATTTCTAAGGATTTTCTCAAAAATGGCTCAGGTGCTTTTGTTAATATTGCAAAAACAATTATTTTGTTAATTGCTCTAATATACAGTATGATATATATAATGAAAATATCTGAAGGGGTAGTACATTTTTGGGAGGAAGGGTGGAGTTTATTCCATTGAGTTTTCCAAAGCAAATTATTTTATCCCTATTTCCCAAATTCAAGTTTCAATAGGAAGTGTGGCCTAACAGTTTAGGAAATTGGAACGTCAAAGTGTAGTGCGGTGGCCCGTACCTTTTATAAAAATCAAGGCTACAACTTCTTCCTACTCCTTGTTTATCAAAGCAGTATTCTGTAATTATTAGTTACACAAAACGATAATTTTATCATTTTCATTACCGTTCTCTTAAGGTTTAGTTCATAAGCATTACGAATTATTTTCATAATCATGCATCAAATTAAGATATCATGTAATTTTCAGCTGCGGTCGTGATATTTATAATCAATAAAATCCTAGTGATGATTTTGATCGTATCTAAATCACTGACATAGGCAAGATATATATTAGGAATTTCGATTTTATACTGAAAATAAAAAGAGTTATCGAACCTACATTACAGTGTGAGTTACAATCTTCGTCTTACTACTGTATTTCCAAAGTACTGAACTGTTTGTTGGTGACGTCGCCGGGAATCTATCTTGAAGCAGCTTTAACAATGAGTATTATATACGATATATACGGTATACTCGTACAGATGGTGATCAAAAAAATGGAAACACCTGAACGAAATTGCAACTTAGCAGATTAATATGGTATCGGGCCACCTTTCGGTTTCAGAACAGCCTTGATGCGACGTGGGATGGGAGCATAGAGGTCGTGAATGGTAGCAAGTGGTATTTTACACCATTCCTCGTGCAGGGTTTCGGCCAGTTCTGTGAGAGAAGATGGAGGTGGAAATCTTCACCGGAGTCATGTTTCCAAGACGGACCACAGATGTTCAATAATGTTGAGATCTGGGGATTGGGCGGGCCAGGGGAGGTGTTGAACTTCATCCCGATGTTCCTCAAACCACGCTGCAACAATCCTAGCTGCGTGAATGGGTGCATTCTCATAGTTTCCTTTAACTCTGCTTCCTCCTTCAACATTCGCATTCCTCTTTTCTACTAATTGTAGTCTACATGTTAACGAAGAAAGTGGAGTTTCAGAGACATATTGCAACCAGGATTTTCGTAGCACAATAACAACTTTGCTACCAGCTGTTTGTAATTTGTTGCTCGGTGTCTTCCCAAGAATTGTGAACAAACACTCTTTAAGCTTTCCCACGCAGCTTTCTCCTCAGCTTGGAGAATTTCGTCGAACTTGTGATCTTTGAATAGTTGCCTAATCTGTGGCCCTATGAAAACACCCTCTTTAATTAATCGAGGGAATTGTCCTCTTAGATAGGCCTCATCCTCTTCGTTCATGTTCTTAACAAAACTTTTCATAAGACATAATTTAATATGTAGCAAAATTCGGCAAAATTCGAGGCAAAATTCGGTTACGATCTTCCAGTGGTTCATACTGCACATCTTTCACTCCCGAGTGAAGAGTTTCTTTGGTACTCCAATCACTTTTGCGGTAATGAGATCCACGATCTCTACTGTCCCATTCACATATAAAGCAACAATATTTTGTATACCCTAACTGCATACCTAGCAACAGTGCTATTACTTTAAGGTCACCACAAATGAGCCACTGAAAATCGTAATATCGAACTTCATCCCGATGTTCCCCAAACCATGCTGCAACAACGCCAGCTGCGTGAATGGGTGCATTCTCATCTGGAAGATGGCGTCACTGTCCGGGAACAACATCCGGACCATAGGATGCAAGTGGTCTCCTAAAATTGCGACAAAATCGTTGGCAGTGATTCGTCCGCTAAGTGTGACCACAGCAACCAATGAAACCCATGATATGGTGCCCCACAGCATCACCGAGCCGCCGCCATGTTTGACAGTTGGGCGGAGACACTGCAGATCAAAAACTTCTTTGGTCGTTCTGCACACATAAACACGGCCCGTGGTTGGGAATAGGGTGAAAGATGACTCATCCGACCATATCACACGTTTTCAGTCCTCAACGGTCCAAATTGCATGGTCGCGGCACCATATGCGCCGTGCGAAATCGTTATGGTCCCTGATGAGCGGTTTGGCCCGTGCAACACGACCTCGTAAGTTCATGTCATGTAATTCGCGGCGGACTGTGATTGTCGAAACAGGGGGAGAGGTGCTGGTTGAGTTCCTCCGTCACTTGCTCCGCAGTGGCACGACGGTTCTGCGTGACAATGCGCTTTAATACCCGGCGTGACCTCTCACTCATAATTTTCTTCCGCCCACTGCTCCGCTTCCCCGATGTGGTTTTCCCATGTATTGTGTAGGCCGTCATCACCTTCCATACTGTCCCACGCGACAAACCTAACACAGTAGCTGCTGCGGTCACACTCACTCCACATAACCGCGCACCAACAATTTGCCTCTTTGAAAATCTGAGAGGTCTCCCATTTTACACTACCTCCATCTGCTGCAGCCACTGGACACGGCTGTTCCACTGCGCCTGACGTAGTATGGAGTCCGACCTAATACACAACCACCAGCGGTCCGGCGATGCAGGCGCCACGACACCACTGCCAACCAATACACCTGTCGTGTTGCCAACTACAAGTGTTTCCATTTTTCTGATCACAATCTGTATATCCTTCAAATTAAACAGAAAAACACTGTCAACGTTTAACACTGGACTGGACCGCTTCCGACCCGATTTACTCGATCCGAGCTGGCCCGATTGGCCCGACCCGAGATGACCTCACTGACAACCGACCCGAGTGACCTGACCTTACAATCTAACGAGTTTGAGAGAACTAGAACCTTACAAAGCTGCCGTCAGAAAAAAATGCTGGCCAATTCGTATGCATAAACCATTGTTTCGGCTTTTTTATTTGTAGTATAATTATCCTCCTCCTCCTCATCATCAGTGTTCTGCCATTAATGACAGGACAGTTTCGTGAACTAGGTGAGAAGCTTCCATTTTTACGATTTCCCGCTAATATCTTCCTCGCAACCCAACATATTGTTACACCTCCTTATTACAATCTATCAATTGCACCCTTCCTACACGCTCTCCTGATATCACCCCCTTTACTACATCTCTCAGAATGCAATCCCTTAACAAGATCGAAACTTGTGATTCGTCCATTTTTTCGCTTCCTTATATCGTCCATGCTCTCGTCTCTTGCCTTTTTTCTACATTTCCTAACTCGTTTTCCTCTCTACCCTGCTAACCTTCTTTATTTTCTTCCACATCCAAATTTCCAAAGTTAAAATTGAGGCAATCAACTTCGAAAGAGAAATCACTACCGCAGCAATGATAATAATAATAATAATAATAATAATAATAATAATAATAATAATAATAATAATAATAATAATTTGAAGGTGACCAGGAAAGTTCTGTCTCTTTTTGTGGAGATCTGGGTTCAATTGGCCCTCACACCGTGAGTTGAATGCGAATGGAGATAAGGCGAAGGTCAGAGGTTATACGAAACGAGAGGAGACAGAATTTTCATGAATGGGTACGAGATGAGACAGAGCTCTTTCAATAGAAACATATGCACTTTTCGAGACGAGACTACACGCCTTTACGACACATTTTCGAGACGAGAATGCCCAAACCTGGTCTCGTGAGCGACACTAATATGTATATCCAAATACACCGTGAACGTGCGTAAGGACAGAGCGAACATGGGACCTTCACAGAGCGTTATAACGGCTTGTTAGCTGTACGAGTTCAAATTGCTGCTCCGCGGGGCGGAAGATATGACGGGCCTTTGGTGAGGGTGTCGTCACTACGCGGAGAGTGCAGCGGTAGGACGGTTTAAGGACAGTGACGAAACACTCGAAGACGCTCCACGTGCCGGAAGACAAACAGATGTTCAAAATAAAGATCTTCAGGCAGCAATTAAGGCGAAGGCAGACATGTGAGGAACTGGTACTACAATTCAGTATGAGTGGAGAAACCATTCTGCACCACCAACATCAAGTTGGGAAGCACTGCAAGTTGGGTTGATGGGTTCTACATGATTTGACTTGGGGCCAGAAAGCAACGCGAGCAGACACCTGTGTTTCTTTGGTGTCTCGTCTGAGGAAGGAGCAATTTCTGGAGAGGGTGTTGACATCTGATGGGAAGCGGGTCCTGTACGAAGCTCCACGGCGCCGTCATCGTTGGTTAGCATCCCATGAACCGGTTCAAAAACAGCCCAAGCCAGCACTACACCAGAATAAGGATCTCCTGTGCATTTGTTGGACTGCTCGCGGCATCGTCCATCGGGAACTGCTACCAGCTGGTCAGATCATCAATGCGACTGTATATGTCAATCTCTGGATTCAGTACTTCTGAATCGCAATGGGGTCCTCCAGTTACGAGGCAATGCTAAGTCCCACGTGGCTAAGATGACCCAGGACACCATTCTACGCCGATGCGAAACACTATTGGATCCGCCGTACTCCACGGACATTGTACCATCCGATTATCACTTGTTCCATTCTTTGGACAATCACCTTAGAGAACGCCAGTTAAAATCGTTAGTAGGGATTCAATATTAAGTTGATACCTTTTTCACTTCCGACCCACCAAGTTCGAATGCGATGGAATCCATAGCTTTCCAGAACGTTGGTAGAAGGTCGTCGAGGCTGATGGAGACTATTTTTGATATTCCAGGTACGTCTTAGGTTACATATCAATGTTCGAAGGTGTTGGTGAAAAGGCGAGGGAACTTGCTTGGTCACTCATAAAGTAATAATAATAATAATAATAATAATAATAATAATAATAATAATAATAATAATAATAATAATAATAATAATAATAATAATAATAATAATAATAATAATAATAATAATAATAATAATAATAATAATAATAATAATGTGTCCTGCCCAAAGGCAGATGTTTGTCCGAAAGATCCATGGTTATTGATTCCAGCTCGTACCAAGTAAGTTTTCTGGTGGATAAATACCGTGGGCATGGGTTTTCTCGGTGTTCTCCCAGATGTTTGTGGAGGGCTACCACTTAGATAGCCCCCACTTCGTTTTCGTTCTGGCGGTTCCCCTAATTGTGTACAGACGAAAATTTGGCACGCACATTTCTGTAAAACGATGTACAAACGATTGAGATAATTTGTAATTGAATTGGGCGTGGTGAGGGGCTACCATTCAGGGGAACTCCCTTGAGAGGAATCACTCTACTTATTTATTGCAAAAAGCAGAATTAAAAAATTCGCAATCGTCCAAAGTTGTGTGAAGTAACAGCCGCTCGTATGTACATATTAATATCGATAAGTTCCACTACGCGATCACATTAATACTTCATATACCCTCGACACACACACTCACACTAGCATAGGTACACACGAAAGTATACCTGGTAGTACCCACACGCTTACGCCGGAAAGTAGAAACACACACACAGACAGACAGACAGAGAGAGAGAGAGAGAGAGAGAGAGAGAGAGAAAATTTTGTTTCACCTTTATACTGATTGCACCATTCCTCACAAAATCAATTAAAATAGAAAAAGGAAAAAAAGTTGTAAATAAAACTTTCAAACATTGGTACCACTGCTGCGTGTAACACATGAAATTGTTCCATAATGATTGATTCGTGATATGATGTATATGGGTTTCTTAATGGTAGTATAACAAAATGCCTTCAAATTGACCACAAAATAAAAAGTGAAATTTATTCTCAAATTTTGTAAAATCGATGTCGGTGGGCATTATGGGAACAGCCTACAATTATAATATATGCAAGTAAATATTAATATACTTCACGTTTTCCAGTGGGTGCAAGAAAGCTTCGAATAGTATTTGATGTCATTATCATTAGCTGATGTAAATATATGCTCGTATATATATTTTAGATGTAGTGATCCTAAGAAAAATATTATTCTGTAGCTACAGATCAACAGTAAGCCAGTTTGTAGAGTATTTGTAAGAATTCGAGTGGTTTGGCCCTGCTTGTCACCCTCTCTTGTGTTTTCCATTACTTTCCTTTGTGCCGCTAGATGAACATTAGGATGTTATCTATGTTTAATGGTGTCGGCCGCTACTGCAGTTAATTGCTACAACTTTATTATATATATATTCATTTGATAACTTTCAAAACGTAATCTAAATAATTGATAATATGGTAAAAATCATACCTTTGTAAGGTGATTGAGTAATATTATATTCCTTAACCCTTTCTACTCTTTTCATATTCACTTTTCGTAATCACTTTTCTTCCACCCAATTAGACCAATTTAAGACGACATTAAAAATTATTTCACGCCTTCTTCTACCATGTTTTGTAGCACCTTTTCCATTGCACGTGACTAAATATTACTCCTGGTCCTAGTATCAATCGGCAAAGGTATATATACGCTGCTGAAGTGGTCTGCTATGAATTTTACTGGCCGCAGCCATATTGGGTACAAACAAACTGTTGTCAAGGTAGTTGCTAAGGCAGTTTCAATGGCGTCGTATGTAGTACCTAGGAGCCTTGTGAAATAAACTTAAAATTATGATAAATTTTTTCACGAATAGCAATTAATTTATTTACTCTATGCGTATAGGAAGCCTATATTTATCATAATATGAAAGAAAATTACTCAACATTTTAACTACTGTGATAGCTAATAAGTTGCTGGCGTGAGTGACCAGCCTAAGCATGTATATGAGGACCCTTTAATAATTATTTTAGATTGAGATTAATTAAAATTATGGAAAATTGTTATGCTATACACTTTTGTCATATTGTTTGTTTATATTCAGTGAAAACGTTTAGTATGAAAGGAACTTGTTTTTTTTAATTAATGATTAGATATTCGGAGTAAAGGGATAATTACAGCGCTAGAATAACCAATCCATTGTAAAACATACGATTACCAATACTTGATGTCAGAAACTTAGCATCTCTTTATGGAAATAATTTCCTAATTTATTTTTCCTTTAGTTTTGTTAGCGAGTGTTCATTCCCTGCTTTGAACTGGTAAAGTTGAAAGGTGCCACCAGAAATGATTATTTAAAAGGTATAATTCTCTAACTATCCTATCTAATGTCCTATTGTTAACTGAATTATTTTCTTTGCGTCTGCCACGAACTGCGTAAAGATTTGTAACATGCTAGTGTTTCTTTCAGAATAAATGTTCCGGGGGGGCATACTTAGTAGTACTGGGGTCACTCCTTGTACTATTTTATTTATTATTATATTATAGACGTATTAGTTCGGACTCCTCCGGGGGGGACTTTCAGAGCTCCGGGGGAGCAGTGCCCCCCACAAATATATCTGAAAGAAACACTGATACACATGTATTAAAACGTATAAGGAAAACACGTATATACCAACTTACTCTGGGTGGTCACTTTACGTAACACTACATCTATGATTATTCAGGGCAGTTGAAGCTCGAGCGCATGTAAGGATGCATCTGTAGGGAGCAGGCGGATCAGTGAAGTTCGGTATGCGTGGAAAGAAAGACAGGTACATAGAGCGTACACCAGCCTGGGCTAGTAATCACTACAAGTGGATTTCAGTTTCTTAGTATCCATGACACTTTTTTAACGCTGTTTCTATGTTCTCCCTCTACATAAATACTTTTGTTGCACGGAACTATTTTCGTACATTAATTTTCGAAAAATAATCCCATATTCGTCATGCCTAATTAGTGTAGATCGATAGGATGGAAGAATTATAGTTTGTCAAACGAAATGAGACAAATTAACAAGTCCGGTGTAAAATTTCCTATATTGCCTGTAATATTTTCTGACCAACATTCATGTGCGGTAAGATACGGTTAGATTAGCTTGTACTTATTTAAATGTGGTTGTCTTACATATATGTGTAACGCCGATTTACCAATTTTAAAATCATTCATTGCCTGCAAATCTCAATTGTTTCAAATTTGTATACCTATATGTTACCACAAGTGTAAAATCATTATCAAACTTGCGCTATTGACGGTTCACACTCCATGCTGGGGCAGGCACTGTTCGAAGATTATAGTATGTTTTTTTAAACATGTAATTCAGTTATAAGTACTAAGAAACGATATTAGTGTTCTGAACATTAATATATATTAAACAGTTAGCGAAATTAGCCTAAAAATGTCACAAATAAACAAACAAGAAAAGACAGAGCAAGGGTGCTTTTGGTTTAAAACAGTTTTAATTTCTTTGTGACAGAATATGCAAGGGGAGAAAGTGTCCTTCAAAAAGATTGAGATAATCGACTGTTCGCCCAATCGTTTGTTGCATAGTGTGGCTTTGTTATTGTTCCTCTTTAATATATTGTATAGTACAATATTTCTAATTTCATTTTTGTTAAAACGAAAAAAATGCATGTATCTCAAACTATTATGGTTATATCCGAACGCGAAGCAAATCATTTTCAGAGGCGAGTACGTAAACTTCTTTATATAGCCCGCTCAAAGCTGTTTGTTTTCAACCAGCTACCTAAGCAGGAAGCGGAAATGACGTTTTCTTCACCAGCGTATTGGAAACATCACTTGGGAGTAACAATTGTCGATATGTTGTGTGAATCCTTATAGAACTGGATTTGAAAATATGTTCGGCACAGATCAGTTTTAGCATACTCAGTCTTACCTGTAAGCCCGTGAGACATTCTTCTAAATTCGGAAATATATACACAGAATTTACTACAAGGTTATTAGCTTTTATATAATTACCAACTATCCGGTGAGTATTATTTTCATCTTTTTACAAGAAAATGACTACTGGCATAGCTGAAGTGGTCAACTTCAACTAATATACCCGCATTTATTAATTATTGAAATTGCTTGTGAATGATCTCCTTATTTTCGGAATCGGGTATCTCTAAACGGCTTATTGTCCCTCAAGTACCATTTATCTACAAAGTTCCTAACACTCTGTATGTGATTACATCTTGATACTTAGATTTCAAGAAATCAATAAAACCAAATACTTTCCGTTCGTTGAATCTCCAGGACCCCGTATTATCTTTTCGGTTTTTCAACTGCCTACAATTTGAGTTTTCCACCTCTGTGTGATCAACCCAAATCACCTTGATTTTCATTAGAAATAAAAGTTATGTTTCTCTGAAACATTTTATGAAAGTTTTCTTCAGGTTCGACATCAATATCAGGTACCTCAACCCCACTATTGTTGACACAAGAAGGACAGGCATCATTCCTTCCATTATTTTCTAGTCGAATCCTAAAGTCTGAGTGGCAGTCCACCAAGTTATATATGGAAATTTCACTCGTACCTGTTGAAATCACATTCATATAATCCTTTACAATCTACCCTTTAGGTTAAATTCACGCAATTCTTTAAGGGACATGTCTGTAAGGGACAGAGGCGAACAGTCGATTATCTCAATCTTTTTGAAGGACACTTTCTCCCCTTGCATATTCTGTCACAAAGAAATTAAAACTGTTTTAAACCAAAAGCACCCTTGCTCTGTCTTTTCTTGTTTGTTTATTTGTGACATTTTTAGGCTAATTTCGCTAACTGTTTAATATATATTAATGTTCAGAACACTAATATCGTTTCTTAGTACTTATAACTGAATTACATGTTTAAAAAAACATACTATAATCTTCGAACAGTGCCTGCCCCAGCATGGAGTGTGAACCGTCAATAGCTCAAGTTTGATAATGATTTTACACTTATGGTAACATATAGGTATACAAATTTGAAACAATTGAGATTTGCAGGCAATGAATGATTTTAAAATTGGTAAATCGGCGTTACACATATATGTAAGACAACCACATTTAAATAAGTACAAGCTAATCTAACCGTATCTTACCGCACATGAATGTTGGTCAGAAAATATTACAGGCAATATAGGAAACTTTACACCGGACTTGTTAATTTGTCTCATTTCGTTTGACAAACTATAATTCTTCCATCCTATCGATCTACACTAATTAGGCATGACGAATATGGGATTATTTTTCGAAAATTAATGTACGAAAATAGTTCCGTGCAACAAAAGTATTTATGTAGAGGGAGAACATAGAAACAGCGTTAAAAAAGTGTCATGGATACTAAGAAACTGAAATCCACTTGTAGTGATTACTAGCCCAGGCTGGTGTACGCGCTATGTATCTGTCTTTCTTTCCACGCATACCGAACTTCACTGATCCGCCTGCTCCCTACAGATGCATCCTTACATGCGCTCGAGCTTCAACTGCCCTGAATAATCATAGATGTAGTGTTACGTAAAGTGACCACCCAGCGTAAGTTGGTATATACGTGTTTTCCTTATACGTTTTAATACATGTGTATCAGTGTTTCTTTCAGATATATTTGTGGGGGGCACTGCTCCCCCGGAGCTCTGAAAGTCCCCCCCGGAGGAGTCCGAACTAATACGTCTATAATATAATAATAAATAAAATAGTACAAGGAGTGACCCCAGTACTACTAAGTATGCCCCCCCGGAACATTTATTCTGAAAGAAACACTAGCATGTTACAAATCTTTACGCAGTTCGTGGCAGACGCAAAGAAAATAATTCAGTTAACAATAGGACATTAGATAGGATAGTTAGAGAATTATACCTTTTAAATAATCATTTCTGGTGGCACCTTTCAACTTTACCAGTTCAAAGCAGGGAATGAACACTCGCTAACAAAACTAAAGGAAAAATAAATTAGGAAATTATTTCCATAAAGAGATGCTAAGTTTCTGACATCAAGTATTGGTAATCGTATGTTTTACAATGGATTGGTTATTCTAGCGCTGTAATTATCCCTTTACTCCGAATATCTAATCATTAATTAAAAAAAAACAAGTTCCTTTCATACTAAACGTTTTCACTGAATATAAACAAACAATATGACAAAAGTGTATAGCATAACAATTTTCCATAATTTTAATTAATCTCAATCTAAAATAATTATTACAGGGTCCTCATATACATGCTTAGGCTGGTCACTCACGCCAGCAACTTATTAGCTATCACAGTAGTTAAAATGTTGAGTAATTTTCTTTCATATTATGATAAATATAGGCTTCCTATACGCATAGAGTAAATAAATTAATTGCTATTCGTGAAAAAATTATCATAATTTTAAGTTTATTTCACAAGGCTCCCAGGTACTACATACGACACCATTGAAACTGCCTTAGCAACTACCTTGACAACAGTTTGTTTGTACCCAATATGGCTGCGGCCAGTAAAATTCATAGCAGACCACTTCAGCAGCGTATATATACCTTTGCCGATTGATACTAGGACCAGGAGTAATATTTAGTCACGTGCAATGGAAAAGGTGCTACAAAACATGGTAGAAGAAGGCGTGAAATAATTTTTAATGTCGTTTTAAATTGCTCTAATTGGGTGGAAGAAAAGTTATTACGAAAAGTGATTATGAAAAGAGTAGAAAGGGTTAAGGAATATAATATTACTCAATCACCTTACAAAGGTATGATTTTTACCATATTATCAATTATTTAGATTAGGTTTTGAACGTTATCAAATGAAAATATATATAATAAAGTTGTAGCAATTAACTGCAGTAGCGGCCGACACCATTAAACATAGATAACATCCTAATGTTCATCTAGCGGCACAAAGGAAAGTAATGGAAAACACAAGAGAGGGTGACAAGCAGGGCCAAACCACTCGAATTCTTACAAATACTCTACAAACTGGCTTACTGTTGATCTGTAGCTACAGAATAATATTTTTCTTAGGATCACTACATCTAAAATATATATACGAGCATATATTTACAACAGCTAATGATAATGACATCAAATACTATTCGAAGCTTTCTTGCACCCACTGGAAAACGTGAAGTATATTAATATTTACTTGCATATATTATAATTGTAGGCTTTTCCCATAATGCCCACCGACATCGATTTTACGAAATTTGAGAATAAATTTCACTTTTTATTTTGTGGTCAATTTGAAGGCATTTTGTTATACTACCATTAAGAAACCCATATACATCATATTACGAATCAATCATTATGGAACAATTTCATGTGTTACACGCAGCAGTGGTACCAATGTTTGAAAGTTTTATTTACAACTTTTTTTCCTTTTTCTATTTTAATTGATTTTGGAGGAATGGTGCAATCAGTATAAAGGTGAAACAAAATTTTCTCTCTCTCTCTCTCTCTCTCTCTCTCTCTCTGTCTGTCTGTCTGTGTGTGTGTTTCTACTTTCCGGCGTAAGCGTGTGGGTACTACCAGGTATACTTTCGTGTGTACCTATGCTAGTGTGAGTGTGTGTGTCGGGGGTATATGAAGTATTAATGTGATCGCGTAGTGGAACTTATCGATATTAATATGTACATACGAGCGGCTGTTACTTCACACGATAACTTTGGACGATTGCGAATTTTTATATTCTGCTTTTTGCAATAAATAAGTAGAGTGATTCCTCTCAAGGGAGTTCCCCTGAATGGTAGCCCCTCACCACGCCCAATTCAATTACAAATTATCTCAATCGTTTGTACATCGTTTTACAGAAATGTGCGTGCCAAATTTTCGTCTGTACACAATTAGGGGAACCGCCAGAACGAAAACAAAGTGGGGGCTATCTAAGTGGTAGCCCTCCACAAACATCTGGGAGAACACCGAGAAAACCCATGCCCACGGTATTTATCCACCAGAAAACTTACTTGGTACGAGCTGGAATCAATAACCATGGATTTTTGGGACAAACATCTGCCTTTGGGCAGGACACATTATTATTATTATTATTATTATTATTATTATTATTATTATTATTATTATTATTATTATTATTATTATTATTATTATTATTATTATTATTACTTTATGAGTGACCAAGAAAGTTCCCCCACCTTTTCACCAACACCTTCGAACATTGATATGTAACCTAAGACGTACCTGGAATATCAAAAATAGTCTCCATCAGCCTCGACGACCTTCTGCCAACGTTCTGGAAAGCTATGGATTCCATCGCATTCGAACTTGGTGGGTCGGAAGTGAAAAAGGTATCAAGTTAATATTGAACCTTTACTAACGATTTGAACTGGCGATCTCTAAGGTGATTGTCCAAAGAATGGAACAAGTGATAATCGGATGGTACAATGTCCGTGGAGTACGGCGGATCCAATAGTGTTTCGCATCGGCGTAGAATGGTGTCCTGGGTCATCTTAGCCACGTGGGACTTAGCATTGCCTCGTAACTGGAGGACCCCATTGCGATTCAGAAGTACTGAATCCAGAGATTGACATATACAGTCGCATTGATGATCTGACCAGCTGGTAGCAGTTCCCGATGGACGATGCCGCGAGCAGTCCAACAAATGCACAGGAGATCCTTATTCTGGTGTAGTGCTGGCTTGGGCTGTTTTTGAACCGGTTCATGGGATGCTAACCAACGATGACGGCGCCGTGGAGCTTCGTACAGGACCCGCTTCCCATCAGATGTCAACACCCTCTCCAGAAATTGCTCCTTCCTCAGACGAGACACCAAAGAAACACAGGTGTCTGCTCGCGTTGCTTTCTGGCCCCAAGTCAAATCATGAAGAACCCATCAACCCAACTTGCAGTGCTTCCCAACTTGATGTTGGTGGTGCAGAATGGTTTCTCCACTCATACTGAATTGTAGTACCAGTTCCTCACATGTCTGCCTTCGCCTTAATTGCTGCCTGAAGATCTTTATTTTGAACATCTGTTTGTCTTCCGGCACGTGGAGCGTCTTCGAGTGTTTCGTCACTGTCCTTAAACCGTCCTACCGCTGCACTCTCCGCGTAGTGACGACACCCTCACCAAAGGCCCGTCATATCTTCCGCCCCGCGGAGCAGCAATTTGAACTCGTACAGCTAACAAGCCGTTATAACGCTCTGTGAAGGTCCCATGTTCGCTCTGTCCACACGCACGTTCACGGTGTATTTGGATATACATATTAGTGTCGCTCACGAGACCAGGTTTGGGCATTCTCGTCTCGAAAATGTGTCGTAAAGGCGTGTAGTCTCGTCTCGAAAAGTGCATATGTTTCTATTGAAAGAGCTCTGTCTCATCTCGTACCCATTCATGAAAATTCTGTCTCCTCTCGTTTCGTATAACCTCTGACCTTCGCCTTATCTCCATTCGCATTCAACTCACGGTGTGAGGGCCAATTGAACCCAGATCTCCACAAAAAGAGACAGAACTTTCCTGATCACCTTCAAATTATTATTATTATTATTATTATTATTATTATTATTATTATTATTATTATTATTATTATTATTATTATTATTATTATTATCATTGCTGCGGTAGTGATTTCTCTTTCGAAGTTGATTGCCTCAATTTTAACTTTGGAAATTTGGATGTGGAAGAAAATAAAGAAGGTTAGCAGGGTAGAGAGGAAAACGAGTTAGGAAATGCAGAAAAAAGGCAAGAGACGAGAGCATGGACGATATAAGGAAGCGAAAAAATGGACGAATCACAAGTTTCGATCTTGCTAAGGTATTGCATTCTGAGAGATGTAGTAAAGGGGGTGATATCAGGAGAGCGTGTAGGAAGGGTGCAATTGATAGATTGTAATAAGGAGGTGTAACAATATGTTGGGTTGCGAGGAAGATATTAGCGGGAAATCGTAAAAATGGAAGCTTCTCACCTAGTTCACGAAACTGTCCTGTCATTAATGGCAGAACACTGATGATGAGGAGGAGGAGGATAATTATACTACAAATAAAAAAGCCGAAACAATGGTTTATGCATACGAATTGGCCAGCATTTTTTTCTGACGGCAGCTTTGTAAGGTTCTAGTTCTCTCAAACTGGTTAGATTGTAAGGTCAGGTCACTCGGGTCGGTTGTCAGTGAGGTCATCTCGGGTCGGGCCAATCGGGCCAGCTCGGATCGAGTAAATCGGGTCGGACTTTCGGGTCGGGTCCCGGTCGGGTCGGGTCGATCTTCAACACATATAATTTCCAAGAAAATTACTATATATCACGGTTTATACCTCATTGGACTTAAAATAAAGCATACTTTCAACGACGTGTACACCATGTCGCCGTTTTTGTATGAGGGAATTCCTAGAGGGATTTTATGGGAATTTGATGGAGTGTAGATTCCTGTGTGTATGTGTGTGTGATACCTTACAGGATACAAGATGCCGGGGAAGTGTATAAATAAACCGGACAATTTCTGTTATGTAGATATGTGGGGATCTGACATTTAAATCGCAACGTCGATGTTTTACTCCACTTGTGATTAAGTGTTATCAGTTATATTTTGGTTGCTGTGTAGGAGACGAAGATAATTATTTCGTTTCTCACTACATTTGTTGTACTTGCGTAAAACGTCTCACTGGGTGGGCAAATGGTGAACGAAACATGAACTTCGCAGTACCGATGATCTGGAGGGATTCAAAAGATCATTTTTCAGACTGCTACTTTTGTATGACACAGATAAAGAAATAAACAGTAAATCTAACCACACAGTACAGTACCCTAATTTGCCATCAGCAATTAGGCCAGTTCCACACAGTGCAGAATTACTTGTACCAGTACCTCCTCCTCATCTTACGGTAAATGAGGATTACGTGCTTGAGGCAACTACTGAAGTTCCAAATGAAGAAGATGATCCTACTTATGTAGGAAGCACATCTACATTGGATCCCCATCTGATAACTCATGGTGAACTAATTGACTTCGTACGGGATTTAAAACTCTCCAAGATACAGACAGAACTTCTTGCTTCTAGACTTAAAGGCTGGGATCTGCTCCATCGTGACACTAAAGTGTGTATTTTTCGAAATATTCATACAGAGTTTCAAAACTACTATTCTCAGGAGAATGGTTTAGTGTATTGTAATAATGTCTGTGCAGTGATCGATACACTTGGACATGCACATATAAGTACAGAGTGGAGATTATTTATTGACCCTTCCAAAACTAGTTTTAAGGCTCTCCTTTTGAACAGTGGCTACAAATTTGGCTTATGCAACTATTATGAAGGAAACCTATGAGAACATCGAAAAAGTGTTAGAAAGAAGAAAAGAGTGGGGCAAGAAGTAAAGTCTAATCTGAATGAGACATTGCAGAGAGGCATAAGTTCTGAACACGAATACTGCACTGTGTAAATAAAGGACGACACCGAAAGAAAAAGCAAGAAACAGATTCTAAACGGAGAAAAAAGAGTTAAAATTGTCGAAGTGAGAACATAAAATACGAATACCAACACATACGCCGACTATTAATAAACGTTCAATCATATGAAAATGTTCAAACTGGCGGCCCTTCAAATTCTTAATAAGTTCAAATGGAACCTAATTTCGACCATAAATAGGTATTCACAACGTTTGAGTTACTTTTCCTCTTTAATGAAATATTTGTGTGCAGGGACTTATCCCCTTTTACTGAAATATTGTACCCGATCTATCACCTAAATTAGGTTCACATCCTTTCGCTACAGTCAGGCTTTTTTTCTTGTAGGGTAGGGATATTTTCCTATCGGAACAAGACGGTTGTTAGTGATGATATGAAGTTACACATTGAAAGTGAAGTAACTTGTATAACGCGTTATTTGAAAGAATAATATAATAGATTTGTTTTTCCTACCACAGAGAACTGTATATCTTATATTTCGATTTCGGGAGCGTGAACGGCGAGGAGTGTTATTTGATTTCCTTTAAGTAACACATTGCATTGCAAAAAGTGGTAGGCAACATTAGTGGTAAGTAAAATAATAATAATAATAATGATATTAATAATAATAATAATAATAATAATAATAATAATAATAATAATAATAATAATAGGTGCTGTTTGTACCAACGCAATATCTTCCTAATTTTTTCATCAAACATAATGATTGAAACGCCATACAAATTAACACAATCAAAATATTCACAATTGATTTAGAGAGAACGGGAAATTGTACAGTGATGGGAGCAACGTTGAAGAGTATGCACTCATAATACTCAGAAAAATAAACGATTTCAATGAATAAAGAACGAAGAGACATTGTCATATGGCCACGGCAAAGCCCTCTTTAGGCAAAATGTCGATAGCTTATATCGAGAGAACAGGAGGGGTTAGTGGAATCAGATCAACGTTTGACACCGTGGACCCATAAGATGCATCGAAAAATAATGAGGGGATGCGCCAGCCAGCCTTATTCATTTCCACATGATGATAGAAAATTATATTGTGTGAAATATACGCACAAGTTAGCTAGTAATATTTTAAAATTTATTATTATTATCAACAGCGTATTTTCATTACGTGTGCATGTTTTTACATGAAACGAAAGAGAAGACCCATTTCTCGTAGGAAGAATAAGAATAGACAGTTACTTTAACTGTTAAGAACGACGAAAAAGATGAAAGGAGTGACTACCTGTAGCGAAAAGAAACAATAGCTTTTCTCAAATAGATAAAAATCAAGCCAAAATAAATTTGAACTCGCATGGACGGCGCGAGAAGCCAGAGCTTTATCCATTTTTTTAACAGACTCACCGAACTTGTTTCAGTAAATTACTTATTGCTAATTTTATTTGCTTCACTCGTTTAACTTACTTTTTCTAATAACGACAGGGACAGGAACACAGATTATGACAGTAAAAATCACAAAGGCTCACACACCGGGAAACGAACCGGAGACCCCGTACGCCAAAGGCACACGTGCTAGTCACTAGACCAGCGGGGAGGGCACCATCCACCCATTGTGTCGTTAGGGATTACGACCACTGTATTAACAGCTATCACTCCCGAGTGTTGTATACTATGATAACATGTTCCTTCTTTGCTGGAACAGTTAAACCTACATGCTATGCTATGTACGAGCTATTTAGACCTACATGCTCTTCATATAGTGCAATGAAAGGGTCATGCTGGGAGTAAGAAAAAGAACATTCCTTGGACAAAACGGAAAATATTGGCATCAGGAATATTTATCTACGAGGCATGCGCAGTAATATAATTCAGAATAGTTTCTGTTTAGTTCAGCGAACGAAGAAAGGGGTATTGAAAGCAAACATGTCGCGTCAACGAGATCGACCAGAGTTGAAAGATGCGGAAGCAGACGTGTAGTGATACAACAACTTTGGTGAAATTATTAATTCGTTCTGTATCCTGTAGTAGATCGTATCACAAATTTACGAGAGAGCAGAGACAGACTACTAACCTTATCATATAGAAAGCTTTACTAACCCGATCATATGGACACAAATGGATGTAACTGTGAGTACTATAACTTGGATTTAACTTAAACTTGGATAAAGCCGGTTAGATATTCAGTGGTTTGCACAATAAAATTCTTCATACCTCAGCTTCCAGTTGCTAGATACATGGAATTTCTGAATAGATACTGAAACCTGCTGTCCCATTTTAATATATGACGTATTAAAGGATACAAAATGCTTTGCATTACTTCTTTGTTTGTAGAAAGCTATTAGTTTAGTGTTCTGTAAGGTTGTGTGTAAACTAGAGATGGCAAATTCCGGAATTTGTACTTCCCGGACTCCCGAAAGTAAAACCAGACAAATTCCCGAATTCTTAAAAATTCGATTTTGAAATAATTCCGGATTTCGAAAAAATCTGGAATTTAGAAATTTCTCATTTCCTAAACATTCCGGTATTCGAAAAAAATCGGATTTTTCCGAATTTCTGGATTTTTCAGAATTTCGGAATTTTCTAAACTCCGGATTATTTCCGAGTTACGAAATTTTTCTGAATTCCGGAATTTAACTGAATTCCATCCCAGACAGCACAATGCACGTACAGAACTTGTATAGTACATGTACAATTGCACAGATGCAACATGTGCATCATGTGTATAAATGCACGCCTGTACATATGATGCACATATACATCAAAGGTCCTATTGAACATCTTCACGTATTCAATGTTCACAGGACATGTTCAATGAACACGTACAACTCCTGCACAAGTGCTTTACACCTACCGCGCAAGTGATTTACATGTAGTACATAGATAATTTACAAGTAGCACATATTCGATTTACATGTAGTCCACAGGTGATTTGCATGTAGGACAGAGATGATTTACACGTAGCACACTGGTGATTTACGTGTAGGACAGGGAGATTTACACGTAACACACAGGTTATTTCCATGCAGTACCCAGATGATTTACATGTAGGACAGAGGTCAGTTACACGTAGCACATATGTTATTTACACGCAGTACCAGATTATTTACATGTAGGATTTACCAGATTTCCTCGTAGTGCAGAGGTGATGTAAAAAACATATTCGAAATGCAACGAAGAAATGAGTTTATATATTTGGCGCCTAATGTAGTAACATCATATATAAGACCATTTTTTTAACTGACTTTCATTCCCATCTATCGATGGGCGGGCCGTAGAAGGTTACGCCTTCTCTTCGGCCAGTGGTTTAGATTAATAATTGTTAAGTACTGTTGAGATGATAGTCAGGTTTCAATAAGATGTTGGAAAACTTAAGTTAAAAATGTCAAATTTGATGCGCCTAAGAAAGGAATGGTAAGCTTAGGCTAAAAGTCGCGGCCCATGTGCTCGGATCTTTATCGATAGAGATGTGGATGGGTTTGGTATATATTGCGCTCCGGGTTGTAGTCAGGTGAATTTGTAGCTCTTTCGTAAATGGCGAGGAGGTGGTCTAGAGGAGGATATCCAGAACGTGGGAGAGCAGGAGTCTGGTCAAAGAGATCGGCGATTGTAAGATGAGATGTAGCTATATGATGTGTGATATAGCGGGTTCGGAGGGTATATAGATGGTCCAAAATAGGGGGCATGGTGGTATTTTGATAGAGGTGAGCGTTTGGGGTTTGGTATGAGAGAGAGTAGGCGATGCGTAAAGCCTTGTGCTCGAGAAGTTGAAGACGGTCATAAAAGTGTGGTGGTGCTGAAAACCACGCTAGATTGCCGTATGTCATAGCTGGACGGACAAATACTTTATAGGTGTAAAGTAACACTTCGGCGCTTAGGCCCCAAGTTGTTCCTTTCAAGTTACGTAATAGGTTTAGACGTTGGCGGATGTTTTTCTCGAGAGCGGCTAACTGTGTGCGCCATGTTAGATGTTTATCAAAATACACCCCAAGATATTTAACGCTGTTTTGAAGTGGAATCGCTGAGCCGAGTACCGTAATATGGAGGCGTTCAGGATTTCCGGGGAGGCAGTATTTATGTTTCCTGCGAGCAAAGAGCGTCATTTGTGTTTCAAGTGGGTTCAGTTTTAGTTTCCAACGTAAGAACCATGAGATTAAAGTGTCTATTGCTCTTTGTAGGTGAACATTGATGAGGTCTACAAAGGAGCCGAGAGCAAGATAGGCAGTATCATCGGCAAGCTGTAGGGCATAGATTGGAGGTGACGGTATAACACCAAAGACATCACCTTCAAAATAAATCGCAAGTTACTAATAATACCCAGTGAGAATTTTACTTTTGGAGTTCATTATTTGCAACGAGTAAAGCTTTAGGTAAGGAAATAACACAACATGTGCTGTAATCGATCTCGAATATAATTTCGTAAACCTATGAACTGTCATAGAGTAGTTACATCAGTACAGTGCTGACACCTGTTGATCTTGTGTCCTAACTCAGCGGACGTTATGGAGTTTTTACAATCATTTAGCTGTTATTCGCCAAAAAGTCTTTATAACACCGCCTGAAGGAAAAACGATACCACCAAGAATGAAGGTTACTTTATACTGTTGATAAGAATGATACTAAAAATATGAAAGTAAAAGTATACACTTGCACGGTATTATGGATGTATCACACACATGTGCACTAGCCGTGCAAATGCACATGTGCATACAACGGCGTAAGCACGGGTGATTTATATGTGCTTCATCTACGCAAATGCACATATGCACATTACGGCTACGGCACGGGTTATATAAATGCGTTCTTCATCCATGTAAGTGCACATGTGCACACAACGGCTTAAGCACGTGTTTTGTACCAAATTTCACAGAAGTAAATCCCCACGCTGAGCGGGTTTGCATATCCAGGCTCCTAACTATGAAAATATTTACGATCACTCCAACCCCAATCATTTGACAGATTCAACCTGTTGTATAAAAGTTATTAGGACATAAAATTGAATGTAATTTATACGAAAAACCCTTTTATGCATAGCAAGATCTGTAACGTCCAAATATTCACCACAAACTTATAGTTGTATCGACATAAACAAAACAAAAGAGTGTGGAGCAGGAAACCACTTTACAACACAAAAGTCAAAAGAGGTCACTGAAGACATACGAACTGGTCGAGCGGTTTGGGTGACTAGTCTGTCAATCAGAAGTTTATGTGTTCAAACCCTGTAGAAAATATTCGTTTTGTTTTTTTCTTAAAAGTGTGTTCCCATTTTCATCAGAGGACTGAGAACATTTCTTTGAATAAATCTTTGGAAACTACTTTTCTCTCAAATTCGATTAGAAGCGAACATTATATGAATTGCTAATCTAAAATCCACAGCTGAGAACAAAATATTAAGTATGTTCAATATGTCATTATTATCATTTGATTTGTAATTAAAAAGTAATTATAAGCATTGACGATTTCAGAAGATTCTCCCCGGTAATGGTCAAGATATGAATGAGAAAAAACTGATAAAACATTATTAGTCTACTTTGAGCATGATCGAAAATAACTTATAGCCACGAAGGGGAAATTTATGTCGACAGGGTCTCAAATTCTCCGACGGGTCATGACCTGAAATTATCATTGTTTGAAAGGTTTCCTTAACAAATAGAATATTATATTTATTTCTCCTTCTACGTTTTGAAATGGAAAAATCATAATTTTAAATAGAATTATAATACGATAAGCTAAAAGATTTATACAACTAATGAAGTAAATATCCTTGTGTGTTATCGATTTCTATTCGGATTAAAACTCGAATATTCGTTTGCATCACACTTTAAAGTAAATCCTCTCTCTATATAGTTCCTACTGGAAAGCATGTTTAACTCCAATTACTTAATCAATATTTTTAATAATATATTTTTATTGTAATACTCTTACTATTCAATGTTGTATGCACTTAATTTCCCAAAGCAAAACCTCACAAATGTATAATTGACTAGTAAATATTATCAAATAAATTATCATTTAGTTTACGTAAACATTGCATCGCCTGATTTGAAACTTCGTATTTTAAATAATAATAATAATAATAATAATAATAATAATAATAATAATAATAATAATAATAATAATAAAAATAATAATAATAATAGTAGTAGTAGTAGTAGTAATAAAATCATAGCCATATCTTTATCAGAATTTCAGGCTTAGTCAATAAATGAATTCAACATAGTCTTTAATCGAATCAGATAGAAATACGAAGAGGAACTTCGAGAACAGATAAAAGAAAAATGTTACTTTGGTGGGTTTGGATGTAACTTTTAAGAGTTAGTTTTTTTTCTTTTTTTTTGCAAATTACAGACAAATGCCTTGGACACTTTTTTCTTTTCTTTAAGTTAACTGATTCACCGAACGTATCTGACATATGAGTAACTTGTCTCTATTTTCTACTCGGTTATACACGTTTTACAATCTTTTCCATTAACCTTGAACGACAAGAACACGAACACAAAAACATCCACGTAGGTATGACAGTTAAAATTCCTAACCTCCCCCACGGGGAATCGAACCCGGGACCACATACACCTGAGGCACACGTGCTAGCCACTAGACCGGCGGGAAGAGCAAATAAAATGTACTTTGTAGTGTCTGAAGTTTATAGCTATTTCACCCTGTTGTAGTATGTTTATTGATTTTTTAATGTTTACCGTATTCGTTACTTTGAGGAATTATATATATTATTGATATAGGTTTTATTACATATTCGGCCATAAATATTATATAAATTATCAGAATTATTCATGATCTTCCATGGAAATTCACTGGTGCATGCGCAGTAGACAGACAGTGTAATTGGAAGATGAGTTCAACAGAGATTATAGGGCTATATTCCGCCGATTATATTTTATTTAATAACTATTTAGAAGAGATAACGAAAACGAGTCTACATAATGAAGATGGAATTTCCGTAGAAGATAGAATGGTGAGGTGTATACGGTTTGGGGTTGATATGGTTGTTGTTGTAGAATCTAAAAAGAAAATTAATAAGATGTAGAAAACTTGAGAAAGGCTTGTGAAGAATATGGGATGAAAATAAATGTTAGAAAGATAAAATCCATGGTGATTGAAACGAAGCGATCGGTGTGAAATATAGAAGTAGGAGCGGGAAAAAACAACAAGTGATTAGTTTTCGATATCTGAGTACTATTACTAGTGATGATTTGACATGCGAACGTGAAATAAAAGCAAGGATAGAAATGGCGAAAAGAGCCTTTAGGATGGAGAAAATAGTATTTTGAGGGGACCACGAATAGAGTTGTAAAGAAAAATACTCATAAAATTCTTCGTTTACTGTATTTTACTGTATTTATAGGACATAAACATGGACGAAACTGTAGAAACTCTTAAGAAGGAACTGTATCATGAGGGATGTGCTAGAGGGTATGGTGGCAGGGAAGAGAGGGAGAGGACGAATTAGACTATATAGAAACAGAATTAGGCTATTGGCGATATCAAAACAGAAAAATCGTATGTGAAGATGGAGAGGTTAACAGAAGATCGTGGAGCATGGCAGCTTCTCAGCTGCGGTAAGTGACCCGCTGGTAATGGCGGAATACTTCTGATATAATGATACTGATGATGCACAGTAGGAACAGAAATATCCACTTTACTGTCATTGCTAATACGAATCACAATGCAAATTTCTACAGGTTGTCAAAATACCTCGCTCTAAAAGCTGTAGAAAACTATCTGTTACTATGCGAGGGAAAATCATAGGTCGAGCAACAATTAGACAAATTGCCATTCAGATAGCTAGGGGTATAAGCTGTGACGAGAAAACAGTGAAGAAATTGATTTAGCGGTATGAAGAAGGTAGTGAATATTTCACATCTTGGCCAAGAAGTAGGAGACCAATAATAATAATAATAATAATAATAATAATAATAATAATAATAATAATAATAATAATAATAATAATAATAATAATAATAATAATAATAATAATAATCCCAGGAATTTATATTTATTTCCAGCAAAACTTTTGCATACCCTCCTAGTGCAATATGATGTTTTTGTAAAACGGCAATTATAAAATTGTCAAGCTGAATTTGAAAGTCATAATAAGTAGTGCTTTATTTACTTATTGCACAATTCTTTTATGCCAGTAGCTTTCGCCACCTTACTCGCTCTTCATGCTTACTCAGGAGGAAGCTGCAGGTCCCTAGGTTGGGAACTACTGCTTTCCACCAAGGAATTCAGACAGCCTGTTAGAAATTTTCGTTCTGACCAACATCAGAAAATTGTGTTCTTCTGTTTCTACTGCGCATGCACCAGTGAATTTCCATGGAAGATCATGAATAATTCTGATAATTTATATAATATTTATGGCCGAATATGTAATAAAACCTATATCAATAATATATATCATTCCTCAAAGTAACGAATACGGTAAACATTAAAAAATCAATAGACATACTACAACAGGGTGAAATAGCTATAAACTTCAGACACTACAAAATACATTTTATTTGTTCTTCCCGCTGGTCTAGTGGCTAGCACGTGTGCCTCAGGTGTATGTAGTCCCGGGTTCGATTCCCCGTGGGGGAAGTTAGGTATTTTAACTGTCATACCTACGTGGATGTTTTTGTGTTCGTGTTCTTGTCGTTCAAGGTTAATGGAAAAGATTGTAAAACGTGTATAACCGAGTAGAAAATAGAGACAAGTTACTCATATGTCAGATACGTTCGGTGAATCAGTTAACTTAAAGAAAAGAAAATAGTGTCCAAGGCATTTGTCTGTAATTGTAAAAAAAAAAAAAAAACTCTTAAAAGTTACATCCAAACCCACCAAAGTAACATTTTTCTTTTATCTGTTCTCGAAGTTCCTCTTCGTATTTCTATCTGATTCGATTAAATAGAGCTTCGAATAGAGACTATGTTGAATTCATTTATTGACTAAGCCTGAAATTCTGATAAAGATATGGCTATGATTTTATTACTACTACTACTATTATTATTATTATTATTATTATTATTATTATTATTATTATTATTATTATTATTATTATTATTATTATTATTATTATTATTTAAAATACGAAGTTTCAAATCAGGCGATGCAATGTTTACGTAAACTAAATGATAATTTATTTGATAATATTTACTAGTCAATTATACATTTGTGAGGTTTTGCTTTGGGAAATTAAGTGCATACAACATTGAATAGTAAGAGTATTACAATAAAAATATATTATTAAAAATATTGATTAAGTATTTGGAGTTAAACATGCTTTCCAGTAGGAACTATATAGAGAGAGGATTTACTTTAAAATGTGATGCAAACGAATATTCGAGTTTTAATCCGATTAGAAATCGATAACTTACACAAGGATATTTACTTCATTAGATGTATAAATCTTTATGCTTATCGTATTATAATTCTATTTAAAATTATGATTTTTCCATTTCAAAACGTAGAAGGAGAAATAAATATAATATTCTATTTGTTAAGGATACCTTTCAAACAGTGAAGATTTCAGGGTATGACCTGTCGGAGAATTTGAGATCCTGTCGACATAAATTTCCCCTTCGTGGCCATAAGTTATCTTCGATCATGCTCAAATGGACTAATAATGTTTTATCAGTTTTTTCTCATTCATATCTTGACCATTACCGGGGGAGAATCTTCTGAAATTGTCAATGCTTATAATTAGTTTTTCACTACAAATCAAATGATAATAATGACATATTGAACATACTTAATATTTTGTTCTCAGCTGTGGATGTTAGATTTGCAATTCATATAATGTTCGCTTCTAATCGAATTTGAGAGAAAAGTAGTTTCCAAAGATTTATTCAAAGAAATGTTCTCAGTCCTCTGATGAAAATAGGAACACACTTTTAAGAAAAAAAAACAAAACGAATATTTTCTACAGGGTTTGAACACATAAACTTCTGATTGACAGACTAGTCACCCAAACCGCTCGACCAGTTCGTATGAATTCAATGACCTCTTTTGACTTTTGTGTAAAGTGGTTTCCTGCTCCACACTTTTTTTTTATTTTGTTTGTTTGTTTATGTCGATACAACTATAAGTTTGTGGTGAATATTTGGACGTTAGAGGTCTTGCAATGCATAAAAGGGTTTTTCGTATAAATTACATTCAATTTTATGTCCTAATAACTTATATACAACAGGTTGAATCTGTGAAATGATTGGGGTTGGAGTGATCGTAAATATTTTCATAGTTAGGAGCCTGGATATGCAAACCCGCTCAGCGTGGGGATTTACTTATGTGAAATTTGGTACCAAATTTCACAAAATTAAATCCCCACGTTAAGCGGGTTTGCATATCCAGGCTCCTAACTATGAAAATATTTACGCTCACTCCAACCTCAATCATTTCACGAATTCAACCTGTTTTACGTATGTTATTAGGACATAATATCGATTGTGATTTCTTCTAAAAACACTTTTATACATTGCAAGAGCCAGGGACGTACGGAAGGGGGAAACACGGGGGTCCGGACCCCCCCCGAAATTTCGACTTTTTAAAAATTTAGCCTAATTTTAGGGGCAATTTTAGCAATTTTAATATAAAATAGCTACATATTTAGTTTGAACCCCCCCCCCGAAATAAATTCCTGGGTACGCTACTGGCAAGAGCTGTAACGTCCAAATATTTACTGAAAACTCATAGTCGTATCGGAATAAACAAAAGCGAGTATGGAACAGTAAACTGCTTTCACAAAAGGCAAAAGAGCATATGCAAAGGCATACAAAACGGTCGAGTGGTTTGGGTCGATACACTATCAATCACATGTTTGTGTGTTCAAACCCGGTAGCATGTTGTTTCTTTTTTTCAGTGTCTTCCTATTTTCATCCGGAGGCTGAGAATATTTCTTTGAGTAACTCATTGAAAACTTCTTTTGTTTCAAATTCGATTAGAACGGAACATTATATGAATTGCGAATCTTAAATCCATAGCTAAAAAATAATAATAATAATAATAAAAAAACTAAGTATACTCACTACTCCATTATCCTCTGATTTGTAACGAAAAACTATTTATAAACAGTGGTGACTTCAGAAAATTATCCTCGGGGGGAATTTCAATATGCGGGTGGAGGGCAAACATTGGTAGTCCACATTGAGCACGATCGAATATATGGTCCTGAAGGCGGAAATTTCTTAGCTCGAAAGGGGTCTCAAATTCTCCCTCAGATCACGTCCTGAAAGTATCATTGCTTAAAAGCTTTTCGTAACAAATATAATATTACACTTGTTTCTCGTTCTACATTTAGAATTGGTAAAATCATAACTTACAGAGGATTATAATAAAAGCATAAAAATTACAATACCAATCATGTATATATTATCCTGTAAGTTACCAACTTTGGGTCAGATTAAAACTCAAATATTTGTTTTCGGATTGCACTTAGAAGTAAGTCCTCTCTATATAATCCTGATTGGAAAACCATGTATAACTCTAATTAATTAATCAATATTTATACAAATATTTTTTTATTTTACTATTTTTACTATTCAATATTATATACACTTCATTTCCAAAATCAAAATCTCGAAAATGTATATTGTACGAGTGCAGATTCGGAAATAAATGATTATTTATCATATATATATTGGTCTCTATTCGAAATTCTATTTAATCGAATCCAACAAGAACACAGACAGAAACATTGAGAACAGGTGAAAAAAAGAGAGAAAAAGATGTTGTAACCGGCGGAGACTCGAGCTTAGTTCGAATAGTGCTTTATAAGCCGAACGCCTTAGACCACTCGGCTATGGTAACAACTCGCGATTGTAGCAAAGGCTTCGAGTAGTAGTTTCTATTACAGAATAACGTTTTCTATTGCCTAAAATTTAAACCTAATTTACTTTGATATAATATATCTATTAATTTGTTTCATGAACACGTTTTCGTTACTTTGATGAATGATGTATGTTGTTGATATAGATTCTATTACACGTTCTTTCGTAAATATTATAGAAAGTATCAGTGTTATTTATGATCTTTCATGGAAATTGACTGGCACATGCGCAGTACACAGAGAGTTCAATTGGAAGGCGAGGAAGGAAACGCTAACACACTGTTAGAATGTTTCCCTCACAAGCAGTAGTTCCCAACCGAGGGACGACGGGACGCGCTTCATCCTCCTGGGGTGGCGTGAAGGGTTTACGAAGTCCCTTCGTTGTGTTATATTTCTTGAATGATTATGCACAATATACAGTCACATCTTCTACACATTTGGAAGTAATAAATCGTAGTATAAATAAATCGTCCTCCACACACAGTGATTGTTGCTTTTCCAAGATTATAAACTGGAACACTTTTTATTTCAATAGAATATAAAAGTTTCCATGGGAGGGGTTACAACCCCCCGGGGTCTTTGATATGTCACCGCCTAAACTGTAACTTTCAAGTTAGAATCGAAAAATGGAGACATGTGACCTACTAAATATATTTTTAGTTCATTATACATTTTCATAAATAAAATATCCACAATTACAATGACAGTAAATGCTATGTAATTATTGTAAATGTTTGTACTTTCATTTTCCCTCTTTCTTCTCAACTGAGCTTGAAAAATGTAAAAATGGGAGGTTAAGAATTTCAAATATTACGTATATTATAATTAATAGAATCCGGCAGGATCACAAACAGAAACGTCAAGAAGAGGTAAAACCAAATTGTACTGTGGTGGGATTCGAACTACTCTTGAATGGTGCCTCAGAATCTCTAGCCGAATGCCCTAGTCCACTCGGCTAATGTCACAAGTTGAAAATATGGTAAGCGTGTTTCGTGTTCAATCTTTTGTTACAGTATGAAATTTATTTTGTGTTCTCTGAAGTTTAAGCCTATTTTGGCCTGATGTAATAGTCTGTTGAAATTGTTTTATGTTTACGGTATTCTTTACTTTGACGAATGATGTTGTTAATATAGGTTCTATTACGTATTCGTTCATAAATATTACAACAATTGTCAGGATTATTTATGATCTTTCATGAAAACTGACTGGTGCATGCGCAGTAGAAACAGAAAGATACACTTTACCGACATTTGTCATACACGCCAGAACGCAAATTTCTAACAGGTTCTGAAAATGCCTCGCTCTAAAGGTTGTGGAGAACTGTCTGTTGCTCTGAGAGGAGAAATCATAGGCCGAGCAAAAATGGGACAAACTGTGCCTTAGATTGCTGGAGATCTGGGATGTGACAAGAAAACGGTCAAGAAATGGGTTCAGCGATATGAAGAAGGTGGTGAATGGTTCAGGTCTCGGTCAAGAAGTGGAAGGCCAAAAGTGACAACTGCAGCTCAAGATCAAGCTTTAGTTACAGAAGTAATCAACAGACCTCTACGCCACACGTCAATCCTCTTGGACAAAGCCAGAGAATATAATTGTTCTCACGAAACAATAAGAAGAAGATTATTGGGGGCTGGTCTACACTGTTCAAGACCCGCTAGGAAGACTCTTCTGACTGAAACTCACAAGGCCAGACGAATTGAATGGGCACAGAATAACATCACCCAACCTCAGTCATATTGGGACTTAGTCATCTGGACCGACGAGAAGGTTTTCAAGTCTAACCAACAAGGCAGAGTTATATTGTATAGACCGCGCGGAACCAGGTATGCTGAACAAAATATTATCAGAACTTCTTGTTCAGGACGAATATCAGCACACTTTTGGGGATACATGACGGCTGCTGGTCCTGGAGATTTGGTTGCGGTGCCTGAGAGAATGAACAGCAGTGTTTACATTAATATCCTCGAAAATACGTTGTTACCGTCCTTAGATAGAAACTTCCCCGAACAGGAAGAATATATATTTATGCATGATAACAGTGCTGTTCACACTTCCCGGCAAACAAGAGAGTGGCTAAGTGAACATCCAGAGTTAATTTGTATTGAGTGGCCCCCTGTATCCCCAGATTTGAACCCAATTGAACATCTCTGGGCCTACATGGTGCAAGAATGGGAAGAGAGACCAAACGTTTCTTCAAAATCATGTTATGGAACTGTGGCAACATTTTCGTGACACACCGTCGTATTGCTCGAGACTTGTATCTAGTATCCCCTCCAGACTTCAAGAAGTTATTGACTGGAGGTGATTACACGAAGTACTAGTGTGTTATTTTTTGTGTAAACATTTATTTAAGTTTCATTTATTTATTATATTTTTTCAAGAGCAATACTTTCGTTCTTCATTCTTTTCCTTTGCTTGTTTACTTATTAGTTCGTTAAAAGGTAAAGGAAGAGTAGTATATCTTCAAAAAGTATTTGTGAATTTACTTTGAACGTTTCTAAGAATACATTTACTTTTTTTCTTACTCTATATCATGCCCAATATTACTTTCATTTCAGTTAATTAATAACTTTATTTCACACCTCGGATAAAAGTATTATTGTCTTTTTAACGATGTTTTTCCTTTTGATTGTGTAATTTCTAGTTTCATTGAATTATCTCAATTCGAATGAATAAATCAAATTTTGTTTATTGTCCCTTCCTTAGCTAGGTTCGAATTCGAGAACAATGTGGTGTAATTTACGTTCTTTATTCTTCATATTGTGCACTAATGACAATATTAATTATTTTTCATGAGTCCAGTTGATCAGTGAGAACTTGGACAAACATTAACCTGGTGATTCTTTACGCAATGACAAGCGCAAAATTCATTTTAGGTGTTCTTTATACTTCACAGCGATGAAACATTCTAACAGTGTGTTAGCGTTTCCTTCCTCGCCTTCCAATTGAACTCTCTGTGTACTGCGCATGCGCCAGTCAATTTCCATGAAAGATCATAAATAACCCTGATACTTTCTATAATATTTACGAGAGAACGTGTAATAGAATCTATATCAACAACATACATCATTCATCAAAGTAACGAAAACGTGTTCATGAAACAAATTAATAGATATATTATATCAAAGTAAATTAGGTTTAAATTTTAGGCAATAGAAAACGTTATTCTGTAATAGGAACTACTACTCGAAGCCTTTGCTACAATCATGAGTTGTTACCATAGCCGAGTGGTCTAAGGCGTTCGGCTTATAAAGTATTATTCAAACCAAGTTCGAGTCTCCGCCGGGTACAGCACCTTTTTTTCACCTGTTCTCAATGTTTCTGTCTGTGTTCTTGTCGGATTCGATTAAATAGAATTTCGAATAGAGACCAATATGTATGATAAATAATCATTTATTTCCGAATCTGCACTCGTACAATATACATTTTCGAGATTTTGATTTTGGAAATGAAGTGTATATAATATTGAATAGTAAAAATAGTAAAATAAAAAAATATTTGTATAAATATTGATTAATTAATTAGAGTTATACATGGTTTTCCAATCAGGATTATATAGAGAGGACTTACTTCTAAGTGCAATCCGAAAACAAATATTTGAGTTTTAATCTGACCCAAAGTTGGTAACTTACAGGATAATATATACATGATTGGTATTGTAATTTTTATGCTTTTATTATAATCCTCTGTAAGTTATGATTTTACCAATTCTAAATGTAGAACGAGAAACAAGTGTAATATTATATTTGCTACGAAAAGCTTTTAAGCAATGATACTTTCAGGACGTGATTTGACGGAGAATTTGAGACCCCTTTCGAGCTAAGAAATTTCCGCCTTCAGGACCATATATTCGATCGTGCTCAATGTGGACTACCAATGTTTGCCCTCCACCCGCATATTGAAATTCCCCCCGAGGATAATTTTCTGAAGTCACCATTGTTTATAAATAGTTTTTCGTTACAAATCAGAGGATAATGGAGTAGTGAGTATACTTCATGTTTTTTTTTTTTTTTTAAGCTATGGATTTATGATTTGCAATTCATATAATGTTCCGTTCTAATCGAATTTGAAACAAAAGAAGTTTTCAATGAGTTACTCAAAGAAATATTTTCAGCCTTCGGATGAAAATAGGAAGACACTTAAAAAAGAAACAACATGTTACCGGGTTTGAACACACAAACATATGATTGATAGTGTATCGACCCAAACCACTCGACCGTTTTGTATGCCTTTGCATATGCTCTTTTGTCTTTTGTGAAAGCTGTTTACTGTTCCATACTCGCTTTTGTTTATTCCGATACGACTATGAGTTTTCAGTAAATATTTGGACGTTACAGCTCTTGCAATGTATAAAAGTGTTTTTAGAAGAAATCACAATCGATATTATGTCCTAATAGCATACGTAAAACAGGTTGAATTCGTGAAATGATTGAGGTTGGAGTGAGCGTAAATGTTTTCATAGCTAGGAGCCTGGATATGCAAACCCGCTTAACGTGGGGATTTAATTTTGTGAAATTTGGTACGTGCTCTGCATCCATGCAAATGCACATGTGTACATAAGGCTTAAGCACGGGTTACATACATGTGTGTTTCATCCATGCAAGTGCACATGTGCACATAACGGGTTAAGCACGGGTTCTGTACGTGCGCTGCATCCACGCAAATGTACATGTGTACATAACGGCTTAAGTACGGATTATGTACGTGCGCTGCATCGACGCAAATGCACGTGTGTACATAACGGCTTAAGTATGGGTTATATAAATGTGTGCTTCATCCGTGCGAATGTACATGTGCATGTGCACGATTTAGTCACGGGTTATGTACGTGTGAACAACCCACGCAAATGCATATGTGCACATACGCGGGTTATGTATGTGTGCTTCATCCACGCAAATTCACGTGTACTTCTTATGCGTGGATAGTGCACATGTGTCGTACACGTATGTGTTGTCTGGGATAATTTTCCGAAATCCGGAAAGTGAAAGTTTCGCTTCCAGAAAATGAATATCTTTTGGTTAATATGTATCGTGGCGGAAATAAGAGTTTGACCAGGTAATGGCAACCGCTTTGAAAGAAATGCACAGTATGAGGATTAAATCTGTCTACCTCTAGTATCGTGTGAACAAAAAAACAAACATGTGAACCAAAGGTTTAAGAACAACTCAAGTTATTAACATAAAGTTTGCCAAAGATTATTCACTTATCATAAAAGAAATACGAAATACGTTTTGAATCGAAGAAATGTAACATACAACTTTGCAAGCGGAGGCAAAGGAACCTAACGTAACCAGAGTAAAGACGAATCGTTTACTGCGTAGCGATCGGCGGTCTAGGTACTTGTTCGAATCCACGTCGCACATTTCTATTTTTACTTTAGGGTTTCTGATGGTGATTGATCGACGATGACATATTATTTATTATATTCAGATATTTGAATATGCTGATGAGTGGCGTATTTAGGTGTGTTCCAGGCTTAAGCCCCCACCTGATGTCTTACTATAGTAGAGTATACGAAATATCTTGCAGAATTTTCTCATTTTCAGGCAAATCCCCAACAAAAGTTAGCAAAGCCACCCGAAACAATATCGTTATTACACCACTGATTCGGATGTTTCAATACTTGAACTACCAAATCTTCATGAATAATAATAGTAATAATAATAAACTAATAATTATTATTATCTCGTAGAAGATTAAAAGCTAGAAGCTAATTATCCGTCGGTTCATACCACTACAAGCAAAAACGTGACATTTGGAAAGAAGATTTTGATTTTGTTTAATGTTATCCACGAGAAGAGGAATTTTTCATCTCGTTTCAAAAAGAAACAAAAAATGAGAATTAACATTTTACATTCGAGACGGGACAAGACTAACTCAAAATTTTCGTCTCGCTTTGGAGATGAGAATCGACACGAGACGAAAAGTATAATAAACATTTCCAATCTTGTCTCGATTCTAGAAATAGTGTATGTCCATTCTTTAAGTAACAATTACTGTGTAGACTGAGTCTCATAGGCTATTTCGTTACTTTGTATTCCAGAGCTCATTGAATTATGGTCTGTGTAGGTATTTTAGTAGCAAAGGTTTTACATTTACCTCTGCATATTTTAAAAATTAGTCTATACTGTTGGGTGGTATCAAGTTATTTTTATTAAGATTAATTTCTTTAAAACATACAGTACAATACTTTCTACATGAAACTTTAATGGAACGCTCTAGTTTAAAATTTTGGTAGTTGCAGAGATGTGTCTTGAAGGTACGGAACCCTTTCCCAGAAATCTCTACTTTAGGGCAAGTTTAAAACTTTTAATTACTACTATTATTATTATTACTATTATTATTATTATTTGTACTCAAGTGTTGTGAATTGAATGGTTCACCCTGTTCCACCCATCTCCTGCGTAGTAGGCATTGTGCTGAACTAGAAACGTGTGTGTAGGTTGCTCCGGGTTCCGCTTCCTCCCACTTTGTTTATTCCAAAAATTCCTTTCATTCTCATCATCGACGTCTTCTGTACCTTAGTCGGTGCCACAGGGATTTTTTACCCCTGGAAACTTTTACCCCTGGAAATATTTACCCCCTTGTCGGTTACTGGTAATTTTAAAGGAAAAGTCAGAAGTTACATTAAAAATTCATATCATTCAATGTGATCTCTCAGATATGCACTCATTTTTGGCAGGTGGCTTTAAATCCGAAGATTTGGTAGAGGGGTAAGATTTTCCTGGGAAATTATTCCCCCCTGTCGGTTATTGGTTACTTCAAAGACAAACTCAAATGTTACGTTATAAATTGATACCATTCCGTAGTTTCTCTTAACAGACACAGTCACTTGGGGCAAGGTGGATTTAAATCCGAAGATTTGGTAGGGGTGTAAAAATTTCCTAAGAAATTATTACCCCCTGTCGGTTATTCGTTACTTCAAAGACAAACACAAATGTTACGTTATAAATTGATACAATTCCGTAGTTTCTCTTAACAGACACAGTCACTTTGGGCAAGATGTTTTTAAATCCGAAGATTTGGTAGGGGTGTAAAAATTTCGTAAGAAATTATTACCCGCTTGTCGGTTATTGGTTACTTCAAATACAAACTCAAATCTTACGTTATAAATTGATACCATTCCGTAGTTTCTCTTAACAGACACAGTCACTTTGGGCAAGATGGCTTTAAATCCGAAGACTTGGTAGGGGTGTAAAAATTCCCTAAGAAATTATTACCCCCCTGTCGGTTATTGGTTACTTCAAAGACAAACTCAAATGTTACATTATAGATTGATACCACTCCGAAGCATCTCTTAACAAATACAGTCAGTTCGGCTTTAAATGCAAAGATTTGGTAGGGGGTAAAAGTTTCCTACTAAATTATTACCCCCTGCCTGTTATTGGTTAGTTCGAAGACAAACTCAAATGTTATATTATAAATTGATACCACTCTGTAGCATCCCTTGACAGACACAGTCACTTTCGTCAAGATGGTTTTAAATGCGAAAATTTGGTAGGGGGTAAAAATTTCCTAGGGAATTACTACCCCTGTGGGTTACTGGTTACTTCAAAGACAAACTAAAATGTTACATTATAAATTGATACCACTACGTAGCATCTCTTAATAGACGCAATCACTCTGGCCAAGATTGCTTTATGTCCGAAAATTTAGCTTCATAACCCAAAACTTGATAGTTGATAATGTTTTCCTAGGAAATAAGTGATTTTCTAGTTTCGCACGTGATTTGCTGTCTGACGAGGTTGTGTTAAGAAAAAATGAAATGATATCTTTTAGTTTTACGTCCCACGGTTATGCCAGTTAGGCTAAATTAGACGGTGATTGTGAGAAATGAATGAAATAAAGAAAGTGGGAAGAAACGGGAGAACCCGAGAACACCTACGAGCACGGTGTTTGTCCACCACATTCGGCCCGAGCTGGGATCGAACCAGTGACCCCAAGGACCGGAAGTGAACCCTCTACCACTGAGCCGCCGCGCCGCCCAAGTGTTTTAAAATGGTTGCAGTGTCAAAGCTTTAATTTCTATTAATTGTTTTCTTATTATTTGTATAAGCTGCTCTTCAAGAGGAATAATTCAAATCTTACATCTTAGCGGGCCTACTATAAAAGGAGGAAGAAATTTTCCTCGGAAACATTGCACTGTTTAAAAATATTTCATAGTTTTGTTCGTGAAAGCAGCTCTTTACTTGTTCTTCTAGTGATCGAGATTTAAGGATTAAGTTGCGTTGAAATGAATCTATTGATTTTGAAACTCAATTTGACTCTTTTGACAGTGTGGTGCACGTGGGAAGAAAAATATATTGAGAATAAACAATCTTTTGAAACAAAAGTATGTAAATCTAATTTTAAAGTATGTTATTTCCAACTGAGAAAGCAGAATTTGATTCCAAAATATTACGCAGTTTATACTGTAAAATATTAGATATTAGTTGCATTATAATCTTGATAATTGTTATTACACAGTTTATAACATAAATGATTGAAAACATAAATGATATCTTTCAACTAAAATCAACATTATTGCAATTTATTCCTCTCTCTCTCTTTATATACACATGGTAGACAAATTATCATGATCAGCCGCTAAAACGGATTTAGACAGAAATTCACAACAGTGTTGCCAACCAAATATAAGTTTATATTTTTTTCAAATTGCACTTCGTCAGTTTATTTCATACTTCAAACCAACATGTCAAATGTAAGCATAAAATACCACTTTTATTAATCAGTTTTACAAGCTAAACATATTATGGTATCACAAACAACCGAAGTTTGGAACCTTCTAACGCAGATACAACACAACAGAGATGCACAGGATAATGTACACCTTGTCTCAAAAAGGTTGAGCGCATTCTTTATTGCTGTTTCGAGACAAAAATTTTCTAAGTCCAACTTCGAGTATCTTCGGGAAAAAGTAAACCAGGTTCGAACCTCGAAGCCAACCTTTGCAATCGGGAAAAATCTTGCAGATGTGTTTTTCTTCTTTTAAATATAATAAGACTTGTTACCAATTATATATAAAAAAACCACATTGATTGAAATACTTAATGATACAATATTTCGAAACTGTAATAATACCAGCACATGCTTGTATGTCATTTTGCTCTCCATACTTAATGGAATATTTAGATACGTAAACGAATCTTTCCATATGTAAAAGACTGGTGAAAGTTAAGACATAGAACACTATTCTCTCCTGAGTACTAAAATAAAAGTCAAAGTAGAACAAAAACAGCGTTTGCAGTGGATATGAAGGTAATTATTATCTTAAATACAGCTATATATCGCTAGAAGTATTATTGGAGGAGCGCTTATGTTAGCTCAGTGGTACGCAGTTGGATTTCAAATCGTAAGGTCGAGGGTTCGATTCCCATCTGAGTCAATGTTTTTTTATGAAATTCTATTTTCCGCAATGCATGAAAAATTATATAAAATAATTACATTAAAATACGTCAGTTGTATATATATAACATACAATCATTGCAGAACAAAGTGATTATTATGTTTAAAATATAACAGGTGTTCACAGTACGTTGGTATTCTATGATATATGTGAATGTTAAATACAAATTAAGAAAATAATATCATCGCAATGAATAAATTATGTAGTGTATTTATTTGGAGCTATTTGTCATCAGAAGTTACTTCTGAATTTTCTCATTACAGCAAGTGATTTACGCTTTCTGAAAGGTAAAGAGACTATTCGGGTACAAACAGAAATTATTATACAAACTCCAATCTTCGTTACAGACACAAAACTCCCGATCCCCAAAACTATGTAAACAGGAAATTTACGAATACGAAGTCATGTATAAGAGACTTACTTATACTCGAGAAAGAAGGCAGAATAGGATTTCTTTCCAAAGGATTTCAGTTCAATAATCTGCAAGGGTTTTGTATATGGATGTGGTCCCTTTCTCTCCGACAATATATATAAAGTAAAAGCGATCGATATTAGTGTCGAATCCATAGTTCTCTTTGTTGCAAAAATTAATAATTACCACTCCGAAAGCGTTAAACTCCAAATTTAACTCTCATCGTAAAGCTCCTTTGTGGTTAAGCGTATAGCGTACACGCTTTCGGTGTGGGAGACCCAGATTCGGCCCCCAGCGAGAGCTCATGTAGGTTGCTTTAATTAGAAGGTCTACGTCTCATATAGCCTCACTGCTGACGGGACGTTAAACTCAAAATCAATTCAACTGATTCAAAACCCATTATTATGGCGGGCGATAAAGGATGAAAAATAAAATGTCTCAAGTGAATGAGATTAGTGTCAAATCCATAGTTTGAGTTCGTGACACTGTTACAAACACAATGTCATCTAATGCCACGTTTTAGTACGAACGACTATGCCTCCTGGATTTTGAATTTACAGGAGCAACATCAAAAGCATTGCTCACACAGCTCTAAATGTTTTGATGTATGTATACGTGTATATTCCAGCGAAACTCCGGAATGTCTGGAGCAACTTTTACCTAACACGGGAGACATATTACTTTCAATCTAAGGAAAAAAAATATTGTGGAATTCAGATACCTCAAGGGATTAAAGTTGGGAAGAGTGGCATGTAAAAATAGTGTAAAATGACTGATTGTAGAGTGTTATCCATTGTTTTCTCGGTCGTTGAGATGAGTAGTGAGGCACTCAATGGCGTTATACCAAATTCATCCCCATCTTTACAGTATGAGGGGCTAGGAGATATGATTAATAAAATGTAAAAACTTACTTAAATATTTGTCGAAGTAATAGTTTTCTGGGGTCGCGAAAGCGTTTCTAATAACTTTGGAATGTAGTTTGTAACCACTTCAAGATGGGCTCTTTAATCATATGAATTTCTCACCTTAAGAAGAAATTACCATCTCAACTAGTATATGTATCAAGCTAGCCATCGCAATCGAGAAAAAAATGTGTAGATGTATGTTTCGTCTTTTAAATGATATACTAAAAGTAAAATCAGAGATTGAGTTGGTCGGTGGGTCAAATGGGTCAAGATTTATGAGTGGGTCAGTGGATCGTAGGTCAGCAAGGCGTGACCCACTGCGAAACACCATCAGTGTGACTCACACTGACCCATTGATCCACCAACCCATTCTGCTCAGTGCCTTCTAGATAGCATTTTCTGAACACTGGCAACTTTGTCTACGTTTTACTTTCAAGACCTCCATTTTTCTTCTTTTTTTCATTTGGTTGTAATGAAGAAAGAAGTTAGGGTCTTTTGGATTTTGATATTTCCAGTTGTAACAATGGCAATAGGACTTACTGCTTGGCTTTTGAGATGCAGGCTATGAGTTTTTAGAGGAGCTAACTACTGGAAAAAATTGGCTTATTACAAATATAACCTCTTAAGTCAGTAGAGAGGATGGCGTGGATAATGAATCAAACTTAACCCTTTTCTTGACAATGTATCCTTGGGGATACATATTTTTTTGAACATTTTTCGTTCTTTGACTACCTATTTTGGCAATGCATCGTATGTGATACATTACATCACAGCCTTGTCTAAATAAAACATGTAACTAAAATGTGCAATTATCTATTATTTTATAATGGCACGGGAGTCGCATTAAGTATTTTTTTCTGAGCAACACAATTCTACTTGCCAAGAAAAGGGTTAATGACGATGTATTTTAGTGGGTCAGAGTTGGTGACAATAGTTCAGAGTTGTTTATAGTTGGTGGTGGTTCAGAGTGGGTCATGGTGGGTGAATGGGTCACGTTGGGTGTTGAGTCATTGTGGGTCACTATGTGTAGTGGGTCAGTATTTTGTGGATCAAGGTTTCATTGACCCACACCATCTCTTGTCAACATTGCACTAAAGAGGAGAGTTTCCGAAGGTGCGCGTCGGCGATTTTCTCAAATTTTGCACATAGATTGCCCCACCAGAAAGCAATAAATCTTGAAACGGTTCACAGTACCATCTCACAGAACTCGAGATAGAGGGATTTGTTTGATTGGCTAAATTAAGACCTCAATAATTTATCCTTCTACAAGCGAGATTTTCTTCATTGTTTCCGTGGCGAAGTCAGAAGAATATGCGGCAAGTAAACTTAAGGTTGAAGGTTCGCGCCCACCTTGGGATACTTGCTCTTTTCCCCTAGTGTTTTTTACACTCACCTGAATATAAACAAATCAAGCATATGGGCGATTTAACATATTTTGGGAGAGAAATTTTGTGGTTCGTTGGCGTTTCGTTGAGTCTCTGCCGCTGGTGATATAATTTTCAAAACCGAAGTGGGGCCACCACGGATCGTAGCTGCGGTATCACCAACTTTTGGCGAAATGTCACCAGTTGCGCATCGGTGGTCCACTGACGCTTACGACATGGAGGCTTGTATTTGAAAACTAAGAGAATAAAGAAGCATGGTATTCATGAAGCCCGTTGACACTAATAAAAGTCTGAAACGATGAAACAGATGTCAACACCGGAAAACATGTATTTTATAATTTCAAAGGTACCCCGTGTCGAGGAAAAAGATTTGCCCCAAGGTTCCCCGGTGGGTCACAGGAAGTGTGCAACTCAAAATTTGAAAACGGTAAAGGGAATCAAGTAGTATGTCATTTAAATGTATTACTAAAATTTAAAAAAAAATGGTAAGAGTCCCGAGTCTTTATGCTAACTTGTGCAAAATATCGAGCGTTCAAGATGGTAATAAATCCTTCATTGAAAACTCCTTGAAAACCAAAGTGAATGAAATTGTGCAGAGATATTGTAGACATAAAATGAGGGAATACTGGTTTCGTATTTTCCTGAAAAAAAGAAAAAGGTTTGGGTAGGACACAGACCCCTACAAAACTTTGATTGTGAAACGTCAAAAGTGCGAATAACAGTATGTCAGAAGTGCTTAAAGGACATGAAGAATTGGAACGACACATTGTGTAGGGACAATACGCAAAAAATAAATGAATGCGAGTTTATTTTCTGAGGAAAAACGGTTTTAAGGGGCAAAATACCCCACCAAAAATTTTGAAATTTGAGGCCTAAAAGGCAAGAAGAAGTGTACAGAATTGAATGAAACTGTACACAGATATTGTAGACGTAAATTGAGATAATTGGGTTTCGTATTTTCCTTTAAAAAAAAACGGTTGTGTATATCACGGGCCTTTTAAACTGTTGATTACGAAATGTCAAAAGTGCAAATAATTATAGGTCAGAGGTTCTTAAAGAGTATGGAGAATTGCAACGAAACCTCGTATAGGGACAATTCGCAAAACAATAAACGAAACGTGTTTTAATTTGTGCGGAAAACAGTGTTGGGGCCTAGGCCTTCTCCGAAAAAAAGTAAATATTACAGTAATAGCGCAGGAAGTAGTGGACGAAAGCAAATGAAATTGTGGGTAGACATTTTAGAGACCCTATGTAAAATAAGGTCTTTCGTGTTTCTGAAGTATCCCTATCCGTTTTGCTTCAAATTTGGCACATCAACAGCAAACAGGAAATTAATCGACACGTGTTTTTGTTTATGCGGAAAAACATTGTAAGGGTTAAAGGTGCCTCCTGAAATGCTATAAAATACACTATACTGTTTATGCTTGTTGTTGATCTGCCAAATTTGAAGAAATCAGATGGAGACACTTGTGAAACACGAAAGGCCTTATTTTACGTATCCAATATCTACATACAATTTCATTCACTTCGGTCCACTTCTTCTTGGCTTTCGGGCTTCAACTTTCAAAACTTTGGGTGGGAGTTTTTGCACCCTATAACCCTTTTTTCGCAGAAAATAAAAAACCCGTGTTCATTTATTTTTTGCATATTGTCCATACACAAAGTTTCGTTGCAATTCTTCATGTAAATTTAGGCACTTCTGACATACTGTTACTAGCACTTTTGATATTTCATGAGCAAAGGTTTGGAGGGGTCCGCGCCCCACCCAACCATTCTTTCTAGAAAAACACGAAACCCGTATTCCCTCATTTTTCGTCTACAATATTTGTGCACGATTTCATTCATTTTAGTCCACTTCTTCTTGCCTTTCGGGCGACAACTTTCAAAATTTTGGGTGGGGGTTTTTGCCCCCTAAAACCGTTTTTCCGCAGAAAATAAAAAAAACACGTATTTACTTATTTTATGTGTAGTATCTACCTGCCAAATTTTTATCAAAATTGGAGTGTTACACTTGGGAAGTGTTACTTGTGTAGCTTCTTATTTCTAAAGGAAATTTTGAAATAGAGATTTATTCCGCAATTTTCTTTTCGATAAAACAAATATATGTTGAGATATTCAGAAAAAACGTAAACGCCTGAAAACTAAATGCCCACCTTTCTTTGCTTTCATTAATAATTTTACAAAAATACAGTTTTAGCTTCGCAGAAATACAGTTGTAGCTTCGTTGGTTAAGGAATTCACCTCCCAAAATGATAAACAACCCTTTGAAGAGCATACTCCCTCTTCATTTGCGGACAACATTGCCTCCGCATGGTCATGTGAATCTTGTATTTGTTTTGAGACTTTGAAATGAATATCTTAAATGTACTGTGCTGTACCGAGAAAATTAATATGAAAGCAAAAGTATATACTATATTTGCATAAGGAGTAACACTGAAATAAAAATACAAGACAAGTTAACAATTCTGGTTTGTCATACAACTCACTAATTATGTAGAAACGTCTGCCGAAGTTACACACTATCAATAGTCTACAAATAGAAACCACACTTGTGGTTAACCTGAAAAGATACGTGTATTCTACACGAAATGTTCCAACTTTCATCTTATATTTGTCAATCACTTTTCACAATGTTGCAGCCAAGAATGTGATTGTTTAAGAGTGTTATCTTTGGACACTAAGAATATATTTCACACATGTGTATTTTTCTATTCTCAGTATTTCTTCAAAGATACTTGACACATAATTTTTCACTTTCCTAACACAAGGGTTTGAATACCTAATATTTAACTTACTCAAATTTAAACTCCATTAATTTTAGTTACCGGTACTTATTTTAGAACTATTTCATTCACAACATGAAAATTTTAGATGTCATGTTAGCAGTTATTACAGCAACATACTTCATACTACAACCTTTCCCTCACTCCTCTTGTTCGGCCATGTTGTTTTCAGGCGTTTACGTTTTTCTGAATATATCAGCATTATTTGTTCTATCAAAATGAAAATTGCAGAATAAATCTCTATTTGAAATTTCCTTTAGAAATAAGAAGCTAGTGAGTCATAATGCTATATGAATCACTTTTACTCTTCTAATAGAAACAAACCCTTGACCCCCAAGCGTTACCGGACCAAATGTTCTTTGGACGAAATGTGCTTTGAACTAAACATCCCTGGACGAAATGTCCTTTGGACCAATTCTCCTTTGGACGAAATGTTCTTTGGACCAATTGTATTTTGGACAAAATGTCATTTGGACGAATTGTCCTTTGGACCAAATGTGTTTGGATTAAATGTCTCTGGACGAAATGTTTTTTGGACGAAATATCTTTGGACTAAAAGGGTGGCCACCGGGTGGGCCAGTGTGGGTCACGGTGAGTGGTGTTTCGCAGTAGGTCACGTCCTTTTGACCCACGATCCACTGATCCACTCACAAATCTTGAGCCATTTCACCCACTTACCAACCAACCCACTGACCCACTCCATCTTTGATTTTAACATGTCTTGTTTCATTTAAAAGACGAAACATACATCCACATCATACAATTTTTTCATCGATTGCGAAGGTTGGCTTAATATCATAATTGTAATGGTAATTTCTTCTTAAGGTGAGAAATTGATATGATTAAAAAGCACATCTTGACGTGGGTACAAATTACCTTCCAAAGTTATTAGAAACGCTTTCTCACCCCGAAAACTATGAATTCGACAAATATTTAAGTAATTTTTGAGATTTAATTTTAACTCTCCCAGGCCATCATCCTGTGAAGATGGGGATGAATTTGGATGTAATCTCCATTGGGTGCATCACTATCCATCTCAACGACTGAGAAAATTATGGATAAAACACTAAGATCAGTCGTTTTACATTATTTTTACATGTCACACCTCCCAACTTCCATAACTTCATACTACTACAATATTTTCTTCTTAGATTGCAAGTAATATGTCCCCCAAGTTTGGTAAAGGTTGTCCCAGACATTCCAGAACTACGCTCTCATTATTAGATGTGTTGGGGGATCTTACTCTTACTGGAAGTTGAACTTAAACTTAAAGGTCATCAGAACTGTTCCCAAAGAACTTGGCGACCACGAAAGATATGGGTTGTATGCTAACATTGGTTATTTTGAATTATTTCTACATGTCACAAATTTCACAAACTCCTTCATTGTGTTAATGAGGACTTAACTTACATGGCATGTAAAGTTCCAATCTTTACCTAAGAGACCCCCAAAATTATAGATTCGACACTAATGTAGGTCTTTTTTTTATAATTTTGATGTCAGTCCCTTTCATTCCTCCTAGAACAGCAAACGGATACTGCCACTGCTAGGACTAAATTTGGTCTTAAATGGCATTAAAATTTCTACCAATTAATTTAGCGAACAGTGCTGCATTTAGAAGCTCGGCGTCCCTACGCACTTTCGCTCTCGGCGCCCCCAATAACTACACATTTCTCCGTCCCTTGATCTCTAACTTACAAATAAAACTTAATTCGAATATGCTTAATTAGTGAATTTATTGTAGTTAAATACCACTCACTAGATGCTACAGCTACAATTGCGTAACAAACAATAAATGGGAAACATGTTCTGAATTATTTTCAGATTTCTTACGTTATCATCAAATATATTAGAATAGTAAAAGAGAACTGCTCATGAAATAGTATATGTGCTCTCGATTTTTTAACTTTTTCATACGAAAAAAAAAATAAAATTTTAATCTTTGCGCTCTTCAAATATGCTGCCCTCTAGGCACGGGCCTAGTTGGACTAATGGGAAATGCGGCAGTGAAAACTTACGCTTCGACTCTAATATTGGTTGATTTCGATATTTTTTGTCGCTAGGTAACCACACTGGGTGCTAATGGGAGCTTAATTGGACTTGAATTGAAAGTAGAACTGTTTACATAAGCGACCACGAAACTATGGATTCGATACTAATATCGATCCTTTTCTAGCATTTTTATATATATCCCGACAGTACTCTTTTCCAGATTGTAAGAAATATGGTTAAAATTGCTCTAGACATATCAGAATTATGTCGAAACACACACATACATCCACTTTCATATATATAAATACAGAGTGAGCGAGCAAGAAAGTGAGAGAGAGCGACCAAAGGCATCACCACTTCCACATTGCAAAAGCATATATCAGGTATTGAATTGAAAATCTATGTAAAGACCTTCTGCTGTGGCATGCTTCATAAGGACAATTCCAGTCTACTCACGAGACCTTTGGGGTTCATGAATTTCTTGCGAGCGTTCCGACTTTGGATTCTCTGTTTATACCCTCTTTTTATGCCTCGAATAATTTCTCAAGAATATCAATGACATGCTGAAATACGAATGTTCAGAAGTAACCCCTACATGACAAATAGCTGCAAATAAATACAATACATAATTTATTTATTGCGATGATATTATTTTCTTAATTTGTATTTAACATTCACATATATAATAGAATACCAACGTACTGTGAACACCTGTTATATTTTAAACATAATAATCACTATGTTCTGCAATGATACAACTGACGTATTTTAATGTAATTATTTTATATAATTTTTCATGCATTGCGGAAAATAGAATTTCATAAAAAGACATTGACTCAGATGGGAATCGAACCCTCAACCTTATGATTTGAAATCCAACGGCGTACCATTGAGCTAACACAAGCGCTCCACGGATAATACTTCTAGCGATATATAGCTGTATTTAAGATAATAATTACATTCATATCCACTGCAAACGCTGTTTTTGTTCTACTTTGACTTTTATTTTAGTACTCAGGAGAGAATAATGTTCTATGTCTTAACTTTCACCATTGTTTTACATATGGAAAGATTCGTTTACGTATCTAAATATTCCATTAAGTATGGAGAGCAAAATGACAAACAACATGTGCTGGCATTAATACAGTTTCGAAATATTGTATCATTAAGTATTTCAATCAATGTTGCTTTTTTATATATAATTGGTAACAAGTCTTATTATATTTAAAAGAAGAAAAACACATCTGCAAAATTTTTCCCGATTGCAAAGGTTGGCTTCGAGGTTCGAACCTGGTTTACTTTTTCACGAAGATATCCGAAGTTGGACTTAGAAAATTTTTGTCTCGAAACAGCAATAAAGAATGCGCTCAACCTTTTTGAGACAAGGTGTACATTTGTAACAAGTAAATTGTGTACAAGAAGAAACCAAAGCGATTTAAGACTAAAAGAAAGAAATTTCGCCGTAATATTGGTCCAAATTTGCGACCATTGAACAGTCGGAAATTGCTGCTGTATTTTAGGAACATATCGAATATTACTATGATAATAACAATATAATTGTTTAAGAGTATACGTTTCAATATTTTCACAACTGATTAGAGCATAACTTATATCAAGAATAGCATTAGTAAGGTGTGGGTACATATGAGACCAAGGTAGAACACTGACTGGCGAATCTAAAGATACATAAAAGAGACATTGTTTTAGTAACACAGCTGTGATTGAAGAATCATACACACAAAGTAAAACACATGTACGGTGTAATAATAAGCTGCGGCATTGTTGTCGAATATTTAAAATACGTAAACCTCCATGAGCAAGAGGCTCATAGATAGTTGGACGAGCAACTCTGAAGATTTGTTTATGCCACAGAAAGTAAAATGCGTGGCTGGTGATTTTACTTTCATATTTGACCGGTAATGGGATAATTTGAGCATGAAACCAGAGTTGAGAAAATGCAAATACATTAAGAAAATAAGCACGACCATATAATGTAAGGTCTCGCAACTTATTAGCATATAAAGTAGAAATTATTTTAGCCGTGACTTGAGAATAATTATAATCTATGGTTTCTTTTATTGTGCGTCGCCAGTGAACTCCTAAAAGTTTAAAACCATCAACAAGAGTAAAAGGTGTGTGATAAAATTGCTCAGCCTCAGAGTGAAAACAAAAAAGTTTACTTTTGTGGTAATTAACAACAGCACCCGAAATACTAGCAAAATTATTAAGCTCAGTCTAAACCACCTGTAAATCTGCAGGGGAATTAAGTATTACGTGGACATCATCAATGTATGCTTGAATGCAAATGGCCCTTGTTTCAATACGGACACCAGGCAAAAGATTATTAAGTTTGTATACTAAGGGTGCAATAGCTAAACTGTATAAAATGGAACTTAAGGGGGATCCCTGGGGGAGACCTCTGTTCACAACCAAATGCTTAGATAAAATACCATTACAATGTATTTGAAGTAAGCGATCGGAAGAAAGCGCTTTTATCATAGCAATAAAATGAGGTCCAATACCATAAGACGGCAGTAATTGATATAAATAATCGAGATGGAGATGATCAAAAGCTTGTGTCATATCGACTGAGAGTAATGCAGTGGTAGAATCTTGAACATTAGTAAAATAAGCAATAGTGTTCTTGATATTACTTAAGGCTACATACAAGGGAGAGCAAGAGCCATGACCAAACTGAAATGGAGACAATAAACGGTGTAAGACGTGCCTCAGTCTGTTTGCAAGAAGACGTGCAAGAATCTTGTAGTCAGAATTAAGTAATGTAAGAGGACGGTAATCTTAAATGCGAGTAGAATGGGCATGTTTAGGAACTAATACCAAAAAGCCTTTTTTCATGTGCCGAGTCAAGTGAGGCCGACTCCAAAATTCATTAAACATTTGAGTGAGAAATGGTAACATCAAATCAGTAAACATTAAGTACATTTCATTGGGTATCATAGGACCTGCTGACTTTTGTCGTTTAGCCATAAGAATGGCATTTTTAACTTCCTGTTCTGTAAATGGTGCATCCAGAGTTTCACGATCGGCAGCCTCCAAGCTAGGAAGCATATCAAAAAAGGGGGAAGAGGAAGTATTTATGGGAGATACATTGGTCAATATTGGTTGATTTAGATATTTTTTGTCGCTACGTAATCACTCTGGGTGCTAATGGGAGCTTATTTGGACTTGAACTGAAAGTAGAACTGTTTACATAAGCGACCACGAAACTATGGATTCGATACTAATATCGATCCTTTTCTAGCATTTTTATATATATCCCGACAGTACTCTTTTCCAGATTGTAAGAAATATGGTTAAAATTGCTCTAGACATATCAGAATTATGTCGAAACACACACATACATCCACTTTCATATATATAAATACAGAGTGAGCGAGCGAGAAAGTGAGAGAGCGACCAAAGGCATCACCACTTCCACATTGCAAAAGCATATATCAGGTATTGAATTGAAAATCTATTTAAAGACCTTCTGCTGTGGCATGCTTCATAAGGACAATTCCAGTCCACTCACGAGACCTTTGGGGTTCATGAATTTCTTGCGAGCGTTCCGACTTTGGATTTTCTGTTTATACCTTCTTTTTATGCCTCGAATAATTTTTCAAGAATATCAATGACATGCTGTAATACGAATGTTCAGAAGTAACCCCATATGACAAGTAGCTGCAAATAAATACACTACATAATTTATTTATTGCGATGATATTATTTTCTTAATTTGTATTTAACATTCACATATATCATAGAATACCAACGTACTGTGAACACCTGTTATATTTTAAACATAATAATCACTATGTTCTGCAATGATTATATGTTATACATATACAACTGACGTATTTTAATGTAATTATTTTATATAATTTTCCATGCATTGCGGAAAATAGAATTTCATTAAAAAACATTGACTCAGATGGGAATCGAACCCTCGACCTTATGATTTGAAATCCAACGGCGTACCATTGAGCTAACACAAGCGCTCAACGGATAATACTTCTAGCGATATATAGCTGTATTTAAGATAATAATTACATTCATATCCACTGCAAACGCTGTTTTTGTTCTACTTTGACTTTTATTTTAGTACTCAGGTGAGAATAATGTTCTATGTCTTAACTTTCACCATTGTTTTACATATGGAAAGATTCGTTTACGTATCTAAATATTCCATTAAGTATGGAGAGCAAAATGACAAACAACATGTGCTGGCATTAATACAGTTTCGAAATATTGTATCATTAAGTATTTCAATCAATGTTGCTTTTTTATATATAATTGGTAACAAGTCTTATTATATTTAAAAGAAGAAAAACACATCTGCAAAATTTTTCCCGATTGCAAAGGTTGGCTTCGAGGTTCGAACCTGGTTTACTTTTTCACGAAGATATCCGAAGTTGGACTTAGAAAATTTTTGTCTCGAAACAGCAATAAAGAATGCGCTCAACCTTTTTGAGACAAGGTGTACATTTGTAACAAGTAAATTGTGTACAAGAAGAAACCAAAGCGATTTAAGACTAAAAGAAAGAAATTTCGCCGTAATATTGGTCCAAATTTGCGACCATTGAACAGTCGGAAATTGCTGCTGTATTTTAGGAACATATCGAATATTACTATGATAATAACAATATAATTGTTTAACAGTATACGTTTCAATATTTTCACAACTGATTAGAGCATAACTTATATCAAGAATAGCATTAGTAAGGTGTGGGTACATATGAGACCAAGGTAAAACACTGACTGGCGAATCTAAAGATACATAAAAGAGACATTGTTTTAGTAACACAGCTGTGATTGAAGAATCATACACACAAAGTAAAACACATGTACGGTGTAATAATAAGCTGCGGCATTGTTGTCGAATATTTAAAATACGTAAACCTCCATGAGCAAGAGGCTCATAGATAGTTGGACGAGCAACTCTGAAGATTTGTTTATGCCACAGAAAGTATAATGCGTGGCTGGTGATTTTACTTTCATATTTGACCGGTAATGGGATAATTTGAGCATGAAACCAGAGTTGAGAAAATGCAAATACATTAAGAAAATAAGCACGACCATATAATGTAAGGTCTCGCAACTTATTAGCATATAAAGTAGAAATTATTTTAGCCGTGACTTGAGAATAATTATAATCTATGGTTTCTTTTATTGTGCGTCGCCAGTGAACTCTTAAAAGTTTAAAACCATCAACAAGAGTAAAAGGTGTGTGATAAAATTGCTCAGCCTCAGAGTGAAAACAAAAAAGTTTACTTTTGTGGTAATTAACAACAGCACCCGAAATACTAGCAAAATTATTAAGCTCAGTCTAAACCACCTGTAAATCTGCAGGGGAATTAAGTATTACGTGGACATCATCAATGTATGCTTGAATGCAAATGGCCCTTGTTTCAATACGGACACCAGGCAAAAGATTATTAAGTTTGTATACTAAGGGTGCAATAGCTAAACTGTATAAAATGGAACTTAAGGGGGATCCCTGGGGGAGACCTCTGTTCACAACCAAATGCTTAGATAAAATACCATTACAATGTATTTGAAGTAAGCGATCGGAAGAAAGCGCTTTTATCATAGCAATAAAATGAGGTCCAATACCATAAGACGGCAGTGATTGATATAAATAATCGAGATGGAGATGATCAAAAGCTTGTGTCATATCGACTGAGAGTAATGCAGTGGTAGAATCTTGAACATTAGTAAAATAAGCAATAGTGTCCTTGATATTACTTAAGGCTACATACAAGGGTGAGCAAGAGCCATGACCAAACTGAAATGGAGACAATAAACGGTGTAAGACGTGCCTTAGTCTATTTGCAAGAAGACGTGCAAGAATCTTGTAGTCAGAATTAAATAATGTAACATTACGGTAATCTTGAATGCGAGTAGAATGGGCATGTTTAGGAACTAATACCAAAAAGCCTTTTTTCATGTGCCGAGTCAACTGAGGCCGACTCCAAAATTCATTAAACATTTGAGTGAGGAATGGTAACATCAAATCAGTAAACATTAAGTACATTTCATTGGGTATCATAGGACCTGCTGACTTTTGTCGTTTAGCCATAAGAATGGCATTTTTAACTTCCTGTTCTGTAAATGGTGCATCCAGAGTTTCACGATCGGCAGCCTCCAAGCTAGGAAGCATATCAAAAAAGGGGGAAGAGGAAGTATTTATGGGAGATACATTGGTTAATATTGGTTGATTTAGATATTTTTTGTCGCTACGTAATCACTCTGGGTGCTAATGGGAGCTTATTTGGACTTGAATTGAAAGTAGAACTGTTTACATAAGCGACCACGAAACTATGGATTCGATACTAATATCGATCCTTTTCTAGCATTTTTATATATATCCCGACAGTACTCTTTTCCAGATTGTAAGAAATATGGTTAAAATTGCTCTAGACATATCAGAATTATGTCGAAACACACACATACATCCACTTTCATATATATAAATACAGAGTGAACGAGCGAGAAAGTGAGAGAGAGCGACCAAAGGCATCACTACTTCCACATTGGAAAAGCATATATCAGGTATTGAATTGAAAATCTATGTAAAGACCTTCTGCAGTGGCATGCTTCATAAGGACAATTACAGTCTACTCACGAGACCTTTGGGGTTCATGAATTTCTTGCGAGCGTTCCGACTTTGGATTCTCTTTTTATACCCTCTTTTTATGCCTCGAATAATTTTTCAAGAATATCAATAACATGCTGTAATACGGATGTTCAGAAGTAACCCCTATATGACAAATAGCTGCAAATAAATACAATACATAATTTATTTATTGCGATGATATTATTTTCTTAATTTGTATTTAACATTCACATATATCATAGAATACCAACGTCTGTGAACACCTGTTATATTTTAAACATAATAATCACTATGTTCTGCAATGATTATATGTTATACATATACAACTGACGTATTTTAATGTAATTATTTTATATAATTTTTCATGCATTGCGGAAAATATAATTTCATAAAAAAACATCGACTCAGATGGGAATCGAACCCTCGACCTTACGATTTGAAATCCAACGGCGTACCACTGAGCTAACACAAGCGCTCCTCGAATAATACTTCTAGCGATATATAACTATAGTTAAGATAATAATTACCTTCATATCCACTGCAAACGCTGTTTTTGTTCTACTTTGACTTTTATTTTAGTACTCAGGAGAGAATAATGTTTTATGTCTTAACTTTCACCAGTCTTTTACATATGGAAAGATTCGTTTACGTATCTAAATATTTCATTAAGTATGGAGAGCAAAATGACAAACAAGCATGTGCTGGCATTAATACATTTTCGAAATATTGTATCATTAAGTATTTCAATCAATGTTGCTTTTTTATATATATAATTGGTAAAAAGTCTTATTATATTTAAAAGAAGAAAAACACATCTGCAAGTTTTTTCCCGATTGCAAAGGTTGGCTTCGAGATTCGAACCTGGTTTACTTTTTCCCGAAGATACCCGAAGTTGGACTTAGAAAATTTTTGCCTCGAAACAGCAATAAAGAATGCGCTCAACCTTTTTGAGACAAGGTGTACATTTATGATATGACATTTTTCGAATGAATAGAAACAAAGTTATAGGGGTTGAAAATTTTGATTTTTTTCAAAGTCTTTATTTAAAAATACCTTAGGTAAATATTATTTATATCTAGTTACATGTATGGTTTGCAATGAACGTACAAATTATTTTACCGTTTACAGCACTTCGATATCTCAAACCTTACCGGAGATATAACAAACATTGATAAAGTTGTCAACACTGTTCAAAATGGCGTAACTAGCTAGCGCGAGCTAGCCACCAGAACAACGTATAAGACTTGTAAAAAGAAGATTCGCAAGTCGTATGTACAACCGCTGAAGTTGGAAACTTAACGCTTGGTCACTACATAGGATCTGAGACATATGATACCACAAAGAAACGATTTTTGGAATTTCTAAGTGGAAGCGAAGAATACGGGTGAAAATTATCTTATAAAAACGAGTACATTTTTGGACTCTATTAAACTCCATCCATCAAATTTAGTATTTCAACATCTCATTAAAAACAAAAATAAGTTAACTTTCTTTATATATTATCTCCCAATGAATTTTCCGAAAATAAAACCATCCTTTATCGTCTCCCAAGTGAGTGCGTATGTTGAGACATAAAACGATATAATATCAATTTATAATGTACACATTTGACCTTACTCTTGAAATAGCACAGAAGCAATAAAAGAGTATAAATTCCCTAGGGAAACATCACCCCCTATAAAATTACTGATATAAAAACATGATACCGACAATCAGTGCGTCTGTTAAGAGACACCAGGGTATTACACCATTTTGCCCAAGGTGACTGTGTCTGTTGAGAGTGGTATCAATTTATAATGTAACATTTGAGCTTGTCTTTGAAGTAACCAATAACCGCCAAGAGGGTAATAATTTCCTAGCAAATTTTTACCCCCCTACAAAATCTTCGGATTTAAAGCCATCTTGCCCAAAGTGACTGTGTCTGTTAAGAGATATTAAGGAGTGGTATCAATTTATAATGTAACATTTGAGCTTGTCTTTGAAGTAACCAATGACCGACAGTGGGGTAATAATTTCCTAAAAAATTTTTACACCCTTGCCAAATCTTCGGATTAAAAGACATCGTGCCCAAACTGACTGTGTCTGTTAAGAGATACTACACTGTGATATCAATTTATAATGTAATATTTGAGCTTATCTGTGAAATAACCAATAACCGACAGTGGGGTAATAATTTAATAGGAAATTTTTACCCCCTACCAAATCTTCGGATTAAAAGACATCTTGCCCAAAGTGACTGTGTCTGTTAAGAGATATTACGGAGTGGTATCAATTTGTATTGTAACATTTGAGCTTGTCTTTGAAGTAATAAATAACCGACAAGGCGGTAATAATTTGCTAGGAAATGTTTACCCCCTACCAAATTTTCGGACTTAAAGCCATCTTGCCCAAAGTGGCTGTGTCTGTTAAGAGATATTACGGAGTGGTATCGATTTGTAAACTAACATTTGAGTTTGTCTTTCAAGTAACCAGTAACCGACAGGGGAGTAAGAATTTCCTACGTAATTTTTCCCCCTACCAAATCTTCGGATTTAAAGCCATCTTGCCCAAAGTGTCTGTGTCTGTTAAGAGATATTACGGAGTGGTATCAATTTGTAATGTAACATTTGAGTTTGTCTTTCAAGTAACCAATAACCAACGGGGGAGTAAGAATTTCCTACGAAATTTTTACCCCCTACCAAATCTTCGGATTTAAAGCCATCTTGCCCAAAGTGACTGTTTCTGTTAAGAGATATTACGGAGTGGTATCGATTTGTAATTAACATTCGAGTTTGTCTTTGAAGTAACCAATAACCGAGAGGGGGGAATAATTTCCTAGGAAATTTTTACCCCCCTACGAAATCTTCGGATTTAAATCCCTCTTCCCAAAAGTGACTGCATACACTGAGAGATCACATCCAATGCTATGAAGTGTTAATGTGACTTCTGACTGTTCCTTTGAAATTACCAGAAACCGACAAGGGGAAAACTTTCCAGGGGGTATAACTTTTCAGAGGGTAAAAGTTTCCAGGGGTAAAAAAATCCCTGTGACACCGGCATAACCATTTCTTAAATTCATTTCTTAGGGCTCTTGTGAGTTCAGTAGCCCTACTTTCTACATGAAATTTGCCTGGAAACGTTCCGCTCAACATCTAGCTGGTTGTAGGGACGTATGCATATGGTATGTCCTGATGATCCTGACACTTCTCTCCAATCCCGACAATTTTCTAACTTTTGCTTAACGCTAGGAGCGCATTTATATATTTTAATACAATCTGTCCTCATACGAAATTGATATTATATTTTATTATTATTATTGTTATTATTATTATTATTATTATTATTATTATTATTATTACTGAATATTTTAGACCTCAATATTACGTCCTATTCCAATGCAAATAAACATACTGAAGTTAAGAAAAATGAAAAGATAGGTTTTTTGACTCTCTGCAAGGATGAATTGCCTTATAAGAAATACTTTGGAAGGAAAAAAAGTCGAAAAGGGTGTCAGCTCCTGGATAATACGACAATCGAACCTTCGAATGTCTTAAAAGAAACTAAGTACAATTTGTCTTCATCACGATACATAGTAACGCCCTTTCTCTGGTTGAAAGACTTTAGATTATGTATGCGTTATACGGATATTTTAACTCTAGAAGCACCAAGCGGTTTTTCAGACCGCTTCTAAGTAGCCAGTTCTCAGTTCTCAGTTACTTTTATCGACCAGTCGCTCATACTCTATGACTTTTATTTATTTGATATTCAATCTATTTACAAAAGGTTTGAATAAAACATTGTGTGAGGGGAGGAAGTTTCAGCATGACATTCCTAGAAGCACCGAGCGGGTTTTTAGACCGGATACTGTTAAGTAATGGGAACATTAATGAAATTACTGTTGGTTATCGTGTTAATTTGTGGGTAACAGAAAATGTTTTTTATATAAAAAATAAAAATGTTTTACGTAAAGGATACTAAATAACAGTAGTATCAATGTTGTAACTTAATTTTAATTTTTGTCTTCCTTTTTCACATTTTTATCACAAATGGTTTCGAAAGCTCAGTGTTATAGTTTGCTCCCTCTTTTTTCTAATTTGTGAAATCTGCACACTAAAATTGGGTTTTTAGATTGTTTGACCTGTCGTATATTATGCACTAGAAAGGCACTTTATTCCGCTTACCAATTAATTTTATACATTTTACACGCTGTGATGAAATGTAAGCTTAGTGCTTCAGACTACTTATTTCTGTACTATAGGAATATTATCGTGAATGTTTGGTTATAATAAGTGTTCTGCTGAAATGAAGCCTTTAGAATATCATCTCACGCTTTAGGATCTGGAAGAACAGGAATGAATTTGACAGTAATGAATTTTTTTTAGTTTACGTCCCACCCTTATGCCTGTTAGTCTAAAGGTGACGGCGATTATGAGAAATGAATGAAATGGTGGAATGAAGAAACTGGGAGGAAACGGGACAACCCCGAGGAAACCCATGCAAACGATGTTTGTCCACCACAAAATTCACTTGGAGGGGGCTGTTATCGAACCCGGGACCCCAAGCATCAGAGATGAACGGTCCACCACTGAGCCACCGCGGCCCGACGACAGTAATGAACGTTTGGAAGATGATAGGATAATATTATATCTCCTGTCCAAACAAGCGATTCTGTAACCACAGATGGGCCAAAATTGATAACTACCTGCATATCAATAAGTACAGTATCCTACGCGAACAGCGTGGTCATTCATTCGGATTTTGTAGAAAGCGTAATTTTGCCTGTCTTCTCTTCTCTGCTAATTTTATGCATTCCCGGTCGAACCATGGTTTTTTCCTACGTATTTCCGTGTGTCGCAATTTTTCTTTTGCTGAAATTTTAATGCTATCTCAAATTTCAATCCAGGTATCCTCAACACTAGTGGACTCCGAATCTTCTAATACGAGAATCTATTCGAAACTTCAAAACACGTTAATGAGCAATAGCAAATAATATGTTTTTTCGGTTCGGATTGGTTTGGGTTAACAGATTGAAAATGTAAATTTAACGTTTAATGTCCCACGATTATGCCTGTTAATTTGAGGAAGACTGTGATTGAACCAAATGAATTATTATGTACGAATGGTGAAAGGAGAACGTGGGAGTGTGCGTGAAAACCAACCAGCATGATAATGTCCGTCTCAAGCTTACTTGCCTTGAGAATGAAAAAGGTACCCATCCATCAGATAGTTTAGTAGACGGGTCTCACATTCGATTCCCGTCCGAAGAGCTTTTCAAATATTAAATGTCCTCGATGTATCTGTATTCGTGTCCCTGTCGTTCAAGGTTACTGGAAATAACTGCAAAACTAAAATAACCGTATATAATGGAGATACATTACAGAGATACTCCGGTGAATGGGAAAAAGAGTGATCTCAGGCTAAAGCTTAAGGATACAAATTACTCTTAAGACTACTTTCTCCTTCATGTTCTTGCGTGTTTGCAGGTCTTTTTTAATTTAAATTTGAATTCTCTGGACTACAATATTTTATCAAGATCGGAGTCAGTGTTTCATCCTTAATAAAATATTGAAATCCTTAACGTGTGCAGTTTACTACATAATCGAGTGCTTCTTAACTCTTACTTAACATAGCAGTCTTAGTGTAGTGGTTTGAGATCGTAACTTAGTTGTCCGCGGATACATTCATTGTGAGGAAATAAAGGAATTTTTATCATTTACAATGTTGATATTTCTGACGTATATTACCAGAAAAAATAGTCAATTTCTCTGGTTCTTACAAGTTAGAGTTGAAGCGATTTCCTTCACAGGGGAAATACTGACAACATGACGTCACATTCTACAATCTCGATTCGTACACTCTGAAAGTTTTGCGTGTCTAGCAAACAATTCATGAGTACGTAAAGTATGAGTCATAAAACTTTCTGAAACGTTATTGTATCATTGTGGAGTTTTTCCACTCTTACTAGAAATAATAATACAAATTTTGTTCGCCATTTCCAATACGTTCTGCTGAACCAAAATTTTTAAGTAGGAACAATTCTTATTTTATATTTGTATGCGTGTTTTGCTAAAATATCAATATAACACAATCCAAAGTAACTGTCTATTCTTACTCTTTCTACGAATAATGGATCGTCTCTTTCGTTTCATGTAAAAACATGCACACGTAATGAAAATACGCTGTTGAAAAATAATAATACTATAAAATATTCCTAGACAACTTTTGCGTATATTTGGCAAAATTTAATATCATGTGGAAATGAATAAGGCTGACTGGCGCCACCCTCAATAATCTTTCGAATCGTCTTATGGGTCCACGGTCTCCAACGTTGGTCGATCCCACTATCACCTTCTGTTCTCTCGATATAAGTTATCGACATTTTTCCCAAAGAGGGCTTTGCCGTGGACACATGACAATGTCTCTTCGTTCTTTATACATTGGAATCGCTTATTTTTCTGAGTATTATGAGTGGATATTCTCGAACGTTGCTCCCATCACTCTACCATTTCCCGTTCTCTCTAAATAAATTGTTAATATTTTGATTGTAATAATTTGTATGGCGTTTCAATCATTATGTTTGATGGAAAATTAAGGAAGATATTGCGTTGCCACAACGAACACTTATTATTATTATTATTAATATTGCCTACCACTATTTGCAATGCAATGTGTTACTAAAAAGGCAAATAAAATAACACTCCTCGCCGTTCACGGTCCCGAACTCGAGTTACGTGATTTAGAGTTCTCTGTGATAGAAAAATCACATTTATTATAGTATTCTTTAAAATAAAACGTTTCACAAGTTACTTTATTTTCAATGTGTAACTGAATCGTTCTGTTCCGATAAGAAAATACACCCTTGAAAAAAAGCTTTACTGTAGCGAAAGGGCGTGAACATTTTTAGATGATTAATCGGGTCCAATATTTATATAAATGAGGAGAGTCCCTGCACACAAATATTTCAGTAAAAGAGGAAAACTCACTCAAACATTGTGAATACTGTCGGAACGCTACCAGGGTTATTTGGAATCCGCAACGACTACTAACCAATCTATAATGGCACAAATCAGACGGAAGCCGGCGACGTTTGAAGAGTTCAAACATGCCTAAGGATAAACCTTATTTTTCTACCTACTTTCTTTCACTCATGACGATGACGCTAATAAAACCTCTTTAACTCAAAAGTATCATATGAAGCAAATAAACAAATTATCTGATTGACATTTCAAATATTGAACTCATTTAAACCATTCTGTAAGTTTTATTACAACAACTTTAAAGAGAATTTCAAGAATAACAACAATTCAGAAATTCATTAACGGTCCAAAACATAATTTTACTGAAACTTGAATCTCGATTTAACAGAAAGAGCTCAACTGGTTAGTGACTGGAATTTACACTTTCAAATAGTTTTCGGTTATTTATTATCATCCTATACAAAATACTATAACCAACAAATATAACTTTTTCCACAAAAATATTTCAACCAAAAGTCAGCCTTCAATGGTTAAGCAATTTCACTTATCTTTAAATTAGCCAACAGAGGGGAAATTTCATAATAAATCAAATATGAATATTTTTTAACACTTAATCCACTAAGCAATTTACACGTAAGGAAAAGGCTTCAAAGTTGATTTTTTTTCATTCAATTATTCCGAGACAAAATCAACTAATTTTTTCTTAATTATTATCACCTATAAGCTGCGTAATCGAATCTTGCAATTCAACACAAACGCACAAATGAGGGACGTTAAATTATCACAAAAAATGACCAAAAAGGAAGAAAAACTGAACATTTCAGCCTTTGATCAACTGCCAAAATTGAAACTTCAAATAGACAACCATACATATATAAATAAGACAAACGACAAGGGATTTATCTATAGGTTTTACTTAATTACACTACCCCATACTGCTCGCAAAGGTCCCCTTTCTCTGGCTTCAATTATAAAACTCAACAAATGGGCACGTCGAATGGACAAACAGCTAAAAGCGAAAGATAACACACATCCTCAGCAAAGATATACTCAGTCCTTCTAAACCTGCTCATATGGATGATAATAATGAATCGATGTTAGCAATTTCCTTTCTCTCTTAACTCCGAAAATTTAAAGTCATGGACACAAAAGTCCAGCAAATACTGACGAACTGTAACATTCCGAATACATGAACTGGCTCAGTTTGACACCCATATTATCCGCGTTAATTCTGGCTTGCAACTGAAGCCTCACGCAACGACCTTCAGCCACAAGGCAGAAGCGCAAAGATTCTCCATTGAGTTCTGACGTAATACATACACAACTGTCCTTTCTTTCTCTTCGCTTTTCGCTATGAAACAAAATTTACAAGTTGCGTTCTAGCCTAATTCTTTTATATAACTGCATGTTCATTATTTTACCATTCTTTTCTTTTCTTTTTTAAAAAAGAGAAGAAATCACACATAATGATTAAAAAATATTATTAGCACTTAAAGGTCCATCTCATTAATAAAAAACTATATCTTTGCTGTATTTTCCCGAAAGTTCACCCCCATTCATTAGCGTCCGCAGGGTTTCCCGGAATTTTGCGTAAATACAGCTTTTTCTTCTCACTTCACCCGAACTTATTTCCTCTTTTTTAGGCCACTAAGACATGCTACAAATCTTCCTGGCGGAAGAAGAAAAGTTCTTTGAAATTTCTCGAACAAGCAAAAATCCTCCATACTGCAAAACTCACAACGAACAACAAAAAAGTAAAAACACATTAACATTTTTAATAATCATTACATTAAACAAATACATATCATTTAATGCTATTATTGGCTAGCCTAAAAATTTATTAAGAATTTCTTTTATCGATTTTTATTCATATTTCACTTTAGATTCTTATGACCATTGTCATTAAAATTTCAGCAAGTAAATTTTTATTTACAAATACTCAAATTTCTTAAAAAAACATGTATAGTTTACAAATTACAATGATATAAAATTTTTCTTTACTCAATTTGCTAATAATAACTGATCAAATTCAAATTAATTCCTTATTAACAACCTATGATCTTCATAAACATTTCTTTATGAATGGATTAAATCAGATAAGACCAGAATTAGATTCAATTATTTTGACGCCTCGAAAGAAATTTCTTAAAGATCTGACATATAAACTCTCTTAAACGAATTCTTTTCATTATCTAGATTCGACACTAAAACAGTATTTGGAGATAAAAATCTTCGAATAATAAGTGGTAATAATTTATCACTCAAAGCCTTTGTAGTCTTCTGTATCAACGATGACTTAGAATGCGATCTTATGAGAACTTCATCTCCAACTTGAACCACTACTGGACCTCTTAGATTAAAAAGTACTGACATTTTGTTAATTCAGGCCATTTCCATTTTTTAGAGCATGTTCCCAAGTTTTAGATTTATTAAATTTAAACAATTCTGGACTATTAACCTGCTAGCGAGTTTCTAAAGGGGTGTTAATCGGACGTCCTAAAAAAGTTCCACCGGAACGGCTTGTATACCAGAATGCTCACAGAGGTTTAAAAAAACTGTGTATCTGGAATATATTTTGAACAGATGTTTTGGTTATTAAAACATTAAACTCTCAGCGAATATTTTATAGATTCTATAATCCTTTCCGCGATATTTGCTTCCGTATGATAAGGACTAATTCCAAAGTGTTTAATACCGGGACTAAGAAAATCAATTTGAAATTTTTCGAGAAAAAAACAGAAACATTATCTGTGGACAAAGTTTCCGGAAAAACAGGTCTACTAAACACTTCTAATAGCTTCTTACAAATAACTCGAGAATTCAATACTTTCAATTTTTCTAAACAAATCAAATCGCGACGCGTTGCCAACATCTATTAGAACAAAGTTATAGCCATCAAAAACAGGCATTGGACCAATGATATGGATCATGTAATTCTCACAAACTATTTTTGCATAATTTGATATCAGAGGACTCATTTTTCTTTTGTTATTATATTTAACTTTCTGACACTGAACACAAGACCTATCATATTCTTTACGTCCTGCACTATAGTATCCCACGTGTATTTTTCTTTAAAGTGCGATATGTCTACCAAAGAAAAGTTCATCACGAAAATATTCTATTATTAGCCGTTGTAAAATCTTAGAGATATATATTTTATATGGACAGTTCAATGCCCTACTCTTCTTCATGAATATACCATTGTTCAGGATGAAGTTACGCACATTTTCACCGTAACTAATACTCTCTATAATTTCGGAACCTTTATTTGCAAAGCATCTATAGGGTCTCTTACCAAACATAAATTCCAAGTATTTGCAATTTTCAGGTTTCTCTTCATAATAGCCATTCTTGCTCGTCCATCAACCTGAACAAATTCAAAAGGGGCATATACTCTAGTCAAAAAATCGGCTACACATTAACTTGCGACCTAACATGTTTAATAGTTAAAGAAACCTGACAGAGTGTCTTTACTAATGGTCCATATTAAAGCAATCTTTTTGAATTTCCCAATATCCAAGACAAAGATTTATTATCCACGAAGACCACAAATTTCTTACTAAGGTAGTGTCTAAACCCCTTTATTGACTTAACTATGATAAGAATTTCTATTTCGTATATACTCCGGGGCTTGTCGCCTTCGGTTAGTTTTTGGAATAGAACGATACGGGGCGAGTCGATTCTCACACTGTAATTGTGAAAGACAAGATCCAATCGCCTTTCCACTTCCGTCGCAATGCAAAAGAAAGTTTTATTCAAATACGGAGTTCTTAGTATTACATTATTTATGAAAATTTATTGCAACTTATCCAATCTCTACTGATGCTCTCTTGTCCACTCAAATGTTTTACACTCCGAACGTAATTTAAAAATGGGTGCCATTAATTTCTGCATCCCACTTACAAACATGGAGTAATAATTGAAAAATCCGCAAATTTTCATAACACATCTCCTATTTCTAGTAGGAGGTATATTTTTGATGGCTGCTATTCTTGATACATCGATTTCAATGGATTCACCATCCGCCACGAAACCTAAATGCTTAATTTTCTTATAAAAATAAACTTTTGTCAGGCGAAATTGTAATTCTGTTTTATCTCACTCTTTTCAATACCAAACGCAAAACTCTTTTATGTTCTTGCACATTTCTACTTGCGATGACGAGATCGTCAAAATAACCACTTACACCTTCATCTTTAAGATCTCCAAAAACCTTTACCATCGCACGAGTTAATAAACTGCTCCCTGTCTTAATTCCGACAGGAACTCTCGGACATCCTTTCGGAGTTACGATGGAAGTAATATCTCGCGAATCATCATGAAGGGAAACTGGAAATACGCCTTCAGGCAAACAAGAACACTAAAGATTTTCTTTCCTGCAAGACTCGTTAAACACTCTTCCATATTAGGAGACGGATACACAACGTCTATTTTCAATAAATTTTCTTTAAGAAAATTTCCTACTATACGATGAGTATTATTCTTATTTTTTTACAACAAAACAACAACTTCCGAGGTTAGAGTGATCTACTTCCACCATAAATGCCTTGCGAAACTATTTCCTTAAAACATTCATCAACATCTTTTCCTTAATTTTTGGTACTGAAAATGGAGCTTCTTTAAAAGATTTATTTTCTCTTAAGTACAATTTGGCAACAAAAATTTTACACAAACTATATCATTTGATACTACATCGTTAAATTCCTTTTGAATATCATTCACGATTTCCTGAACGTCTTGATCAAAATATTTTTCCAAACCCCTCGAATTTCCCCTACTTCTTAACCTTTCATAATTCTCTTCCAATTTCGTTAACTTTCCCTCAAAATCAAAGGCAAATGATTTATTTTTCTTAACAAGTTCATAAGAGTTGTTATATTGCTCAAGGTCCATATCCGAAACTTAAGAATCACTCTCAGGTTTTTTAAGCACATTCACAAAATTATCTCCTCATTTTTCTTGAGCTGACTCCCCATTTAACAACATAGACGCTAAATGTTTATCTTTTCCTTAGTTTTCCTCCCATCCCGAGACGAAATTGAGATATCTTTTCGATCGTTCTAATTTTGTCTTATTATTATTAAATCTTCCAAAAATCCATATTTCCGAACAATGTCCATCCTTTCTTTCACATGAATCTTCCGTTTGCACATCGATTTGATCTTCATTGAACACATACCCTAAGTACAGCTTAGTCGCTGAAATAGAATTAACTAATTCTTCAGTCACCATTCAAATCAGAACAGGTTTTCACAGAGGAAAATTCCAGTTTAGGAACATCCACCAAACTATCCTTTACAGAAGATCCATCCACACAACGACCACCTGAAACACCTCCAGAAAAAGTTGACCCGAATTCTTGTTTCACCGTTTTATCAAGCACTGTCCGAACTTTCCACAACTGTTCTTCATCAGAAGCATTAATCTCCAATAATTGTTTGTCAATATTGTTTATTTCAATATCGCATTGAATTAAATGATCACATTTACTAGATTTGTCAGGAATCCACTTCAAAAATAAATAAGTCATTTTATCACCTCCTTTCGTATTAAATGAACGATTACTACCAAAATGGCGAACATGATCTCCGGATCTGAACCTTGAAGCATCTCCATTCCTCCTGTCCCAATGGTTTTCCATGTTATCATCATAAAATATCATAACTGATTTTCTGTTATTCCGTAATAAAAGTTTATTTCTAGAATAATCAATAACTGAAGACGTTGTTCTCAAAAACGGCCTACCAAGTATGCATTCACATGGTAGGTTGGCCACTACCTTAAAATTAACCAGTTCAAACCTTCCTGACAGGTTTACCACAACACAAAGTTCCTTCCTATTTCGATATTCCGAACCAAAAGACCACGAATCATTTCAGGCAAAGTTTCTACAAGTTGATGATACAGCTCACATTTCCGAACAAGTTCATCGGTTATCAAGTTACAGGAGGACTCACTGCCCAAAAAGATCATCACCCTTCTATTATTAGTCATTCCATCCACAAAGGAGCCTATAGAGTCACTTGACTTCGAAGGAACTACACGATTATTGAATCTATTAAGACGTTCAGGCTTGGTCAATGGCGTTCGATTTGTACTCGTTACCTTTCGATTTTCATCAACCTTCAAATTATTTTTATTAATTCCTGAATGACTATTATTTTCAGATGTAAAAGATCGCTTTGTCATTACCGGAGCAGATGCACCTGATTTAGCTCTAACTTTCTTCATATACTCTAATTGCTCTTTAAACTGATTCGAATATGAATTACAAACTTCTCTCAAGTCACTCAACGACTGAGGCACTTGATTAGAGAACCACTTAAACTTTACGAAAGGGCTCATCCCATCCAAAATAATTCCAATTAACTGCGCCTCACTAAAACTGAATTTCAAAACCACTGAAGAGTAATAAACATCTATATATATATATATATATATATATATATATGTAGGAGTTGCAGGAGTTGATATATATATATATATATATATATATATATATATATATATATATATATATATATATATATAAACTCCTGCATTTAATTTTTGTTTTCTAAAAATTCTCTCTGCCATTTACGAATGTATAACGGTACTTGATATATACTAATCTACTATTCTACTCCAGAAAACCTCCCATGAAATACTTGGACTAATAGCATGTTGAACCTCAACTTGAAATACGTCCTCATTCTTAGATAACAAAACTCCATACAACACTACAATTTGATAACTACTTTATTCCACTAACTTTTCCAAAACTTTTAAAATACAACATATAAGGTTACTATGTCTTCCATTTAGTTTGGTAAATCCCTTAATCTTGTTTTCCAAAGATTATAATAATTTCTGAAAAGTATATTTATCTATATATTTTAACGCTGCTCCTTAATTCGTAATATTCCAAGGACAGTTCCAAGTCAATCCCTTATTGATCGGAATTCAATTAAAATAATTATAATCTTCCACTACTGTACATTCTTATAGGTGTTGAATTCTTAATGGCAGAAACCGGCACGTAATAATATGAAAACAATAAAAATGTTACCTTTTTCTATTTTGTGAAACAACTTCAGGACTTTCACCAGATAACTGAAACTCAACCTGCCTAGTTACATTCGGAACACGATTACCAACCCTGAACCATCTCTATTTATAATTTCATTACTGTATTCTGAAGGACCTGGAGTTGGAGGTTGAGCAGCACGACTAAGATTGGGAAACATGGATTTTCTAAGCTGCTTCTATTGACCCTATAAAAGGAATCCAATGTATTAGATACCAAATTTTCTGCTCCATTATTTATCTGAAAAAATGGATATTGGGGAGGAGTCAAACTATCTTCTATGTCATCCATATCTATTCTCACTGTCCCGTTTCGCTCCGACATACTAATTTTATGCGCCAAACTATTTTACACAACAGTACAAAATTACTATAATAATTAATTTAACACTGAAACATACATTCATAAATAAATTCAAAATTTAATAATGGTCTAAAATATTTATAAACGTTAATAATTATGATAATTACTCTATCACTACGTTTTACGTTACTATCTATATTACGTTCCACTACAAACTAACAACACATCAACAATTTCAATGCAAAAAATCTAGATTTGAATCCTTCATAAAAATTTACAAAAACGCTGACTTTTGTTTTAGTCAAATTTAAACAAACTGATACGAATTTTTCCCAAATTTCGTAAATTCTCAATATTTTCCAAACAAATATTTCAGAAAATCCGATATTTTTAAATTAACTCTGTTATTGACTTATACAAATATCTCAAAATGACGATATAATAATAATAAACCAAGTGGACAAGCAAAAAAATGGATCATTAAAAAACAACGTGGACAACTACGACTATACAAAGAATTTTAATCTAACAATAAAGTGCAAAAATAGTGAAACGCTGGGTTACCTCGTTTAGTAAATACTTTTAATCAAGCAGACACTGAAACGAATTTAATGTAGTTGAGTTGCATTTCCGAAATTTAAACTTGCAGTTGAAAGCCAGAAACTTGTCGCAACGTTACCACGCTAATTTGCAATTAGCAATTTAACGACTACTAACCAATTTATAATGGCACAAATCAGACGGAATCATTGTAGACCAACACAAGGGGCGACTTCGGAAGGGTTCAAACATATCTAAGGAAAAAGCAGTTATTTTTCTACACCTAGTTTCTTTCACACCTGACGATGACGCTAATAAAACCTCTTTAACTCAAAAGTATCATATGAAGCAAATAAACAAATTATCTGATTGAGATTTTAAATATTAAACTCATTTAAACCATTCTATAAGTTCTATTACAACAACTTTAAATGGAATTTCGAGAATAACAACAATTCAGATATTCATTAACGGTCCAAAACGTAATTTTAACTGTAACTTGAATCTCGTTTTAACAGAAAGAGCTCAACTAGTTAAAACTTTACACTCCCAATATTTTTGAGGTACTTATGCTAATCCTATAAAAAATACCATAACCAATTAATATATTTTTTCCACAAATATATTTCAACCAAAAGTCAGCCTTCAATGGTTAAGCAATTTCACTTATCTTTAAATTAGCCAACAGAGGGAAAATTTCACAATAAATCAAATATGAATATTTTTTAACACTTAATCCATTAAGCAATTCACACGTCAGGAAAAGGCTTCAAAGTTGATTTTATTATTCTTAAATTTAATTATTCCGAGACAAAATCAACTAATTTTTTCTTAATTATTATCACCTACAAGCTGCGTAATCGAATCTTGCAATTCAACACAAATGCACAAATCCGGGACGTTAAATTATCACAAAAAACAACCGAAAAAAGAAGAAAAACTGAACATTTCAGCCTTTGATCAACTGCCAAAATTGAAACTTCAAATAGACAACCATACATATATAAATAAGACAAACGACAAGGGATTTATCTATAAGTTTTACTTAATTACACTACCCCATACTGCTCCCAAAGGACCCCTTTCACTGGCTTCAATTATAGCTCACAAGAAATGGGTGCTTCAAATGGACAAACAGCTAAAAACGAAAGCAAATCACACATCCTCAGCAAAGATAAGCTCAGTCCTTTTAAACCTGCATTTATAGATGATAATATGAACCGATGTTTTACCATTTTTTACTTTTCTTTTTCTTAAAAAAAGAGAACAAATTACAAATTATGAAAAAAATCATATTACTTTCGTTTAGAGGTCTATCTCATTAATAAATATCTATTTCTTTCCTCCTTTTTTTATCAAGACTTAACCCCCATTCCTGGGCGTCCGCAGAGTTTCTAGGATGTTTTCTAAATATAACTTTTTCTTCTTTGAACTTCATCCAAATTTATTTCCGCTTCTTGTGGCCACTAAGACATGCCACCATACCTACTTGTGTGCGAAATTTGGATCCATTGGATATTTTTAAGAGATTGAAGGCTGCCAATTTAAAATTTTCATCTTAATATTCTGGCTAACGAACTCATTAAAGATATTTCAACAATTAATGTTGTTGCCAATTTGGTCTCAATCCGCTGAAAATTACGGATTCAAAAAAGCATTCAAAAAAGCATTATATCGTCGGCGGCAATTCAAAACCTGCTATGTGCATTTTGCAGGATACTGTTTTTCGCTTCTCCTGCAAAATGCACATAGCAGGTTTTGAATTGCCGCCGACGATATGTATACAGATCGATAGATAGACACACACACACACACACACACAGAGAGAGAGAGAGAGAGAGAGGGATATATATATATATATATATATATATATATATATATATATATATATATATATATATATATATATATATATATATATAAATGCCTCGCACCCTTTTATCACCTGTGCTGCGTCAGAGCTAAACCGGGCCTCTTTGCAAAACGTATTGACCATCTTAGCATAAACACAAGCCTTGCAGTACTCTACGTAGAAACGTGGTTCAGAGGTTTCAGGTAGTGATTTTATTTTTTATAAACATGAGTAAGCGTTTTGTACCTTTCCACTTCCATTTTTTACTTTTGCAGCTACGTAGGAACGTTTAATTTTTATTTTCTACTAATCCTGGTGGGATTTATTCCGATATTCTTCTCGTTCGAAATGAAGACAAGAATAAAAGCAATACGCAAAGACAAAAAGTATTATAAATACTAAACATTACCAATAATAATTGCTACGAAATACTAAATACGACCTCTTTTACCATATCTTATGAACCATATGTATTATTAACAAAAATTTAAAAAAAATATCCTTCCAGGGTTTTCGACGTGGCTTACTTTGCATTTGTAAGCTAGCAAATTAACCACTACACCAAGATCATGGATTGGTGAACGTTTAGTTGTCGGCGTATTTGTTCTATTTGTATTTTATGTCCCCACTTCGACAATTTTTACTCTTTTTTCTCCGTTTAGCAGCTCTTTCTCGCTTTCCTTTTCGGTGTGGCCCTTTATTTACATTATGCACTATTTGTATTCACAGCTTGTGCACCTCTGCAATATCTAATTCAGATTAGACTTTTCTTCTTGCCCCTCAGTAAACATTTGATTGATTTAATTCTCATACTCTCCATGGATGGAGAGCGGAAATACCAGACTCAAAAAAAGGTGTACATCTACTTTCCCGACAGACTATACGTCGCTAGGTGACTTATATCGAAAGAAAAATTAACTATTGTTTTGCTGTTATTGAGGAAGTATGTACTTGTAATTTGTAACAAACAGTGGTAGCGACCTTTAGAACCTTCAACCTTTAGCAGTCTCACACCCGACGCTTTTAGTTTGCCTTGTTAGATTTATTGTTTCTATTAGGATTAAGTTTGAAAACTTTGTGTTTGGTCGACGACATGCAGAAACATGGACTTTGTGAATGTTACTTTTGGGTAATCGACCACGCTCGGAAAGCTCTGTTGTGTCACCATCATCTCATTCTGACGCCAGAGGGGCAGTCAGGTCAAAAACAATTAAGAGAGCACGTCTTCACTTTTGAATCTCAACCATGAGGCGAGACAGTTCGAAGTATCCCTAAATTTAGGGTCCTGCATTCAAGATTGTCGGAAAGTTTTAATCATGGAGTTCATCAGGACAACCCAACCTTTAAGTCACAAGAACTTCGAGGACAGCGCCTAAAGATCACCTACGAGTAAAAAGGAGGATATTGGAACTACTTCGAATTAGGGCCAGGCTGTTCAAAATTAGTTGCCATTCCGTTGCTCTACCACATATTCATAAATTCATATTCATTACTTTGTCTAATTTTGCTAGTGGTTCTAGTCGCCTAATACTAGTGGTGGAGTCGACCCCGTTAAGCATGTGCTTTATTGATATGACTTTAGTATTGTTATCTCGCACCTTTTAGGTGCCTCTCGTTTCTATTCCAACATTTAAGCGGTGTCGGGACATAAGGTTAAATTTTACTTATCAATTTCGGCCTGCTGTTGCTTAAGTTTTTGGTTTACATATTGAAATTTATTATCTACCTATTTCAATTATGAATCTATAGTAACAAATTTAATACTGTCTCTTGCCTTAATTTCTCTATAGTTTGTTGGGCCTCGTGCCTTACCCGATCGATGTCTGCAGACGTTACCTCTCTCAATTTGGTTATTGAGGAAGAAAAGTTCGTACACATATCAATTTTGTTGTTTAATTCCTCGAATTGAGCTTCAATTTCTCGGTTGGACGTATCTATCGTCTGTCCCATACTACTGATTTTTTAATATTTTTTTTTCAAAATGTCGCGCCTGATTTGTTGATTATCTTGTTTCAGTTCGTCTTTCACATCTTGCATTATTTGTTGATTATCCTATTTCAGTTCGTGTTTCATATCGTGCATCATTAGCATAATCTGCTGAAATGCAAGATGCATGTCAAACCCACCAGATGGTATTCCGTCATTTGAGTTTCCATTACCTGGTTACTATTCGCATTAGGTGGAGAATCGGCAAAATGATCCCTCATTATTTTCAGTATATTCGAGGTGAAATATGTCCAAGGGAGATATATGGCTTCGATTCTTTGGTGCACTATACAAGCGTTCCCCATCTGAATCCGGATGCTCTGTTTCTCTTACAGTCGAAACATCACTGAATCGAGAGATAGGTTTAATTTTTCGACACAGTCATTACAGTATTTAACTATTTCTCGGTTTCTATTTTTTTTTCGTTTTCCAATATGTCCTCTAAATTTGTACCCGTAACATGAATCTACTTTATCTCGCACCCTTTACATATTATCTACCCTAGGTGAAACATGGGATATTTTTTCTTTATCTCTTAATGTACACTGCGTAGATTCGGCTTTAAATTCGCTATTTGACAATACTCTGGCTATAGGTTGCCATGGTCTCCACAGAGGACATAAATATACATATAAGGTAAGATACTTAAACTAACAACACAAAGTTTATAAACCAAATACTATTCATAATTAGGGAATTCTCATTTAATCCATCATTGACAAGCCTCCAATGTTTGATTTTAGTTTTCTTAAAAATTTAGTATTTATTCCGTTTCCCCTTCTTACAGAAAAGCAAAAGCAACAAGACAGCCAAGGCTATAATCACTTACTGAAAAATAAACTATTTTTAATCTTTTGCATTTTATAACCAATTCAATATATGATCGATCTTTAATTTTTATAATTACCAAATAATTTCAGGGAAAACAGCCGTTTCCCTGGTAACTGTCCTCAACCATGGTAACCATTTCTGAAGACAAATGACGTGGGTGGGAAAAACTGTAGTTGCTATCCTTTTAAAATTCAATTTGTCGGGTTTAATGCTTTGAAAGATTGAATAATTAATGAATGTAGATATATGGTGAGATATTAATGTTGTGTTGAATGTGAATATAATATTGACGTCAAATGTATAATATTAAATTTAGCAAATGCATATATATGTGTAAAGGATCTTGGTACCTAACCCCGAATAGTTCTTGGTTGCCACGGTCACAAAATGTCCGATAAATATGAAGTGTAAATCTTAAAGATACCGCCGCATGTTGTATATTATTTTCAATCAGTGTAATATTCTCCAATAAGATATGTAAGAATTAACATTATTAGTATTACAGTAACAGCAGGTAGCGTTGGTTTAAGGCAGGTTGGCGTAACTCTAATTTATTTCTAAATCTACTCTTAGACCAGTAAACTGAAATCCTACTTTGTGAATTACATTTCATTCCATCCCTGCAGCACAAATCCTGAAACTCAAGCAGGGTTTTCACCTTTATAATGTTACACTGCGAATACAATAAAGGTTGCATAATAGTATAAAGAACAACTTTTTGTTGCGAGGATCAACATTTCTGTCTAGAAGACGCAAACTAACGACACCCCTTCCCCAATCACGATGTGTTATTTCAGAAATGGCGACCGTGATAGGACAGTTACCATGGAAGCGGCTGTTCACTCTGGTAACGGATCTGAAATAACTTGCTAATTATCAAAATTAAAGATCGATCACATATTGAATTGGTCATAAGAATGCAAAATATAGAAAGAGTTTATTATCGAGTGATTATAGTCGTTGGCTATCCTGTTGTTTATGGTTTTCTGTAAGAAGAAGAAACGGAATAAATACTAACGTTTTAAGGAAACTAAAGCAAACGTTGTAGGCTGGTCAGTGATAGATTAAGTGAGCAATCAGCAATTACAAATTGTATCTGGTTCATAAATTTTGTGTTGTTAGTTTAAGTATCTTACCTTGTATGTGTATTTTTGTCCAGTGTCGACACCATGGCAACCAATACCCAGAGTATTGTCAAACAGAGCGAACTTGAAGCCGAATGTACGCAGTGTATATTACGCGTTAAAGAAAAAAGATCCCGCGTTTCACCCAGGGTTGTAATACTTTACGGGTGCTAGACAAAGTGGACGAAGTTTACGTGTACAAATTTAGAGGACACACTGGAAACCAAGAAAAATAAGGAATCTTGAAATGGTAAAATACTGTAATGATTGTGTCGAAAAATTAAACTAATCTCGCCACTCAGTGATGTTTCGACTGTAAGAGAAACAGAGCATCCCGATTCGGATGGGGAATGGGCGTGCACCAAAGAATCAAGGCCATATATCTCCCTTGGACATATCTGACCTCGATAAAAATGAAAAGAATGAGGGATCACATCGGGGATTCTCCACCTAACGCGTATAGTGACGAGATTGTGGAAAGCCCAAAGGAATGAGTACCATCTGTTGGGTGTGACACGCATCTTGCATTTCATCAGATTATGCTAATGATGCAAGGTATGAGAAACGAACTGAAACGAAAAAATCAACAAATGAGGTATAATATAAACCAAAAATTCTGTAGTATGGAGCAGAGTAGTACCGAAATGAGGCGCGACATAAATGAAAAAATAAATTAAAAGTTCAGTAGTATGGATTGTAAGAATCAAAAAATCAGCAGTTTATAATACAAGATAGATAACTCGAATCGAAAGACCAACGACCGATTGAGCTATTGTGTCGTTCAATTGATAACGCACGTAGACGAACAACTTCCCTCGTAAACAAAAACTCTGATGCCTCAGAAAAAGATAGTGTTTCTATGTCAGAAGAAGGAACTCGTGGAAACAATCCTGAGACTGAGGGTATTTGCACAAGTACTGAGGAGAAGTCGACTAATGAGATAATAAAAGAAATCAAACGGGAAAAGGTAGAAAGGAAATCATAGAAAATTGAAATGGTTGCATGCAAGAGTGATAGTACTGAAATAGATATTTCTGAACATCAGGTAAAGGTCAAACTCAAACACGAAAAGATTGAATGTAAAGTTTGTGAAGATGAAGCAGGTACTGTTCAATATCAGGTACAGGTTAATATCACCGATGAAACAACAGGCAAATTACAGAATGAAATAAAAGTGGAAAGAACGTTAGGTTATAGTTGCGAGACTTGGTCTCTTTCAGGTAGTAACTCATCTGTTGCAACAAAACGCAAAGAAAAAAATCTGCATGGAAGGTGTAGATAGGAAGTCAGCTCATGCCACGGATATGGTACCCCATGATCTCTTGCAACAGCTAGTCTCTATCAAAACTTGACACCAGAATATCTGAAGCTAAAGTAAGTGCCCGGTCATTGTCACGTAACGTTCAATTACAAAAGTTGTCACTTGGTAAATACGAAATTCGTGGTGCTGGACTCTCAAAACCGAAATTGGTGGTCTGATGGTGGAAACAAACCTAGTTGACAATAAGTACAGAGTCCCTTCTGAATACTTGGGGATGTTCCATGCAAAGATTGAACTGTCTGTGACCTATTCGAGGATATCGTACATGACTAATTCCCTAACGACTTCAAAGTGTTTCCAAACCAGTGATGCGAACAACTTCAAGATTAAACCTCGTGTTCGCTTGAAGAAGCGACGACAGTACTTCGAAATTTTACGATGGTTGTGCTATCGAGTGAGTCAGGCCTTCGCAATACTTTCGTAAGCTGAACACTGATTCCGCAGAAAGAAAAGAAAGCGGAAAAAGAAAAGATCGGGTATCATCACGATTTCTCACATCACTTGAATGCTTTCTCCTTTTAAATAATGTAATACAGCGTAGATTCATGAGGTTATTTGGTTGATATTTGTTTAAGTCAAAACAAGATCCTTTCAACGAATTAATGATTATTGTTAATTATGATTTGTTTCCTATTCACTTCGTAACTCTGACAAAGTATCGGAACACACAATTATCAAAACCTTAAACTTATTTATGGTACCGACGAAAAGAAAACTGAATTATTAGCACAGTATCCGAAACGAATTCATTACACTGTCCAAAATAAGTGTGTGAGTGTTTGGAAGTTTGAATAAGCTAATACTAAGATTGCATCTATTGATAAATACCATCTGCACTTAGCAAAAGTTTGTTACTCTAACAGAATTTTGTTAATGATCCCGTGGAACAGTAATGTACCTTACAGGTTATGGAATTTTTCTTTTGGAAGGGCCCAATAATTTTGAACGAAATCTACTACGTGATTTTTAAAAATATAACGAGTCTGTGTAGTATATTCATTCGTCTTTTATTCAAAATAAAATTAATATGGGAGCTTTCAATAATTTGGTAGGAATCGTATCTTGTTGAATAATATCTTTATTTATAAATGATTTAATTATGAGGTCCATATATAGACATTTCAGGTGGATAAGTATCACAATTATCGTTTTAATGCTTTATATGACAACATAGGCCCGCTATTCAACAGAAATTCTTGAAATTATCCACCAATCTGATTTTTTGGCAGAATAATTTAGTCGCCCTTCGTTCCTCTGAGATGCCCATATCCTACAAAGATCCGGTTTTATCCAGTTTTTTGGTATTTTTCAATCGCTTTAAAATTTCCCGCCGCCAAAACGCTCCATTCTGATTGAGATATTTTCTGAAGCTCTCATATCAAGGCGCGAGAATGCTCATTAAAGAACCGGAATCTAATCAAAAACAACACGTATCTTAACTCTTCCAAATTTTCGGAATATTTAGAAGAAAAAGCAGCATTAAGAAGGTAAAATCAGGTTCGTTTTACAAATTAACTCATGGGAAGTGGGAGGGAGTCCGAGATAGTTAACTTTCTGCAGTGAAAACATATTGAAAATAGTAAGATATAGAATTCGACCCAGGGACGCCATGTTGCTGCATATGAATAGTACTGGACAGGATACATTTTAGTGAGTAATTTTAAATTAGGATTTAGTAATCTAAACGTTTAAATGTAATTATCACCCCTCTCAGAATTCCGTTTTAAGGTTACGTTGGAGCTGTCAAGGTACGAATTATATTTGCGTATGTAGTAACTCTCATTTTTGTCTTTATCATTACTAACATGGCGAAATATGATTTCGTGGTAGTTAGGGTAATTATCATTATGGTAGTGTAAACAATAAGAGGCTCTAATTTACTCCTAAGTTGATCATCTTCCAAATGAAATTGCTGAAACTTATTTTATTAGGGTTATTTTCCCTTCAGGTGAGGGGTCCTAAAGTTAGAAGCGTTGATATGCCTTTCAGTGACATTAATATTTATAGTACCTTGAAAAACATGATTTAGTTTGCAGAAGGGCTACCTGACCCTGATCATTTCGTCTTCAATTTTATAGTTCATATAGCCGATTAATGAAATTACATAATCTTATTTGGTTCATATATAGTTGAGTGGTGTGATAATATATTTATTAGCATGTATAGTTGTATGTATCAGTGTTTACTTTCTTGCGTATGTGGAATGTAATGTGTATGTGCTTATGTGTGTTTATGAGTGTAGGTTTTAGAATTAAGGTACAGGTTAAAGCATGAAATATTTGTCGATGGACAGTGTATTGTTGCTTCTTTATTTATATTTTTGGTCCGTCATAAGAAATACCAGGTAAAGAATTTCGTAATAATTCGTATCATAATTAACTAATACATGACTTATAATGAACAATCATTATGTTCTTGTTACTCAAATACTTAGTGATCAAAACAACAGGAAAGTGATCCATTTTTGCTATAAATAATGAGTAAATATTAGTTTAGGCCCATAAGAATGGATTTCTAGATAACACAAAATCTCAAGCTACCTTTCTGGAAAACAGGATCATTTATATAACTTATTAATCAAAATTTTAATAATAATAATAATAATAATGTTTGCGTTTCCACTTAATTCGAAGTTTAATCTATGTGGTATTGGTTTTTGTTCCCAGGCTGCATTTACGAAACCTTTTTAGCCGTTGCTTGCTGAGAGAAATTGCATTGTTCACATTTTCTAGTATGTAGTTACATGCTATTTAGAACTTTCAATTTTCATTGCATACAGAATAAATTTGAAGTGAATTATACAGTAGTTTGTTACGAAAGAAATTCATGTTCAGGTCGTATAAGATAAGACGTGTTAATTAATGGATTATGATAATTCCTGATTTGAATATAGTTAATTAGACTGCTTTGAACAACCTTGGGTTTACCGAGAAAGTATATTATCTCTACAAATAAATCGACGTCGTAGGGAAAAGTAAATAAATAAATAAATAATTGAGTAATGATAGTATTATTATGATATAAATCTGTATAGTAAAGAGTATAATTAAATAGCAATATGCTCATATGTATATGTGCCCAAGGTAGAGTTTGCTACGAAGTATTTATATATATATATATATATATATATATATATATATATATATATATATATATATTATATATATATATATATATATATATATATATATATATATATATATATATATATATGTGTGTGTGTGTGTGTGTGTGTGTGTGTGTGTACGTAAGACATCAAATGTTGGTACCTGCATCTGTTTAAACACCTTCACAAATGGTACCGGAAAGTTTGTTAGGACAGTTTCTGGTCCTAACAAAGAAAACAGCTCTGAAATCTTTATTTTGAGTCGTTTCCTATAGAAACCAAACTTGATGGAACACATCTTTTATAAGGACAACAGAAAAAAATATTAGAACTTGTAATCTCTTTCACTTAGTCTTTTATTCATTTTTTTCTCAGGTCCCAATAAGGACGAAATCATTAAAACGCATGTGTAAATAGTGTGTAAAGATGTCGACTTTAATGACCTCTGGTGGTCCCACACATGAACTAAAAAAGTGTGTAAACTTAAAATGCCGACTGCACGTATTGGGACCGAAATGAGGAAACGTAAGAGTGGAAGTAAAGGGGTATAGAGACGTAAGGGGAAAACAGTGTGTGCATCGATTATAAAAATAATCTGTGTTCTTGGTACCAGGCCAATAACTCGGCTGATATTGTACGTAAGATGTTGGAACAAAAAAGGGCATACTTTAAGGAGTTTAATTTATCAGAACTCCTTTATACATGTTCCCAATCCATTCGTCTGAGAAACAAAATATCTGATTACCTAATTCGCTAATAATTGTTTCCAGCGGTGAGATACTTCCAGCGATTGCACCCATGCAACATATATATCAATCAATTCGTCTTGACAAAAGAAAGCTATTGGTACAAGAATTGACCAATTGGTCACATGCGATCAACTATTTCTGGTATACGGTACCTAATAAAGCTTCCAGAGGTGGTGGATGTATTTCCAGTAATTGCACAAATGCAACACATATATTAATGAATTTGTCTTGACAAAAGAAAGCAATCATGCTGGAACTGATCACATTCGGTCAACCAATTTTGGTTCACTGTGCCTAATACAGTTTCCGGGGTTGGAACATTTTCAGCGATTGCACTCTTGTAACATACATATCAGTCAACTCGTCTTGACGAAAGAAAGCAGGATTATTGGTAATGGAGTAGGTTCTTTTCCGGCATCCACTTCCGGTACACGGTATCTAATATAGTTTTTGAGGGTAGAATATTTCCAGTGATTTCATCGATGCAATATGTACATCAATCAACTCACCTTGACGAAAAAAGCAGTCGGTACCGAAATTGCTAACATCCAGTAAACTATATCTGGTACACAGTACCTAATACAGTTCCAGGCGTGGTTTGTTTTCACATGAAACATGCATCAGTAAACTCGCCTTGAAGAAGAGAATTGTTCGGTACCGGAATGGATCACTTTCGGTCAACTACTTCCACTACATTTTCGGCCTACATAATAAATGTTACGGGAGTGGGGTGATTCTAGCAATTGTACTCACGCAAAATATATACATATATCAACTCGTAATGACGGGAGAACAATCGGTACTGGAATTAGTCACTTCCGGCCAACTACTTAAAGGTACATCATAATTATTAGTTTCCGGGGAGGGGAATATGCAGCTATTATACACATGCGACATACATATCAATTAAGTCGTCTTGATAATCAAAGCGGTTGGTACCGCAATTGCTCACTTCCGGTCAATCACTTCCGGTATATTGTACCTAGTATTTTCCAGAGGTGGAGTATTTTCAGCGATTGCAAAAATGCAACATATCTACTGTCTAATATAAATAAAATAAAGAGTTTGTTTGTACGTTTGTCTGCCTGTCTGTCTGTGTGCAGCCTGGGGACAAGACGCGAGGACCGAGAGTTACCAATTTTGATCAGGGGTGCCTTAGTCCAGGCTCCCGATCAACACGAAGCTCTTTTTTAAATTTCTAACCAAGGGGGTCTCAGGAAGAGTTTAACGGGGCCGACCTGGGGGACCAAATACCTTACGAAATTTTGATTACGGATACCTTGGTCCAGGTTCCAGACCAGAGTGAAACGATTTTGTCAAAATTCGAATCAGGGGTCTCACGGGAGCGTTTACCGTGATATGTAAAAGTAGTAGAAATGACCAATATTAGTGTCGAATTCATAGTTTTCGCGGTTGCTGAGAACAATGGTGAAACCCCCATCGCATTAACTTCCAAATTCACCCTATTCGGCTGCGTGCCGGGGGTCATCGGGGGTGGGATATACCGAGACATAAAAATAATCCAAAAATGACCGATATTAGTGTCAAATCCAGTTTTCGCTGTCGCTGAGATCAATGGTGATACTTCCATAAGCGATGACTTGCAAACTCATCTACCATTGTATACTGGGCGGGCGTCACTGGGGGGAGAGGTACCGAGACATGTAAAAATAATCCAAAGTTACCGATATTAGTGTCAAATCCATAGTTTTCGCCGTCGCTGAGATCAATGGTGACACTTCCATTAGCGATGACTTGCAAATTCATCTACCAGAGGATACGGGCCTGGGGTCACTGTGGGGAGAAGTACCGAGACGTAAAAATAATCCAAAATGACCGATATTAATGTCAAAACTATAGTTTTCGCGGTCGCTGAAATGAATGGTGATACTCCCACAAGAATTGACTTCCAAATACAGCCCCCATGCAAAGGATGGGTATATTCAGCTAGTATGTCAATAAACACGACTTGAAAAAAGCGATTGATACTGGAATTAATCACATCTGGTCAACTACTTCCTGTTGAAGGTACCTATTAGATTCCAGGGTGGGATATTTCCAGCGATTGAACCCTTGCAATATATATATATATATATATATATATATATATATATATATATATATGGAGAGAGAGAGAGAGAGAGAGAGAAAGAGAGAGGAAGCGATTAGTGCCGGAACTGCTCACTTCCGGTGAACTGCTTCTGTTACATGATGTCTGCGTTTTTGCGGGTGGGGTGTTTCCACGGATTGCACACAAGCAACATGTATATTAACCAGTTCTGAAGAAATGAACTGCTCGGTGCAGGAAATGCTCGCTTCTGTTCAAGCACTTCCGGTACACAATATATAATATAGTTTTCGAGCTTGGGGTGTTTTTGAAGGGTTGTATGCAATATATGTATCAATAAACTCGTCTTGGCGATAGAAAGAGGTCGCTACCGAAATTTATCACTTCCGGCTAACTGCTTTCGGTGCACAATACCTAATACAGATTCCGAGGGTCGGGTATTTCCAGCGATTGCACACTCACAACATGTACATCAAATTGCCTTGCCAAAAGCAAATAATACATCAGGTATCAGTCACGGTGTATCGGATGTGGATTGGAAATGCCAATACCGGTACCAATTTGTTTCTTTCATTAGGTCGGATTGATTGTTACATATGTTGCATAGGTGCAATCAAAGAAAACACTCCACCCTGGAAAATATTAGGTACTATATTCCGGAAGTGGTTGATCGGAAATGACCTATTCCGTATCAATAACATCGTTTCATCAAAGCGAGTTAATTGATATACTTGATGCACGTGTAGTCTCTAGAAACACTCTACCCTCGGAAACTAATTAAGTGCCGTGTACTGAAAGTAGTTGACCCCTAAATGAGTAATTTTGGCACCGATAGCTTTCTTTTGTCATGAAGCTATCCACCCGGAACCTATTATTTCCAGAAACCCACTTCAACCAAGGTTTCGATATTCTCCATACAGAAAAAATGATAACAAGAAGCAGTTCAGTTTCTTGGAATCTATTCAGTGTTCTAGGAATATGTGCCATCTTATCTCTTAATTGTCTATTCAAACCGGAAATGACACAAATGAACTACATTTGATTTTACGTTGATCAGCACAGAATAAAATTCGTAATATATAACGAGAAGTGGTTTCCTGCAGCCATTTAAGCAGTCCGAAAATGCATGTCTCTCTATTCGAACCACTCCATTAAAACTGAAAATGAAAGAAGTCAACCACTTCCAGTTTTAACGTTGATCGTTATAATAAAATCAGTAATAGTTAGCGAGAAGCTGTCTTGTGTAAGCAATTAAGTACTTCAAGTTCCTAATCCATCTCTACTCATTTTTTTATTAATATCAAAATCGAAAAAATCAACTATTTACAGTTTTAACGTTGATCAATATGTGACTAAAGCCGTAATAGGTAGCTAAAGAAATATTTTGTACTCAATAAAGGATTCAAACAGTATGTTCCATCCCAACACTAATGTTTCTACTCTAATGAAATCAAGTACTAATGTAGCAGAAACCAAGCACTTCAGGCTTTATGGATCTCTTTTGAGCGAAGACGGTAATAAAGAAAATCTATTTTCCAGAATCGACTAAACATCTAAAACAGATTACATCTTCATCTTTAACACTGTTTGAAAACCAAACGTGGTAGAAATTCACAACTTCTGGTTTCTATACTGGGCTATATACACAGTAAAAGATAACAAAGGGAGAAGCTGTTTCTTCGAATACAGTTAACGTTCTAAGAATAGGTCATATGTTCTGTTTTAGTTATCTTTACGGAACTGAAGGCACAACTAATCCATTTTCGGTTTTAATGTGAGCACCATAGGATAAAAATATTAACAGATAGTGAGAAACGGTTTTCTGTAATCGATTAAACACTCCAATTATATATTAATCTGTACTGTAATTTCTCTACTAAGATTGGAAGAGGCAGAAATCAACCAGTTCCGGCTTTAACGTTAGTCGTTATAGAGTGAAATCGGTAACAGCAACAAGCTCTTTTCCTCCATCAGTTAATCGTCCTAAGAATATATTGTATCTCTGCTCTAATCTATCTTTATAAAGGACTGGTAGAAATTAACTATTTCCGCTTTCAATGTTGAACGTCATATAATAAAACATGTAACAGATAGCGATAAGCTGTTTCCTGCGATCAATAAACATTCCAAAATATATGGCAACTCACCTCTCTTTACTGAAACTGCAAATGTCAGTAATCAATCACTTCCAGTTTAACGTTGATCGTTATAGAGTGAAAACTAATAGCAACAGGCGGATTTTGCAATCGATTAAGTGTCCAAATAATCCATCTCTAAACAAAAACCGTAAGGGGAAGAAAACAACTACTTCTGGTTTAAACGGCAGTCGTTATAGGGTAAAAGCGGTAATACATAGAACCAATCAATTAAGCTTCCAGTGAATTGACTACGTCTCCACCCTTAACTCCTGATTGAAATCGAAAGTGAGAGATACTCACTATAACTTCTGGCTTCAATATCGTTTTACAGAGCAAGAATGGTAGCAGATGGGGAAAGCTTTTTTTCGTAATCGATTTATCGCCCTAAGGATAGGCATCGTCTTTTCTTTTAATTCTCTGTTCATATCAAAAGTGACACCAATCAACCACATCCGGTTTTAACGTAGACAGACATAGAATAAAATCCGTAATATATAGCGAGAGACAATTTCCACAATCGATTAAGCATTCAATGACTATATTCCATTCATACTCTAAGCTCTACTGAAACTAGAAGTGGCAAAATCAACAACTTCGATTTTAGCGTTAATCGTTATAGTGAACTCGGTAACAGAATAGCACTGTCTGCTATATATGTGCCCCAAACATATTCCACCCCTGCTATAATCTTTCTATTAACACCAGAAGTGACAAAACAAACTACTTTAGGTTTTAACGTTGATTGCCATTAAATTGAAACATAATAAAGAGAGAGTAACTGTTTTCTGTAAAAAAAAAAAAAGGCTCTCGAAAATATATTCCTTCTCCGCTGTAATCTATGCTAAAACCTGAAGTGGCAGAAAGCAACCACTTACGGTTTTAACAAAGATCGTTATAGAGTAAAAACGGTAAAAGATAGGGAGCAGTGCTTTCCGGTAGCGTCCCAAGCATAGATACGTCCCTATCCTTAATTCCCAACTAAATTCGAAAGTGATATAAATCCACTAAAACTTCAGGATTTCGATATTGATTTACACAAAGCAAGGATGATAACAGATAAAGAGAAGCAATTTTATGCAATCGATGAAGTGTTCCAAGGATATGTTTCATTTTAATTCTTCAGTTTCTACTAATACCAGGAGGTGGAACTCCACAACGACTTCTTATTTCAAAATTAGTCTACATAGAACAAAGGTGCTAAAATATAGCAAAGAGCATAGAGCAAAGGTGCGGGTGTCTTGTACAACGGATATATTCGACAATCCGTCTGGTCTTCCGTCCAACTGTCTGTGGACAAGTATTGCAGTTTATTTTTTCTAAATTGTTTCAGCGTCTCAAAATGGTATACAATTGGCACCCACAATATTCTACGGAAACAGATAATGGTTGAAATACCGGCTTGAATTCCGGTACTTATACGGCTTGAATACTTATTTCCATGAATCGAAAAAGGTAAAAGATATCAAGAAACTATTTTCCATCGATTCAGGGCCCCAAGAATCGATTCCGTCTCCTGCATTACATTCAAACCGGAAGAGGTAGAGATTTTTTCTTAATTTTTATTATAGTTTAACACTGCTCTTACTTCCATTAACAGGTTTATTTAAGTACAAGCCCAACATTTTGATGGCCAGCAACTTGGAAGCCAAAGACTTTCATTAAATCAAATTTAAAATGTTGGTAGATTTAAAAAGCGTAATCTGTATACGCAATATTGTGCTGTATGAGCTTTCAGTTTATGACTTGTTGGCCATCAAGTTTGGATTTTCCCCGAAATTTCATAACAAAAAACACGAGAATCAGTTTTGCACACCATAATATATCATATGCATATTAAACTCATGACGGTCTACGCCATGTGAAACTTGGTGAAGATCTATGAGTTTCATCGTAAATTTGACTACGTCGAAATCTCAAATTTGATAGCAAATAACTCGAGAAGTAACAGTCTCAACCTAATTAGATTTGAATTAGTGAAATAGTTTACGGAACTTAGTGGGTATATGAATTACAATATTGTGTATGTTTTTGTTGAGGAGTAATGTTGCCCACGAGACGAGAAGTTTTTTCCTCGTTTTGTTTCAACTATGGACGTTTCCTTCCTTGTTTGGTCTCGATTTGTTTATCGTCTCGTTTGTAAAATATATGTACTAACTTTACATATTGATATTCTTCTTAATGTCTTCTAGAAGTTATCAGATTGCTTCCACATGACGAGAGATCCACGAAGAATGTGTAATAATAAAGGTTAAATCATATTTATTACCGACGTATATTGTATAGACTTGCATGTTTTTAAACTTTGATAGATGCTCTTCATACTTTTTGTACGATCAGTTTATAGTTTTCATACTATGAATCATGTAAACATTAAATAGTGACTGACTGACAGAGATCTAAGACCTAAGTGAACTAGCGTTACCATAAGACTCAAGAAACTTCTCGTCTCGTTTCAATTATTTATTATTTTTTATACACATTTCTAGTAATTTATGGCGTCTATAACCTTAAACTCTTCACGTATGGGGGATGACTTATTTTGGTGAGCACCATATCCAGGGAAGACGGAAAAGCAGAAAGGAATGGGAAAGAAGGAAAGCGGTCTGGGCCCTATATCTTAGGTACCATCCTAGCGTTTGCCTTCTCTAAAAGAGGGAAACCCAGGAAAAATTTATCAGGATCCTGGCTTGAAAAAGCAGTTACAACTTTTAGATCGAGTGTCCTCGAGAATCGAACCCGGGAAAACGTGCACGAAAGATACACGCGTTAGCCAATAGACCAGCGAGGAAAGGTGTGATGCATTTGTGATCAAGTGGTTAATGCACGTGGACTTGATAGAAATCTCGCTTAGGCAGAATCTCAAGTTGTCAAAACCACGCTGCTCAAAATTTATATTGCTCAATACCTCGCGGAACGAAATCTCTCTTGCCAAAATCATATCATAACCATTTACTCAATGTATTTCTGGGGATAAAGTAATAATAATAATAATAATAATAATAATAATAATAATAATAATAATAATAATAATAATAGGGAGAAAAGGAGAGAGTTAATTAACATGGACCAGGAACGCTTACTTTAGACACTAAAAGCCAGTGGCAGATCTAGAAAGTAAAAACTGGGGGGAGGGGCAGACAGACCCCCGACTGTGATAGGTATATCAAGAGTTTACTACAAACTGCCAGAAATATATAAATAATAGCTTAAATTATTTTATGTTAGATCCGCCACTGCTAGAAGCGTAAAAAATTGACTGGTTCGTAATAAATGGATATACCTAGGTATAATACTAAACTATACCCAAATGAAGAAAAATCTTATACATCGAATCTAGTTTCCTGCTTCATTTTCCCCCTTGAAAATCAATGACACTATAGGTGTATTGTACGTACAAGTTCGAGATAGACCTTTACCTGCTATATTAGAGTTTGAAGTATTATGTTGTGCAGGCTTATGGTTCCCGAGTTATGGCCAGTCGAAATTTGCGTCATACTTTCGAAATCAAAAACCCATACACCAATTCATCCATCACTACACACTAACATGTGAAATATTATGTTGTGCACGCTTTAAAATCCCGAGTTACACGCAAGCTAATTTCTAAATTACTGGACATAACAAAAGCATAATAAATGCCGTTTAGACAGCAATCAAAAATCAGTCTTGGGCAGGAATCATAAAAATCAATGCTTATTACACTTGTAATATAATTATCAATGTGTTATCTTTTAAGTTTATACACACATGAAATACTGTAGAAGTCATGCCGAAGTGTTATACTAACGGAACTCTCTCCTAGGTAAGATTACGTCCCGGAGGTTCAAGCAGGCATGATTCTGTTCCGAGAGATTTTGTTTGGCCTGGTTTTGGTCGGGGTGAGGGGAGAGTTTGGCCAGTGAGGTTTTAGTCACCCAGCTTTCGACCAGATTGGATTTTCCGCCGCGAGATTTTGGCCACAATAATTTCAGCAACGCGAGAATTTGCCTGTGAGGTTTTCGGCTCCAAGGTTTTGAATATATCAGGTTTTGACCAGGAGAGATTTCGAGCCCCAAGTTTTTCGGGGCGCACAACATTTTGACCAGGGCAGATTTTGGCCCGGGGGACTTTTTGGGTAGCGAGATTTTGCTCGGGCGAAACTTTGGGCAACGAGATCTTGGCCTCAACATTTCGGCCGCGAGGCTTTTGTACTGAAACTGTTGGCACACGATGAATGTAGGATACCCACGTAAAAAGTATCTTCTTTTCAATACACAGTTTAAATGGAACGTCGCTAACAGGGTTGAAGAAAATCACGATTTAAACAAAAAAAAAATCTTTATTTTGTATTTAAATCGATTTTTTTACTTAAATCACTCGTAGTTCATTTTTAAACGGAATACAATTTAAGTTATATTTCTTTTTAACTTTTTCAGATTGGTTGTTACATAAAGTTAGAATAAAAAGGATTTGGGAGTTTCGAAACATTTATGTTAAGTTTCTCACGTGTAACGGTTACTCAATAGAAATGAATTATGATTCTCCCAACATACAAGAAGGGTGGTCACAGTGATATTCCACTTCTCAATAATTGGACACAAAAAGATACTTATGCTAATCATATTGCGTATTTGTTTTAGGAATCGTAATTAGTAACAAAACAAAGTACATTATGCACGTGTAAAATTTGCTGCACTTTTGCAAATTACAAGAATTTTGCATTGTGTTGCACAGATAGTATATAACTACCAACCAGCCTACTAACTCCATAGCCTATGGAACCCAAAGGTTCAATGCAGCGTTCACAGAAGCTCTCCATTGACTTCTGTCCTTAGGCAGCTGTATTCAGTTTCTAATTTATATTCCTATTTCTGCAATGTTCATCTTAATATTGTCCTTCCATCTGCGCCTAAATCTTCCAAATGGTCCTCCCGGATTGGATTTCCAGTTAAAATTTTTTTTAGCGTTCGTACTATCATTCAGTCTGAAAACATGACCTGTCAACGTGAGCTTCCTAGACTTGATGATCCTAGCAATGTTTGGCAAACGGTATGAAATATGCAGTTCCTTTTTATGAGGTTTTCCACCATTCCGCATTCCCGTTCTTCTTGGGTCTGAATATTTGCTTCAGGATTTTATTCTCAAATACTTTCAATCTGCGTTCTTCATTCAGGGTAAGCGACCATGCTGCACAGGAATATAGCACAATAGACATGATTATCGTTTTATATATTTTAAGCTATAAAATTCCTCGACATGATTCGCAAAGACAGAAGATTGTGAAGTAAATAATAACATGAACTTCCAACTTTCAGTCGGCATTTAATGTCTTCAAGGATGTGGTTTTGGCCTGTTATTATTGATCCTAGAAATTTGAAAGTATCTAAAGTGAGTATATAGGATATCCCGTTTAAAAGTTTTTCTTTTTAAATAAACTTTGTACTATATTTTAATATTCTATTCATCAAAATATTCTCATTATGAATATAAGTGCATTCTGCTTTGAAACTGTATAATTATTCAAAGTAAATTTGCATAAGAACATAAATTGTGTATGAATAAAAATATCTGATTTCAGGTTATCTGCACTCAGTATGACAAATAAAATATAATATGTGTAATATCATAATAAGTAACATCTCTCAGTAGTAAGATATTTCTAACCAAAATGGCATTTTCTCTTCAAATATAATTTTTCTTTCTATTTCAGTATTAACAACTAGTAGAAATACCCGTTCTTATCTCGGGAAGAATATGTATGGAAAATATATGAGAGATATATTTATACCCTCTTTTCCACCCCTTAGGATCCGTATTTGAATCGAACAGAAATCCAACTCGACCGAAGAGCTGTCTATCTTCAAAAAACCCTTTCAACTAGTGTGGCCGTTAGATATTGTTTGCAAGAACTCGAAAAGTACCTTCCCCCTATCCCTTCTTACAAGAAACGGACATGAACGTGCTATCCGGAATCCGAATCAAACCTAGTCCATTCAATAAACATAACAAAGATATGTTCATGAACAAAAATTAGGTCCATGGACAACGGAGTAAATTCCTGGGGCCCATTAGGTCTAACCCAGTTAGTATAAAGAAAATTGTAAACTCACAGTGAAAAAGCTATTGCATCAACACTGTTCATTGGAAAGTCATGGTTTATAGTTCATTCTCTTCAGCATGAAACAAACTTTCCAGAGGTTCTATGTATTGGGGACCATAACGTTCTTAACAGGGAAAATTGGGATAATGTAGGGAAAATTTCCCCCAGAAATCCCTCCCATCAACTTTGGACACCCCTGAACTAGCCCGGAGTAAAAGCACATGCTCCAAATGTATCTTGAAAATACTATAGGGAATAAGAAATATTTGCCAAGTTTTGTATTGATAGACGGAATAGATATGAGGGAATAACTTGTATACCAATACACGCTTTCCGCTCATACCTATTCTGTCTATCAATATAAAGCATGGTAAACACATTTCATATTTACTATAGTATTTTTCGAGATACATTTGGATAATGTGTTCTTACCCGGGGCTACTTTAGAGGGGTCCAAAGTTGATGGGAGGGATTTCTGGAGGAAGTTTTCCCGACATTCTCCCATTTTTCTTTGTTTAAGTGCGTTATGGGCTCCAATACATAGCACATCTGGAAAGCTTGTTCCATACTGAAGAGAATGAATTATAAACCATGATTTTCCAGTGAACAACGCTGATGCAATATCTATTTCACTGCGAGTCTAGGATTTTCTTTACACTAATAGGGTTAATGGGCCCCAGGGACTTTCTCCGTTGTCCATGACACCTAATGTTTGTGAATGTACTATCGCCTTGGTGAAGGGAGGTCAAACAAGCTTATTTACTTCTCTCGTTTACATTAATTTTGAACTAGAAACTTTCCCAATCATTCCCTTCACCCGGAAGTATATACATGTTTTGCCAACCTCTGCCTGAGCTTGGGACCGACTCAAGCAGAAGAGTTGGTAGCAACGTGTTTGGTCGCGTCCCAACTATCAAAAAAAAAAATAAGTATTAGCAGAAAATGTTGATTTTACTTTTCTTTTTTTTTTCTTAACCTGAATGCAAAGTTTGTCGCGAGTGATAGTTCACTACACAAGCATAATTGTAATTATGTACGTTCCGCGACCTGTTCTTGCGTACATGTTCAAAACTAAAAACAACAACAAATAAAAATTCGAGGAAAGGAACAAGATAGAAACTCCGGGACTTAGTTATAGACTGTTCATATTTGACAAGAAGTAAGAGTAGTAATCATACATGCACTGGACACTACATTATAAATCCTGATATTAAAATACACCTGAGCTGAAATGGACAACAAGCATTAAACATGAATATCACACAACAACATTTTTATCATTCGTATTAAATATACAACAACATTAGAGCTCGTATTATAAATGACAACTTATCTTTATAACATTCCTAGCTAGCTAAAGACTGTTTAAGAGCAAGTAATTTACATGTACTGAAAAATAAGAATACGCATGCGATTTTTACTTTTATTATTTTTTTTAATGGTGGCCTGATTGTCGGATATCCATATGATTATCCTTTTTTTTCTTTTAAGTCGACTTTTAACGTTAATAGAAGGCGATATGACTAGCACATAATTCACGATTCAAAAGACGCGATGCTCACACAAGTTCTGGTTGGGTCGCTCCTATCACATCAATTAATACTACTCACGATTTGCTGCTCCTTGAAAATAGTAAGTTGGTCCTGTTGTTTCCTCCGACATGCTGAGTTCCAATTCAACGCAATTCGTAATTTTAGAACTTTTCGTGATAATATTGCGAATACCACATTCTGTTGTTTCTTTTACGTGTGAAATCCACTCGTCTTTGCACACTAGGCACTGATTCTCAACTAAAACGACATTATTACCAACAGAACATCACACAACTCGGGATGCACGTCTTACGCTTTTTAATCACAAGGTCCCGATTATTTGACGCGCTTCCTCCAGTACACAAAGCATGTGAGCAGAGTATACTTGGGATGCAACATAGTTTTTGATTGGTCAGTAATTGAAAAGTTGTCCAATCACCACTCACTTTAGAAAATCACCGGAAGTACGAAATGATCTATTAGTTTCTAGAACATTCTCGAAGCTCCACAACCGGAAGCTCCAATGTCTTCGAAACAAAGGATCTCTGCTCTACACACACACATTCACAAGAAAAGTCAGTTTATGGCGTCGAAGAGAACTCATGTGCTAAACGAGTATGCGCATAGTTGCCAACCGTTAACCTTTGTCACTAAAAGTCAATCATGAATTTAATAAAATATACGGATTAATTTTTCTTGCTTCGATGGTCGATAGCAAATGGCGCCCACAGAGAATTGGCAATATTGTATTAACAAAATTGACAAAGGACCCTGGAATGTTTATATGTGGTCCTTGATTTTGATGCACCCTGTATATAGTTTGATTCTACTGTTTCATGGTAACGGTGAACACTATGTTTCCTTATGGGGACGAGCACGCCACTATAAATCTATATAGGGGCAACTTGGGATAAATGTGGAACATTAGTTGTATAATTTAGAGGAACTATTTATTGTTGGCACTGTGGTAGGAGCATTATTGGTGGAGCATTACTTACGAAGCACTAGTAACTCCATTTTGCACTATTTTATACGCCTTGCTATTATTTTGAGTGATAGGTCTTTCACCTGTATGTTCGGCCACCTTTTTTTTCGGCCACTTTTATATAATTACGAAATGTCTCTGTCTTTTAATGTCTTTTCACTGAAATATGTAATTTTCTGTCATTTTTTTTAAATTTTCACTTAGTATTCTAAAGTATGGTTTCTCACCGTGTGTTTATGTGTTATAATTATTCACTAACAACAGAATTTACTTACTGCAAAATAATACTTAACAAGCATACAAATCCCATTTGTGTAAAAATTTAACATTATATAAAAAGGAATATTCTTTCGGCCTAACGACATCATACGTAACAAAACGTTTTTTTTAAACCGGAAACGTATCGGAGACGAACTTAGAACTCAAAAATCAAGATGGAATCAATGACGGAATCGAATTTGTGCATTGCTTCACAATATATAAACCTCAATACTCATTGGCTATAAACAAATTTTGAAAAACTCCTTTTTTTCACAAAAAGTACGGATATCCTTTTCAAGCATTTCAAAAAAAAATCGATACAATCCAAAATGAAAAATATTATCAATGTAATAATCTTCGTCATTACAACTTAACAACATTAAACTTTAAAAATCATTCACTTATCAATTCGTTGGAACAAAACTCAACAATCCTAAAATTGTATTTCGCAATAGATCTTATTCTCATATGTTCTATTATGTGGTTCAGTATTTGAGAGGATTTTTAAAACAAAGATTCGTTCTTAACAATGCTTAACTATTCTATAACAATATGACGGCATACATTAAGGCTACATAACTATTCATATTTTCTGGGTATTTCAGAAATATCATCTCTAATAATTTTCCTATTAACATATTTTTATAGCATTCACATTTAATTACATCGAGGGCACAACGTCAACCTCGGTAAACAACATTTTCATAAAACCATTTCGTCGCTACTACTATCAGAGTATAGCCTTGCTACTGCTATCAGAGCATAGCCTGTTTTCATTAAACGCCTTGTAACATCTCTATCCCAGACATATTTTATCAACGGGGTACACATATATATATATATATCCGCAATATTCCTTAAACCCATTTGCAAACATCGTTATATATTCGCCTTGTGCCTCAGATAATTTGTTACCTATTATGATTCTTTTGCAATCATTGACCTCTCATATTCATTACAATTATCATTCGCACTTCTTGATATCCCAAATTGACTTAAAGTACATGCGTATTGTTGACGATTGTTGACTATGTTAACGAAAAAGAATTATTGGTTTCTCTATTCTTTTTTTTTTCAAATAAGTATTTTTGCTTTCAGACAAATTTACTTTAAAGTTGACGCCAAAAATTTGAAAATGTATCTGTGTGTCTCCGTTACCGTCTCCCTTTTTTTTTAAATCGATAACTAATGAAGATAATGAAATAAAAATGTAAAAATTCGACGAGCAAGAGAATATCTAATTCAATGGTATCTGCATAATTATTGAACTGAGATATATTTCGGGCATTATTCGGGAACCTTTTTCACTGACTTACTTATATATGTTTCTTCAATATATTTACTAATAAACACCACATTTATCTAAGAATCCAAAAATATGAACCAACACATAATATGACATTGATTATTAAAACTACTATAACATATCTCGTATAACATATCTCGTACTATAACATATCTCGAAGAAACTTTATTCAGACCTCCTCTCCTTTTATCCTGAAATGAACACAAATACACAAACAAATCATTTAAATTTTCGTGAGTGTGGTAGCGTCCACACAAAAATAGTAATTGTTGGAAAATGGGTTGTGTTTATAAAATTTTGAATCAAAGCACATTCGCGAACTAATTTCAATTTATCTTTACCTCTCTTTTTCCTTAATCATCCTTCCTGGATCCCTTTTCTTTCTCCTGGTCATCCTCAACTGGAATTAATCCTGAAATAAAATTTTATTAAACACATATTTATTATCTCACGTACCTGTTGTAATGGTGAGAAATGTGGCTGGATGGATGGATGGTCTTCTTTGGTAAGCTGTAAGAGAAATCCCTAAACATACGGATTGGTGAGGTTTCTATTTTTTCAATGAAACAATTGTAATCCACTGGAAAAATTAGTCATGGTGGCTTTGTTTCCTGTCTCTTTCGGGATTCAGTTTAAAATTCGGGATAAGTTTACACTTTAGTCCCACTAACCCTTTTCTTTTCCATCGATGCCGATTGCACTTGTATGACTGTACTTTTGCACGCTTACGAACACTCCTCCAATTGTTTTTCCTAATTCTCGGACCTTTTTTCCTTCTTACTACAAGCTTATTGAATTTCCACGCGAGGGTACGTTTGCGTTTGCAGTGGTTGGATCTACCATGCCTAGTGGTACCTTGCACGAATAACTGACTGAGCTTGCGTTTCTTAAAATTTCTCTTAGTAGATGTTTTTACAATTTGGATGTTCTGTTCGGGATGAACTCGCTTATATTTTAACTTTGATTTACGTCTAGTTCGTTTACGATTACGCTTAACTCGTTCCTGATTACGTCTACTAACGTGTTTTTCACTTGCTCTGAATATACCATCTCGCACATGTTTGGCATTTGTTCGCTTGCATTGCACACGCATTGTGGGGTTAAACTGACGAATATTCGAGTCACCAAAAGCGATCAGCTGTTTTGCTTTATGTATATTTGCACGATTAAGTGTTTCCTTTTCACCCGTTCGCGATGGTGGGATACTAACTTTAGAGTTTGCACGCGCGAAGAAATTAACTTTACTACACTCATAACCTATTTGTCTATTACTACTTTTACGCCTATGAACCTTGATCTTACTAATTATACGCCGAGACGTCCTTTTATTTCGAATTGACATGCTACGAAAAATCGATTGACTACTCCGTACTGCCTTGCCTTTCATTCGTGTCGGATTCTTACACTTGACTCTTTTTGCTAGTGCGCGTTTATTTTTCAATCTACTTTTATGGACAGTGTTATTTTCTTGTCTGGTTACGGGTATGAGTACTGGCGAATTAATTACGCAAGAACCACTAACTATGCAAAACACGATTCTTTTTATGGGCTTACATTTCAAACTCTTCACTTGAAGTTGTTGACCTATACCACGAAACTCAAAGTCGATGAGGACAGAATCGAATTGCAATAAAAAGACGTAACTCACACTGAAAGACAGATACGGTACTACAGAGGCATATGTAGTTGTAGAATCACGCAAAACAATTTGCTCACAACACAAATACAACATTAAATTCTCAACATCGCAGAAAAATAACAACTTAACTCTCAAGCCTTCCCTGGCGTTTCCGAGAGGGTGGGTACGCGCTTCCACTACGCTACCATTCGTTTCGTACAAATCGTCGGCATCTCTCGCCGGTACTGCAACTACATCTAAAACCGGTCTGCCTACAGATACTCGCATTGAATCGTGATTGATTACTATCTCTGTATTGCCTACTTTCTCTTGTTTTTCCTCACATATGTTTATCGTCGACTTTTCTTCAAACATCTCACGCGACTCATTGATTTCCTGTTCGGCCTCGCAAAACAATTCTTCCACCACTACGCAAAAGTTGTTTATTAGAATCGTATTCAAAAGTTTCGCAAACACTATTTCCCTGAACTACATCTTCCGGTGTAAACAAACAATTATTTTCTAATACAACATGATCTTTAAATAACTCACACTTCTCTTCCGTAACCTTAGCTTTTGTGTACACGGGAGTTTCAATTTCCAAATCATCTGCCACTTCGTATACTACACTTGGAATTACACTAACACTAGCCTGCTGTACTGTTAAAGGTGGTGGTTCAATAACTATAGGTGTAAAAATCTTACATCGCTCCATACAATTATTTTCGACGAAGGTGACTTTAGCTCGCGCTTGTTCTACAGAATTTTCCATTGAATTCTTTTGGCTTTCTAAGCGTTCAAACTCGATTGACCTACTTTCACAACTATTCGACTGTTTGACACTTAACGGTGGTGACTGAATTTCAACGGGAGGCAAAATCTCATATGTTTCCTGACATGAATCGTCTACTGTGCTTACTCGCGCATACTGCGGTTCACTTTTTAACGGTGGTATTAATTCCCAACATCTTTCAAAATTCGTAAACTCAAAATCATAAAACGCATGTCTATTCCATACTTTCAGTTCACTTGCGGCTGTGGGGTGAGTCGATGATACTGACCTACATGACGGCTGCTTGCATGCATCTACTTTGGATGGATCAGCTGATTGCTTATTCGTAGTCTTTTGTTTCTTACGCCTACCGGGTTCACTTTCAAGCTCTTTCACAATTTGTTCGTGCAACGATTGATCATACCGCGAATCACCTATTTCCTGATATCGTTCTAATAGAGACTGTAATTCTTGCAGTGTACGCCTACCTATTACTATAATTCGTCTTCGATCATCTGTTCGCACATCCGCCGTAACGTTAAATATAAATGGCCAACTTTGTACCGTAAACGTAACATCCTTCGGAATATTCGTGTTTTGGTCTTCACCTAATGGCCCAAATCTTTTTGATAAATGGATTCTACGCCAAGTAACATAGTTATTTTCTTCGCTTTGATCTAAATGTATATCGCAAAGACTTTCATCTATGAACACTGCAAATGACCTCATTTTGTTTTACCTTTTTTTTTCAAAAACAAAAACAAACTCACAACTGAACTTTGGACTCTTTCAAGCGTTTAATGTTGACTTCCATTTTCTAAAATTTCCCCTCAAACTAGTAACCAGTACCATTTTCCTTTACACTACCAACACTTTCTACCTGCTCTTCTTTCAAACTTTCAACATTCTCTTTCAAACTCACTATATTTTCCTTCAAACTAACAACGTTTTCTGTCTGTTCTTGCTTTAAACTGACAATATCTTCCTTTAAACTGACAATCGTGTCATTAAATTGTTCCGACTGCTTCTCAAACAATGCTACAAGCATATTCTTTAATTCCTCAGGCTCTGACATTTTGTACAAAATTTGGTAATTGACGGTCAAAAAAAGCTAATGATTTCTCTAAGTCCAACTAAAAATGCACTCTATTGGTTACTAATGATTTCTCTAAGGGAACACAAACATAATAAAACACACAATCAACAACAGTTATTAAAATGAAACCCATGTAAGCAATGCACAAAAATTTGTCACGCGTTTTACTTTTTGTTTTACTTCTTAATGTCAGTGCAAGGTAAAAATACACAAGGTCGCCGTATTGTAAATCTGTCCCGAATTGGTTTCTGGATCAAGTAACTGTATCGTCCCGGGTTTATTTAGATGTCAATTAAACATTTGCCTTCCTGGGCGGAACCACCAATTAAATATACTATCGCCTTGGTGATGGGAGGTCAAACAAGCTTATTTACTTCTCTCGTTTACATTAATTTTGAACTAGAAACTTTCCCAATCATTCCCTTCACCCGGAAGTATATACATGTTTTGCCAACCTCTGCCTGAGCTTGGGACCGACTCAAGCAGAAGAGTTGGTAGCAACGTGTTTGGTCGCGTCCGAACTATAAAAAAAAATTAGTATTAGCAGAAAATGTTGATTTTACTTTTCTTTTTTTTTTTCTTAACCTGAATGCAAAGTTTGTCGCGAGTGATATTTCACTACACAAGCATAATTGTAATTATGTACGTTCCGCGACCTGTTCTCGCGTACATGTTCAAAACTAAAAACAACAAATAAAAATTCGAGGAAAGCAACAAGATAGAAACTCCGGGACTTAGTTATAGACTGTTCATATTTGACAAGAAGTAAGAGTAGTAATCATACATGCACTGGACACTACATTATAAATCCTGATATTAAAATACACCTGAGCTGAAATGAACAACAAGCATTAAACATGAATATCACACAACAACATTTTTATCATTCGTATTAAATATACAACAACATTAGAGCTCGTATTATAAATGACAACTTTTCTTTATAACATTCCTAGCTAGCTAAAGACTGTTTAAGAGCAAGAAAATTACATGTACTGAAAAATAAGAATACGCATGCGATTTTTACTTTTATTATTATTTTTTTTTAATGGTGGCCTGATTGTCGGATATCCATATGATTATCCTTTTTTTTCTTTTAAGTCGACTTTTAACGTTAATAGAAGGCGATATGACTAGCACATAATTCACGATTCAAAAGACGCGATGCTCACACAAGTTCTGGTTGGGTCGCTCCTATCACATCAATTAATACTACTCACGATTTGCTGCTCCTTGAAAATAGTAAGTTGGTCCTGTTATTTCCTCCGACATGCTGAGTTCCAATTCAACGCAATTCGTAATTTTAGAACTTTTCGTGATAATATTGCGAATACCACATTCTGTTGTTTCTTTTACGTGTGAAATCCATTCGTCTTTGCACACTAGGCACTGATTCTCAACTAAAACGACATTATTACCAACAGAACATCACACAACTCGGGATGCACGTCTTACGCTTTTTAATCACAAGGTCCCGATTATTTGACGCGCTTCCTCCAGTACACAAAGCATGTGAACAGAGTATACTTGGGATGCAATATAGTTTTTGATTGGTCAGTAATTGAAAAGTTGTCCAATCACTACTCACTTTAGAAAATCACCGGAAGTACGAAATGATCTAGTAGTTTCTAGAACATTCTCGAAGCTCCACAACCGAAAGTTCCAATGTCTTCGAAACAAAGGATCTCTGCTCTACACACACACATTCACAAGAAAAGTCAGTTTATGGCGTCGAAGAGAACTCATGTGCTAAACGAGTATGCGCATAGTTGCCAACCGTTAATCTTTGTCACTAAAAGTCAATCATGAATTTAATAAAATATACGCATTAATTTTTCTTGCTTCGATGGTCGATAGCAAATGAACATATATTTGTTATGTTTATCGAATGGACTAGGTTTCATTCGGATGTCCGGATTACACGTTTATGGTCGTTCCTTGTTAAAATACGTATTTTAATCCAAGTCGCAAGTGATAAATATGAAAGTCAACAAAAAATGTGTTTAAAAATTCATTTTAAACAGTTCAATCTTATCCCTGCTCCACTCTGGGACACTTCTCAATTTACTACTGACTTACATCTCTCTAATTTAAAGGGTTAAAGAAGTACATATTTTTGTTATACATTTTGAATTCCTCCAAATTGATATGTATTTTGTTGAAAGCCTCAAAATTAAAAACCCAGTGCGAGTGAATTGCTCTTTACTCAAGAATTCACTCCAAAGGATTGACTCATTTTTCCGTGATTATAAAACCGACAATACTCATGTTTCTTCTCATATATCGCTAATAACATAGAAATGGCCTCCCCCTTAAATGAATTTTCTAAAACGCTGGAGCACGTTGTCATTTATAAATAATAAGGAGGTTATATATGAAGTTTCATGTTCCGAGCATGAGAGGTTAGTGACATATTCTATTTTTGGAATACAGTCCCTCTACCATGTCCTTTAGGATACACATTTTAATGAAAGTGACATGATAAAAATGGGCTCGATCCGAGTGGTATCTTCAAAAATTCATTTCAATCAGTTCAGCAGTTTATCAGTGATAATGAAATAGACAACGTAAATTTGAATGAAAAGGGAAAAACTAGAAATTTACTTCTTTCCACCTTACAAGCGAAAGTTTTGGAAACGTATGGTCACGAGTCCAACTATTTTTAATGAGAAATTTTCGTATACCAAGTTTTATTTCCCGAACTAGCGAGACCACTATAACGCAGATTTCACCATTAATTTTGATCCCATTCTCCCCACTTACCGTACACATTTTAATCAAACTAACATTATAAAAAACCCAATTAGAGGTAGGTGATAATAATTATGTTCAAAACTTGATTCCAGACAGGTGAGCCATATAAGGAATTTGCCCCCTCCAATCCTGCCAAGTAAACAATGAAAATCATTTTAAAATTATTTTTGTTCTCAACACATTAGGGAGATTAAATATTGAAAGTTTTATCTCATGCCGATAATTCTTGAGAAGTATACCCCCTGTCAACCTTATATATGCAAATGGATTTTCTTTTTAATTCTAGGCCCAAGAACTATGGATCCTGTGAGTTACATTGCAAACGTCACAGCCCTTGTGGGCTAGCCTTAAGACCCATCCTATAGGATTTTATCATGGTATATGCCCCCTCCATTCCGGCAAGTAAACCAAGAAAAATATTTTAAAATTATTTTCGTTCTCAACACATTATGAAGGTTAAATTTTGCAAGCTTTAACTTACTCGGGCAATTTTTGAGTGGTATGCCCCCTATCACCCCCTTATAAATGTAAATAGATTTTTTTAAATTCTAGGTCCAAGAACTATGGATCCTGTGAGTTATATTCCAAACGTCCCAGCTCTTGTGGGCTAACCCTAAGACCCAACCTATAGGATTTAACAAGGGATATGCCCCCTCCACTTCCGCCAAGTAAATCAAGAAAAATATTTTAAAATTAGTTTCGTTCTCAGGACATTATGAAGATTAAATTTTGTAAGCTTTAACTTATTCGGACAATTTTGGAGGAGTATACCCCCTTTCACACCCTATAAATGTAAATATTTTTTTTAAAATTCTAGGTCCAAGAACTATGGATCCTGCGAGTTTCATTCCAATCATGCCAGTTCTTGTAGGCTAGCCCCAAGACCCAACCTATAGGATTTTATCGAGGGATATGCCCCCTCCACTCCCCCCAAGTAAATCAACAAAATTATTTTAAAATTATTTTCGTTCTGAACACATTAAGAAGATTAAATTTTCTAAGCTTTAACTTATTCGGACAATTTTTGAGGAGTATGCCCCTTATCACCTACTATAAATGTAAACATTTTTTTTTTAATTCTAGCTCCAAGAACTATGGATTCTGCGAGTTTCATTCGAATCATCCCAGTTCTTGTAGGCTAGCCCTAAGACCCAACCTATAGGATTATATTGAGGGATATGCCCCCTCCACTCCCACCAAGTAAATCAAGAAAATTATTTAAAAATTATTTTCGTTCTCAGGATATTAAGAAGAATAAATTTTCTAAGCTTTAACTTATTCGGACAATTTTTGAGGAGCATGCCCCCTATCACCCCCTAGCGGACAATTTTTGAGGAGTATGCCCCTATCACCCCCTATAAATGTAAATAGATTTTTTTCTAATTCTAGGTCCAAGAACTATGGATCCTGCGAGTTTCGTTCCAATCATCCCAGCTCTTGTGGGCTAGCCCTAAGACCCAACCTATAGGATTTTATTGAGGAATATGCCCCCTCCACTCCCGCCAAGTAAATCAACAAATTTATTTTAAAATAATTTTCGTTCTGAACACATTAAGAAGACTAAATTTTCTAAGCTTTAACTTATTCGGACAATTTTTGAGGAGTATGCCCCTATCACCCCCTATAAATGTAAATAGATTTTTTTCTAATTCTAGGTCCAAGAACTATGGATTCTGCGAGTTTCATTCCAATCGTCCTACATTTTATAGGCTAGCCATAAGACCCAACCTATAGGCTTTTATCGAGAGATATGCTCCCTCCACTCCCGCCATGGAAACCAAGAAAATTATTTTAAAATTATTTTCGTTCTGAACACATGAAGAAGACTAAATTTTCTAAGCTTTAACTTATTCGGACAATCTTTCAGGAGTATGCCCCTATCACCTCCTATAAATGCAAATAGTTTTTTTTAATTCTAGGTCCAACAACTACGGATTCTGCGAGTTTCATTCGAATTATCCCAGTTCTTGTAGCCTAGCCCCTAAGACCCAACCTATAGGATTATATTGAGGGATATCCCCCCTCCACTCGCACCAAGTAAACCAAGAAAATTATTTAATAAATATTTTCGTTCTCAGGACATTAAGAAGATTAAATTTTCTAAGCTATAACTTATTCGGACAATTTTTGAGGAGTATGCCCCCTATCAGCCCCTATAAATGTAAATTGATTTTTTTTTTTAATTCTAGGTCCAACAACTATGTATTCTGCGAGTTTCATTCGAATTATCCCAGTTCTTGTAGCCTAGCCCCTAAGACCCAACCTATAGGATTATATTGAGGGATATCCCCCCTCCACTTGCACCAAGTAAATCAACAAAATTATTTTAAAACTATTTTTTTTCTGAACACATTAAGAAGATTAAATTTTCTAAGCTTTAACTTATTCGGACAATTTTTTTAGTATGCCCCCTATCACCCCCTATAAATGTAAATTGATTTATTTTTTTTTAATTCTAGGTCCAAGAACTATGGATCCTGCGAGTTTCATTCGAATCATCCCAGTTCTTGTATGCTAGCCCTAAGACCCAACTTATAGGATTTTATTGAGGAATATGCCCCTTCTACTACCGCCAAGTAAATCAACAAAATTATTTTAAACTATTTTTGTTCTGAACACATTAAGAAGATTAAATTTTCTAAGCTTTAACTTATTCGGACAATTTTTCAGGAGTATGCCCCCTGTCACCCCCTGTAAATGTAAAAAGATTTTTTTTTTAATTCTAGGTCCAAGAACTATGGATCCTGCGAGTTTCATTCCAATCGTCCTAGATTTTATAGGCTAGCCCTAAGACCCAACCTATAGGATTTTATCGAGAGATATGCTCCCTCCACTCCCGCCATGGAAACCAAGAAAATTATTTTAAAATTATTTTCGTTCTGAACACATTAAGAAGACTAAATTTTCTAACCTTTAACTTATTCGGACAATCTTTCAGGAGTATGCCCCCTATCACCTCCTATAAATGCAAATAGTTTTTTTTTAATTCTAGGTCCAACAACTACGGATTCTGCGAGTTTCATTCGAATTATCCCAGTTCTTGTAGCCTAGCCCCTAAGACCCAACCTATAGGATTATATTGAGGGATATCCCCCCTCCACTCGCACCAAGTAAAGCAAGAAAATTATTTAATAAATATTTTCGTTCTCAGGACATTAAGAAGATTAAATTTTCTAAGCTTTAACTTATTCGGACAATTTTTAGGAGTATGTCCCCTATCAGCCCCTATAAATGTAAATTGATTTATTTTTTTTAATTCTAGGTCCAACAACTATGGATTCTGCGAGTTTCATTCGAATTATCCCAGTTCTTGTAGCCTAGCCCCTAAGACCCAACCTATAGGATTATATTGAGGGATATCCCCCCTCCACTCGCACCAAGTAAATCAACAAAATTATTTTAAAACTATTTTTGTTCTGAACACAGTAAGAAGATTAAACTTTCTAAGCTTTAACTTATTCGGACAATTTTTTAGTAGTATGCCCCCTATCACCCCCTATAAATGTAAATTGATTTATTTTTTTTTAATTCTAGGTCCAAGAACTATGGATCCTGCGAGTTTCATTCGAATCATCCCAGTTCTTGTAGCCTAGCCCTAAGACCCAACTTATAGGATTTTATTGAGGAATATGCCCCTTCTACTACCGCCAAGTAAATCAACAAAATTATTTTAAAACTATTTTTGTTCTGAACACATTAAGAAGATTAAATTTTCTAAGCTTTAACTTATTCGGACAATTTTTCAGGAGTATGCCCCCTGTCACCCCCTGTAAATGTAAAAAGATTTTTTTTTAATTCTAGGTCCAAGAACTATGGATCCTGCGAGTTTCATTCCAATCGTCCTAGATTTTATAGGCTAGCCCTAAGACCCAACCTATAGGATTTTATCGAGAGATATGCTCCCTCCACTCCCGACATGGAAACCAAGAAAATTATTTTAAAATTATTTTCGTTCTGAACACATTAAGAAGACTAAATTTTCTAACCTTTAACATATTCGGACAATCTTTCAGGAGTATGCCCCCTATCACCCCCTATAAATGCAAATAGTTTTTTTTAATTTTAGGTCCAACAACTATGGATTCTGCGAGTTTCATTCGAATTATCCCAGTTCTTGTAGCCTAGCCCCTAAGACCCAACCTATAGGATTATATTGAGAGATATCCCCCCTCCACTCGCACCAAGTAAATCAAGAAAATTATTTAAAAAATATTTTCGTTCCCAGGACATTAAGAAGATTAAATTTTCTAAGCTTTAACTTATTCGGACAATTTTTGAAGAGTATGTCCCCTATCACCCCCTATAAATGTAGATTTATTTATTTTTTTTTAATTCTAGGTCCAAGAACTATGAATCCTGCGAGTTTCATTCGAATCATCCCAGTTCTTGTAGGCTAGCCCTAAGACCCAACCTATAGGATTTTATTGAGGAATATGCCCCTTCCACTACCGCCAAGTAAATCAACAAAATTATTTTAAAACTATTTTGTTCTGAACACCTTAACAAGATTAAATTTTCTAAGATTTAACTTATTCGGACAATTTTTCAGGAGTATGCCCCCTGTCTCCCCCTGTAAATGTAAAAAGATTTTTTTTAATTCTAGGTCCAAGAACTATGGGTCCTGCGAGTTTCATTCCAATCGTCCTAGATTTTATAGGCTAGCCCTAAGACCCAACCTATAAGATTTTATCGAGAGATATGCTCCCTCCACTCCCGCCATGGAAACCAAGAAAATTATTTTAAAATTATTTCAGTTCTGAACACATTAAGAAGACTAAATTTTCTAAGCTTTAACTTATTCGGACAATCTTTCAGGAGTATGCCCCCTATCACCCCCTATAAATGCAAATAGTTTTTTTTTTTAGTTCTAGGTCCAACAACTATGGATTCTGCGAGTTTCATTCGAATTATCCCAGTTCTTGTAGCCTAGCCCCTAAGACCCAACCTATAGGATTATATTGAGGGATATCCCCCCTCCACTCGCACCAAGTAAATCAAGAAAATTATTTAAAAAATATTTTCGTTCTCAGGACATTAAGAAGATTAAATTTTCTAAGCTTTAACTTATTTGGACAATTTTTAGGAGTATGCCCCCTAGCAGCCCCTATAAATGTAAATTGATTTATTTTGTTTTTTAATTCTAGGTCCAACAACTATGGATTCTGCGAGTTTCATTCGAATTATCCCAGTTCTTGTAGCCTAGCCCCTAAGACCCAACCTATACGATTATATTGAGGGATATCCCCCCTCCACTCGCACCAAGTAAATCAACAAAATTATTTTAAAACTATTTTCGTTCTCAGGACATTAAGAAGATTAAATTTTCTAAGCTTTAACTTATTCGGACAATTTTTCAGGAGTATGCCCCCTGTCACCCCCAGTAAATGCAAAAAGATTTTTTTTTTTAATTTTAGGTCCAAGAACTATGGATCCTGCGAGATTCATTCCAATCGTCCTAGATTTTATATGCTAGCCCTAAGACCCAACCTATAGGATTTTATCGAGAGATATGCTCCCTCCACTCCCGCCATGGACACCAAGAAAATTATTTTAAAATTATTTTCGTTCCGAACACATGAAGAAGACTAAATTTTCTAAGCTTTAACCTTTTCGGACAATCTTTCAGGAGTATGCCCCCTATCACCTCCTATAAATGCAAATAGTTTTTTTTAATTCTAGGTCCAACAACTACGGATTCTGCGAGTTTCATTCGAATTATCCCAGTTCTTGTAGCCTAGCCCCTAAGACCCAACCTATAGGATTATATTGAGGGATATCCCCCCTCCACTCGCACCAAGTAAATCAAGAAAATTATTTAAAAAAATATTTTCGTTCTCAGGACATTAGGAAGATTAAATTTTCTAAGCTTTAACTTATTCGGACAATTTTTTAGTAGTACGCCCCCTATCACCCCCTATAAATGTAAATTGATTTATTTTTTTTTAATTCTAGGTCCAAGAACTATGGATCCTGCGAGTTTCATTCGAATCATCCCAGTTCTTGTAGGCTAGCCTTAAGACCCAACTTATAGGATTTTATTGAGGAATATGCCCATTCTACTACCGCCAAGTAAATCAACAAAATTATTTTAAAACTATTTTTGTTCTGAACACATTAAGAAGATTAAATTTTCTAAGCTTTAACTTATTTGGACAATTTTTCAGGAGTATGCCCCCTGTCACCCCCTGTAAATGTAAAAAGATTTTTTTTTAATTCTTGGTCCAAGAACTATGGATCCTGCGAGTTTCATTCCAATCGTCCTAGATTTTATAGGCTAGACCTAAGACCCAACCTATAGGATTTTATCGAGAGATATGCTCCCTCCACTCCCGCCATGGAAACCAAGAAAATTATTTTAAAATTATTTTCGTTCTAAACACATTAAGAAGACTAAATTTTCTAAGCTTTAACTTATTCGGACAATCTTTCAGAAGTATGCCCCCTATCACTCCCTATAAATGCAAATAGTTTTTTTTTTTTTTTAGTTCTAGGTCCAACAACTATGGATTCAGCGAGTTTCATTCGAATTATCCCAGTTCTTGTAGCCTAGCCCCTAAGACCCAACCTATAGGATTATATTGAGGGATATCCCCCCTCCACTCGCACCAAGTAAATCAAGAAAATTATTTAAAAAATATTTTCGTTCTCAGGACATTAAGAAGATTAAATTTTCTAAGCTTTAACTTATTCGGACAATTTTTAAGGATTATGCCCTCTTTCGCCCCCTATAAATGTAGATTTATTTATTTTTTTTAATTCTAGGTCCAAGAACTATGGATCCTGCGAGTTTCATTCGAATCATCCCAGTTCTTGTAGGCTAGCCCTAAGACCCAACCTATAGGATTTTATTGAGAAATATGCCCCTTCTACTACCGCCAAGTAAATCAACAAAATTATTTTAAAACTATTTTTGTTCTGAACACATTAAGAAGATTAAATTTTCTAATCTTTAACTTATTCGGACAATTTTTCAGGAGTATGCCCCCTGTCACCCCCTGTAAATGCAAAAAGATTTTTTTTTAATTCTAGGTCCAAGAACTATGGATCCTGCGAGTTTCATTCCAATCGTCCTACATTTTATAGGCTAGGCCTAAGACCCAACCTATAGGATTTTATCGAGAGATATGCTCCCTCCACTCTCGCCATGGAAAAAAGAAAATTTTTTTAAAATTATTTTCGTTCTGAACACATGAAGAAGACTAAATTTTCTAAGCTTTAAGTTACTCGGACAATCTTTCAGGATTATGCCCCCTATCACCCCCTATAAATGCAAATAGTTTTTTTTTTTTAATTCTAGGTCCAACAACTATGGATTCTGCGAGTTTCATTCGAATTATCCCAGTTCTTGTAGCCTAGCCCCTAAGACCCAACCTATAGGATTATATTGAGGGATATCCCCCCTCCACTCGCACCAAGTAAATCAAGAAAATTATTTAATAAATATTTTCGTTCTCAGGACATTAGGAAGATTAAATTTTCTAAGCTTTAACTTATTCGGACAATTTTTGTGTAGTATGCCCCCTATCACCCCCTATAAATGCAAATAGTTTTTTTTTAATTCTAGGTCCAACAACTATGGATTCTGCGAGTTTCATTCGAATTATCCCAGTTCTTGTAGCCTAGCCCTAAGACCCATTCTATAGGATTATATTGAGGGATATCCCCCTCCACTCGCACCAAGTAAATCAAGAAAATTATTTAAAAAAAGTATTTTCGTTTTCAGGACATTAGGAAGATTAAAATTTCTAAGCTTTAACTTATTCCGACAATTTTTGAGTAGTATGCCCGCTATCACCCTCTATAAATGTAAATTGATTTATTTTTTTTTTTAATTCTAGGTCCAAGAACTATGGATCCTGCGAGTTTCATTCGAATCATCCCAGTTCTTGTAGGCTACTCCTAAGACCCAACCTATAGGATTTTATTGAGGAATATGCTCCTTCCACTACCGCCAAGTAAATCAACAAAATTATTTTAAAACTATTTTTGTTCTGAACACATTAAGAAGACTAAATTTTCTAAGCTTTAACTTATTCGGACAATCTTTCAGGAGTATGCCCCCTATCACCTCCTATAAATGCAAATAGTTTTTTTTAAAATTCTAGGTCCAACAACTATGGATTCTGCGAGTTTCATTCGAATTATCCCAGTTCTTGTAGCCTAGCCCCTAAGACCCAACCTATAGGATTATATTGAGGGATATCCCCCCTCCACTCGCACCAAGTAAACCAAGAAAATTATTTAATAAATATTTTCGTTCTCAGGACATTAAGAAGATTAAATTTTCTAAGCTTTAACTTATTCGGACAATTTTTTAGTAGTATGCCCCCTATCACCCCCTATAAATGTAAATTGATTTATTTTTTTTTAATTCTAGGTCCAAGAACTATGGATCCTGCGAGTTTCATTCGAATCATCCCAGTTCTTGTAGGCTACTCCTAAGACCCAACCTATAGGATTTTATTGAGGAATATGCTCCTTCCACTACCGCCAAGTAAATCAACAAAATTATTTTAAAACTATTTTTGTTCTGAACACATTAAGAAGATTAAATTTTCTAAGCTTTAACTTATTCGGACAATTTTTTAGTAGTATGCCCCCTATCACCCCCTATAAATGTAAATTGATTTATTTTTTTTTAATTCTAGGTCCAAGAACTATGGATCCTGCGAGTTTCATTCGAATCATCCCAGTTCTTGTAGGCTAGCCCTAAGACCCAACTTATAGGATTTTATTGAGGAATATGCCCCTTCTACTACCGCCAAGTAAATCAACAAAATTATTTTAAACTATTTTTGTTCTGAACACATTAAGAAGATTAAATTTTCTAAGCTTTAACTTATTCGGACAATTTTTCAGGAGTATGCCCCCTGTCACCCCCTGTAAATGTAAAAAGATTTTTTTTAATTCTAGGTCCAAGAACTATGGATCCTGCGAGTTTCATTCCAATCGTCCTAGATTTTATAGGCTAGCCCTAAGACCCAACATATAGGATTTTAACGAGAGATATGCTCCCTCCACTCCCGCCATGGAAACCAAGAAAATCATTTTAAAATTATTTTCGTTCTGAACACATGAAGAACACTAAATTTTCTAAGCTTTAACTTATTCGGACAATCTTTCAGGAGTATGCCCCCTATCACCTCCTATAAATGCAAATAGTTTTTTTTAATTCTAGGTCCAACAACTATGGATTCTGCGAGTTTCATTCGAATTATCCCAGTTCTTGTAGCCTAGCCCCTAAGACCCAACCTATAGGATTATATTGAGGGATATCCCCCCTCCACTCGCACCAAGTAAAGCAAGAAAATTATTTAATAAATATTTTCGTTCTCAGGACATTAAGAAGATTAAATTTTCTAAGCTTTAACTTATTCGGACAATTTTTGAGGAGTATGCCCCTATCAGCCCCTATAAATGTAAATTGATTTATTTTTTTTTAATTCTAGGTCCAACAACTATGGATTCTGCGAGTTTCATTCGAACTATCCCAGTTCTTGTAGCCTAGCCCCTAAGACCCAAAATATAGGATTATATTGAGGGATATCCCCCCTCCACTCGCACCAAGTAAATCAACAAAATTATTTTAAACTATTTTTGTTCTGAACACATTAAGAAGATTAAATTTTCTAAGCTTTAACTTATTCGGACAATTTTTTAGTAGTATGCCCCCTATCACCCCCTATAAATGTAAATTGATTTATTTTTTTTTAATTCTAGGTCCAAGAACTATGGATCCTGCGAGTTTCATTCGAATCATCCCAGTTCTTGTAGGCTAGCCCTGAGACCCAACTTATAGGATTTTATTGAGGAATATGCCCCTTCTACTACCGCCAAGTAAATCAACAAAATTATTTTAAAACAATTTTTGTTCTGAACACATTAAGAAGATTAAATTTTCTAAGCTTTAACTTATTCGGACAATTTTTCAGGAGTATGCCCCCTGTCACCCCCTGTAAATGTAAAAAGATTTTTTTTTAATTCTAGGTCCAAGAACTATGGATCCTGCGAGTTTCATTCCAATCGTCCTAGATTTTATAGGCTAGCCCTAAGACCCAACCTATAGGATTTTATCGAGAGATATGCTCCCTCCACTCCCGCCATGGAAACCAAGAAAATTATTTTAAAATTATTTTCGTTCTGAACACATTAAGAAGACTAAATTTTCTAACCTTTAACTTATTCGGACAATCTTTCAGGAGTATGCCCCCTATCACCTCCTATAAATGCAAATAGTTTTTTTTTAATTCTAGGTCCAACAACTACGGATTCTGCGAGTTTCATTCGAATTATCCCAGTTCTTGTAGCCTAGCCCCTAAGACCCAACCTATAGGATTATATTGAGGGATATCCCCCCTCCACTCGCACCAAGTAAACCAAGAAAATTATTTAATAAATATTTTCGTTCTCAGGACATTAAGAAGATTAAATTTTCTAAGCTTTAACTTATTCGGACAATTTTTGAGGAGTATGCCCCCTATCAGCCCCTATAAATGTAAATTGATTTATTTTTTTTTAATTCTAGGTCCAACAACTATGGATTCTGCGAGTTTCATTCGAATTATCCCAGTTCTTGTAGCCTAGCCCCTAAGACCCAACCTATAGGATTATATTGAGGGATATCCCCCCTCCACTCGCACCAAGTAAATCAACAAAATTATTTTAAAACTATTTTTGTTCTGAACACAGTAAGAAGATTAAACTTTCTAAGCTTTAACTTATTCGGACAATTTTTTAGTAGTATGCCCCCTATCACCCCCTATAAATGTAAATTGATTTATTTTTTTTTAATTCTAGGACCAAGAACTATGGATCCTGCGAGTTTCATTCGAATCATCCCAGTTCTTGTAGCCTAGCCCTAAGACCCAACTTATAGGATTTTATTGAGGAATATGCCCCTTCTACTACCGCCAACTAAATAAACAAAATTATTTTAAAACTATTTTTGTTCTGAACACATTAAGAAGATTAAATTTTCTAAGCTTTAACTTATTCGGACAATTTTTCAGGAGTATGCCTCCTGTCACCCCCTGTAAATGTAAAAAGATTTTTTTTAATTCTAGGTCCAAGAACTATGGATCCTGCGAGTTTCATTGCAATCGTCCTAGATTTTATAGGCTAGCCCTAAGACCCAACCTATAGGATTTTATCGAGAGATATGCTCCCTCCACTCCCGCCATGGAAACCAAGAAAATTATTTTAAAATTATTTTCGTTCTGAACACATTAAGAAGACTAAATTTTCTAACCTTTAACATATTCAGACATCTTTCAGGAGTATGCCCCCTATCACCCCCTATAAATGCAAATAGTTTTTTTTAATTTTAGGTCCAACAACTATGGATTCTGCGAGTTTCATTCGAATTATCCCAGTTCTTGTAGCCTAGCCCCTAAGACCCAACCTATAAGATTATATTGAGAGATATCCCCCCTCCACTCGCACCAAGTAAATCAAGAAAATTATTTAAAAAATATTTTCGTTCCCAGGACATTAAGAAGATTAAATTTTCTAAGCTTTAACTTATTCGGACAATTTTTGATGAGTATGTCCCCTATCACCCCCTATAAATGTAGATTTATTTATTTTTTTTAATTCTAGGTCCAAGAACTATGAATCCTGCGAGTTTCATTCGAATCATCCCAGTTCTTGTAGGCTAGCCCTAAGACCCAACCTATAGGATTTTATTGAGGAATATGCCCCTTCCACTACCGCCAAGTAAATCAACAAAATTATTTTAAAACTATTTTGTTCTGAACACCTTAACAAGATTAAATTTTCTAAGATTTAACTTATTCGGACAATTTTTCAGGAGTATGCCCCCTGTCTCCCCCTGTAAATGTAAAAAGATTTTTTTAAATTCTAGGTCCAAGAACTATGGGTCCTGCGAGTTTCATTCCAATCGTCCTAGATTTTATAGGCTAGCCCTAAGACCCAAGCTATAAGATTTTATCGAGAGATATGCTCCCTCCACTCCCGCCATGGAAACCAAGAAAATTATTTTAAAATTATTTCAGTTCTGAACACATTAAGAAGACTAAATTTTCTAACCTTTAACTTATTCGGACAATCTTTCAGGAGTATGCCCCCTATCACCCCCTATAAATGCAAATAGTTTTTTTTTTTTTTAGTTCTAGGTCCAACAACTATGGATTCTGCGAGTTTCATTCGAATTATCCCAGTTCTTGTAGCCTAGCCCCTAAGACCCAACCTATAGGATTATATTGAGGGATATCCCCCCTCCACTCGCACCAAGTAAATCAAGAAAATTATTTAAAAAATATTTTCGTTCTCAGGACATTAAGAAGATTAAATTTTCTAAGCTTTAACTTATTTGGACAATTTTTAGGAGTATGCCCCCTATCAGCCCCTATAAATGTAAATTGATTTATTTTGTTTTTTAATTCTAGGTCCAACAACTATGGATTCTGCGAGTTTCATTCGAATTATCCCAGTTCTTGTAGCCTAGCCCCTAAGACCCAACCTATACGATTATATTGAGGGATATCCCCCCTCCACTCGCACCAAGTAAATCAACAAAATTATTTTAAAACTATTTTTGTTCTGAACACATTAAGAAGATTAAATTTTCTAAGCTTTAACTTATTCGGACAATTTTTCAGGAGTATGCCCCCTGTCACCCCCAGTAAATGCAAAAAGATTTTTTTTTAATTTTAGGTCCAAGAACTATGGATCCTGCGAGATTCATTCCAATCGTCCTAGATTTTATATGCTAGCCCTAAGACCCAACCTATAGGATTTTATCGAGAGATATGCTCCCTCCACTCCCGCCATGGACACCAAGAAAATTATTTTAAAATTATTTTCGTTCCGAACACATGAAGAAGACTAAATTTTCTAAGCTTTAACTTATTCGGACAATCTTTCAGGAGTATGCCCCCTATCACCTCCTATAAATGCAAAAATTTTTTTTTAATTCTAGGTCCAACAACTACGGATTCTGCGAGTTTCATTCGAATTATCCCAGTTCTTGTAGCCTAGCCCCTAAGACCCAACCTATAGGATTATATTGAGGTGTATCCCCCCTCCACTCGCACCAAGTAAATCAAGAAATTTATTTAAAAAAATATTTTCGTTCTCAGGACATTAGGAAGATTAAATTTTCTAAGCTTTAACTTATTCGGACAATTTTTTAGTAGTACGCCCCCTATCACCCCCTATAAATGTAAATTGATTTATTTTTTTTTTAATTCTAGGTCCAAGAACTATGGATCCTGCGAGTTTCATTCGAATCATCCCAGTTCTTGTAGGCTAGCCTTAAGACCCAACTTATAGGATTTTATTGAGGAATATGCCCCTTCTACTACCGCCAAGTAAATCAACAAAATTATTTTAAAACTATTTTTGTTCTGAACACATTAAGAAGATTAAATTTTCTAAGCTTTAACTTATTTGGACAATTTTTCAGGAGTATGCCCCCTGTCACCCACTGTAAATGTAAAAAGATTTTTTTTTTTAATTCTAGGTCCAAGAACTATGGATCCTGCGAGTTTCATTCCAATCGTCCTAGATTTTATAGGCTAGACCTAAGACCCAACCTATAGGATTTTATCGAGAGATATGCTCCCTCCACTCCCGCCATGGAAACCAAGAAAATTATTTTAAAATTATTTTCGTTCTGAACACATTAAGAAGACTAAATTTTCTAAGCTTTAACTTATTCGGACAATCTTTCAGGAGTATGCCCCCTATCACTCCCTATAAATGCAAATAGTTTTTTTTTTAATTCTAGGTCCAACAACTACGGATTCTGCGAGTTTCATTCGAATTATCCCAGTTCTTGTAGCCTAGCCCCTAAGACCCAACCTATAGGATTATATTGAGGGATATCCCCCCTCCACTCGCACCAAGTAAATCAAGAAAATTATTTAAAAAATATTTTCGTTCTCAGGACATTAAGAAGATTAAATTTTCTAAGCTTTAACTTATTCGGACAATTTTTAAGGATTATGCCCCCTTTCGCCCCATATAAATGTAGATTTATTTATTTTTTTTAATTCTAGGTCCAAGAACTATGGATCCTGCGAGTTTCATTCGAATCATCCCAGTTCTTGTAGGCTAGCCCTAAGACCCAACCTATAGGATTTTATTGAGGAATATGCCCCTTCTACTACCGCCAAGTAAATCAACAAAATTATTTTAAAACTATTTTTGTTCTGAACACATTAAGAAGATTAAATTTTCTAATCTTTAACTTATTCGGACAATTTTTCAGGAGTATGCCCCCTGTCACCCCCTGTAAATGCAAAAAGATTTTTTTTTTAATTCTAGGTCCAAGAACTATGGATCCTGCGAGTTTCATTCCAATCGTCCTACATTTTATAGGCTAGCCCTAAGACCCAACCTATAGGATTTTATCGAGAGATATGCTCCCTCCACTCTCGCCATGGAAAAAAGAAAATTATTTTAAAATTATTTTCGTTCTGAACACATGAAGAAGACTAAATTTTCTAAGCTTTAAGTTACTCGGACAATCTTTCAGGATTATGCCCCCTATCACCCCCTATAAATGCAAATAGTTTTTTTTTTAATTCTAGGTCCAACAACTATGGATTCTGCGAGTTTCATTCGAATTATCCCAGTTCTTGTAGCCTAGCCCCTAAGACCCAACCTATAGGATTATATTGAGGGATATCCCCCCTCCACTCGCACCAAGTAAATCAAGAAAATTATTTAATAAATATTTTCGTTCTCAGGACATTAGGAAGATTAAATTTTCTAAGCTTCAACTTATTCGGACAATTTTTGTGTAGTATGCCCCCTATCACCCCCTATAAATGCAAATAGTTTTTTTTAATTCTAGGTCCAACAACTATGGATTCTGCGAGTTTCATTCGAATTTTCCCAGTTCTTGTAGCCTAGCCCCTAAGACCCAACCTATAGGATTATATTGAGGGATATCCCCCCTCCACTCGCACCAAGTAAATCAAGAAAATTATTTAAAAAAATATTTTCGTTTTCAGGACATTAGGAAGATTAAATTTTCTAAGCTTTAACTTATTCCGACAATTTTTGAGTAGTATGCCCCCTATCACCCTCTATAAATGTAAATTGATTTATTTTTTTTTAATTCTAGGTCCAAGAACTATGGATCCTGCGAGTTTCATTCGAATCATCCCAGTTCTTGTAGGCTACTCCTAAGACCCAACCTATAGGATTTTATTGAGGAATATGCTCCTTCCACTACCGCCAAGTAAATCAACAAAATTATTTTAAAACTATTTTTGTTCTGAACACATTAAGAAGACTAAATTTTCTAAGCTTTAACTTATTCGGACAATCTTTCAGGAGTATGCCCCCTATCACCTCCTATAAATGCAAATAGTTTTTTTTAAAATTCTAGGTCCAACAACTATGGATTCTGCGAGTTTCATTCGAATTATCCCAGTTCTTGTAGCCTAGCCCCTAAGACCCAACCTATAGGATTATATTGAGGGATATCCCCCCTCCACTCGCACCAAGTAAACCAAGAAAATTATTTAATAAATATTTTCGTTCTCAGGACATTAAGAAGATTAAATTTTCTAAGCTTTAACTTATTCGGACAATTTTTGAGGAGTATGCCCCCTATCACCCCCTATAAATGTAAATTGATTTATTTTTTTTAATTCTAGGTCCAAGAACTATGGATTTTGCGAGTTTCATTCGAATCATCCCAGTTCTTGTAGGCTACTCCTAAGACCCAACCTATAGGATTTTATTGAGGAATATGCTCCTTCCACTACCGCCAAGTAAATCAACAAAATTATTTTAAAACTATTTTTGTTCTGAACACATTAAGAAGATTAAATTTTCTAAGCTTTAACTTATTCGGACAATTTTTCAGGAGTATGCCCCTTGTCACCCCCTGTAAATGTAAAAAGTTTTTTTTTTTTTTTTAATTCTAGGTCCAAGAACTATGGATCCTGCGAGTTTCATTCCAATCGTCCTAGATTTTATAGGCTAGGCCTAAGACCCAACCTATACGATTTTATCGAGAGATATGCTCCCTCCACTCCCGCCATGGTAACCAAGAAAATTATTTTCCTTTGCAAGACTTCAAGGAGATTAAATTGTTAAGTTTTATCTCATGTGGACAATTTTAATGGAGTATGTATCCTTGTCCTTGGGCGCCGAAAGGGGAGGGCAGGGTGGTGCCCGTGCCGCGCTCTGGCTCACGAAAATGTATATGTAACATAATAGTAAACCACGTATATTAAATACCAGAAATACCAGATTTAATATAGCAATCATAGAGATAGGTTTTCCCCTCTAGAAAATTTTCTTCGAGCGCCCCTGCCCCTGTCACACCTTATATATGTATTTTTAATTGTTTTAAATTAGTTCTAGGTCAAAGAACTATTGAGTCTTAACTTTCGTTCTAATTGTCTCGATCCTTCTAGGCTTGCCCTAAAATCCAAAATATAAGATCTTATCGGGGAATATGCCCCCCTCCGCTTCCTCCAAATAGAGGAAGAATGTTTGAAGATTATATTCTTTCTCAAGATGTCAAGGAGATTAAATTTCGCAACTTTTATCTCATTCGGATAATTTAGGGATATGCCCCTCTCACCTTTTATGTATGTAAATAGACTTTTTCCTTTTCTTAATTGTAGGCCAAACTGTTATATATTCTGTAAGTTCCGTTCTAATTGTCTGAGTCCTAGCCTAGGCCTAAGAGCCAAATATTTACTCAAGAGTAATTACAAGAAACACATTAGTATATTTTATATAAAGATGGAAAGAAAAATATATACCTATCTATTGATATTCCACCACTCTTCCGTAGAGTTAAATAAAGATCTTCATTTAACACTATTAAAATACAGTTTCACTATTAAACTTCAACCTACAACACGAAACAAAGCACGTATATTTGTTGCAGACACGGCAAGCAAACAGGCCCCCGCGTTGCAGTATCGAGAATTTCCCGAGACGTGGTCATCTGTACTCAACGCAAAGATGCTAACCCACACTAGAAGTTTCTCCTCAATGTTGTATTTCGACGTTTCCTTTTGTTTTTCTTTTTTCTTCTATTTTGTCCCTAGGTTTTTTTTGAAAGAGATATGTAGTAACTCTGAGAATTAAAATGGGTCAGCAGGAGTTGAGTCTGGGCTATTGAGTAATGTAAACGCATAAACCAAACAATGTACAGTTTTCAAAAGGCATTTGACATAAGAAAAAAAAACAATTTAGAAAATTTTCCCCAAAATTTAAAAAAAACAAACGATTCCCTACACATTTACAATTGATTGAGATACTTCCCCAAAGTTGAGACCAAATGCTGCAAGTTGAAAACACTGATTGAGGAAAGAGATCTGTAACCCCCTCGTCTCCACCTCACCTCTTTGTGTGTTTTTTGAAGGTTGTGAAGTTGAATATATCTTATTGGTACTGAAACCTTTCACACTCTACAGGCATTGTTCAGACCAGGACCCAAGAAACATAGTAAATCATTACATGGGATATCTTGGAAACTACTTCGTATAAGCTACAGATGTCTCCACCATCGTCAAAAAAATGTAATGACAAACACGTGCATATAAGTCTTACTTCTCTAAAAGCATTATTTCTGGTCGGAGACTTGGTCCCAACGAGGTCGGTTTGACAGCATGTGGCTGACAAGTTAGAGTTACGTGTATGTGTGTGTGTTTGTGCATGTGTGTGTGTATGTGTGTGTGTCTGTGTGTGGTGTATTTAAATTCCTAAGTGCACTAACTATCACGTTAAGATTTTTATATGAGTGTAGTATGATATGTAGAAAACGATGGATGTATTTTTGACTTGGTGGCTCGGATTTTCCATACTAACTGTACCGATTAGTTAATCAAGCGGCCTGACAACACAAGTAATAACTATGTGCAAAGGTTCCCGTATAGCTCACAGCTAATTACATGACAGAATAGCTGTTTGCAGGATTAATACAGTATAAATATATGAGTTTTAGTTGTATTTATGATATTGATTTAAATCCGAAGATTTGGTAGGGGGGTAAAAATTTCCTAGGAAATTATTACTCCCTGTCGGTTATTGATTACTTCAAAGACAAACTCAAATGTTACATTATAAATTGATATCACTCCATAGTATTTCTTAACAGACACAGTCACTTTGGTCAAGATGGCTTTAAATCCGAAGATTTGGTAGGGGGGTAACAATTTCCTAGGAAATTATTACCCCCCGTCGGTTATTGATTACTTCAAAGACAAACTCAAATGTTACATTATAAATTGATATCACTCCATAGTATCTCTTAACAGACACAGTCACTTTGGGCAAGGTCGCTTTAAATCCGAAGATTTGGTAGGGGGGTAAAAATTTCCTAGGAAATTATTACCCCCTGTCGGTTATTGATTACTTCAAAGACAAACTCAAATGTTAACTATAAATTGATATCACTCCATAGTATCTCTTAACAGGCACAGTCACTTTGGGTAAGATGGCTTTAAATCTTAAGATTTGGTAGGGGGGTAAAAATTTCCTAAGAAATTATTACCCCCTTGTCTGTTATTGATTACTTCAAAGACAAACTCAAATGTTACATTATAAATTGATATCACTCCATAGTATCTCTTAACAGACACAGTCACTTTGGGCATGCTTGCTTTAAATCTGAAGATTTGGTAGGGGGGTAAAAATTTCCTAGGAAATTATTACCCCCTGTCGGTTATTGATTACTTCAAAGACAAACTCAAATGTTAGATTATAAATTGATATCACTCCATAGTATCTCTTAACAGACACAGTCACTTTGGGCAAGATGGCTTTAAATCCGAAGATTTGGTAGGGGGGTAAAAATTTCCTATGAAAAATTTACCTCCCTGTCGGTTATTGGTTACTGCAAAGACACGCTCAAATGTTACATTATAAATTGATATCACTTCATAGTATCTCTTAACAGACACAGTCACTTTGGGCAAGATGGCTTTAAATCCGAAGATTTGGTAGGGGGTAAAAATTTCCTATGAAAATTTTACCTCCTTGTCGGTTATTGGTTACTGCAAAGACACGCTCAAATGTTAGATTATAAATTGCTATCATTCCATGTTATCTTTTAACGAAGGGACTCACTTCGGTCAAGATGACTTAATATCTGAAGGTTTGAAAGGAGGGTAATAATTTCATGAGAAATTTATACCCTCTGTCGGTTTTTGATTACATTAAGACCAATTGAAATGTTACATTATAAATTTGTATTATTTCGTGTTATGTCAGGCCAAGATTTCTTTGTATCCGAAAATTTGAGAAGGGGTAATATTGTCATAGGGAATGTATACCCCCTTATCCGTTCTTGATTATATCAAAGACAAAGTCTAATGTTACATTATAAATTGGTTTTATACCCTGTTGTCTCTTAACAGACGCACTGATTGTCGGTAAGATGTTTTTATATCAGAAATTTTATAGGGGGTGATGTTGCCCTAGGGAATTTATACTCTTGTATTGGTTCTGTGCTATTTCAAGAATAAGGTCAAATTTGTACATTATAAATTGATGTTACACTATTTTATGTGTTAACACACGCACTCACGCTGGGGACGATAAAGGATGGTTTTATTTTCGGAAAGTTCATAGGGAGATAATATATAAAGAAAGTAAAACTTATTTTTATTTTTAATGAGATATTGAAATACCGAATTAGATGACTGGAGTTTAATAGAGTCCGAAAATTTACATGATTTTATAAGATAATTTTCACCCGTATCCTTCGCTTCTACTTCGAAATTCCAAAAATCGTTTCTTTTTCGTATCTTTACGTCAATGTTTATTATATCGCCGGTACGGTTTGAGATATCGAAGTGCCGTGAACGGTAAAATAATTTGTACGTTCATTGCAAACCATACATGTAACTAGATATAATATTTACCTAACATTTTTCTTTAAAAATGAAGACTTTCAAAAAATTCAAAATTTTCAACCCCTGTAACTTCGTTTCTATTCAATCGAAAAACGTCATACCATGGTATTCAGCGCTAAAGTTGTTTCGATGTACACTTTCCTGTGGATCTCTGTTGTGCTGTGTCTGTGTTAGAGGTTTCCAAACTTCGGATGTTTGTAATACCATAATATCCTTAGCTTGGAACATTGATTAATAAAAGTGGAATTTTAAGTTTACATTTGACATGTTGGTTTGAAATATGTAATAAACTGACATAGTGCCATTTGAAAAAATATAAACTGGTATTTGGTTGGCAACACTGTTGTGAATTTCTGTCTAAACCCGACTTAGCGGCTGATCATGATAATTTGTCTACCATGTGTATATAAGGAGAGAGAGAGGAATAAATTGCAATAACGTTGATTTTAGTTGAAAGATGTTTTTCATGTTTTCAATCATTTATGTTATGAACTGTGTAATAACAGTTATCAAGATTATAAGGCAACTTATATCTAATATTTTACACTATAAACTACGTAATATTTTGGAATCAAATTCTGCTTTCTCAGTTGCAAATAACATACTTTAAAATTAGATTTACATACTTTTGTTTCAAAAGATTGTTTATTCTCAATATATTTTTCTTCCCACGTGTACCACACTGTCAAAAGAGTCAAATTGAGTTTCAAAATCAATACATTCCTTTCGACGCTACTGAATCCTTAAATCTCGACTACTGGTGAAACAAGTCAAGAGCTGCATTCAGGAACAAAACTATAAAATATTTTTTAACAGTGCTGTGCTTCGGAGGAAAGTTTCTTCCTCCTTTTATACTAGGCCGCTAATTTAAAAGATTTGAATTCTTCCTCTTGAAGAGCACCTTATACATATTTCATTGAAATAATCAGAAAACAATTAATAGAAATTAACACGTTGACACTGCAACCATCTTAAGACACCTGGGGGGCACGGTGGCTCAGTGGTAGAGAGTTCACCTACAGTGTTTGGGGTCACTGGTTCGATCCCAAGGCACTCGATGGAGAACATATACTGTACTTCCGTTTGAGATGGCCATACGGATAGAAAAACAAATCGTCCTCATATGCACACCAGTATAACGACTTTACTGTAATTCGGAAGTCGGAAAGCTTTCGATAAACTAGTGATTACAGAAGTGCGACGTTCTTGCGAGGCGATTATTGGAAATATGTTGTTGGTTCTAAGACACGCTATTAAATTATATATATATATATATATATATATATATATATATATATATATATATATATATATATATATATATTAGCAGAAGTGTCCGGCGTAGCGCCGAAATAAGTTAAAAATTATTATACGTAGATTCGAGCTTCGTTTTTCCATTGGAATACGTATTTGCATCGAAATGAAGTAGAAAGAACCGAGTTCCTCCCAGGAGATAATGAATCAACTTGCCGCTAATGAAGAGCAACGCGTTCGTTATTCCCGCCTCTTAGATATAAGCCACCATTGATGTCCGACAATGTGTATTTAATGAAATATGGGAGCAAGGTATTAATTGCCTAAGCAATAATTACCCCCCTGTTGAGTATTATGTAGTGTGTTATTATTTAGCTACCTTTGATGTACCGACTAGTATTTAATGAAATATGGTAGGGAGGTATAAATTGCCTAGGAAATAATTACCCAGCTGTTGAGTATTATGAACTCTGTTATTATTAAGCTACCTTTGATGTACCGACAACTAGTATTTAATGAAATATGGTAGGGAGGTATAAATTGCATAGGCAATAATTACTCTCCTGTTGAGTATTATGAACTCTGTCATTATTAAGCTATCTATGATGTACAAACAACTAGTATTTAATGAAATATGGTAGGGAGGTATAAATTGCCTAGGCAATAATTACCCCACTGTAGTGTATTATGTAGTGTGTAACAATAAGCCACCTTTGATGTACCGACAATGTGTATTTAATGAAATATGGTAGGGAGGTATAAATTGCTTAGGCAATAATTAACCCACTGCTCAGTATTATGCAATGTGTTTATATCAAGCCACATTTGATATACCGACAACTAGTATTTAACTAAGTATGGGAGGGGGTATAAATTGCCTAGGCAATAATTACCCCCTGTTGAGTATTATGCAGTGTGTTATTATTAAGCTACTTTTGATGTACCGACAACTAGTATTTAATGAAATATGGTAGCGAGGTATAAATTGCCTAGGCAATAATTACCCCCCTTTTGAGTATTATGAACTCTGCTATCATTAAGCTACCTTTGATGTACCGACAACTAGTATTTAATGAAATATGGTAGGGTGGTGTAAATTGCCTAAGCAATAATTACCCCCTGTAGAGTATTATGTAGTGCGTTAACAATAAGCCACCTTTGGTGTACCGTAATTGTGTATTTAATGAAATATGGTAGGGAGGTATAAATTGCCTAGGCAATAATTACCCCCTGCTGAGTATTATGCAATGTGTTTATATTAAACCACTTTTGCTGTACCCACAAGTAGTATTTAATGAAATATGGGAGGGTGTATAAATTGCCTAGGCAATAATTACCCCCCTGTTGAGTATTATGCAGTGTGTTATTATTAAGCTACATTTGATGCATCGACAACTAGTATTTAATGAAATATGGTAGCGAGTAATAAATTGCCTAGGCAATAATTACCCCCCTTTTGAGTTTTATGAACTCTGTTATCATTAAGGTACGTTTGATGTACCGACAACTAGTATCTAATAAAATATGGTAGGGAGTTATAAATTGCCTAGGAAATAATTAGCCCCTTTAGTGTATTATGTAGTGTGTTAACAATAAGCCACCTTTGATATACCGACGATGTGTATTTAATGAAATATTGTAGGGTGGTATAAAATGCGAAAGGAATAATTACCCCCTGCTGAGTATTATGCAATGTGTTTATATTAAGCAACCTTTGACGTACCGACAACTAGTATTTAATGAAATATGAGAGGGGGCATAAATTGCCTAGGCAATAATTACCCCCCTGTTGAGTACTATGCAGTGTGTTATTATTAAGCTTCATTTGATGTACCGAACACTAGTATTAGTCAAATATGGGAGGAGAGTATAAATCAGTTACGCAATAACTACTCAATTTTGAGAATTATGTTGAGTGTTAACAATAAGCCACCTTTGAAGTACCGACAACTAGAATTTAATGAAATATGGTAGGGAGGTATAAATTGCCTAGGCAATAACTAACCCCTGTTCAATATTCTGAACTCTGTTATTATTAAGCTACCTTTGATGTATTGACAACTTGTATTTAATGAAATATGGTTGAGAGGTATAAATTGCCTTGGCAATAATTACCCCCCTATATATTATTATGCAGTGTGTTAACAATAAGCCACCTTTGATGTACTGACAATGTGTATTTAATGAAATATATTAGGGAGGTATAAATGGACTAGGTAAAAAAAAACCTGTTTAGTATTATGTAGTGTGTTATTATTAAGCTACGTTTGATGTACCGACAACTACTATTTAATGAAATATTGGAATGAGGTATAATTTGCTAAGGCAATAAGTACCCCCTGTTGAGTATTATGAATTCTGTTATTATTTAGCTACCTTTGATGTACCGGCAACTAGTATTTAATGAAATATGGTAGGAAGGTATAAACTGCCTAGGCAATAGTTAACCCCCTTTAGAGTATAATGTAGTGTGTTAACAATAAGCCACCATTGATGTACTGACATTGTGTATTTAATGAAATATATTAGGGAGGTATAAATGGCCAAGTAATAATTACCCAGTCGTTTAGTATTATGCAGTGTATTATTATTATTCTACATTTGATGTACCGACAACTAGTATTTAATGAAATATGTTAGGGAGGTATAAATTGCCTAGGCAATAATTACCTCCCTGTAGAGTATTATGTAGTGTGTCAACATTAGCCAAATTTGATGTACCAACAATTTGTATTTAATGAAATATTGTAGGGACGTATAATTTTCCTAGGCAAAAAGTACACCCCTCTTGAGTGTTATGAACTCTGTTATTATTATGCTACCTTTGATGTACCGACAACTAGTATTTAATGAAATATGGTAGGAAGGTATAAATTGCCTAGGCAATAATTACCCCCCTGTAGAGTATAATGTAGTGTGTTAACAATACGCCACATTTGATGTGCCGAAAATGTGTATTTAATGAAATATGGTAGGGAGGTATAAATTGCCTATTCAATAATTACATCCCTGTTGAGTATTATGCAATGAGTTTATATTAAGCCACCTTTGCTGTACCGACAACTATTATTTAATGAAATATGGGAGGGGGTGTAAATTGCCTAGGCAATCATTACCCCCTGTTGAGTAGTATGCAGTGTGTTATTATTAATCTACGTTTAATTTACTTACAACTAGTATATAATGAAATATGGTAAGGAGGTATAAATTGCCTAGCCAATAAATACCACCCTGTAGAGTATTATGTACTGTGTTAAGAATAAGCCAAATTGGTGTGCCGATAATGTGTATTTAATGAAATATGGAAGGGGGCAAAAATTGCCTAGGCAATAATTACCCCCTGTTGAGTATTATGCAGTGTGTTATTATTAAGCTTTGTTTGATATACCGACAACTATTATTTAAAGAAATAGGGAAGGAATGCATAAATTGCTTAGGCAATAATTACTCCCCTTTAGAGTATTATGTAGTGTGTTATTATTAAGCTACCTTTGATGTACTGAAAACGTATATTTCAAGAAATATGGTAGGGAGGTATAAATTTCCTAGGCAATAATTACGTCCCTGTAGAGTATTATGTAGTGTGCCAACAATAAGCCAGCTTTGATATACCGACAACTAGTATTTAATGAAATATGGTAGGGAGGTATAAATTTCAAAGGCAATAATTACCCCCCGTAGAGAATAATGTAATATGTTAACAATAAGCCACCTTTGATGTACAAACGTTTTTCATTTAATGAAATATGGCAGGGAGGTATAAATTGTCTAGGAAATAATTACCCCGCTGTTAATTATTGTGAACTCTGTTGTTATTAAGCTTCCTTTGGTGTAGCGACAACTAGTATTTAATGAAATATGTTAGGGAGGTATAAATTTCCTAGGAAATAATTACCCCCTGTAGAGAATAATGTAATGTGTTAACAATAAGCCACCTTTGAAGTACCGACCACTAGTATTTAATGAAATATGGGAGAGGGTATAAATTCCCTAGGCAATAATAACCCTCCTGTTTATTATTATGCAGTGTGATATTATTTAGCTACTTTTGATGAACCGAAAATTAGTATTTAATGAAATATGGTAGGGAGGTATAATTGGCTACGCAATAACTACCCCCCATAGAGTATTATGTAGTGTGTTAACAATAAGCAGCCTTTGATGTACTGAAAACTTGTATTTAATGAAATATGGTAGGGAGGTATAAATTTCCTAGGCAATAATTACCCCCTGTAGAGAATAATGTAATGTGTTAACAATAAGCCATCTTTGATGTACCGACAATTTGTATTTAATGAAATATGGTAGGGAGGTATAAATTGCCTAGGCAATAATTACCCCCCTGTTGATTACTGTGAACTCTGTTGTTATTAAGCTTCCATTGGTGTAGCGACCACTAGTATTTAATGAAATATTGGAGGGAGGTATAAATTGCTTAAGCAATTATTACCCAGTGTTGAGAATTATGTAGAGAGTTAACAATAAGCTACCTTTGATGTACTGAAAACTTGTATTTAATGAAATATGGTAGGGAGGTATAAATTGCCTAGGCAATAATTACCTACCTGTAGAGTATTATGTAGTGTGCCAACATTAAGCCACCTTTGATGTACCGGCAACTAGTATTTAATGAAATATGGTAGGGAGGTATAAATTTCCTAGGCAATAATTACCCCCCGTAGAGAATAATGTAATGTGTTAACAATAAGCGACCTTTGATGTACAAACACTTTTCATTTAATGAAATATGGTAGGGAGGTATAAATTGACTAGGCAATAATTACCGCCCTGTTGAGTATTATGAAGTCTGTCATTATTAAGCTACCTTTAATGTAGCGACAACTAGCATTTAATGAAATATGGTAGGGAGGTATAAATTTCCTAGGCAATAATTACCCCCTGTTGAGAATAATGTAATGTGTTAACAATAGCCACCTTTGATGTACCGAAAACTATTACTTAATGAAATATGGTAGGGACGTATAAATTGCTAAGGGAATAATAACTCCCCTTTAGAGTATTATGTAGTGTGTTATTATTAAGCTACCTTTGATGTACAAAGATTTTTCATTTAATGAAATATGGTAGGGAGGTATAAATTGCCTAGGCAATAATTACCGCCCTGTTGAGTATTATGAACTCTCTTATTATTAAACTACCTTTGGTGTAGCGACAACTAGTATTTAATGAAATATGGTAGCGAGGTATAAATTGCCTAGGCAATAATTACCCCCCTTTTGAGTATTATGAACTCTGCTTTCATTAAGCTACCTTTGATGTACCGACAACTAGTATTTAATGAAATATGGTAGGGTGGTGTAAATTGCCTAAGCAATAATTACCCCCTGTAGAGTATTATGTAGTGCGTTAACAATAAGCCACCTTTGGTGTACCGAAATTGTGTATTTAATGAAATATGGTAGGGAGGTATAAATTGCCTAGGCAATAATTACCCCCTGCTGAGTATTATGCAATGTGTTTATATTAAACCACTTTTGCTGTACCCACAAGTAGTATTTAATGAAATATGGGAGGGGGTATAAATTGCCTAGGCAATAATTACCCCCCTGTTGAGTATTATGCAGTGTGTTATTATTAAGCTACATTTGATGCATCGACAACTAGTATTTAATGAAATATGGTAGTGAGGTATAAATTGCCTAGGCAATAATTATCCCCCTTTTGAGTATTATGAACTCTGTTATCATTAAGGTACGTTTGATGTACCGACAACTAGTATCTAATAAAATATGGTAGGGAGTTATAAATTGCCTAGGAAATAATTAGCCCCTTTAGTGTATTATGTAGTGTGTTAAAAATAAGCCACCTTTGATATACCGACGATGTGTATTTAATGAAATATTGTAGGGTGGTATAAAATGCGAAAGGAATAATTACCCCCTGCTGAGTATTATGCAATGTGTTTATATTAAGCAACCTTTGACAAACCGACAACTAGTATTTAATGAAATATGAGAGGGGGCATAAATTGCCTAGGCAATAATTACCCCCCTGTAGAGTATAATGTAGTCTGTTAACAATACGCCACATTTGATGTGCCGAAAATGTGTATTTAATGAAATATGGTAGGGAGGTATAAATTGCCTAGGCAATAATTACACCCCTGTTGAGTATTATGCAATGTGTTTATATTAAGCCACCTTTGCTGTACCGACAACTATTATTTAATGAAATATGGGAGGGGGTGTAAATTGCCTAAGCAATCATTACCCCCTGTTGAGTAGTATGCAGTGTGTTATTATTAAGCTACGTTTAATTTACTGACAACTAGTATATAATGAAATATGATAAGGAGGTATAAATTGCCTAGCCAAAAAATACCACCCTGTAGGGTATTATGTACTGTGTTAAGAATAAGCCAAATTGGTGTGCCGATAATGTGTATTTAATGAAATATGGAAGGGGGCAAAAATTGCCTAGGCAATAATTACCCCTGTTGAGTATTATGCAGTGTGTTATTATTAAGCTTTGTTTGATATACCGACAACTATTATTTAAAGAAATAGGGAAGGAATGTATAAATTGCTTAGGCAATAATTACTCCCCTTTAGAGTATTATGTAGTGTGTTATTATTAAGCTACCTTTGATGTACTGAAAACGTATATTTCAAGAAATATGGTAGGGAGGTATAAATTTCCTAGGCAATAATTACGTCCCTGTAGAGTATTATGTAGTGTGCCAACAATAAGCCAGCTTTGATGTACCGGCAACTAGTATTTAATGAAATATGGTAGGGAGGTATAAATTTCAAAGGCAATAATTACCCCCCGTAGAGAATAATGTAATATGTTAACAATAAGCCACCTTTGATGTACAAACATTTTTCATTTAATGAAATATGGCAGGGAGGTATAAATTGCCTAGGAAATAATTACCCCGCTGTTGATTATTGTGAAGTCTGTTGTTATTAAGCTTCCTTTTGTGTAGCGACAACTAGTATTTAATGAAATATGTTAAGGAGGTCTAAATTTCCTAGGAAATAATTACCCCCTGTAGAGAATAATGTAATGTGTTAACAATAAGCCACCTTTGAAGTACCGACAACTAGTATTTAATGAAATATGATAGGGAGGTATAAATGTCTAGGCAATAATTACCCCCCTGTTGATTAATGTGAACTCTGTTGTTATTAAGCTTCCTTTGGTGTAGCGACCACTAGTATTTAATGAAATATTGGAGGGAGGTATAAATTGCTTAGGCAATTATTACCCAGTGTTGAGAATTATGTAGAGAGTTAACAATAAGCTACCTTTGATGTACTGAAAACTTGTATTTAATGAAATATGGTAGGGAGGTATAAATTGCCTAGGCAATAATTACCTCCCTGTAGAGTATTATGTAGTGTGCCAACATTAAGCCACCTTTGATGTACCGGCAACTAGTATTTAATGAAATATGGTAGGGAGGTATAAATTTCCTAGGCAATAATTACCCCTGTAGAGAATAATGTAATGTGTTAACAATAAGCGACCTTTGATTTACAAACACTTTTCATTTAATGAAATATGGTAGGGAGGTATAAATTGACTAGGCAATAATTACCGCCCTGTTGAGTATTATGAACTCTGTCATTATTAAGCTACCTTTAATGTAGCGACAACTAGCATTTAATGAAATATGGTAGGGAGGTATAAATTTCCTAGGCAATAATTACCCCCTGTTGAGAATAATGTAATGTGTTAACAATAGCCACCTTTGATGTACCGAAAACTATTATTTAATGAAATATGGTAGGGACGTATAAATTGCTAAGGGAATAATAACTCCCCTTTAGAGTATTATGTAGTGTGTTATTATTAAGCTACCTTTGATGTACAAAGATTTTTCATTTAATGAAATATGGTAGGGAGGTATAAATTGCCTAGGCAATAATTACCGCCCTGTTGAGTATTATGAACTCTCTTATTATTAAACTACCTTTGGTGTAGCGACAACTAGTATTTAATGAAATATGGTAGGGAGGTATAAATTTCCTAGGCAATAATTACCCCCTGTAGAGAATAATGTAATGTGTTAACAATAAGCCACCTTTGATGTACCGACAATTTGTATTTAATGAAATATGGTAGGGACCTATAAAGTGCTAGGCAATAATAACTCCCCTTTAGAGCATTATGTAGTGTGTTATTATTAAGCTACCTTTGATGTACAAACATTTTTCATTTAATGAAATATGGTAGGGAGGTATAAATTACCTATGCAATAATTACACCCCTGTAGAGTATTTTGTCGTGTGCCAACAATAAGCCACCTTTGATGTACCGACAACTAGTATTTAATGGAATATGTTAGGGAGGTATAAATCGCGTAGGCAATAATTACACCCCTGTTGATTATTGTGAACTCTGTTGTTATTAAGCTTCCTTTGGTGTAGCGGCAACTAGTATTTAATGAAATATGTTAGGGAGGTATAAATCTCCTAGGCAATAATTACCCCCTGTAGAGAATAATGTAATGTGTTAACAATAAGCCACCTTTGATGTTCCGACAATTTGTATTAAATGAAATATGGTAGGGAGGTATAAATTGCCTAGGCAATAATTACTGCCCCGTTGAGTATTATGAACTCTGTTATTATTAAGTTACCTTTGGTGTAGCGACAACTTGTATTTAATGAAATATTGTAGGGAGGTAAAAATTTCCTAGGCAGTAATTACCCCCTGTAGAGAATAATGAAATGTGTTAACAATAAGCCACCTTTCATGAACCGACAATTTGTATTTAATGAAATATGGTAGGGACCTATAAATTGCTAAGGCAATTATTACCCAGTGTTGAGAATTATGTAGAAAGTTAACAATAAGCTACCTTTGATGTACTGAAAACTTGTATTTAATGAAATATGGTAGGGAGGTATAAATTTCCTAGGCAATAATTACCCCCTGTAGAGAATAATGTAATGTGTTAACAATAAGCCACCTTTGATGTACCGACAATTTGTATTTAACGAAATATGGTAGGGAACTTGTATTTAATGAAATATGGTAGGGAGGTATAAATTTCCTAGGCAATAATTACCCATTGTAGAGAATAATGAAATGAGTTAACAATAAGCCACCTTTCATGAACCGAAAATTTGTATTTAATGAAATATGGTAGGGACCTATAAATTGCTAAGGCAATAATAACTCCTGTTTACAGTATTATGTAGTGTGTTATTATTAAGCTACCTTTGATGTACAAACATTTTTCATTTAATGAAATATGGTAGGGAGGTATAAATTGCCTATGCAATAATTACACCCCTGTAGAGTATTATGTCGTGTGCCAACAATAAGCCAGCTTTGATGTACCGACAACTAGTATTTAATTAAAAATGGTAGGGAGGTATTAATTTCCTAGGCAATAATTACCCCTTGTAGAGAATAATGTAATATGTTAGCAATAAGCCACCTTTGATGTACAAACATTTTTTATTTAATGAAATATGGCAGGGAGGTATAAATTGCCTAGGCAATAATTACCCCGCTGTTGATTATTGTGAACTCTGTTGTTATTAAGCTTCCTTTGGTGTAACGACCACTGCTATTTAATGAAATATGGTAGGGAGGTATAAATTTCCTAGGAAATAATTACCCCCTGTAGAGAATAGTGTAATGTGTTAACAATAAGCCACCAGTGATGTACCGACATTGTGTTTTTAATGAAATATGGTAGTGAGGTATAAATTGCGTAGGCAATAATTACCCCCCTGCTGAGTATTAGGCAATGTGTTTATATTAAGACACCTTTGATGTACCGACGACGTGTATTTAATGAAATATGATAGGGAGGTATAAATGTCTAGGTAATAATTACCACCATGTTGATTATTGTGAACTCTGTTGTTATTAAGCCACCTTTGAAGTACCGACCACTAGTATTTAATGAAATATGGGAGAGGGTATAAATTTCCTAGGCAATAATAACCCTCCTGTTTATATTATGCAGTGTGATATTATTTAGCTACTTTTGATGTACCGAAAATTAGTATTTAATGAAATATGGTAGGGAGGTATAAATTGGCTACGCAATAACTACCCCCCCATAGAGTATTATGTTGTGTGTTTACAATAAGCCAAATTTGATGTACCGGCAATGTGTATTTAATGAAATATATTAGGGAAGAATAAATAGCCTAGGTAATAATTACCTCCCTGTAGATTATCATGTAGTGTGCCAACAATAAGCCACCTTTGATGTACCGACAACTAGTATTTAATGAAATATGGTATGAAGGTATTAATTGCCTAGCCAATAATTACCCCCCTGTTGATTATTATGCAGTGTGTTATTATTAAGCTACATTTGATGCATCGACAACTAGTATTTAATGAAATATGGTAGGGAGTTATAAATTGCCTAGGAAATAATCAGCCCCTTTAGTGTATTATGTAGTGTGTTAACAATAAGCCACCTTTGATGTACTGACAATGTGTATTTAATGAAATATATTAGGGAGGTATAAATGGCCTAGGTAAAAAAAACCCTGTTTACTATTATGTAGTGTGTTATTATTAAGCTACGTTTGATGTACCGACAACTACTATTTAATAAAATATTGGGATGAGGTATAATTTGCCCAGGCAATAAGTACCCCTGTTAAGTATTATGAATTCTGTTATTATTTAGCTACCTTTGATGTACCGACAACTAGTATTTAATGAAATATGGTAGGAAGGTATAACCTGCCTAGGCAATAGTTAACCATCTTTAAAGTGTAATGTAGTGTGTTAACAATAAGCCACCTTTGATGTACTGACATTGTGTACTTAATGAAATATATTAGGGAGGTATAAATGGCGTAGGTAATAATTACCCCTTGTTGAGTATTATGCAGTGTATTATTATTATTCTACGTTTGATGTACCGACAACTAGTATTTAATGAAATATGTTAGGGAGATATAAATTGCCTAGGCAATAATTACCTCCCTGTAGAGTATTATGTAGTGTGTCAACATTAGCAAAATTTGATGTTCCAACAATTTGTATTTAATGAAATATTGTAGGGACGTATAATTTTCCTAGGCAAAAAGAACACCCCTCTTGAGTATTATGAACTCTGTTATTATTTAGCTACCTTTGATGTACCGACAACTAGTGTTTAATGAAATATGGTTGGAAGGTATAAATTGCCTAGGCAATAATTACCACCCTGTAGAGTATAATGTAGTGTGTTAACAATACGCAACATTTGATGTGCCCAAAATGTGTATTTAATGAAATATGGTAGGGAGGTATAAATTGCCTAGGCAATAATTACACCCCTGTTGAGCATTATGCAATGTGTTTATATTAAGCCACCTTTGCTGTACCGACAACTATTATTTAATGAAATAGGGAAGGAATGTATAAATTGCTTAGGCAATAATTACTTCCTTTTAGAGTATTATGTAGTGTGTTATTATTAAGCTACCTTTGATGTACTGAAAACTTATATTTAAAGAAATATGGTAGGGAGGTATAAATTTCCTAGGCAATAATTACCTCCCTGTAGAGTATCATGTAGTGTGCCAACAATAAGCCAGCTTTGATGTACCGACAATGAGTATTTAATGAAATATGGTAGGGAGGTATAAATTTCCTAGGCAATAATTATCCCCTGTAGAGAATAATGTAATGTGTTAACAATAAGCCACCCTTGATGTACCGACATTGTGTATTTAATGAAATATGGTAGTGAGGTATAAATTGCGTAGGCAATAATTACCCCCCTGCCGAGTATTTGGCAATGTGTTAATATTAAGACACCTTTGATGTACCGACGATGAGTATTTAATGAAATATGGTAGGGAGGTATAAATTGCCTAGGCAATAATTACCCCGCTGTTGATTATTGTGAACTCTGTTGTTATTAAGCTTCCTTTGGTGTAGCGACAACTAGTATTTAATGAAATATGGTAGGGAGGTATAAATTTCCTAGGCAATAATTACCCCCTGTAGAGAATAATGTAATGTGTTAACAATAAGCCACCTTTGATGTACCGACATTGTGTATTTAATGAAATATGAAAGGGAGGTATAAATTGCGTAGGCAATAATTACCCCCCTGTTGATTATTGTGAACTCTGTTGTTATTAAGCTTCCTTTGGTGTAGCGGCACTTAGTATTTAATGAAATATGGTAGGGGGTATAAATTTCCTAGGCAATAATTACCCCCTGTAGAGAATAATGTAATGTGTTAACAATAAGCCACCTTTGATGTACCGACATTGTGTATTTAATGAAATATGGTAGTGAGGTATAAATTGCGTAGGCAATAATTACCCCTCTGTTGAGTGTTAGGCAATGTGTTAATATTAAGACACCTTTGATGTACCGACGATGAGTATTTAATGAAATATGGTAGGGTGGTATAAATTTCCTAGGCAATAATTACCCTCTGTAGAGAATAATGTAATATGTTAACAATAAGACACCTTTGATGTACAAACATTTTTCATTTAATGAAATATGGCAGGGAGGTATAAATTGCCTAGGAAATAATTACCCCGCTGTTGATTATTGTGAACTCTGTTGTTATTAAGCTTCCTTTGGTGTAGCGACAACTAGTATTTAATGAAATATGGTAGGGAGGTATAAATTTCCTAGGAAATAATTACCCCTGTAGAGAATAATGTAATGTGTTAACAATAAGCCACCTTTGATGTACCGACATTGTGTATTTAATGAAATATGGTAGTGAGGTATAAATTCCGTAGGCAATAATTACCCCCCTGCTGAGTATTAGGCAATGTTTTTATATTAAGACACCTTTGATGTACCGACGATGTGTATTTAATGAAATATGATAGGGAGGTATAAATGTCTAGGCAATAATTACTCCCCTGTTGATTATTGTGAACTCTGTTGTTATTAAGCTTCCTTTGGTGTAGCGGCACTTAGTATTTAATGAAATATGGTAGGGGGTATAAATTTCCTAGGCAATAATTACCCCCTGTAGAGAATAATGTAATGTGTTAACAATAAGCCACCTTTGATGTACCGACATTGTGTATTTAATGAAATATGGTAGTGAGGTATAAATTGCGTAGGCAATAATTACCCCTCTGCTGAGTATTAGGCAATGTGTTAATATTAAGACACCTTTGATGTACCGACGATGAGTATTGAATGAAATATGGTAGGGAGGTATAAATTTCCTAGGCAATAATTACCCCCTGTAGAGAATAAGGTAATATGTTAACAATAAGAAACCTTTGATGTACAAACATTTTTCATTTAATGAAATATGGCAGGGAGGTATAAATTGCCTAGGAAATAATTACCCCGCTGTTGATTATAGTGAACTCTATTGTTATTAAACTTCCTTTAGTGTAGCGGCAACTAGTATTTAATGGAATATGGTAGGGAGGTATAAATTTCCTAGGAAATAATTACCCCCTGTAGAGAATAATTTAATGTGTTAACAATAAGCCACCTTTGATGTACCGACATTGTGTATTTAATGAAATATGGTAGTGAGGAATAAATTGCGTAGGCAATAATTACCCCCCTGCTGAGTGTTAGGCAATGTGTTAATATTAAGACACCTTTGATGTACCGACGATGAATATTTAATGAAATATGGTAGGGAGGTATAAATTTCCTAGGCAATAATTACCCCTGTAGAGAATAATGTAATATGTTAACAATAAGCCACCTTTGATGTACAAACATCTTTCATTTAATGAAATATGGCAGGGAGGTATAAATTGCCTAGGAAATAATTACCCCGCTGTTGATTATTGTTAACTCTGTTGTTATTAAGCTTCCTTTGGTGTAGCGACAACTAGTATTTAATGAAATATGGTAGGGAGGTATAAATTTCCTAGGAAATAATTTCCCCCTGTAGAGAATAATGTAATGTGTTAACAATAAGCCACCTTTGATGTACCGACATTGTGTATTAAATGAAATATGGTAGTGAGGTATAAATTGCGTAGGCAATAATTACCCCCCTGCTGAGTATTAGTCAATGTTTTTATATTAAGACACCTTTGATGTACCGACGATGTGTAATGAAATATGATAGGGAGGTATACATGTCTAGGCAATAATTACCCCCATGTTGATTATTGTGAACTCTGTTGTTATTAAGCTTCCTTTGGTGTAGCGACAACTAGTATTTAATGAAATATGGTAGGGAGGTATACATTTCCTAGGCAATAATTACCCCCTGTAGAGAATAATGTAATGTGTTAACAATAAGCCACCTTTGATGTACCGACATTGTGTATTTAATGAAATATGGTAGTGAGGTAAAAAATTGCGTAGGCAATAATTACCCCCCTGCTGAGTATTAGGCAATGTTTTTATATTAAGACACCTTTGATGTACCGACGATGTGTATTTAATAAAATATGATAGGGAGGTATAAATGTCTAGGCAATAATTACCCCCCTGTTGATTATTGTGAACTCTGTTGTTATTAAGCTTCCTTTGGTGTACCGACAACTAGTATTTAATGAAATATGTTAGGAAGGTATAAATTTCGTAGGCAATAATTACCCCTTGTAGAGAATAATGTAATGTGTTAACAATAAGCCACCTTTGATGTACAAACGCTTTTCGTTTAATGAAATATGGTAGTGAGGTATAAATTGCGTAGGCAATAATTACCCCCCTGCTGAGTATTAGGCAATGTTTTTATATTAAGACACCTTTGATGTACCGACGATGTGTATTTAATGAAATATGATAGGGAGGTATACATGTCTAGGCAAATATTACACCCCTGTTGAGTATTATGCAATGTGTTTATATTAAGCCACCTTTGCTGTACCGACAACTATTATTTAATGAAATATGGGAGGGGTGTAAATTGCCTAGGCAATCATTACCCCCTGTTGAGTAGTATGCAGTGTGTTATTATTAAGCTACGTTTAATTTACTGACGACTAGAATATAATGAAATATGGTAAGGAGGTATAAATTGCCTAGCCAATAAATTCCACCCTGTAGAGTATTATGTACTGTGTTAAGAATAGGCCAAATTGGTGTGCCGATAATGTGTATTTAATGAAATATGGAAGGGGGCAAAAATTGCCTAGGCAATAATTACCCCCTGTTGAGTATTATGCAGTGTGTTATTATTAAGCTTTGTTTGATATACCGACAACTATTATTTAAAGAAATAGGGAAGGAATGTATAAATTGCTTAGGCAATAACTACTTCCTTTTAGAGTATTATGTAGTGTGTTATTATTAAGCTACCTTTGATGTACTGAAAACTTATATTTAAAGAAATATGGTAGGGAGGTATAAATTTCCTAGGCAATAATTACCTCCCTGTAGAGTATTATGTAGTGTGTTAAAAATAAGCCACCTTTGATGTACCGACATTGTGTATTTAATGAAATATGGTAGTGAGGTATAAATTGCGTAGGCAATAATTACCCCTCTCCTGAGTATTAGGCAATGTGTTAATATTAAGAAACCTTTGATGTATCGACGATGAGTATTTAATGAAATATGGTAGGGAGGTATAAATTTCCTAGGCAATAATTACCCCCTGTAGAGAATAATGTAATATGTTAACAATAAGCCACCTTTGATGTACAAACATTTTTCATTTAATGAAATATGGCAGGGAGGTATAAATTGCCTAGGAAATAATTACCCCGCTGTTGATTATTGTGAACTCTGTTGTTATTAAGCTTCCTTTGGTGTAGCGACAACTAGTATTTAATGAAATATGGTAGGGAGGTATAAATTTCCTAGGAAATAATTACCCCCTGTAGAGAATAATGTAATGTGTTAACAATAAGCCACCTTTGATGTACCGACATTGTGTATTTAATGAAATATGGTAGGGAGGTATAAATTGCCTAGGCAATAATTACCCCCCTGTTGATTATTGTGAACTCCGTTGTTATTAAGCTTCCTTTGGTGTAGCGGCACTTAGTATTTAATGAAATATGGTAGGGGGTATAAATTTCCTAGGCAATAATTACCCCCTGTAGAGAATAATGTAATGTGTTAACAATAAGCCACCTTTGATGTACCGACATTGTGTATTTAATGAAATATGGTAGTGAGGTATAAATTGCGTAGGCAATAATTACCCCTCTGCTGAGTATTAGGCAATGTGTTAATATTAAGACACCTTTGATGTACCGACGATGAGTATTGAATGAAATATGGTAGGGAGGTATAAATTTCCTAGGCAATAATTACCCCCTGTAGAGAATAATGTAATATGTTAACAATAAGAAACCTTTGATGTACAAACATTTTTCATTTAATGAAATATGGCAGGGAGGTATAAATTGCCTAGGAAATAATTACCCCGCTGTTGATTATTGTGAACTCTGTTGTTATTAAGCTTCCTTTAGTGTAGCGACAACTAGTATTTAATGAAATATGGTAGGGAGGTATAAATTTCCTAGGAAATAATTACCCCCTGTAGAGAATAATTTAATGTGTTAACAATAAGCCACCTTTGATGTACCGACATTGTGTATTTAATGAAATATGGTAGTGAGGTATAAATTGCGTAGGCAATAATTACCCCTCTGCTGAGTATTAGGCAATGTGTTAATATTAAGACACCTTTGATGTACCGACATTGTGTATTTAATGAAATATGGTAGGGGTATAAATTTCCTAGGAAATAATTACCCCCAGTAGAGAATAATGTAATGTGTTAACAATAAGCCACCTTTGATGTACCGACATTGTGTATTTAATGAAATATGGTAGTGAGGAATAAATTGCGTAGGCAATAATTACCCCCCTGCTGAGTGTTAGGCAATGTGTTAATATTAAGACACCTTTGATGTACCGACGATGAATATTTAATGAAATATGGTAGGGAGGTATAAATTTCCTAGGCAATAATTACCCCTGTAGAGAATAATGTAATATGTTAACAATAAGCCACCTTTGATGTACAAACATTTTTCATTTAATGAAATATGGCAGGGAGGTATAAATTGCCTAGGAAATAATTACCCCGCTGTTGATTATTGTGAACTCTGTTGTTATTAAGCTTCCTTTGGTGTAGCGACAACTAGTATTTAATGAAATATGGTAGGGAGGTATAAATTTCCTAGGAAATAATTTCCCCCTGTAGAGAATAATGTAATGTGTTAACAATAATCCACCTTCGATGTACCGACATTGTGTATTTAATGAAATATGGAAGTGAGGTATAAATTGCGTAGGCAATAATTACCCCCCTGCTGAGTATTAGGCAATGTGTTAATATTAAGACACCTTTGATGTACCGACGATGAGTATTTAATGAAATATGGTAGGGAGGTATAAATTTCCTAGGAAATAATTACCCCCTGTAGAGAATAATGTAATGTGTTAACAATAAGCCACCTTTGATGTACCGACATTGTGTATTTAATGAAATATGGTAGTGAGGTATAAATTGCGTAGGCAATAATTATTCGCCTGCTGAGTATTATGCAATGTTTTTATATTAAGACACCTTTGATGTACCGACGATGTGTATTTAATGAAATATGATAGGGAGGTATAAATTGCCTAGGCAATAATTACCCCGCTGTTGATTATTGTGAACTCTGTTGTTATTAAGCTTCCTTTGGTGTAGCGACAACTTGTATTTAATGAAATATGGTAGGGAGGTATAAATTTCCTTGGCAATAATCACCCCCTGTAGAGAATAATGTAATGTGTTAACAATAAGCCACCTTTGATGTACCGACATTGTGTATTTAGTGAAATATGGTACTGAGGTATAAATTGCGTAGGCAATAATTACCCCCTGCTGAGTATTAGGCAATGTGTTAATATTAAGACCCCTTTGATGTACCGGCGATGAGTATTTAATGAAATATGGTAGGGAGGTATAAATTTCCTAGGCAAGAATTACCCCCTGAAGAAAATAATGTAATGTGTTAACAATAAGCAACCTTTGATGTACCGACAGTTTGTATTTAATGAAATATGGTAGTGAGGTATAAATTGCGTAGGCAATAATTAACCCCATGTTGATTATTGTGATCTCTGTTGTTATTAAGCTTCCTTTGGTGTAGCGGCAACTAGTATTTAATGAAATATGGTAGAGAGGTATAAATTTCCTAGGCAATAATTACCCCCTGTAGAGAATAATGTAATGTGTTAACAATAAGCCACCTTTGATGTACCGACATTATGTATTTAATGAAATATGGTAGTGAGGTATAAATTGCGTAGGCAATAATTACCCCCCTGCTGAGTATTCGGCAATGTGTTAATATTAAGACACTTTTGATGTACCGACGATGAGTATTTAATGAAATATGGTAGGGAGGTATAAATTGCCTAGGCAATAATTACCGCCCCGTTGAGTATTATGAACTCTGTTATTATGAAGCTACCTTTGATGAACAAACATTTTTCATTTAATGAAATATCGTAGGGAGGTATAAATTGCCTGGGCAATAATTACCCCGCTGTTGATTATTGTGAATTCTGTTGTTATTAAGCTTCCTTTGGTGTAGCGACCACTAGTATTTAATGAAATATGGTAGGGAGGTATAAATTTCCTAGGAAAAAATTACCCCCTGTAGAGAAAAATGTAATGTGTTAACAATAAGCCACCTTTGATGTACCGACATTGTGTATTTAATGAAATATGGTAGTGAGGTAAAAAATTGCGTAGGCAATAATTACCCCCCTGCTGAGTATTAGGCAATGTTTTTATATTAAGACACCTTTGATGTACCGACGATGTGTATTTAATGAAATATGATAGGGAGGTATAAATGTCTAGGCAATAATTACCCCCCTGTTGATTATTGTGAACTCTGTTGTTATTAAGCTTCCTTTGGTGTACCGACAACTAGTATTTAATGAAATATGTTAGGAAGGTATAAATTTCGTAGGCAATAATTACCCCTTGTAGAGAATAATGTAATGTGTTAACAATAAGCCACCTTTGATGTACAAACGCTTTTCATTTAATGAAATATGGTAGTGAGGTATAAATTGCGTAGGCAATAATTACCCCCCTGCTGAGTATTAGGCAATGTTTTTATATTAAGACACCTTTGATGTACCGACGATGTGTATTTAATGAAATATGATAGGGAAGTATACATGTCTAGGCAATAATTACACCCCTGTTGAGTATTATGCAATGTGTTTATATTAAGCCACCTTTGCTGTACCGACAACTACTATTTAATGAAATATGGGAGGGGGTGTAAATTGCCTAGGCAATCATTACCCCCTGTTGAGTAGTATGCAGTGTGTTATTATTAAGCTACGTTTAATTTACTGACAACTAGAATATAATGAAATATGGTAAGGAGGTATAAATTGCCTAGCCAATAAATTCCACCCTGTAGAGTATTATGTACTGTGTTAAGAATAGGCCAAATTGGTGTGCCGATAATGTGTATTTAATGAAATATGGAAGGGGGCAAAAATTGCCTAGGCAATAATTACCCCCTGTTGAGTATTATGCAGTGTGTTATTATTAAGCTTTGTTTGATATACCGACAACTATTATTTAAAGAAATAGGGAAGGAATGTATAAATTGCTTAGGCAATAACTACTTCCTTTTAGAGTATTATGTAGTGTGTTATTATTAAGCTACCTTTGATGTACTGAAAACTTATATTTAAAGAAATATGGTAGGGAGGTATAAATTTCCTAGGCAATAATTACCTCCCTGTAGAGTATTATGTAGTGTGTTAAAAATAAGCCACCTTTGATGTACCGACATTGTGTATTTAATGAAATATGGTAGTGAGGTATAAATTGCGTAGGCAATAATTACCCCTCTCCTGAGTATTAGGCAATGTGTTAATATTAAGAAACCCTTGATGTATCGACGATGAGTATTTAATGAAATATGGTAGGGAGGTATAAATTTCCTAGGCAATAATTACCCCCTGTAGAGAATAATGTAATATGTTAACAATAAGCCACCTTTGATGTACAAACATTTTTCATTTAATGAAATATGGCAGGGAGGTATAAATTGCCTAGGAAATAATTACCCCGCTGTTGAGTATTGTGAACTCTGTTGTTATTAAGCTTCCTTTGGTGTAGCGACAACTAGTATTTAATGAAATATGGTAGGGAGGTATAAATTTCCTAGGAAATAATTACCCCCTGTAGAGAATAATGTAATGTGTTAACAATAAGCCACCTTTGATGTACCGACATTGTGTATTTAATGAAATATGGTAGGGAGGTATAAATTGCCTAGGCAATAATTACCCCCCTGTTGATTATTGTGAACTCCGTTGTTATTAAGCTTCCTTTGGTGTAGCGGCACTTAGTATTTAATGAAATATGGTAGGGGGTATAAATTTCCTAGGCAATAATTACCCCCTGTAGAGAATAATGTAATGTGTTAACAATAAGCCACCTTTGATGTACCGACATTGTGTATTTAATGAAATATGGTAGTGAGGTATAAATTGCGTAGGCAATAATTACCCCTCTGCTGAGTATTAGGCAATGTGTTAATATTAAGACACCTTTGATGTACCGACGATGAGTATTGAATGAAATATGGTAGGGAGGTATAAATTTCCTAGGCAATAATTACCCCCTGTAGAGAATAATGTAATATGTTAACAATAAGAAACCTTTGATGTACAAACATTTTTCATTTAATGAAATATGGCAGGGAGGTATAAATTGCCTAGGAAATAATTACCCCGCTGTTGATTATTGTGAACTCTGTTGTTATTAAGCTTCCTTTAGTGTAGCGACAACTAGTATTTAATGAAATATGGTAGGGAGGTATAAATTTCCTAGGAAATAATTACCCCCTGTAGAGAATAATTTAATGTGTTAACAATAAGCCACCTTTGATGTACCGACATTGTGTATTTAATGAAATATGGTAGTGAGGTATAAATTGCGTAGGCAATAATTACCCCTCTGCTGAGTATTAGGCAATGTGTTAATATTAAGACACCTTTGATGTACCGACATTGTGTATTTAATGAAATATGGTAGGGGTATAAATTTCCTAGGAAATAATTACCCCCAGTAGAGAATAATGTAATGTGTTAACAATAAGCCACCTTTGATGTACCGACATTGTGTATTTAATGAAATATGGTAGTGAGGAATAAATTGCGTAGGCAATAATTACCCCCCTGCTGAGTGTTAGGCAATGTGTTAATATTAAGACACCTTTGATGTACCGACGATGAATATTTAATGAAATATGGTAGGGAGGTATAAATTTCCTAGGCAATAATTACCCCTGTAGAGAATAATGTAATATGTTAACAATAAGCCACCTTTGATGTACAAACATTTTTCATTTAATGAAATATGGCAGGGAGGTATAAATTGCCTAGGAAATAATTACCCCGCTGTTGATTATTGTGAACTCTGTTGTTATTAAGCTTCCTTTGGTGTAGCGACAACTAGTATTTAATGAAATATGGTAGGGAGGTATAAATTTCCTAGGAAATAATTTCCCCCTGTAGAGAATAATGTAATGTGTTAACAATAATCCACCTTCGATGTACCGACATTGTGTATTTAATGAAATATGGTAGTGAGGTATAAATTGCGTAGGCAATAATTACCCCCCTGCTGAGTATTAGCCAATGTTTTATATTAAGACACCTTTGATGTACCGACGATGTGTATTTAATGAAATATGATAGGGAGGTATACATGTCTAGGCAATAATTACCCCCCTGTTGATTATTGTGAACTCTGTTGTTATTAAGCTTCCTTTGGTGTAGCGACAACTAGTATTTAATGAAATATGGTAGGGAGGTATAAATTTCCTAGGCAATAATTACCCCCTGTAGAGAATAATGTAATGTGTTAACAATAAGCACCTTTGATGTACCGAGATTGTGTATTTAATGAAATATGGAAGTGAGGTATAAATTGCGTAGGCAATAATTACCCCCCTGCTGAGTATTAGGCAATGTGTTAATATTAAGACACCTTTGATGTACCGACGATGAGTATTTAATGAAATATGGTAGGGAGGTATAAATTTCCTAGGAAATAATTACCCCCTGTAGAGAATAATGTAATGTGTTAACAATAAGCCACCTTTGATGTACCGACATTGTGTATTTAATGAAATATGGTAGTGAGGTATAAATTGCGTAGGCAATAATTATTCGCCTGCTGAGTATTATGCAATGTTTTTATATTAAGACACCTTTGATGTACCGACGATGTGTATTTAATGAAATATGATAGGGAGGTATAAATTGCCTAGGCAATAATTACCCCGCTGTTGATTATTGTGAACTCCGTTGTTATTAAGCTTCCTTTGGTGTAGCGACAACTTGTATTTAATGAAATATGGTAGGGAGGTATAAATTTCCTTGGCAATAATCACCCCCTGTAGAGAATAATGTAATGTGTTAACAATAAGCCACCTTTGATGTACCGACATTGTGTATTTAGTGAAATATGGTACTGAGGTATAAATTGCGTAGGCAATAATTACCCCCCTGCTGAGTATTAGGCAATGTGTTAATATTAAGACCCCTTTGATGTACCGGCGATGAGTATTTAATGAAATATGGTAGGGAGGTATAAATTTCCTAGGCAAGAATTACCCCCTGAAGAAAATAATGTAATGTGTTAACAATAAGCAACCTTTGATGTACCGACAGTTTGTATTTAATGAAATATGGTAGTGAGGTATAAATTGCGTAGGCAATAATTAACCCCATGTTGATTATTGTGATCTCTGTTGTTATTAAGCTTCCTTTGGTGTAGCGGCAACTAGTATTTAATGAAATATGGTAGAGAGGTATAAATTTCCTAGGCAATAATTACCCCCTGTAGAGAATAATGTAATGTGTTAACAATAAGCCACCTTTGATGTACCGACATTATGTATTTAATGAAATATGGTAGTGAGGTATAAATTGCGTAGGCAATAATTACCCCCCTGCTGAGTATTCGGCAATGTGTTAATATTAAGACACTTTTGATGTACCGACGATGAGTATTTAATGAAATATGGTAGGGAGGTATAAATTGCCTAGGCAATAATTACCGCCCCGTTGAGTATTATGAACTCTGTTATTATGAAGCTACCTTTGATGAACAAACATTTTTCATTTAATGAAATATCGTAGGGAGGTATAAATTGCCTGGGCAATAATTACCCCGCTGTTGATTATTGTGAATTCTGTTGTTATTAAGCTTCCTTTGGTGTAGCGACCACTAGTATTTAATGAAATATGGTAGGGAGGTATAAATTTCCTAGGAAAAAATTACCCCCTGTAGAGAAAAATGTAATGTGTTAACAATAAGCCACCTTTGATGTACCGACATTGTGTATTTAATGAAATATGGTAGTGAGGTAAAAAATTGCGTAGGCAATAATTACCCCCCTGCTGAGTATTAGGCAATGTTTTTATATTAAGACACCTTTGATGTACCGACGATGTGTATTTAATGAAATATGATAGGGAGGTATAAATGTCTAGGCAATAATTACCCCCCTGTTGATTATTGTGAACTCTGTTGTTATTAAGCTTCCTTTGGTGTACCGACAACTAGTATTTAATGAAATATGTTAGGAAGGTATAAATTTCGTAGGCAATAATTACCCCTTGTAGAGAATAATGTAATGTGTTAACAATAAGCCACCTTTGATGTACAAACGCTTTTCATTTAATGAAATATGGTAGTGAGGTATAAATTGCATAGGCAATAATTACCCCCCTGCTGAGTATTAGGCAATGTTTTTATATTAAGACACCTTTGATGTACCGACGATGTGTATTTAATGAAATATGATAGGGAAGTATACATGTCTAGGCAATAATTACACCCCTGTTGAGTATTATGCAATGTGTTTATATTAAGCCACCTTTGCTGTACCGACAACTACTATTTAATGAAATATGGGAGGGGGTGTAAATTGCCTAGGCAATCATTACCCCCTGTTGAGTAGTATGCAGTGTGTTATTATTAAGCTACGTTTAATTTACTGACAACTAGAATATAATGAAATATGGTAAGGAGGTATAAATTGCCTAGCCAATAAATACCACCCTGTAGAGTATTATGTACTGTGTTAAGAATAGGCCAAATTGGTGTGCCGATAATGTGTATTTAATGAAATATGGAAGGGGGCAAAAATTGCCTAGGCAATAATTACCCCCTGTTGAGTATTATGCAGTGTGTTATTATTAAGCTTTGTTTGATATACCGACAACTATTATTTAAAGAAGTAGGGAATGAATGTATAAATTGCTTAGGCAATAATTACTTCCTTTTAGAGTATTATGTAGTGTGTTATTATTAAGCTACCTTTGATGTACTGAAAACTTATATTTAAAGAAATATGGTAGGGAGGTATAAATTTCCTAGGCAATAATTACCTCCCTGTAGAGTATTATGTAGTGTGTTAAAAATAAGCCACCTTTGATGTACCGACATTGTGTATTTAATGAAATATGGTAGTGAGGTATAAATTGCGTAGGCAATAATTACCCCTCTGCTGAGTATTAGGCAATGTGTTAATATTAAGACACCTTTGATGTACCGACGATGTGTATTTACTGAAATATGGTAGGGAGGTATAAATTTCCTAGGCAATAATTACCCCCTGTAGAGAATAATGTAATATGTAAACAATAAGCCACCTTTGATGTACAAACATTTTTCATTTAATGAAATATGGCAGGGAGGTATAAATTGCCTAGGAAATAATTACCCCGCTGTTGATTATTGTGAACTCTGTTGTTATTAAGCTTCCTTTGGTGTAGCGACAACTAGTATTTAATGAAATATGGTAGGGAGGTATAAATTTCCTAGGAAATAATTACCCCCTGTAGAGAATAATGTAATGTGTTAACAATAAGCCACCTTTGATGTACCGACATTGTGTATTTAATGAAACATGGTAGGGAGGTATAAATTGCCTAGGCAATAATTACCCCCCTGTTGAATATTGTGAACTCCGTTGTTATTAAGCTTCCTTTGGTGTAGCGGCACTTAGTATTTAATGAAATATGGTAGGGGGTATAAATTTCCTAGGCAATAATTACCCCCTGTAGAGAATAATGTAATGTGTTAACAATAAGCCACCTTTGATGTACCGACATTGTGTATTTAATGAAATATGGTAGTGAGGTATAAATTGCGTAGGCAATAATTACTTCTCTGCTGAGTATTAGGCAATGTGTTAATATTAAGACACCTTTGATGTACCGACGATGAGTATTGAATTAAATATGGTAGGGAGGTATAAATTTCCTAGGCAATAATTACCCCCTGTAGAGAATAATGTAATATGTTAACAATAAGAAACCTTTGATGTACAAACATTTTTCATTTAATGAAATATGGCAGGGAGGTATAAATTGCCTAGGAAATAATTACCCCGCTGTTGATTATTGTGAACTCTGTTGTTATTAAGCTTCCTTTAGTGTAGCGACAACTAGTATTTAATGAAATATGGTAGGGAGGTATAAATTTCCTAGGAAATAATTACCCCCTGTAGAGAATAATTTAATGTGTTAACAATAAGCCACCTTTGATGTACCGACATTGTGTATTTAATGAAATATGGTAGTGAGGTATAAATTGCGTAGGCAATAATTACCCCCCTGCTGAGTATTAGGCAATGTGTTAATATTAAGACACCTTTGATGTACCGACGATGAGTATTTAATGAAATATGGTAGGGAGGTATAAATTTCCTAGGAAATAATTACCCCCCTGTTGATTATTGTGAACTCTGTTGTTATTAAGCTTCCTTTGGTGTAGCGACAACTAGTATTTAATGAAATATGGTAGGGAGGTATAAATTTCCTAGGCAATAATTACCCCCTGTAGAGAATAATGTAATGTGTTAACAATAAGCACCTTTGATGTACCGAGATTGTGTATTTAATGAAATATGGAAGTGAGGTATAAATTGCGTAGGCAATAATTACCCCCCTGCTGAGTATTAGGCAATGTGTTAATATTAAGACACCTTTGATGTACCGACGATGAGTATTTAATGAAATATGGTAGGGAGGTATAAATTTCCTAGGAAATAATTACCCCCTGTAGAGAATAATGTAATGTGTTAACAATAAGCCACATTTGATGTACCGACATTGTGTATTTAATGAAATATGGTAGTGAGGTATAAATTGCGTAGGCAATAATTACCCCCCTGCTGAGTATTAGGCAATGTGTTAATATTAAGACACCTTTGATGTACCGACGATGAGTATTTAATGAAATATGGTAGGGAGGTATAAATTTCCTAGGAAATAATTACCCCCCTGTTGATTATTGTGAACTCTGTTGTTATTAAGCTTCCTTTGGTGTAGCGACAACTAGTATTTAATGAAATATGGTAGGGAGGTATAAATTTCCTAGGCAATAATTACCCCCTGTAGAGAATAATGTAATGTGTTAACAATAAGCCACCTTTGATGTACCGACATTGTGTATTTAATGAAATATGGTAGTGAGGTATAAATTGCGTAGGCAATAATTATTCGCCTGCTGAGTATTATGCAATGTTTTTATATTAAGACACCTTTGATGTACCGACGATGTGTATTTAATGAAATATGATAGGGAGGTATAAATTGCCTAGGCAATAATTACCCCGCTGTTGATTATTGTGAACTCTGTTGTTATTAAGCTTCCTTTGGTGTAGCGACAACTTGTATTTAATGAAATATGGTAGGGAGGTATAAATTTCCTTGGCAATAATCACCCCCTGTAGAGAATAATGTAATGTGTTAACAATAAGCCACCTTTGATGTACCGACATTGTGTATTTAGTGAAATATGGTAGTGAGGTATAAATTGCGTAGGCAATAATTACCCCCCTGCTGAGTATTAGGCAATGTGTTAATATTAAGACCCCTTTGATGTACCGGCGATGAGTATTTAATGAAATATGGTAGGGAGGTATAAATTTCCTAGGCAAGAATTACCCCTGAAGAAAATAATGTAATGTGTTAACAATAAGCCACCTTTGATGTACCGACAGTTTGTATTTAATGAAATATGGTAGTGAGGTATAAATTGCGTAGGCAATAATTACCAGCCTGCTGAGTATTCGGCAATGTGTTAATATTAAGACACTTTTGATGTACCGACGATGAGTATTTAATGAAATATGGTAGGGAGGTATAAATTGCCTAGGCAATAATTACCGCCCCGTTGAGTATTATGAACTCTGTTATTATGAAGCTACCTTTGATGAACAAACATTTTTCATTTAATGAAATATCGTAGGGAGGTATAAATTGCCTGGGCAATAATTACCCCGCTGTTGATTATTGTGAATTCTGTTGTTATTAAACTTCCTTTGGTGTAGCGACAACTAGTATTTAATGAAATATGGTAGGGAGGTATAAATTTCCTAAGAAAAAATTACCCCCTGTAGAGAAAAATGTAATGTGTTAACAATAAGCCACCTTTGATGTACCGACATTGTGTATTTAATGAAATATGGTAGTCAGGTAAAAAATTGCGTAGGCAATAATTACCCCCTGCTGAGTATTAGGCAATGTTTTTATATTAAGACACCTTTGATGTACCGACGATGTGTATTTAATGAAATATGATAGGGAGGTATAAATGTCTAGGCAATAATTACCCCCCTGTTGATTATTGTGAACTCTGTTGTTATTAAGCTTCCTTTGGTGTACCGACAACTAGTATTTAATGAAATATGTTAGGAAGGTATAAATTTCGTAGGCAATAATTACCCCTTGTAGAGAATAATGTAATGTGTTAACAATAAGCCACCTTTGATGTACAAACGCTTTTCATTTAATGAAATATGGTAGTGAGGTATAAATTGCGTAGGCAATAATTACCCCCCTGCTGAGTATTAGGCAATGTTTTTATATTAAGACATCTTTGATGTACCGATGATGTGTATTTAATGAAATATGATAGGGAGGTATACATGTCTAGGCAATAATTACACCCCTGTTGAGTATTATGCAATGTGTTTATATTAAGCCACCTTTGCTGTACCGACAACTATTATTTAATGAAATATGGGAGGGGGTGTAAATTGCCTAGGCAATCATTACCCCCTGTTGAGTAGTATGCAGTGTGTTATTATTAAGCTACGTTTAATTTACTGACGACTAGAATATAATGAAATATGGTAAGGAGGTATAAATTGCCTAGCCAATAAATACCACCCTGTAGAGTATTATGTACTGTGTTAAGAATAGGCCAAATTGGTGTGCCGATAATGTGTATTTAATGAAATATGGAAGGGGGCAAAAATTGCCTAGGCAATAATTACCCCCTGTTGAGTATTATGCAGTGTGTTATTATTAAGCTTTGTTTGATATACCGACAACTATTATTTAAAGAAATAGGGAAGGAATGTATAAATTGCTTAGGCAATAATTACTTCCTTTTAGAGTATTATGTAGTGTGTTATTATTAAGCTACCTTTGATGTACTGAAAACTTATATTTAAAGAAATATGGTAGGGAGGTATAAATTTCCTAGGCAATAATTACCTCCCTGTAGAGTATTATGTAGTGTGTTAACAATAAGCCACCTTTGATGTACCGACATTGTGTATTTAATGAAATATGGTAGTGAGGTATAAATTGCGTAGGCAATAATTACCCCTCTGCTGAGTATTAGGCAATGTGTTAATATTAAGACACCTTTGATGTACCGACGATGAGTATTTACTGAAATATGGTAGGGAGGTATAAATTTCCTAGGCAATAATTACCCCCTGTAGAGAATAATGTAATATGTTAACAATAAGCCACCTTTGATGTACAAACATTTTTCATTTAATGAAATATGGCAGGGAGGTATAAATTGCCTAGGAAATAATTACCCCGCTGTTGATTATTGTGAACTCTGTTGTTATTAAGCTTCCTTTGGTGTAGCGACAACTAGTATTTAATGAAATATGGTAGGGAGGTATAAATTTCCTAGGAAATAATTACCCCCTGTAGAGAATAATGTAATGTGTTAACAATAAGCCACCTTTGATGTACCGACATTGTGTATTTAATGAAACATGGTAGGGAGGTATAAATTGCCTAGGCAATAATTACCCCCCTGTTGATTATTGTGAACTCCGTTGTTATTAAGCTTCCTTTGGTGTAGCGGCACTTAGTATTTAATGAAATATGGTAGGGGGTATAAATTTCCTAGGCAATAATTACCCCCTGTAGAGAATAATGTAATGTGTTAACAATAAGCCACCTTTGATGTACCGACATTGTGTATTTAATGAAATATGGTAGTGAGGTATAAATTGCGTAGGCAATAATTACTTCTCTGCTGAGTATTAGGCAATGTGTTAATATTAAGACACCTTTGATGTACCGACGATGAGTATTGAATTAAATATGGTAGGGAGGTATAAATTTCCTAGGCAATAATTACCCCCTGTAGAGAATAATGTAATATGTTAACAATAAGAAACCTTTGATGTACAAACATTTTTCATTTAATGAAATATGGCAGGGAGGTATAAATTGCCTAGGAAATAATTACCCCGCTGTTGATTATTGTGAACTCTGTTGTTATTAAGCTTCCTTTAGTGTAGCGACAACTAGTATTTAATGAAATATGGTAGGGAGGTATAAATTTCCTAGGAAATAATTACCCCCTGTAGAGAATAATTTAATGTGTTAACAATAAGCCACCTTTGATGTACCGACATTGTGTATTTAATGAAATATGGTAGTGAGGTATAAATTGCGTAGGCAATAATTACCCCTCTGCTGAGTATTAGGCAATGTGTTAATATTAAGACACCTTTGATGTACCGACGATGAGTATTTAATGAAATATGGTAGGGGGTATAAATTTCCTAGGAAATAATTACCCCCAGTAGAGAATAATGTAATGTGTTAACAATAAGCCACCTTTGATGTATCGAAATTGTGTATTTAATGAAATATGGTAGTGAGGAATAAATTGCGTAGGCAATAATTACCCCCCTGCTGAGTGTTAGGCAATGTGTTAATATTAAGACACCTTTGATGTACCGACGATGAATATTTAATGAAATATGGTAGGGAGGTATAAATTTCCTAGGCAATAATTACCCCTGTAGAGAATAATGTAATATGTTAACAATAAGCCACCTTTGATGTACAAACATCTTTCATTTAATGAAATATGGCAGGGAGGTATAAATTGCCTAGGAAATAATTACCCCGCTGTTGATTATTGTGAACTCTGTTGTTATTAAGCTTCCTTTGGTGTAGCGACAACTAGTATTTAATGAAATATGGTAGGGAGGTATAAATTTCCTAGGAAATAATTTCCCCCTGTAGAGAATAATGTAATGTGTTAACAATAATCCACCTTCGATGTACCGACATTGTGTATTTAATGAAATATGGTAGTGAGGTATAAATTGCGTAGGCAATAATTACCCCCTGCTGAGTATTAGGCAATGTGTTAATATTAAGACACCTTTGATGTACCGACGATGAGTATTTAATGAAATATGGTAGGGAGGTATAAATTTCCTAGGAAATAATTACCCCCTGTAGAGAATAATGTAATGTGTTAACAATAAGCCACCTTTGATGTACCGACATTGTGTATTTAATGAAATATGGTAGTGAGGTATAAATTGCGTAGGCAATAATTATTCGCCTGCTGAGTATTATGCAATGTTTTTATATTAAGACACCTTTGATGTACCGACGATGTGTATTTAATGAAATATGATAGGGAGGTATAAATTGCCTAGGCAATAATTACCCCGCTGTTGATTATTGTGAACTCTGTTGTTATTAAGCTTCCTTTGGTGTAGCGACAACTTGTATTTAATGAAATATGGTAGGGAGGTATAAATTTCCTTGGCAATAATCACCCCCTGTAAAGAATAATGTAATGTGTTAAAAATAAGCCACCTTTGATGTACCGAGATTGTGTATTTAATGAAATATGGTAGTGAGGTATAAATTGCGTAGGCAATAATTACCCCCTGCTGAGTATTAGGCAATGTGTTAATATTAAGACACCTTTGATGTACCGACGATGAGTATTTAATGAAATATGGTAGGGAGGTATAAATTTCCTAGGAAATAATTACCCCCTGTAGAGAATAATGTAATGTGTTAACAATAAGCCACCTTTGATGTACCGACATTGTGTATTTAATGAAATATGGTAGTGAGGTATAAATTGCGTAGGCAATAATTATTCGCCTGCTGAGTATTATGCAATGTTTTTATATTAAGACACCTTTGATGTACCGACGATGTGTATTTAATGAAATATGATAGGGAGGTATAAATTGCCTAGGCAATAATTACCCCGCTGTTGATTATTGTGAACTCTGTTGTTATTAAGCTTCCTTTGGTGTAGCGACAACTTGTATTTAATGAAATATGGTAGGGAGGTATAAATTTCCTTGGCAATAATCACCCCCTGTAAAGAATAATGTAATGTGTTAAAAATAAGCCACCTTTGATGTACCGACATTGCGTATTTAGTGTAATATGGTAGTGAGGTATAAATTGCGTAGGCAATAATTACCCCCCTGCTGAGTATTAGGCAATGTGTTAATATTAAGACACCTTTGATGTACCGACGATGAGTATTTAATGAAATATGGTAGGGAGGTATAAATTTCCTAGGAAATAATTACCCCCTGTAGAGAATAATGTAATGTGTTAACAATAAGCCACCTTTGATATACCGACATTGTGTATTTAATGAAATATTGTAGTGAGGTATAAATTGCGTAGGCCATAATTACCCCCCTGCTGATTATTAGGCAATGTTTTTATATTAAGACACCTTTAATGTACCGACGATGTGTATTTAATGAAATATGATAGGGAGGTATAAACGTCTAGGCAATAATTACCCCCCTGTTGATTATTGTGAACTCTGTTGTTATTAAGCTTCCTTTGGTGTACCGACAACTAGTATTTAATGAAATATGTTAGGAAGGTATAAATTTCGTAGGCAATAATTACCCCTTGTAGAGAATAATGTAATGTGTTAACAATAAGCCACCTTTGATGTACAAACGCTTTTCATTTAATGAAATATGGTAGTGAGGTATAAATTGCGTAGGCAATAATTACCCCCCTGCTGAGTATTAGGCAATGTTTTTATATTAAGACACCTTTGATGTACCGACGATGTGTATTTAATGAAATATGATAGGGAGGTATACATGTCTAGGCAATAATTACACCCCTGTTGAGTATTATGCAATGTGTTTATATTAAGCCACCTTTGCTGTACCGACAACTATTATTTAATGAAATATGGGAGGGGGTGTAAATTGCCTAGGCAATCATTACCCCCTGTTGAGTAGTATGCAGTGTGTTATTATTAAGCTACGTTTAATTTACTGACGACTAGAATATAATGAAATATGGTAAGGAGGTATAAATTGCCTAGCCAATAAATACCACCCTGTAGAGTATTATGTACTGTGTTAAGAATAGGCCAAATTGGTGTGCCGATAATGTGTATTTAATGAAATATGGAAGGGGGCAAAAATTGCCTAGGCAATAATTACCCCCTGTTGAGTATTATGCAGTGTGTTATTATTAAGCTTTGTTTGATATACCGACAACTATTATTTAAAGAAATAGGGAAGGAATGTATAAATTGCTTAGGCAATAATTACTTCCTTTTAGAGTATTATGTAGTGTGTTATTATTAAGCTACCTTTGATGTACTGAAAACTTATATTTAAAGAAATATGGTAGGGAGGTATAAATTTCCTAGGCAATAATTACCTCCCTGTAGAGTATTATGTAGTGTGTTAACAATAAGCCACCTTTGATGTACCGACATTGTGTATTTAATGAAATATGGTAGTGAGGTATAAATTGCGTAGGCAATAATTACCCCTCTGCTGAGTATTAGGCAATGTGTTAATATTAAGACACCTTTGATGTACCGACGATGAGTATTTACTGAAATATGGTAGGGAGGTATAAATTTCCTAGGCAATAATTACCCCCTGTAGAGAATAATGTAATATGTTAACAATAAGCCACCTTTGATGTACAAACATTTTTCATTTAATGAAATATGGCAGGGAGGTATAAATTGCCTAGGAAATAATTACCCCGCTGTTGATTATTGTGAACTCTGTTGTTATTAAGCTTCCTTTGGTGTAGCGACAACTAGTATTTAATGAAATATGGTAGGGAGGTATAAATTTCCTAGGAAATAATTACCCCCTGTAGAGAATAATGTAATGTGTTAACAATAAGCCACCTTTGATGTACCGACATTGTGTATTTAATGAAATATGGTAGGGAGGTATAAATTGCCTAGGCAATAATTACCCCCCTGTTGATTATTGTGAACTCCGTTGTTATTAAGCTTCCTTTGGTGTAGCGGCACTTAGTATTTAATGAAATATGGTAGGGGGTATAAATTTCCTAGGCAATAATTACCCCCTGTAGAGAATAATGTAATGTGTTAACAATAAGCCACCTTTCATGTACCGACATTGTGTATTTAATGAAATATGGTAGTGAGGTATAAATTGCGTAGGCAATAATTACCCCTCTGCTGAGTATTAGGCAATGTGTTAATATTAAGACACCTTTGATGTACCGACGATGAGTATTGAATGAAATATGGTAGGGAGGTATAAATTTCCTAGGCAATAATTACCCCCTGTAGAGAATAATGTAATATGTTAACAATAAGAAACCTTTGATGTACAAACATTTTTCATTTAATGAAATATGGCAGGGAGGTATAAATTGCCTAGGAAATAATTACCCCGCTGTTGATTATTGTGAACTCTGTTGTTATTAAGCTTCCTTTAGTGTAGCGACAACTAGTATTTAATGAAATATGGTAGGGAGGTGTAAATTTCCTAGGCAATAATTACCCCCTGTAGAGAATAATGTAATGTGTTAACAATAAGCCACCTTTGATGTACCGAGATTGTGTATTTAATGAAATATGGAAGTGAGGTATAAATTGCGTAGGCAATAATTACCCCCCTGCTGAGTATTAGGCAATGTGTTAATATTAAGACACCTTTGATGTACCGACGATGTGTATTTAATGAAATATGATAGGGAGGTATACATGTCTAGGCAATAATTACCCCCCTGTTGATTATTGTGAACTCTGTTGTTATTAATCTTCCTTTGGTGTAGCGACAACTAGTATTTAATGAAATATGGTAGGGAGGTATAAATTTCCTAGGCAATAATTACCCCCTGTAGAGAATAATGTAATGTGTTAACAATAAGCCACCTTTGATGTACCGAGATTGTGTATTTAATGAAATATGGAAGTGAGGTATAAATTGCGTAGGCAATAATTACCCCCCTGCTGAGTATTAGGCAATGTGTTAATATTAAGACACCTTTGATGTACCGACGATGAGTATTTAATGAAATATGGTAGGGAGGTATAAATTTCCTAGGAAATAATTACCCCCTGTAGAGAATAATGTAATGTGTTAACAATAAGCCACCTTTGATGTACCGACATTGTGTATTTAATGAAATATGGTAGTGAGGTATAAATTGCGTAGGCAATAATTATTCGCCTGCTGAGTATTATGCAATGTTTTTATATTAAGACACCTTTGATGTACCGACGATGTGTATTTAATGAAATATGATAGGGAGGAATAAATTGCCTAGGCAATAATTACCCCGCTGTTGATTATTGTGAACTCTGTTGTTATTAAGCTTCCTTTGGTGTAGCGACAACTTGTATTTAATGAAATATGGTAGGGAGGTATAAATTTCCTTGGCAATAATCACCCCCTGTAGAGAATAATGTAATGTGTTAACAATAAGCCACCTTTGATGTACCGACATTGTGTATTTAGTGAAATATGGTAGTGAGGTATAAATTGCGTAGGCAATAATTACCCCCCTGCTGAGTATTAGGCAATGTGTTATTATTAAGACCCCTTTGATGTACCGGCGATGAGTATTTAATGAAATATGGTAGGGAGGTATAAATTTCCTAGGCAAGAATTACCCCCTGAAGAAAATAATGTAATGTGTTAACAATAAGCCACCTTTGATGTACCGACAGTTTGTATTTAATGAAATATGGTAGTGAGGTATAAATTGCGTAGGCAATAATTAACCCCATGTTGATTATTGTGATCTCTGTTGTTATTAAGCTTCCTTTGGTGTAGCGGCAACTAGTATTTAATGAAATATGGTAGGGAGGTATAAATTTCCTAGGCAATAATTACCCCCTGTAGAGAATAATGTAATGTGTTAACAATAAGCCACCTTTGATGTACCGACATTATGTATTTAATGAAATATGGTAGTGAGGTATAAATTGCGTAGGCAATAATTACCCCCCTGCTGAGTATTCGGCAATGTGTTAATATTAAGACACTTTTGATGTACCGACGATGAGTATTTAATGAAATATGGTAGGGAGGTATAAATTGCCTAGGCAATAATTACCGCCCCGTTGAGTATTATGAACTCTGTTATTATGAAGCTACCTTTGATGAACAAACATTTCTCATTTAATGAAATATCGTAGGGAGGTATAAATTGCCTGGGCAATAATTACCCCGCTGTTGATTATTGTGAATTCTGTTGTTATTAAGCTTCCTTTGGTGTAGCGACAACTAGTATTTAATGAAATATGGTAGGGAGGTATAAATTTCCTTGGAAAAAATTACCCCCTGTAGAGAAAAATGTAATGTGTTAACAATAAGCCACCTTTGATGTACCGACATTGTGTATTTCATGAAATATGGTAGTGAGGTAAAAAATTGCGTAGGCAATAATTACCCCCCTGCTGAGTATTAGGCAATGTTTTTATATTAAGACACCTTTGATGTACCGACGATATGTATTTAATGAAATATGATAGGGAGGTATAAATGTCTAGGCAATAATTACCCCCCTGTTGATTATTGTGAACTCTGTTGTTATTAAGCTTCCTATGGTGTACCGACAACTAGTATTTAATGAAATATGTTAGGAAGGTATAAATTTCGTAGGCAATAATTACCCCTTGTAGAGAATAATGTAATGTGTTAACAATAAGCCACCTTTGATGTACAAACGCTTTTCATTTAATGAAATATGGTAGTGAGGTATAAATTGCGTAGGCAATAATTACCCCCCTGCTGAGTATTAGGCAATGTTTTTATATTAAGACACCTTTGATGTACCGACGATGTGTATTTAATGAAATATGATAGGGAGGTATACATGTCTAGGCAATAATTACACCCCTGTTGAGTATTATGCAATGTGTTTATATTAAGCCACCTTTGCTGTACCGACAACTATTATTTAATGAAATATGGGAGGGGGTGTAAATTGCCTAGGCAATCATTACCCCCTGTTGAGTAGTATGCAGTGTGTTATTATTAAGCTACGTTTTATTTACTGACGACTAGAATATAATGAAATATGGTAAGGAGGTATAAATTGCCTAGCCAATAAATACCACCCTGTAGAGTATTATGTACTGTGTTAAGAATAGGCCAAATTGGTGTGCCGATAATGTGTATTTAATGAAATATGGAAGGGGGCAAAAATTGCCTAGGCAATAATTACCCCCTGTTGAGTATTATGCAGTGTGTTATTATTAAGCTTTGTTTGATATACCGACAACTATTATTTAAAGAAATAGGGAAGGAATGTATAAATTGCTTAGGCAATAATTACTTCCTTTTAGAGTATTATGTAGTGTGTTATTATTAAGCTACCTTTGATGTACTGAAAACTTATATTTAAAGAAATATGGTAGGGAGGTATAAATTTCCAAGGCAATAATTACCTCCCTGTAGAGTATTATGTAGTGTGTTAACAATAAGCCACCTTTGATGTACCGACATTGTGTATTTAATGAAATATGGTAGTGAGGTATAAATTGCGTAGGCAATAATTACCCCTCTGCTGAGTATTAGGCAATGTGTTAATATTAAGACACCTTTGATGTACCGACGATGAGTATTTACTGAAATATGGTAGGGAGGTATAAATTTCCTAGGCAATAATTACCCCTTGTAGAGAATAATGTAATATGTTAACAATAAGCCACCTTTGATGTACAAACATTTTTCATTTAATGAAATATGGCAGGGAGGTATAAATTGCCTAGGAAATAATTACCCCGCTGTTGATTATTGTGAACTCTGTTGTTATTAAGCTTCCTTTGGTGTAGCGACAACTAGTATTTAATGAAATATGGTAGGGAGGTATAAATTTCCTAGGAAATAATTACCCCCTGTAGAGAATAATTTAATGTGTTAACAATAAGCCACCTTTGATGTACCGACATTGTGTATTTAATGAAACATGGTAGGGAGGTATAAATTACCTAGGCAATAATTACCCCCCTGTTGATTATTGTGAACTCCGTTGTTATTAAGCTTCCTTTGGTGTAGCGGCACTTAGTATTTAATGAAATATGGTAGGGGGTATAAATTTCCTAGGCAATAATTTCCCCCTGTAGAGAATAATGTAATGTGTTAACAATAAGCCACCTTTGATGTACCGACATTGTGTATTTAATGAAATATGGTAGTGAGGTATAAATTGCGTAGGCAATAATTACTTCTCTGCTGAGTATTAGGCAATGTGTTAATATTAAGACACCTTTGATGTACCGACGATGAGTATTGAATTAAATATGGTAGGGAGGTATAAATTTCCTAGGCAATAATTACCCCCTGTAGAGAATAATGTAATATGTTAACAATAAGAAACCTTTGATGTACAAACACTTTTCATTTAATGAAATATGGCAGGGAGGTATAAATTGCTTAGGAAATAATTACCCCGCTGTTGATTATTGTGAACTCTGTTGTTATTAAGCTTCCTTTAGTGTAGCGACAACTAGTATTTAATGAAATATGGTAGGGAGGTATAAATTTCCTAGGAAATAATTACCCCCTGTAGAGAATAATTTAATGTGTTAACAATAAGCCACCTTTGATGTACCGACATTGTGTATTTAATGAAATATGGTAGTGAGGTATAAATTGCGTAGGCAATAATTACCCCTCTGCTGAGTATTAGGCAATGTGTTAATATTAAGACACCTTTGATGTACCGACGATGAGTATTTAATGAAATATGGTAGGGGGTATAAATTTCCTAGGAAATAATTACCCCCAGTAGAGAATAATGTAATGTGTTAACAATAAGCCACCTTTGATGTAGCGACATTGTGTATTTAATGAAATATGGTAGTGAGGAATAAATTGCGTAGGCAATAATTACCCCCCTGCTGAGTGTTAGGCAATGTGTTAATATTAAGACACCTTTGATGTACCGACGATGAATATTTAATGAAATATGGTAGGGAGGTATAAATTTCCTAGGCAATAATTACCCCTGTAGAGAATAATGTAATATGTTAACAATAAGCCACCTTTGATGTACAAACATCTTTCATTTAATGAAATATGGCAGGGAGGTATAAATTGCCTAGGAAATAATTACCCCGCTGTTGATTATTGTGAACTCTGTTGTTATTAAGCTTCCTTTTGTGTAGCGACAACTAGTATTTAATGAAATATGGTAGGGAGGTATAAATTTCCTAGGAAATAATTACCCCCTGTAGAGAATAATGTAATGTGTTAACAATAATCCACCTTCGATGTACCGACATTGTGTATTTAATGAAATATGGTAGTGAGGTATAAATTGCGTAGGCAATAATTACCCCCCTGCTGAGTATTAGTCAATGTTTTTATATTAAGACACCTTTGATGTACCGACGATGTGTATTTAATGAAATATGATAGGGAGGTATACATGTCTAGGCAATAATTACCCCCCTGTTGATTATTGTGAACTCTGTTGTTATTAAGCTTCCTTTGGTGTAGCGACAACTAGTATTTAATGAAATATGGTAGGGAGGTATAAATTTCCTAGGCAATAATTACCCCCTGTAGAGAATAATGTAATGTGTTAACAATAAGCCACCTTTGATGTACCGAGATTGTGTATTTAATGAAATATGGTAGTGAGGTATAAATTGCGTAGGCAATAATTACCCCCCTGCTGAGTATTAGGCAATGTGTTAATATTAAGACACCTTTGATGTACCGACGATGAGTATTTAATGAAATATGGTAGGGAGGTATAAATTTCCTAGGAAATAATTACCCCCTGTAGAGAATAATGTAATGTGTTAACAATAAGCCACCTTTGATGTACCGACATTGTGTATTTAATGAAATATGGTAGTGAGGTATAAATTGCGTAGGCAATAATTATTCGCCTGCTGAGTATTATGCAATGTTTTTATATTAAGACACCTTTGATGTACCGACGATGTGTATTTAATGAAATATGATAGGGAGGTATAAATTGTCTAGGCAATAATTACCCCGCTGTTGATTATTGTGAACTCTGTTGTTATTAAGCTTCCTTTGGTGTAGCGACAACTTGTATTTAATGAAATATGGTAGGGAGGTATAAATTTCCTTGGCAATAATCACCCCCTGTAAAGAATAATGTAATGTGTTAACAATAAGCCACCTTTGATGTACCGACATTGTGTATTTAGTGAAATATGGTAGTGAGGTATAAATTGCGTAGGCAATAATTACCCCCCTGCTGAGTATTAGGCAATGTGTTAATATTAAGACACCTTTGATGTACCGACGATGAGTATTTAATGAAATATGGTAGGGAGGTATAAATTTCCTTGGAAATAATTACCCCCTGTAGAGAATAATGTAATGTGTTAACAATAAGCCACCTTTGATATACCGACATTGTGTATTTAATGAAATATGGTAGTGAGGTATAAATTGCGTAGGCCATAATTACCCCCTGCTGAGTATTAGGCAATGTTTTTTATATTAAGACACCTTTAATGTACCGACGATGTGTATTTAATGAAATATGATAGGGAGGTATAAATGTCTAGGCAATAATTACCCCCCTGTTGATTATTGTGAACTCTGTTGTTATTAAGCTTCCTTTGGTGTACCGACAACTAGTATTTAATGAAATATGTTAGGAAGGTATAAATTTCGTAGGCAATAATTACCCCTTGTAGAGAATAATGTAATGTGTTAACAATAAGCCACCTTTGATGTACAAACGCTTTTCATTTAATGAAATATGGTAGTGAGGTATAAATTGCGTAGGCAATAATTACCCCCCTGCTGAGTATTAGGCAATGTTTTTATATTAAGACACCTTTGATGTACCGACGATGTGTATTTAATGAAATATGATAGGGAGGTATACATGTCTAGGCAATAATTACACCCCTGTTGAGTATTATGCAATGTGTTTATATTAAGCCACCTTTGCTGTACCGACAATTATTATTTAATGAAATATGGGAGGGGGTGTAAATTGCCTAGGCAATCATTACCCCCTGTTGAGTAGTATGCAGTGTGTTATTATTAAGCTACGTTTAATTTACTGACGACTAGAATATAATGAAATATGGTAAGGAGGTATAAATTGCCTAGCCAATAAATACCACCCTGTAGAGTATTATGTACTGTGTTAAGAATAGGCCAAATTGGTGTGCCGATAATGTGTATTTAATGAAATATGGAAGGGGGCAAAAATTGCCTAGGCAATAATTACCCCCTGTTGAGTATTATGCAGTGTGTTATTATTAAGCTTTGTTTGATATACCGACAACTATTATTTAAAGAAATAGGGAAGGAATGTATAAATTGCTTAGGCAATAATTACTTCCTTTTAGAGTATTATGTAGTGTGTTATTATTAAGCTACCTTTGATGTACTGAAAACTTATGTTTAAAGAAATATGGTAGGGAGGTATAAATTTCCTAGGCAATAATTACCTCCCTGTGGAGTATTATGTAGTGTGTTAACAATAAGCCACCTTTGATGTACCGACAATGTGTATTTAATGAAATATGGTAGTGAGGTATAAATTGCGTAGGCAATAATTACCCCTCTGCTGAGTATTAGGCAATGTGTTAATATTAAGACACCTTTGATGTACCGACGATGAGTATTTACTGAAATATGGTAGGGAGGTATAAACTTCCTAGGCAATAATTACCCCCTGTAGAGAATAATGTAATATGTTAACAATAAGCCACCTTTGATGTACAAACATTTTTCATTTAATGAAATATGGCAGGGAGGTATAAATTGCCTAGGAAATAATTACCCCGCTGTTGATTATTGTGAACTCTGTTGTTATTAAGCTTCCTTTGGTGTAGCGACAACTTGTATTTAATGAAATATGTAGGGAGGTATAAATTTCCTTGGCAATAATCACCCCCTGTAAAGAATAATGTAATGTGTTAACAATAAGCCACCTTTGATGTACCGACATTGTGTATTTAGTGAAATATGGTAGTGAGGTATAAATTGCGTAGGCAATAATTACCCCCCTGCTGAGTATTAGGCAATGTGTTAATATTAAGACACCTTTGATGTACCGACGATGAGTATTTAATGAAATATGGTAGGGAGGTATAAATTTCCTAGGAAATAATTACCCCCTGTAGAGAATAATGTAATGTGTTAACAATAAGCCACCTTTGATGTACCGACATTTTGTATTTAATGAAATATGGTAGTGAGGTATAAATTGCGTAGGCAATAATTACCCCTCTGCTGAGTATTAGGCAATGTGTTAATATTAAGACACCTTTGATGTACCGACGATGAGTATTGAATGAAATATGGTAGGGAGGTATAAATTTCCTAGGCAATAATTACCCCCTGTAGAGAATAATGTAATATGTTAACAATAAGAAACCTTTGATGTACAAACATTTTTCATTTAATGAAATATGGCAGGGAGGTATAAATTGCCTAGGAAATAATTACCCCGCTGTTGATTATTGTGAACTCTGTTGTTATTAAGCTTCCTTTAGTGTAGCGACAACTAGTATTTAATGAAATATGGTAGGGAGGTATAAATTTCCTAGGAAATAATTACCCCCTGTAGAGAATAATTTAATGTGTTAACAATAAGCCACCTTTGATGTACCGACATTGTGTATTTAATGAAATATGGTAGTGAGGTATAAATTGCGTAGGCAATAATTACCCCTCTGCTGAGTATTAGGCAATGTGTTAATATTAAGACACCTTTGATGTACCGACGATGAGTATTTAATGAAATATGGTAGGGGGTATAAATTTCCTAGGAAATAATTACCCCCAGTAGAGAATAATGTAATGTGTTAACAATAAGCCACCTTTGATGTACCGACATTGTGTATTTAATGAAATATGGTAGTGAGGAATAAATTGCGTAGGCAATAATTACCCCCCTGCTGAGTGTTAGGCAATGTGTTAATATTAAGACACCTTTGATGTACCGACGATGAATATTTAATGAAATATGGTAGGGAGGTATAAATTTCCTAGGCAATAATTACCCCTGTAGAGAATAATGTAATATGTTAACAATAAGCCACCTTTGATGTACAAACATTTTTCATTTAATGAAATATGGCAGGGAGGTATAAATTGCCTAGGAAATAATTACCCCGCTGTTGATTATTGTGAACTCTGTTGTTATTAAGCTTCCTTTGGTGTAGCGACAACTAGTATTTAATGAAATATGGTAGGGAGGTATAAATTTCCTAGGAAATAATTTCCCCCTGTAGAGAATAATGTAATGTGTTAACAATAATCCACCTTCGATGTACCGACATTGTGTATTTAATGAAATATGGTAGTGAGGTATAAATTGCGTAGGCAATAATTACCCCCCTGCTGAGTATTAGTCAGTGTTTTTATATTAAGACACCTTTGATGTACCGACGATGTGTATTTAATGAAATATGATAGGGAGGTATACATGTCTAGGCAATAATTACCCCCCTGTTGATTATTGTGAACTCTGTTGTTATTAAGCTTCCTTTGGTGTAGCGACAACTAGTATTTAATGAAATATGGTAGGGAGGTATAAATTTCCTAGGCAATAATTACCCCCTGTAGAGAATAATGTAATGTGTTAACAATAAGCCACCTTTGATGTACCGAGATTGTGTATTTAATGAAATATGGTAGTGAGGTATAAATTGCGTAGGCAATAATTACCCCCCTGCTGAGTATTAGGCAATGTGTTAATATTAAGACACCTTTGATGTACCGACGATGAGTATTTAATGAAATATGGTAGGGAGGTATAAATTTCCTAGGAAATAATTACCCCCTGTAGAGAATAATGTAATGTGTTAACAATAAGCCACCTTTGATGTACCGACATTGTGTATTTAATGAAATATGGTAGTGAGGTATAAATTGCGTAGGCAATAATTATTCGCCTGCTGAGTATTATGCAATGTTTTTATATTAAGACACCTTTGATGTACCGACGATGTGTATTTAATGAAATATGATAGGGAGGTATAAATTGCCTAGGCAATAAATACCCCGCTGTTGATTATTGTGAACTCTGTTGTTATTAAGCTTCCTTTGGTGTAGCGACAACTTGTATTTAATGAAATATGGTAGGGAGGTATAAATTTCCTTGGCAATAATCACCCCCTGTAGAGAATAATGTAATGTGTTAACAATAAGCCACCTTTGATGTACCGACATTGTGTGTTTAGTGAAATATGGTAGTGAGGTATAAATTGCGTAAGCAATAATTACCCCCCTGCTGAGTATTAGGCAATGTGTTAATATTAAGACACTTTTGATGTACCGACGATGAGTATTTAATGAAATATGGTAGGGAGGTATAAATTGCCTAGGCAATAATTACCGCCCCGTTGAGTATTATGAACTCTGTTATTATGAAGCTACCTTTGATGAACAAACATTTTTCATTTAATGAAATATCGTAGGGAGGTATAAAATGCCTGGGCAATAATTACCCCGCTGTTGATTATTGTGAATTCTGTTGTTATTAAGCTTCCTTTGGTGTAGCGACAACTAGTATTTAATGAAATATGGTAGGGAGGTATAAATTTCCTAGGAAAAAATTACCCCCTGTAGAGAAAAATGTAATGTGTTAACAATAAGCCACCTTTGATGTACCGACATTGTGTATTTAATGAAATATGGTAGTGAGGTATAAATTGCGTAGGCAATAATTACCCCCCTGCTGAGTATTAGGCAATGTTTTTATATTAAGACACCTTTGATGTACCGACGATGTGTATTTAATGAAATATGATAGGGAGGTATAAATGTCTATTCAATAATTACCCCCCTGTTGATTATTGTGAACTCTGTTGTTATTAAGTTTCCTTTGGTGTACCGACAACTAGTATTAATTGAAATATGTTAGGAAGGTATAAATTTCGTAGGCAATAATTACCCCTTGTAGAGAATAATGTAATGTGTTAACAATAAGCCACCTTTGATGTACAAACACTTTTCATTTAATGATATATGGTAGGGAGGTATAAAAAGCCTAGGCAATAATTACCTCCCTGTAGAGTATTATGTAATGTGCCAACAATAAGCCAGCTTTGATGTACCGACAATGAGTATTTAATGAAATATGGTATTGAGGTATAAATTTCCTAGGCAATAATTACCCCCTGTAGAGAATAATGTAATGTGTTAACAATAAGCCACCTTTGATGTACCGACATTGTGTATTTAATGAAATATGGTGGTGAGGTATAAATTGCGTAGGGAATAATTACCTCCTGCTGAGTATTAGGCAATGTGTTAATATTAAGACACCTTTGATGTACCGACGATGAGTATTTAATGAAATATGGTAGGGAGGTATAAATTTCCTAGGCAATAATTACCCCCTGTAGAGAAAAATGTAATGTGTTAACAATAAGCCACCTTTGATGTACCGACATTGTGTATTTAATGAAATATGGTAGTGAGGTATAAATTGCGTAGGCAATAATTACCCCCCTACTGAGTATTAGGCAATGTTTTTATATTAAGACACCTTTGATGTACCGACGATGTGTATTTAATGAAATATGATAGGGAGGTATAAATGTCTAGGCAATAATTACCCCCCTGTTGATTATTGTGAACTCTGTTGTTATTAAGCTTCCTTTGGTGTACCGACAACTAGTATTTAATGAAATATGTTAGGAAGGTATAAATTTCGTAGGCAATAATTACCCCTTGTAGAGAATAATGTAATGTGTTAAAAATAAGCCACCTTTGATTTACAAACGCTTTTCATTGAATGAAATATGGTAGTGAGGTATAAATTGCGTAGGCAATAATTACCCCCTGCTGAGTATTAGGCAATGTTTTTATATTAAGACAACTTTGATGTACCGACGATATGTATTTAATGAAATATGATAGGGAGGTATACATGTCTAGGCAATAATTAACCCCCTGTTGATTATTGTGAACTCTGTTGTTATTAAGCTTCCTTTGGTGTAGCGACAACTAGTATTTAATGAAATATGGTAGGGAGGTATAAATTTCCTAGGCAATAATTACCCCCTGTAGAGAATAATGTAATGTGTTGACAATAAGCCACCTTTGGTGTACCGAAATTGTGTATTTAATGAAATATGGTAGGGAGGTATAAATTGCCTAGGCAATAATTACCCCCTGCTGAGTATTATGCAATGTGTTTATATTAAACCACTTTTGCTGTACCCACAAGTAGTATTTAATGAAATATGGGAGGGGGTATAAATTGCCTAGGCAATAATTACCCCCCTGTTGAGTATTATGCAGTGTGTTATTATTAAGCTACATTTGATGCATCGACAACTAGTATTTAATGAAATATGGTAGTGAGGTATAAATTGCCTAGGCAATAATTATCCCCCTTTTGAGTATTATGAACTCTGTTATCATTAAGGTACTTTTTTGTACCGACAACTAGTATCTAATAAAATATGGTAGGGAGTTATAAATTGCCTAGGAAATAATTAGCCCCTTTAGTGTATTATGTAGTGTGTTAACAATAAGCCACCTTTGATATACCGACGATGTGTATTTAATGAAATATTGTAGGGTGGTATAAAATGCGAAAGGAATAATTACCCCCTGCTGAGTATTATGCAATGTGTTTATATTAAGCAACCTTTGACGTACCGACAACTAGTATTTAATGAAATATGAGAGGGGGCATAAATTGCCTAGGCAATAATTACCCCCCTGTTGAGTACTATGCAGTGTGTTATTATTAAGCTTCATTTGATGTACCCAACACTAGTATTTAATGAAATATGGGAGGAGAGTATAAATCAGTTACGCAATAACTACTCCCTTTTGAGAATTATGTTGAGTGTTAACAATAAGCCACCTTTGAAGTACCGACAACTAGAATTTAATGAAATATGGTAGGGAGGTATAAATTGCCTAGGCAATAACTAACCCCTGTTCAATATTCTGAACTCTGTTATTATTAAGCTACGTTTGATGTATTGACAACTTGTATTTAATGAAATATGGTAGAGAGGTATAAATTGCCTAGGCAATAATTACCTGCCTTTAGAATATTATGTAGTGTGTCAACAATAAGCAACCTTTGATGTACCGACAATCTGTATTTAATAAAGTATGGTTGAGACGTATAAATTGCCTAGGCAAAATTACCCCCCTATATAATATTATGCAGTGTGTTAACAATAAGCCACCTTTGATGTACTGACAATGTGTATTTAATGAAATATATTAGGGAGGTATAAATGGCCTAGGTAAAAAAAACCCTTTTTACTATTATGTAGTGTGTTATTATTAAGCTACGTTTGATGTACCGACAACTACTATTTAATGAAATATTGGAATGAGGTATAATTTGCCCAGGCAATAAGTACCCCCTGTTGAGTATTATGAATTCTGTTATTATTTAGCTACCTTTGATGTACCGGCAACTAGTATTTAATGAAATATGGTAGGAAGGTATAAACTGCCTAGGCAATAGTTAACTCCCTTTAGAGTATAATGTAGTGTGTTAACAATAAGCCACCTCTGATGTACTGACATTGTGTATTTAATGAAATATATTAGGGAGTTATAAATGGCCAAGTAATAATTACCCAGTCGTTTAGTATTATGCAGTGTATTATTATTATTCTACGTTTGATGTACCGACAACTAGTATTTAATGAAATATGTTAGGGAGGTATAAATTGCCTAGGCAATAATTACCTCCCTGTAGAGTATTATGTAGTGTGTCAACATTAGCCAAATTTGATGTACCAACAATTTGTATTTAATGAAATATTGTAGGGACGTATAATTTTCCTAGGCAAAAAGTACACCCCTCTTGAGTATTATGAACTCTGTTATTATTATGCTACCTTTGATGTACCGACAACTAGTATTTAATGATATATGGTAGGAAGGTATAAATTGCCTAGGCAATAATTACCCCCCTGTAGAGTATAATGTAGTGTGTTAACAATACGATACATTTGATGTACCGACAACTAGTATTTAATGAAATATGTTAGGGAGGTATAAATTGCCTAGGCAATAATTACCTCCCTGTAGAGTATTATGTAGTGTGTCAACATTAGCCAAATTTGATGTACCAACAATTTGTATTTAATGAAATATTGTAGGGACGTATAATTTTCCTAGGCAAAAAGTACACCCCTCTTGAGTATTATGAACTCTCTTATTATTATACTACCTTTGATGTACCGACAACTAGTATTTAATGATATATGGTAGGAAGGTATAAATTGCCTAGGCAATAATTACCCCCTGTAGAGTATAATGTAGTGTGTTAACAATACGCCACATTTGATGTGCCCAAAATGTGTATTTAATGAAATATGGTAGGGAGGTATAAATTGCCTAGGCAATAATTACACCCCTGTTGAGTATTACGCAATGTGTTTATATTAAGCCACCTTTGCTGTACCGACAACTATTATTTAATGAAATATTGGAGGGGGTGTAAATTGCCTAAGCAATCATTACCCCCTGTTGAGTATTATGCAGTGTGTTATTATTAAGCTACGTTTAATTTACTGACAACTAGTATATAATGAAATATGGTAAGGAGGTATAAATTGCCTAGCCAATAAATACCACCCTGTAGAGTATTATGTACTGTGTTAAGAATAAGCCAAATTGCTGTGCCGATAATGTGTATTTAATGAAATATGGAAGGGGGCAAAAATTGCCTAGGCAATAATTACCCCTGTTGAGTATTATGCAGTGTGTTATTATTAAGCTTTGTTTGATATACCGACAACTATTATTTAAAGAAATAGGTCAGGAATGTATAAATTGCTTAGGCAATAATTACTCCCCTTTAGAGTATTATGTAGTGTGTTATTATTAAGCTACCTTTGATGTACTGAAAACGTATATTTCAAGAAATATGGTAGGGAGGTATAAATTTCCTAGGCAATAATTACGTCCCTGTAGAGTATTATGTAGTGTGCCAACAATAAGCCAGCTTTGATGTACCGACAACTAGTATTTAATGAAATACGGTAGGGAGGTATAAATTTCAAAGCCAATAATTACCCCCCGTAGAGAATAATGTAATATGTTAACAATAAGCCACCTTTGATGTACAAACATTTTTCATTTAATGAAATATGGCAGGGAGGTATAAATTGCCTAGGAAATAATTACCCCGCTGTTGATTATTGTGAAGTCTGTTGTTATTAAGCTTCCTTTGGTGTAGCGACCACTAGTATTTAATGAAATATTGGAGGGAGGTATAAATTGCTTAGGCAATTATTACCCAGTGTTGAGAATTATGTAGAGAGTTAACAATAAGCTACCTTTGATGTACTGAAAACTTGTATTAAATGAAATATGGTAGGGAGGTATAAATTGCCTAGGCAATAATTACCTCCCTGTAGAGTATTAAGTAGTGTTCCAACATTAAGCCACCTTTGATGTACCGGAAACAAGTATTTAATGAAATATGTTAGGGACGTATAAATTTCCTAGGAAATAATTACCCCCTGTAGAGAATAATGTAATGTGTTAACAATAAGCCACCTTTGAAGTACCGACAACTAGTATTTAATGAAATATGATAGGGAGGTATAAATGTCTAGGCAATAATTACCCCCCTGTTGATTAATGTGAACTCTGTTGTTATTAAACTTCCTTTGGTGTAGCGACCACTAGTATTTAATGAAATATTGGAGGGAGGTATAAATTGCTTAGGCAATTATTACCCAGTGTTGAGAATTATGTAGAGAGTTAACAATAAGCTACCTTTGATGTACTGAAAACTTGTATTAAATGAAATATGGTAGGGAGGTATAAATTGCCTAGGCAATAATTACCTCCCTGTAGAGTATTAAGTAGTGTTCCAACATTAAGCCACCTTTGATGTACCGGAAACAAGTATTTAATGAAATATGGTAGGGAGGTATAAATTACCTAGGCAATAATTACCCCGTGTAGAGAATAATGTAATGTGTTAACAATAAGCGACCTTTGATGTACAAACACTTCTCATTTAATGAAATATGGTAGGGAGGTATAAGTTGACTAGGCAATAATTACCGCCCTGTTGAGTATTATGAACTCTGTCATTATTAAGCTACCTTTAATGTAGCGACAACTAGCATTTAATGAAATATGGTAGGCAGGTATAAATTTCCTAGGCAATAATTACCCCCTGTTGAGAATAATGTAATGTGTTAACAATAGCCACCTTTGATGTACCGAAAACTATTATTTAATGAAATATGGTAGGGACGTATAAATTGCTAAGGGAATAATAACTCCCCTTTAGAGCATTATGTAGTGTGTTATTATTAAGCTACCTTTGATGTACAAAGATTTTTCATTTAATGAAATATTAGGGAGGTATAAATTGCCTAGGCAATAATTACCGCCCTGTTGAGTATTATGAACTCTCTTATTATCAAACTACCTTTGGTGTAGCGACAACTAGTATTTAATGAAATATGGTAGGGAGGTGTAAATTTCCTAGGCAATAATTACCCCCTGTAGAGAATAATGTAATGTGTTAACAATAAGCCACCTTTGATGTACCGACAATTTGTATTTAATGAAATATGGTAGGGACCTATAAATTGCTAAGGCAATAATAACTCCCCTTTAGAGTATTATGTAGTGTGTTATTATTAAGCTACCTTTGATGTACAAACATTTTTCATTTAATGAAATATGGTAGGGAGGTATAAATTACCTATGCAATAATTACACCCCTGTAGAGTATTTTGTCGTGTGCCAACAATAAGCCACCTTTGATGTACCGACAACTAGTATTTAATGGAATATGTTAGGGAGGTATAAATCGCCTAGGCAATAATTACACCCCTGTTGATTATTGTGAACTCTGTTGTTATTAAGCTTCCTTTGGTGTAGCGGCAACTAGTATTTAATGAAATATGTTAGGGAGGTATAAATCTCCTAGGCAATAATTACCCCCTGTAGAGAATAATGAAATGTGTTAACAATAAGCCACCTTTCATGAACCGACAATTTGTATTTAATGAAATATGGTAGGGACCTATAAATTGCTAAGTCAATTATTACCCAGTGTTGAGAATTATGTAGAGAGTTAACAATAAGCTACCTTTGATGTACTGAAAACTTGTATTTAATGAAATATGGTAGGGAGGTATAAATTTCCTAGGCAATAATTACCCCCTGTAGAGAATAATGTAATGTGTTAACAATAAGCCACCTTTGATGTTCCGACAATTTGTATTAAATGAAATATGGTAGGGAGGTATTAATTGCCTAGGCAATAATTACCGCCCCGTTGAGTATTATGAACTCTGTTATTATTAAGTTACCTTTGGTGTAGCGACAACTTGTATTTAATGAAATATGGTAGGGAGGTATAAATTTCCTAGGCAATAATTACCCATTGTAGAGAATAATGAAATGTGTTAACAATAAGCCACCTTTCATGAACCGAAAATTTGTATTTAATGAAATATGGTAGGGACCTATAAATTGCTAGGGCAATAACAACTCCCGTTTACAGTATTATGTAGTGTGTTATTATTAAGCTACCTTTGATGTACAAACATTTTTCATTTAATGAAATATGGTAGGGAGGTATAAATTGCCTATGCAATAATTACACCCCTGTAGAGTATTATGTCGTGTGCCAACAATAAGCCAGCTTTGATGTACCGACAACTAGTATTTAATTAAATATGGTAGGGAGGTATAAATTTCCTAGGCAATAATTACCCCCTGTAGAGAATAATGTAATATGTTAGCAATAAGCCACCTTTGATGTACAAACATTTTTCATTTAATGAAATATGGCAGGGAGGTATAAATTGCCTAGGCAATAATTACCCCGCTGTTGATTATTGTGAACTCTGTTGTTATTAAGCTTCCTTTGGTGTAACGACCACTAGTATTTAATGAAATATGGTTGGGAGGTATAAATTTCCTAGGAAATAATTACCCCCTGTAGAGAATAATGTAATGTGTTAACAATAAGCCACCAGTGATGTACCGACATTGTGTTTTTAATGAAATATGGTAGTGAGGTATAAATTGCGTAGGCAATAATTACCCCCCTGCTGAGTATTAGGCAATGTGTTTATATTAAGACACCTTTGATGTACCGACGACGTGTATTTAATGAAATATGATAGGGACTTATAAATGTCTAGGTAATAATTACCACCATGTTGATTATTGTGAACTCTGTTGTTATTAAGCCACCTTTGAAGTACCGACCACTAGTATTTAATGAAATATGGGAGAGGGTATAAATTCCCTAGGCAATAATAACCCACCTGTTTAATATTATGCAGTGTGATATTATTTAGCTACTTTTGATGTACCGAAAATTAGTATTTAATGAAATATGGTAGGGAGGTATAAATTGGCTACGCAATAACTACCCCCCCATAGAGTATTATGTAGTGTGTTTACAATAAGCCAAATTTGATGTACCGGCAATGTGTATTTAATGAAATATATTAGGGAAGAATAAATAGCCTAAATAATAATTACCTCCCTGTAGATTATCATGTAGTGTGCCAACAATAAGCCACCTTTGATGTACCGACAACTAGTATTTAATGAAATATGGTATGAAGGTATTAATTGCCTAGCCAATAATTACCCTCCTGTTGATTATTATGCAGTGTGTTATTATTAAGCTACATTTGATGCATCGAAAACTAGTATTTAATGAAATATGGTAGCGAGGTATAAATTGCCTAGGCAATAATAACCCCCTTTTGAAGATTATGATCTCTGTTATCATTAAGGTACGTTTGATGTACCGACAACTAGTATCTAATAAAATATGGTAGGGAGTTATAAATTGCCTAGGAAATAATTAGACCCTTTAGTGTATTATGTAGTGTGTTAACAATAAGTCACCTTTTATATACCGACGATGTGTATTTAATGAAATATTGTAGGGTGGTATAAAATGCCAAAGCAATAATTACCCCCTGCTGAGTATTATGCAATGTGTTTATATTAAGCAACCTTTGACATACCGACAACTAGTATTTAATGAAATATGAGAGGGGGCATAAATTGCCTAGGCAATAGTTACCAACCTTTTGAGTACTATGCAGTGTGTTTTAAATAAGCTTCATTTGATGTACCGAACACTAGTATTTAATGAAATATGGGAGGAGAGTATAAATCAGTTACGCAATAACTACTCCCTTTTGAGAATTATGTTGAGTGTTAACAATAAGCCACCTTTGAAGTACCGACAACTAGAATTTAATGAAATATGGTAGGGAGGTATAAATTGCCTAGGCAATAACTAACCCCTGTTCAATATTCTGAACTCTGTTATTATTAAGCTACCTTTGATGTATTGACAACTTGTATTTAATGAAATATGGTAGAGAGGTATAAATTGCCTAGGCAATAATTACCTCCCTTTAGAATATTATGTAGTGTGCCAACAATAAGCAACCTTTGATATACCGACAATCTGTATTTAATAAAGTATGGTTGAGACGTATAAATTGCCTAGGACAAATTACCCCCCTATATAATATTATGCAGTGTGTTAACAATAAGCCACCTTCGATGTACTGACAATGTGTATTTAATGAAATATATTAGGGAGGTATAAATGGCCTAGGTAAAAAAACCCTATTTACTATTATGTAGTGTGTTATTATTAAGCTACGTTTGATGTACCGACAACTACTATTTAATGAAATATTGGAATGAGGTATAATTTGCCCAGACAATAAGTACCCCTGTTGAGTATTATGAATTCTGTTATTATTTAGCTACCTTTGATGTACCGACAACTAGTATTTAATGAAATATGGTAGGAAGGTATAAACTGCCTAGGCAATAGTTAACCATCTTTAGAGTGTAATGTAGTGTGTTAACAATAAGCCACCTTTGATGTACTGACATTGTGTACTTAATGAAATATATTAGGGAGGTATAAATGGCGTAGGTAATAATTACCCCCTTGTTGAGTATTATGCAGTGTATTATTATTATTCTACGTTTGATGTACCGACAACTAGTATTTAATGAAATATGTTAGGGAGATATAAATTGCCTAGGCAATAATTACCTCCCTGTAGAGTATTATGTAGTGTGTCAACATTAGCCAAATTTGATGTTCCAACAATTTGTATTTAATGAAATATTGTAGGGACGTATAATTTTCCTAGGCAAAAAGAACACCCCTCTTGAGTATTATGAACTCTGTTATTATTTAGCTACCTTTGATGTACCGACAACTAGTGTTTAATGAAATATGGTAGGAAGGTATAAATTGCCTAGGCAATAATTACCCCCCTGTAGAGTATAATGTAGTGTGTTAACAATACGCCACATTTGATGTGCCCAAAATGTGTATTTAATGAAATATGGTAGGGAGGTATAAATTGCCTAGGCAATAATTACACCCCTGTTGAGTATTATGCAATGTGTTTATATTAAGCCACCTTTGTTGTACCGACAACTATTATTTAATGAAATATTGGAGGGGGTGTAAATTGCCTAGGCAATCATTACCCCCTGTTGAGTAGTATGCAGTGTGTTATTATTAAGCTACGTTTAATTTACTGACGACTAGTATATAATGAAATATGGTAAGGAGGTATAAATTGCCTAGCCAATAAATACCACCCTGTAGAGTATTATGTACTGTGTTAAGAATAGGCCAAATTGGTGTGCCGATAATGTGTATTTAATGAAATATGGAAGGGGGCAAAAATTGCCTAGGCAATAATTACACCCTGTTGAGTATTATAAAGTGTGTTATTATTAAGCTTTGTTTGATATACCGAAAACTATTATTTAAAGAAATAGGGAAGGAATGTATAAATCGCTTAGGCAATAATTACTTCCTTTTAGAGTATTATGTAGTGTTATTATTAAGCTACCTTTGATGTACTGAAAACTTATATTTAAAGAAATATGGTAGGGGGGTATAAATTTTCTAGGCAATAATTATCTCCCTGTAGAGTATTATGTAGTGTGCCAACAATAAGGCAGCTTTGATGTACCGACAATGAGTATTTAATGAAATATGGTAGGGAGGTATAAATTTCCTAGGCAATAATTACCCCCTGTAGAGAATAATGTAATGTGTTAACAATAAGCCACCCTTGATGTACCGACATTGTGTATTTAATGAAATATGGTAGTGAGGTATAAATTGCGTAGGCAATAATTACCCCCCTGCTGAGTATTTGGCAATGTGTTAATATTAAGACACCTTTGATGTACCGACGATGAGTATTTAATGAAATATGGTAGGGAGGTATTAATTGCCTAGGCAGTAATTACCCCGCTGTTGATTATTGTGAACTCTGTTGTTATTAAGCTTCCTTTGGTGTAGCGACTACTAGTATTTAATGAAATATGGTAGGGAGGTATAAATTTCCTAGGCAATAATTACCCCCTGTAGAGAATAATGTAATGTGTTAACAATAAGCCACCTTTGATGTACCGACATTGTGTATTTAATAAAATATGGTAGTGAGGTATAAATTGCGTAGGCAATAATTACCCCCCTCCTGAGTATTTGGCAATGTGTTAATATTAAGACACCTTTGATGTACCGACGATGAGTATTTAATGAAATATGGAAGGGAGGTATAAATTTCCTAGGCAATAATTAACCCCTGTAGAGAATAATGTAATATGTTAACAATAAGCCACTCTTGATGTACAAACATTTTTCATTTAATGAAATATGGCAGGGAGGTATAAATTGCCTAGGCAGTAAATACCCCGCTGTTGATTATTGTGAACTCTGTTGTTATTAAGCTTTCTTTGGTGTAGCGACAACTAGTATTTAATGAAATATGGTAGGGAGGTATAAATTTTCTAGGAAATAATTACCCCCTGTAGTGAATAATGTAATGTGTTAACAATAAGCCACCTTTGATTTACCGACATTGTGTATTTAATGAAATATGAAAGGGAGGTATAAATTGCCTAGGCAATAATTACCCCCCTGTTGATTATTGTGAACACTGTTGTTATTAAGCTTCCTTTGGTGTAGCGACACTTAGTATTTAATGAAATATGGTAGGGGGTATAAATTTCCTAGGCAATAATTACCCCCTGTAGAGAATAATGTAATGTGTTAACAATAAGCCACCTTTGATGTACCGACATTCTGTATTTAATGAAATATGGTAGTGAGGTATAAATTGCGTAGGCAATAATATCCCCTCTGCTGAGTATTAGGCAATGTGTTAATATTAAGAAGCCTTTGATGTACCGACGATGAGTATTTAATGAAATATGGTAGGGTGGTATAAATTTCCTAGGCAATAATTACCCCCTGTAGAGAATAATGTAATATGTTAACAATAAGCCACCTTTGATGTACAAACATTTTTCATTTAATGAAATATGGCAGGGAGGTATAAATTGCCTAGGAAAGAATTACCCCACTGTTGATTATTCTGAACTCTGTTGTTATTAAGCTTCCTTTGGTGTAGCGACAACTAGTATTTAATGAAAAATGATAGGGAGGTATAAATTTCCTAGGAAATAATTACCCCTGTAGAGAATAATGTAATGTGTTAACAATAAGCCACCTTTGATGTACCGACATTGTGTATTTAATGAAATATGGTAGTGAGGTATAAATTCCGTAGGCAATAATTACCCCCCTGCTGAGTATTAGGCAATGTTTTTATGTTAAGACACCTTTGATGTACCGACGATGTGTATTTAATGAAATATGATAGGGAGGTATAAATGTCTAGGCAATAATTACTCCCCTGTTGATTATTGTGAACTCTGTTGTTATTAAGCTCCCTTTGGTGTAGCGGCACTTAGTATTTAATGAAATACGGTAGGGGGTATAAATTTCCTAGGCAATAATTACCCCCTGTAGAGAATAATGTAATGTGTTAACAATAAGCCACCTTTGATGTACCGACATTGTGTATTTAATGAAATATGGTAGTGAGGTATAAATTGCGTAGGCAATAATTACCCCTCTGCTGAGTATTAGGCAATGTGTTAATATTAAGACACCTTTGATGTACCGACGATGAGTATTTAATGAAATATGGTAGGGAGGTATAAATTTCCTAGGCAATAATTACCCCCTGTAGAGAATAATGTAATATGTTAACAATAAGCCACCTTTGATGTAAAAACATTTTTCATTTAATGAAATATGGTAGGGAGGTGTAAATTGCCTAGGAAATAATTACCCCGCTGTTGATTATTGTGAACTCTGTTGTTATTAAGCTTCCTTTGGTGTAGCGACAACTAGTATTTAATGAAATATGGTAGGGAGGTATAAATTTCCTAGGAAATATTTACCCCCTGTAGAGAATAATGTAATGTGTTAACAATAAGCCACCTTTGATGTACCGACATTGTGTATTTAATGAAATATGGTAGGGAGGTATAAATTGCCTAGGCAATAATTACCCCCCTGTTGATTATTGTGAACTCTGTTGTTATTAAGCTTCTTTTGGTGTAGAGGCACTTAGTATTTAATGAAATATGGTAGGGGGTATAAATTTCCTAGGAAATAATTACCCCGTGTAGAGAATAATGTAATGTGTTAACAATAAGCCACCTTTGATGTACCGACATTGTGTATTTAATGAAATATGGTAGTGAGGTATAAATTGCGTAGGCAATAATTACCCCTCTGCTGAGTATTAGGCAATGTGCTAATATTAAGACACCTTTGATGTACCGACGATGAGTATTGAATGAAATATGGTAGGGAAGTATAAATTTCTTAGGCAATAATTACCCCCTGTAGAGAATAATGTAATATGTTAACAATAAGAAACCTTTGATGTACAAACACTTTTCATTTAATGAAATATGGCAGGGAGGTATAAATTGCCTAGGAAATAATTACCCCACTGTTGATTATTGTGAACTCTGTTGTTATTAAGCTTCCTTTAGTGTAGCGACAACTAGTATTTAATGAAATATGGTAGGGAGGTATAAATTTCCTAGGCAATAATTACCCCCTGTAGAGAATAATTTAATGTGTTAACAATAAGCCACCTTTGATGTACCGACATTGTGTATTTAATGAAATATGGTAGGGAGGTATAAATTGCCTAGGCAATAATTACCCCCCTGTTGATTATTGTGAACTCTGTTGTTATTAAGCTTCCTTTGGTGTAGAGGCACTTAGTATTTAATGAAATATGGTAGGGGGTATAAATTTCCTAGGAAATAACTACCCCCTGTAGAGAATAATGTAATGTGTTAACAATAAGCCACCTTTGATGTACCGACATTGTGTATTTAATGAAATATGGTAGTGAGGTATAAATTGCGAAGGCAATAATTACCCCTCTGCTGAGTATTAGGCAATGTGTTAATATTAAGACACCTTTGATGTACCGACGATGAGTATTGAATGAAATATGGAAAAGAAGTATAAATTTCCTAGGCAATAATTACCCCCTGTAGAGAATAATGTAATATGTTAACAATAAGAAACCTTTGATGTACAAACACTTTTCATTTAATGAAATATGGAAGGGAGGTATAAATTGCCTAGGAAATAATTACCCCACTGTTGATTATTGTGAACTCTGTTGTTATTAAGCTTCCTTTAGTGTAGCGACAACTAATATTTAAATACTAGACAACTAGTATTTAATGAAATATGGTAGGGAGGTATAAATTTCCCCTGAAGAAAATAATGTAATGTGTTAATAATAAGCCACCTTTGATGTACCGACAGTTTGTATTTAATGAAATATGGTAGGGAGGTATAAATTGCGTAGGCAATAATTAACCCCATGTTGATTATTGTGATCTCTGTTGTTATTAAGCATCCTTTGGTGTAGCGGCAACTAGTATTTAATGAAATTTGGTAGGGAGGTATAAATTTACTAGGCAATAATTACCCCCTGTAGAGAATAATGTAATGTGTTAACAATAAGCCACCTTTGATGTACCGACATTATGTATTTAATGAAATATGGTAGTGGGGTATAAATTGCGTAGGCAATAATTACCCCCCTGCTGAGTATTAGGCAATGTGTTAATATTAAGACATTTTTGATGTACCGACGATGAGTATTTAATGAAATATGGTAGGGAGGTATAAATTGCCTAGGCAATAATTACCGCCCCGTTGAGTATTATGAACTCTGTTATTATGAAGCTACCTTTGATGAACAAACATTTTTCATTTAATGAAATATCGTAGGGAGGTATAAATTGCCTGGGCAATAATTACCCCGCTGTTGATTATTGTGAACTCTGTTGTTATTAAGCTTCCTTTGGTGTAGCGACAACTAGTATTTAATGAAATATGGTAGGGAGGTATAAATTTCCTAGCAAAAAATTACCCCCTGTAGAGAAAAATGTAATGTGTTAACAATAAGCCACCTTTGATGTACCGACATTGTGTATTTAATGAAATATGGTAGTGAGGTATAAATTGCGTAGGCAATATATACCCCCCTGCTGAGTATTAGGCAATGTGTTAATATTAAGACACCTTTGATGTACCGACGATGAGTATTTAATGAAATATGGTAGGGAGGTATAAATTTCCTAGGAAATAATTACCCCCTGTAGAGAATAATGTAATGTGTTAACAATAAGCCACCTTTGATGTACAGACATTGTGTATTTAATGAAATATGGTAGTGAGGTATAAATTGCGTAGGCAATAATTATTCGCCTGCTGAGTATTATGCAATGTTTTTATATTAAGACACCTTTGATGTACCGACGATGTGTATTTAATGAAATATGATAGGGAGGTATAAATTGCCTAGGCAATAATTACCCCGCTGTTGATTATTGTGAACTCTGTTGTTATGAAGCTTCCTTGGTGTATCGACAACTTGTATTTAATGAAATATGGTAGGGAGGTATAAATTTCCTTGGCAATAATTACCCCCTGTAGAGAATAATGTAATGTGTTAACAATAAGCCACCTTTGATGTACCGACAATGTGTATTTAGTGAAATATGGTAGTGAGGTATAAATTGCGTAGGCAATAATTACCCCCCTGCTGAGTATTAGGCAATGTGTTAATATTAAGACCCCTTTGATGTACCGGCGATGAGTATTTAATGAAATATGGTAGGGAGGTATAAATTTCCTAGGCAAGAATTACCCCCTGAAGAAAATAATGTAATGTGTTAACAATAAGCCACCTTTGATGTAGCGACAGTTTGTATTTAATGAAATATGGTAGGGAGGTATAAATTGCGTAGGCAATAATTAGCCCCATGTTGATTATTGTGATCTCTGTTGTTATTAAGCATCCTTTGGTGTAGCGGCAACTAGTGTTTAATGAAATATGGTAGGGAGGTATAAATTTCCTAGGCAATAATTACCCCCTGTAGAGAATAATGTAATGTGTTAACAATAAGCCACCTTTGATGTACCGACATTATGTATTTAATGAAATATGGTAGTGAGGTATAAATTGCGTAGGCAATAATTACCCCCCTGCTGAGTATTAGGCAATGTGTTAATATTAAAACACTTTTTATGTACCGACGATGAGTATTTAATGAAATATGGTAGGGAGGTATAAATTGCCTAGGCATTAATTACCGCCCCGTTGAGTATTACGAACTCTGTTATTATGAAGCTACCTTTGATGAACAAAGATTTTTCATTTAATGAAATATCGTAGGGAGGTATAAATTGCCTGGGCAATAATTACCCCGCTGTTGTTTATTGTGAACTCTGTTGTTATTAAGCTTCCTTTGGTGTAGCGACAACTAGTATTTAATGAAATATGGTAGGGAGGTATAAATTTCCTAGGAAATAATAACCCCCTGTAGAGAATAATGTAATGTGTTAACAATAAGCCACCTTTGATGTACCGACATTGTGTATTTAATGAAATATGGTAGGGAGGTATAAATTGCCTAGGCAATAATTACCCCCCTGTTGATTATTGTGAACTCTGTTGTTATTAAGCTTCTTTTGGTGTAGAGGCACTTAGTATTTAATGAAATATGGTAGGGGGTATAAATTTCCTAGGAAATAATTACCCCGTGTAGAGAATAATGTAATGTGTTAACAATAAGCCACCTTTGATGTACCGACATTGTGTATTTAATGAAATATGGTAGTGAGGTATAAATTGCGTAGGCAATAATTACCCCTCTGCTGAGTATTAGGCAATGTGCTAATATTAAGACACCTTTGATGTACCGACGATGAGTATTGAATGAAATATGGTAGGGAAGTATAAATTTCCTAGGCAATAATTACCCCCTGTAGAGAATAATGTAATATGTTAACAATAAGAAACCTTTGATGTACAAACACTTTTCATTTAATGAAATATGGCAGGGAGGTATAAATTGCCTAGGAAATAATTACCCCACTGTTGATTATTGTGAACTCTGTTGTTATTAAGCTTCCTTTAGTGTAGCGACAACTAGTATTTAATGAAATATGGTAGGGAGGTATAAATTTCCTAGGCAATAATTACCCCCTGTAGAGAATAATTTAATGTGTTAACAATAAGCCACCTTTGATGTACCGACATTGTGTATTTAATGAAATATGGTAGGGAGGTATAAATTGCCTAGGCAATAATTACCCCCCTGTTGATTATTGTGAACTCTGTTGTTATTAAGCTTCCTTTGGTGTAGAGGCACTTAGTATTTAATGAAATATGGTAGGGGGTATAAATTTCCTAGGAAATAATTACCCCCTGTAGAGAATAATGTAATGTGTTAACAATAAGCCACCTTTGATGTACCGACATTGTGTATTTAATGAAATATGGTAGTGAGGTATAAATTGCGAAGGCAATAATTACCCCTCTGCTGAGTATTAGGCAATGTGTTAATATTAAGACACCTTTGATGTACCGACGATGAGTATTGAATGAAATATGGAAGGGAAGTATAAATTTCCTAGGCAATAATTACCCCCTGTAGAGAATAATGTAATATGTTAACAATAAGAAACCTTTGATGTACAAACACTTTTCATTTAATGAAATATGGAAGGGAGGTATAAATTGCCTAGGAAATAATTACCCCACTGTTGATTATTGTGAACTCTGTTGTTATTAAGCTTCCTTTAGTGTAGCGACAACTAGTATTTAAATACTAGACAACTAGTATTTAATGAAATATGGTAGGGAGGTATAAATTTCCCCTGAAGAAAATAATGTAATGTGTTAATAATAAGCCACCTTTGATGTACCGACAGTTTGTATTTAATGAAATATGGTAGGGAGGTATAAATTGCGTAGGCAATAATTAACCCCATGTTGATTATTGTGATCTCTGTTGTTATTAAGCATCCTTTGGTGTAGCGGCAACTAGTATTTAATGAAATGTGGTAGGGAGGTATAAATTTCCTAGGCAATAATTACCCCCTGTAGAGAATAATGTAATGTGTTAACAATAAGCCACCTTTGATGTACCGACATTATGTATTTAATGAAATATGGTAGTGAGGTATAAATTGCGTAGGCAATAATTACCCCCCTGCTGAGTATTAGGCAATGTGTTAATATTAAGACATTTTTGATGTACCGACGATGAGTTTTTAATGAAATATGGTAGGGAGGTATAAATTGCCTAGGCAATAATTACCGCCCCGTTGAGTATTATGAACTCTGTTATTATGAAGCTACCTTTGATGAACAAACATTTTTCATTTAATGAAATATCGTAGGGAGGTATAAATTGCCTGGGCAATAATTACCCCGCTGTTGATTATTGTGAACTCTGTTGTTATTAAGCTTCCTTTGGTGTAGCGACAACTAGTATTTAATGAAATATGGTAGGGAGGTATAAATTTCCTAGCAAAAAATTACCCCCTGTAGAGAAAAATGTAATGTGTTAACAATAAGCCACCTTTGATGTACCGACATTGTGTATTTAATGAAATATGGTAGTGAGGTATAAATTGCGTAGGCAATATATACCCCCCTGCTGAGTATTAGGCAATGTGTTAATATTAAGACACTTTTGATGTACCGACGATGAGTATTTAATGAAATATGGTAGGGAGGTATAAATTTCCTAGGAAATAATTACCCCCTGTAGAGAATAATGTAATGTGTTAACAATAAGCCACCTTTGATGTACAGACATTGTGTATTTAATGAAATATGGTAGTGAGGTATAAATTGCGTAGGCAATAATTATTCGCCTGCTGAGTATTATGCAATGTTTTTATATTAAGACACCTTTGATGTACCGACGATGTGTATTTAATGAAATATGATAGGGAGGTATAAATTGCCTAGGCAATAATTACCCCGCTGTTGATTATTGTGAACTCTGTTGTTATGAAGCTTCCTTGGTGTATCGACAACTTGTATTTAATGAAATATGGTAGGGAGGTATAAATTTCCTTGGCAATAATTACCCCCTGTAGAGAATAATGTAATGTGTTAACAATAAGCCACCTTTGATGTACCGACAATGTGTATTTAGTGAAATATGGTAGTGAGGTATAAATTGCGTAGGCAATAATTACCCCCCTGCTGAGTATTAGGCAATGTGTTAATATTAAGACCCCTTTGATGTACCGGCGATGAGTATTTAATGAAATATGGTAGGGAGGTATAAATTTCCTAGGCAAGAATTACCCCCTGAAGAAAATAATGTAATGTGTTAACAATAAGCCACCTTTGATGTAGCGACAGTTTGTATTTAATGAAATATGGTAGGGAGGTATAAATTGCGTAGGCAATAATTAACCCCATGTTGATTATTGTGATCTCTGTTGTTATTAAGCATCCTTTGGTGTAGCGGCAACTAGTGTTTAATGAAATATGGTAGGGAGGTATAAATTTCCTAGGCAATAATTACCCCCTGTAGAGAATAATGTAATGTGTTAACAATAAGCCACCTTTGATGTACCGACATTATGTATTTAATGAAATATGGTAGTGAGGTATAAATTGCGTAGGCAATAATTACCCCCCTGCTGAGTATTAGGCAATGTGTTAATATTAAAACACTTTTTATGTACCGACGATGAGTATTTAATGAAATATGGTAGGGAGGTATAAATTGCCTAGGCATTAATTACCGCCCCGTTGAGTATTACGAACTCTGTTATTATGAAGCTACCTTTGATGAACAAAGATTTTTCATTTAATGAAATATCGTAGGGAGGTATAAATTGCCTGGGCAATAATTACCCCGCTGTTGATTATTGTGAACTCTGTTGTTATTAAGCTTCCTTTGGTGTAGCGACAACTAGTATTTAATGAAATATGGTAGGGAGGTATAAATTTCCTAGGAAATAATTACCCCCTGTAGAGAATAATGTAATGTGTTAACAATAAGCCACCTTTGATGTACCGACATTGTGTATTTAATGAAATATGGTAGGGGGGTATAAATTGCCTAGGCAATAATTACCCCCCTGTTGATTATTGTGAACTCTGTTGTTATTAAGCTTCTTTTGGTGTAGAGGCACTTAGTATTTAATGAAATATGGTAGGGGGTATAAATTTCCTAGGAAATAATTACCCCGTGTAGAGAATAATGTAATGTGTTAACAATAAGCCACCTTTGATGTACCGACATTGTGTATTTAATGAAATATGGTAGTGAGGTATAAATTGCGTAGGCAATAATTACCCCTCTGCTGAGTATTAGGCAATGTGCTAATATTAAGACACCTTTGATGTACCGACGATGAGTATTGAATGAAATATGGTAGGGAAGTATAAATTTCCTAGGCAATAATTACCCCCTGTAGAGAATAATGTAATATGTTAACAATAAGAAACCTTTGATGTACAAACACTTTTCATTTAATGAAATATGGCAGGGAGGTATAAATTGCCTAGGAAATAATTACCCCACTGTTGATTATTGTGAACTCTGTTGTTATTAAGCTTCCTTTAGTGTAGCGACAACTAGTATTTAATAAAATATGGTAGGGAGGTATAAATTTCCTAGGCAATAATTACCCCCTGTAGAGAATAATTTAATGTGTTAACAATAAGCCACCTTTGATGTACCGACATTGTGTATTTAATGAAATATGGTAGGGAGGTATAAATTGCCTAGGCAATAATTACCCCCCTGTTGATTATTGTGAACTCTGTTGTTATTAAGCTTCCTTTGGTGTAGAGGCACTTAGTATTTAATGAAATATGGTAGGGGGTATAAATTTCCTAGGAAATAATTACCCCCTGTAGAGAATAATGTAATGTGTTAACAATAAGCCATCTTTGATGTACCGACATTGTGTATTTAATGAAATATGGTAGTGAGGTATAAATTGCGAAGGCAATAATTACCCCTCTGCTGAGTATTAGGCAATGTGTTAATATTAAGACACCTTTGATGTACCGACGATGAGTATTGAATGAAATATGGAAGGGAAGTATAAATTTCCTAGGCAATAATTACCCCCTGTAGAGAATAATGTAATATGTTAACAATAAGAAACCTTTGATGTACAAACACTTTTCATTTAATGAAATATGGAAGGGAGGTATAAATTGCCTAGGAAATAATTACCCCACTGTTGATTATTGTGAACTCTGTTGTTATTAAGCTTCCTTTAGTGTAGCGACAACTAGTATTTAAATACTAGACAACTAGTATTTAATGAAATATGGTAGGGAGGTATAAATTTCCCCTGAAGAAAATAATGTAATGTGTTAATAATAAGCCACCTTTGATGTACCGACAGTTTGTATTTAATGAAATATGGTAGGGAGGTATAAATTGCGTAGGCAATAATTAACCCCATGTTGATTATTGTGATCTCTGTTGTTATTAAGCATCCTTTGGTGTAGCGGCAACTAGTATTTAATGAAATTTGGTAGGGAGGTATAAATTTCCTAGGCAATAATTACCCCCTGTAGAGAATAATGTAATGTGTTAACAATAAGCCACCTTTGATGTACCGACATTATGTATTTAATGAAATATGGTAGTGAGGTATAAATTGCGTAGGCAATAATTACCCCCCTGCTGAGTATTAGGCAATGTGTTAATATTAAGACATTTTTGATGTACCGACGATGAGTTTTTAATGAAATATGGTAGGGAGGTATAAATTGCCTAGGCAATAATTACCGCCCCGTTGAGTATTATGAACTCTGTTATTATGAAGCTACCTTTGATGAACAAACATTTTTCATTTAATGAAATATCGTAGGGAGGTATAAATTGCCTGGGCAATAATTACCCCGCTGTTGATTATTGTGAACTCTGTAGTTATTAAGCTTCCTTTGGTGTAGCGACAACTAGTATTTAATGAAATATGGTAGGGAGGTATAAATTTCCTAGCAAAAAATTACCCCCTGTAGAGAAAAATGTAATGTGTTAACAATAAGCCACCTTTGATGTACCGACATTGTGTATTTAATGAAATATGGTAGTGAGGTATAAATTGCGTAGGCAATATATACCCCCCTGCTGAGTATTAGGCAATGTGTTAATATTAAGACACCTTTGATGTACCGACGATGAGTATTTAATGAAATATGGTAGGGAGGTATAAATTTCCTAGGAAATAATTACCCCCTGTAGAGAATAATGTAATGTGTTAACAATAAGCCACCTTTGATGTACAGACATTGTGTATTTAATGAAATATGGTAGTGAGGTATAAATTGCGTAGGCAATAATTATTCGCCTGCTGAGTATTATGCAATGTTTTTATATTAAGACACCTTTGATGTACCGACGATGTGTATTTAATGAAATATGATAGGGAGGTATAAATTGCCTAGGCAATAATTACCCCGCTGTTGATTATTGTGAACTCTGTTGTTATGAAGCTTCCTTGGTGTATCGACAACTTGTATTTAATGAAATATGGTAGGGAGGTATAAATTTCCTTGGCAATAATTACCCCCTGTAGAGAATAATGTAATGTGTTAACAATAAGCCACCTTTGATGTACCGACAATGTGTATTTAGTGAAATATGGTAGTGAGGTATAAATTGCGTAGGCAATAATTACCCCCCTGCTGAGTATTAGGCAATGTGTTAATATTAAGACCCCTTTGATGTACCGGCGATGAGTATTTAATGAAATATGGTAGGGAGGTATAAATTTCCTAGGCAAGAATTACCCCCTGAAGAAAATAATGTAATGTGTTAACAATAAGCCACCTTTGATGTAGCGACAGTTTGTATTTAATGAAATATGGTAGGGAGGTATAAATTGCGTAGGCAATAATTAACCCCATGTTGATTATTGTGATCTCTGTTGTTATTAAGCATCCTTTGGTGTAGCGGCAACTAGTGTTTAATGAAATATGGTAGGGAGGTATAAATTTCCTAGGCAATAATTACCCCCTGTAGAGAATAATGTAATGTGTTAACAATAAGCCACCTTTGATGTACCGACATTATGTATTTAATGAAATATGGTAGTGAGGTATAAATTGCGTAGGCAATAATTACCCCCCTGCTGAGTATTAGGCAATGTGTTAATATTAAAACACTTTTTATGTACCGACGATGTGTATTTAATGAAATATGGTAGGGAGGTATAAATTGCCTAGGCATTAATTACCGCCCCGTTGAGTATTACGAACTCTGTTATTATGAAGCTACCTTTGATGAACAAAGATTTTTCATTTAATGAAATATCGTAGGGAGGTATAAATTGCCTGGGCAATAATTACCCCGCTGTTGATTATTGTAAACTCTGTTGTTATTAAGCTTCCTTTGGTGTAGCGACAACTAGTATTTAATGAAATATGGTAGGGAGGTATAAATTTCCTAGCAAAAAATTACCCCCTGTAGAGAAAAATGTAATGTGTTAACAATAAGCCACCTTTGATGTACCGACATTGTGTATTTAATGAAATATGGTAGTGAGGTATAAATTGCGTAGGCAATAATTACCCCCTGCTGAGTATTAGGCAATGTTTTTATACTAAAACACCTTTGATGTACCGACGATGTGTATTTAATGAAATATGATAGGGAGGTGTAAATGTCTAGGCAATAATTACCTCCCTGTAGAGTATTATGTAGTGTGCCAACAATAAGCCAGCTTTGATGTACCGACAATGAGTATTTAATGAAATATGGTATTGAGGTATAAATTTCCTAGGCAATAATTACCCCCTGTAGAGAATAATGTAATGTGTTAACAATATGCCACCTTTGATGTACCGACATTGTGTATTTAATGAAGTATGGTGGTGAGGTATAAATTGCGTAGGCAATAATTACCTCCTGCTGAGTATTAGGCAATGTGTTAATATTAAGACACCTTTGATGTACCGACGATGAGTATTTAATGAAATATGGTAGGGAGGTATAAATTTCCTAGGCAATAATTACCCCCTGTAGAGAAAAATGTAATGTCTTAACAATAAGCTACCTTTGATGTACCGACATTGTGTATTTAATGATATATGGTAGTGAGGTATAAATTGCGTAGGCAATAATTACCCCCTGCTGAGTATTAGGCAATGTTTTTATATTAAGACACCTTTGATGTACCGACGATGTGTATTTAATGAAATATGATAGGGAGGTATAAATGTCTAGGCAATAATTACCCCCCTGTTGATTATTGTGAACTCTGTTGTTATTAAGCTTCCTTTGGTGTACCGACAACTAGTATTTAATGAAATATGTTAGGAAGGTATAAATTTCGTAGGCAATAATTACCCCTTGTAGAGAATAATGTAATGTGTTAACAATAAGCCACCTTTGATGTACAAACACTTTTCATTTAATGAATTATGGTAGTGAGGTATAAATTGCGCAGGCAATAATTACCCCCCTGCTGAGTATTAGGCAATGTTTTTATATTAAGACACCTTTGATGTACCGACGATGTGTATTTAATGAAATATGATAGGGAGGTATAAATGTCTAGGCAATAATTACCCCCCTTTTGATTATTGTGAACTCTGTTGTTATTAAGCTTCCTTTGGTGTACCGACAACTAGTATTTAATGAAATATGGTAGGGAGGTATAAATTGCCTAGGCAATAATTACCCCCTTTAGAGAATAATGTAATGTGTTAACAATAAGCCACCTTTGATGTACCGACAATTTGTATTTAATGAAATATGGTAGGGAGGTATAAATTGCCTGGCAATAATTACCGTCCCGTTGAGTATTATGAACTCTGTTATTATTAAGCTATCTTTGGTGTAGCGACAACTTGTATTTAATGAAATATGGTAGGGAGGTATAAATTTCCTAGGCAATAATTACCCCCTGTAGAGAATAATGTAATGTGTTAACGATAAGCCACCTTTGATGTACAAACACTTTTCATTTAAAGAAATATGTTAGGGAGGTATTTAATTGCCTAGGCAATAATTACCGCCCTGTTGAGTATTATTAACTCTCTTATTGTTAAGCTACCTTTGGTGTACGGACAACTAGCATTTAATGAAATATGGTAGGGAGGTATAAATTTCCTAGGCAATAATTACCCCCTGTAAAGAATAATGTAATGTGTTAACAATAAGCCACCTTTCATGAACCGACAATTTGTATTTCATGAAATGTGGTAGGGAGGTATAAATTGCCTAGGCAATAACTACACCCCCTGTTGATTATTGTGAACTCTGTTGTTATTATGCTTCCTTTCGTGTAGCGGCAAATAGTATTTAATGAAATATGGTAGGGAGGTATAAATTTCCTAGGCAATAATTACCCCCTTTAGAGAATAATGTAATGTGTTAACAATAAGCCACCTTTGATGTACCGACAATTTGTATTTAATGAAATATGGTAGGGAGGTATAAATTGCCTAGGCAATAATTACCGCCCCGTTGAGTATTATGAACTCTGTTATTATTATGCTACCTTTGATGAACAAACATTTTTCATTTAATGAAATAGGGTAGGGAGGTATAAATTGCCTAGGCAATAATTACCCCCTGTTGATTATTGTGAACTCTGTTGTTATTAAGCTTCCTTTGGTGTTGCGGCAACTATTATTTAATGAAATATGTTAGGGAGGTATAAATTTCCTAGGCAATAATTACCCCCTGTAGAGAATAATGTAATGTGTTAACAATAAGCCACCTTTGATGTACCGACAATTTGTATTTAATGAAATAAGGTAGGGAGGTATAAATTGCCTAGGCAATAATTACCGCCCCGTTGAGTATTATGAACTCTGTTATTATTAAGCTACCTTTGATGAACAAACATTTTTCATTTAATGAAATATGGTAGGGAGGTATAAATTGCCTAGGCAATAATTACCCCTTGTAGATAATAATGTAATGTGTTAACAATAAGCCACCTTTGATGTACAAACACTTTTCATTTAATGATATATGATAGGGAGGTGTAAATTGACTAGGCAATAATTACCCCCCTCTTGATTATTGTGAACTCTGTTGTTATTAAGCTTCCTTTGGTGTAGCGGCACTTAGTATTTAATGAAATATGGTAGGGGGTATAAATTTCTTAGGCAATAATTACCCCCTGTAGAGAATAATGTAATGTGTTAACAATAAGCCACCTTTGATGTACCGACATTGTGTATTTAATGAAATATGGTAGTAAGGTATAAATTGCGTAGGCAATAATTACCCCTCTGCTGAGTATTAGGCAATGTGTTAATATTAAGACACCTTTGATGTAATGACGATGAGTATTTAATGAAATATGGAAGGGAGGTATAAATTTCCTAGGCAATAATTACCCCCTGTAGAGAATAATGTAATATGTTAACAATAAGAAACCTTTGATGTACAAACATTTTTCATTTAATGAAATATGGCAGGGAGGTATAAATTGCCTAGGAAATAATTACCCCGCTGTTGATTATTGTGAACTCTGTTATTAAGCTTCCTTTGGTGTAGCGACAACTAGTATTTAATGAAATATGGTAGGGAGGTATAGATTTCCTAGGAAATAATTACCCCTTGTAGAGAATAATGTAATGTGTTAACAATAAGCCACCTTTGATGTACTGACATTGTGCATTTAATGAAATATGGTAGTGAGGTATAAATTGCGTAGGCAATAATTACCCCTCTGCTGAGTATTAGGCAATGGGTTAATATTAGGACACCTTTGATGTACCGACGATGAGTATTTAATGAAATATGGTAGGGGTATAAATTTCCTAAGAAATAATTACCCCCAGTAGAGAATAATGTAATGTGTTAACAATAAGCCACCTTTGATGTACCGACATTGTGTATTTAATGAAATATGGTAGTGAGGTATAAATTGCGTAGGCAATAATTACCCCCCTGCTGAGTATTAGGCTATGAGTTAATATTAAGACACCTTTGATGTACCGACGATGAGTATTTAATGAAATATGGTAGGGAGGTTTAAATTTCCTAGGCAATAATTACCCCCTGTAGAGAATAATAGATATGTTAACAATAAGCCCGCTTAGATGTACAAACATTTTTCATTTAATGAAATATGGCAGGGAGGTATATATTGCCTAGAAAATAATTACCCCGCTGTTGATTATTGTGAACTCTGTTGTTATTAAGCTTCCTTTGGTGTATCGACAACTAGTATTTAATGAAATATGGTAGGGAGGTATAAATTTCTTAGGAAATAATTACCCCCTGTAGAGAATAATGTAATGTGTTAACAATAAGCCACCTTTGATGTACCGACAATGTGTATTTAGTGAAATATGGTAGTGAGGTATAAATTGCGTAGGCAATAATTACCCCCCTGCTGAGTATTAGGCAATGTGTTAATATTAAGACCCCTTTGATGTACCGGCGATGAGTATTTAATGAAATATGGTAGGGAGGTATAAATTTCCTAGGCAAGAATTACCCCCTGAAGAAAATAATGTAATGTGTTAACAATAAGCCACCTTTGATGTAGCGACAGTTTGTATTTAATGAAATATGGTAGGGAGGTATAAATTGCGTAGGCAATAATTAACCCCATGTTGATTATTGTGATCTCTGTTGTTATTAAGCATCCTTTGGTGTAGCGGCAACTAGTGTTTAATGAAATATGGTAGGGAGGTATAAATTTCCTAGGCAATAATTACCCCCTGTAGAGAATAATGTAATGTGTTAACAATAAGCCACCTTTGATGTACCGACATTATGTATTTAATGAAATATGGTAGTGAGGTATAAATTGCGTAGGCACTAATTACCCCCCTGCTGAGTATTAGGCAATGTGTTAATATTAAAACGCTTTTTATGTACCGACGATGAGTATTTAATGAAATATGGTAGGGAGGTATAAATTGCCTAGGCATTAATTACCGCCCCGTTGAGTATTACGAACTCTGTTATTATGAAGCTACCTTTGATGAACAAAGATTTTTCATTTAATGAAATATCGTAGGGAGGTATAAATTGCCTGGGCAATAATTACCCCGCTGTTGATTATTGTGAACTCTGTTGTTATTAAGCTTCCTTTGGTGTAGCGACAACTAGTATTTAATGAAATATGGTAGGGAGGTATAAATTTCCTAGCAAAAAATTACCCCCTGTAGAGAAAAATGTAATGTGTTAACAATAAGCCACCTTTGATGTACCGACATTGTGTATTTAATAAAATATGGTAGTGAGGTATAAATTGCGTAGGCAATAATTACCCCCTGCTGAGTATTAGGCAATGTTTTTATACTAAAACACCTTTGATGTACCGACGATGTGTATTTAATGAAATATGATAGGGAGGTGTAAATGTCTAGGCAATAATTACCTCCCTGTAGAGTATTATGTAGTGTGCCAACAATAAGCCAGCTTTGATGTACCGACAATGAGTATTTAATGAAATATGGTATTGAGGTATAAATTTCCTAGGCAATAATTACCCCCTGTAGAGAATAATGTAATGTGTTAACAATATGCCACCTTTGATGTACCGACATTGTGTATTTAATGAAATATGGTGGTGAGGTATAAATTGCGTAGGCAATAATTACCTCCTGCTGAGTATTAGGCAATGTGTTAATATTAAGACACCTTTGATGTACCGACGATGAGTATTTAATGAAATATGGTAGGGAGGTATAAATTTCCTAGGCAATAATTACCCCCTGTAGAGAAAAATGTAATGTCTTAACAATAAGCTACCTTTGATGTACCGACATTGTGTATTTAATGAAATATGGTAGTGAGGTATAAATTGCGTAGGCAATAATTACCCCCCTGCTGAGTATTAGGCAATGTTTTTATATTAAGACACCTTTGATGTACCGACGATGTGTATTTAATGAAATATGATAGGGAGGTATAAATGTCTAGGCAATAATTACCCCCCTGTTGATTATTGTGAACTCTGTTGTTATTAAGCTTCCTTTGGTGTACCGACAACTAGTATTTAATTAAATATGTTAGGAAGGTATAAATTTCGTAGGCAATAATTACCCCTTGTAGAGAATAATGTAATGTGTTAACAATAAGCCACCTTTGATGTACAAACACTTTTCATTTAATGAATTATGGTAGTGAGGTATAAATTGCGCAGGCAATAATTACCCCCCTGCTGAGTATTAGGCAATGTTTTTATATTAAGACACCTTTGATGTACCGACGATGTGTATTTAATGAAATATGATAGGGAGGTATAAATGTCTAGGCAATAATTACCCCCCTTTTGATTATCGTGAACTCTGTTGTTATTAAGCTTCCTTTGGTGTACCGACAACTAGTATTTAATGAAATATGGTAGGGAGGTATAAATTGCCTAGGCAATAATTACCCCCTTTAGAGAATAATGTAATGTGTTAACAATAAGCCACATTTGATGTACCGACAATTTGTATTTAATGAAATATGGTAGGGAGGTATAAATTGCCTGGCAATAATTACCGTCCCGTTGAGTATTATGAACTCTGTTATTATTAAGCTACCTTTGGTGTAGCGACAACTTGTATTTAATGAAATATGGTAGGGAGGTATAAATTTCCTAGGCAATAATTACCCCCTGTAGAGAATAATGTAATGTGTTAACGATAAGCTACCTTTGATGTACAAACACTTTTCATTTAAAGAAATATGTTAGGGAGGTATTTAATTGCCTAGGCAATAATTACCGCCCTGTTGAGTATTATTAACTCTCTTATTGTTAAGCTACCTTTGGTGTACGGACAACTAGCATTTAATGAAATATGGTAGGGAGGTATAAATTTCCTAGGCAATAATTACCCCCTGTAAAGAATAATGTAATGTGTTAACAATAAGCCACCTTTCATGAACCGACAATTTGTATTTCATGAAATGTGGTAGGGAGGTATAAATTGCCTAGGCAATAACTACACCCCCTGTTGATTATTGTGAACTCTGTTGTTATTATGCTTCCTTTCGTGTAGCGGCAAATAGTATTTAATGAAATATGGTAGGGAGGTATAAATTTCCTAGGCAATAATTACCCCCTTTAGAGAATAATGTAATGTGTTAACAATAAGCCACCTTTGATGTACCGACAATTTGTATTTAATGAAATATGGTAGGGAGGTATAAATTGCCTAGGCAATAATTACCGCCCCGTTGAGTATTATGAACTCTGTTATTATTATGCTACCTTTGATGAACAAACATTTTTCATTTAATGAAATAGGGTAGGGAGGTATAAATTGCCTAGGCAATAATTACCCCCTGTTGATTATTGTGAACTCTGTTGTTATTAAGCTTCCTTTGGTGTTGCGGCAACTATTATTTAATGAAATATGTTAGGGAGGTATAAATTTCCTAGGCAATAATTACCCCCTGTAGAGAATAATGTAATGTGTTAACAATAAGCCACCTTTGATGTACCGACAATTTGTATTTAATGAAATAAGGTAGGGAGGTATAAATTGCCTAGGCAATAATTACCGCCCCGTTGAGTATTATGAACTCTGTTATTATTAAGCTACCTTTGATGAACAAACATTTTTCATTTAATGAAATATGGTAGGGAGGTATAAATTGCCTAGGCAATAATTACCCCTTGTAGATAATAATGTAATGTGTTAACAATAAGCCACCTTTGATGTACAAACACTTTTCATTTAATGATATATGATAGGGAGGTGTAAATTGACTAGGCAATAATTACCCCCCTCTTGATTATTGTGAACTCTGTTGTTATTAAGCTTCCTTTGGTGTAGCGGCACTTAGTATTTAATGAAATATGGTAGGGGGTATAAATTTCTTAGGCAATAATTACCCCCTGTAGAGAATAATGTAATGTGTTAACAATAAGCCACCTTTGATGTACCGACATTGTGTATTTAATGAAATATGGTAGTAAGGTATAAATTGCGTAGGCAATAATTACCCCTCTGCTGAGTATTAGGCAATGTGTTAATATTAAGACACCTTTGATGTAATGACGATGAGTATTTAATGAAATATGGAAGGGAGGTATAAATTTCCTAGGCAATAATTACCCCCTGTAGAGAATAATGTAATATGTTAACAATAAGAAACCTTTGATGTACAAACATTTTTCATTTAATGAAATATGGCAGGGAGGTATAAATTGCCTAGGAAATAATTACCCCGCTGTTGATTATTGTGAACTCTGTTATTAAGCTTCCTTTGGTGTAGCGACAACTAGTATTTAATGAAATATGGTAGGGAGGTATAGATTTCCTAGGAAATAATTACCCCTTGTAGAGAATAATGTAATGTGTTAACAATAAGCCACCTTTGATGTACTGACATTGTGTATTTAATGAAATATGGTAGTGAGGTATAAATTGCGTAGGCAATAATTACCCCTCTGCTGAGTATTAGGCAATGCGTTAATATTAAGACACCTTTGATGTACCGACGATGAGTATTTAATGAAATATGGTAGGGTATAAATTTCCTAAGAAATAATTACCCCCAGTAGAGAATAATGTAATGTGTTAACAATAAGCCACCTTTGATGTACCGACATTGTGTATTTAATGAAATATGGTAGTGAGGTATAAATTGCGTAGGCAATAATTACCCCCCTGCTGAGTATTAGGCAATGAGTTAATATTAAGACACCTTTGATGTACCGACGATGAGTATTTAATGAAATATGGTAGGGAGGTTTAAATTTCCTAGGCAATAATTACCCCCTGTAGAGAATAATGTAATATGTTAACAATAAGCCCGCTTTGATGTACAAACATTTTTCATTTAATGAAATATGGCAGGGAGGTATATATTGCCTAGAAAATAATTACCCCGCTGTTGATTATTGTGAACTCTGTTGTTATTAAGCTTCCTTTGGTGTAGCGACAACTAGTATTTAATGAAATATGGTAGGGAGGTATAAATTTCCTAGGAAATAATTACCCCCTGTAGAGAATAATGTAATGTGTTAACAATAAGCCACCTTTGATGTACCGACATTGTGTATTTAATGAAATATGGTAGTGAGGTATAAATTGCGTAGGCAATAATTACCTCTCTGCTGAATATTAGATAATGTGTTAATATTAAGACACCTTTGTTGTACCGACGATGAGTATTTAATGAAATATGGTAGGGAGGTATAAATTTCCTAGGCAATAATTACCCCCTGTAGAGAATAATGTAATATGTTAACAATAAGCCACCTTTGATGTACAAACATTTTTCATTTAATGAAATATTGCAGGGAGGTATAAATTGCCTAGGCAATAATTACCCCGCTGTTGATTATTGTGAACTCTGTTATTAAGCTTCCTTTGGTGTAGCGACAACTAGTATTTAATGAAATATGGTAGGGAGGTATAAATTTCCTAGGCAATAATTACCCCCTGTAGATAATAATGTAATGTGTTAACAATAAGCCACCTTTGATGTACCGACATTGTGTGTTTAATAAAATATGGTAGTGAGGTATAAATTGCGTAGGCAATAATTACCCCCCTGCTGAGTATTAGGCAATGTTTTTATATTAAGACACCTTTGATGTACCGACGATGTGTATTTAATGAAATATGATAGGGAGGTATAAATGTCTAGGCAATAATTACCCCCCTGTTGATTATTGTGAACTCTATTGTTATTAAGCTTCCTTTGGTGTACCGACAACTAGTATTTAATGAAATATGGTAGGGAGGTATAAATTGCCTAGGCAATAATTACCCCCTTTAGAGAATAATGTAATGTGTTAACAATAAGCCACCTTTGATGTACCGACAATTTGTATTTAATGAAATATGGTAGGGAGGTATAAATTGCCAAGGCAATAATTACCGCCCCGTTGAGTATTATTAACTCTGTTATTATTAAGCTACCTTTGGTGTAGCGAACATTTGTATTTAATGAAATATGGTAGGGAGGTATAAATTTCCTAGGCAATAATTACCCCCTGTAGAGAATAATGTAATGTGTTAACGATAAGCCACCTTTGATGTACAAACACTTTTCATTTAAAGAAATATGTTAGGGAGGTATTTAATTGCCTAGGCAATAATTACCGCCCTGTTGAGTATTATTAACTCTCTTATTATTAAGCTACCTTTGGTGTACGGACTACTAGCATTTAATGAAATATGTTAGGGAGGTATAAATTTCCTAGGCAATAATTACCTCCTGTAAAGAATAATGTAATGTGTTAACAATAAGCCACCTTTCATGAACCGACAATTTGTATTTAATGAAATATGGTAGGGAGGTATAAATTGCCTAGGCAATAACTACCCCCCCTGTTCATTATTGTGAACTCTGTTGTTATTATGCTCCCTTTGGTGTAGCGGCAAATAGTATTTAATGAAATATGGTAGGGAGGTATAAATTTCCTAGGCAATAATTACCCCCTTTAGAGAATAATGTAATGTGTTAACAATAAGCCACCTTTGATGTACCGACAATTTGTATTTAATGAAATATGATAGGGAGGTATAAATGTCTAGGCAATAATTACCCCCTGTTGATTATTGTGAACTCTGTTGTTATTAAGCTTCCTTTGGTGTAGCGACAACTAGTATTTAATGAAATATGTTAGGGAGGTATAAATTTCTTATTCAATAATTACCCCCTTTAGAGAATAATGTAATGTGTTAACAATAAGCCACCTTTGATGTACCGACAATTTGTATTTAATGAAATATGGTATTGAGGTATAAATTGCCTAGGCAATAATTACCGCCCCGTTGAGTATTATGAACTCTGTTATTATTAAGCTTCCTTTGGTGTTGCGGCAACTATTATTTAATGAAATATGTTAGGGAGGTATAAATTTCCTAAGCAATAATTACCCCCTGTAGAGAATAATGTAATGTGTTAACAATAAGCCACCTTTGATGTACCGACAATTTGTATTTAATGAAATAAGGTAGGGAGGTATAAATTGCCTAGGCAATAATTACCGCCCCGTTGAGTATTATGAACTCTGTTATTATTAAGCTTCCTTTGGTGTTGCGGCAACTATTATTTAATGAAATATGTTAGGGAGGTATAAATTTCCTAAGCAATAATTACCCCCTGTAGATAATAATGTAATGTGTTAACAATAAGCCACCTTTGATGTACAAACACTTTTCATTTAATGATATATGGTAGGGAGGTATAAATTGCCTAGGCAATACTTACCCCCTTTAGAGAATAATGTAATGTGTTAACAATAAGCCACCTTTGATGTACCGACAATTTGTATTTAATGAAATATGATAGGGAGGTATAAATGTCTAGGCAATAATTACCCCCCTGTTGATTATTGTGAACTCTGTTGTTATTAAGCTTCCTTTGGTGTACCGACAACTAGTATTTATTGAAATATGGTAGGGAGGTATAAATATCCTAGGGAATAATTACTCCCTGTAGAGAATAATGTAATGTGTTAACAATAAGCCACCTTTGATGTACCGACAATTTGTATTTAATGAAATATGGTAGGGAGGTATAAATTGCCTAGGCAATAATTACCGCCCCGTTGAGTATTATGAACTCTGTTATTATTAAGCTACCTTTGATGAACAAATATTTTTCATTTAATGAAATATGGCAGGGAGGTATAAATTGCCTAGGCAATAATTACCCCCCTGTTGATTATTGTGAACTCTGTTGTTATTAAGCTTCATTTGGTGTTGTGGCAACTAGTATTTAATGAAATATGTTAGGGAGGTATAAACTTCCTAGGCAATAATTACCCCCTGAAGAGAATATTGTAATGTGTTAACAATAAGCCACCTTTGATGTACCGACAATTTGTATGTAATGAAATATGGTAGGGAGGTATAAATTGCCTAGGCAATAATTACCGCCCCGTTGAGTATTATGAACTCTGTTATTATTAAGCTACCTTTGGTGTAGCGACAACTTGTATTTAATGAAATATGGTAGGGAGGTATAAATTTCCTAGGCAATAATTACCCCCTGTAGAGAATAATGTAATGTGTTATCAATAAGCCACCTTTGATGTACAAAGACTTTTCATTTAATGATATATGGTAGGGAGGTATAAATTGCCTAGGCAATACTTACCGCCCTGTTGAGTATTATGAACTCTCTTATTATTAAGCTACCTTTTGTGTAGCGACAACTAGTATTTAATAAATATGGTAGGGAGATATAAATTTCCTAATCAATAATTACCCCCTGTAGAGAATAATGAAATGTGTTAACAATAAGCCACCTTTCATGAACCGACAATTTGTATTTAATGAAATATGGTAGGGTCCTATAAATTGCTAAGGCAATAATAACTCCCCTTTAGGGTATTATGTAGTGTGTTATTATTAAGCTACCTTTGATGTACAAACATTTTTCATTTAATGAGATATGGTAGGGAGGTATAAATTGCCTAGGCAATAATTACCCCCCCTGTTGATTATTGTGAACTCTGTTGTTATTAAGCTTCCTTTGGTGTAGCGGCAAATAGTATTTAATGAAATATGGTAGGGAGGTATAAATTTCCTAGGCAATAATTACCCCCTTTAGAGAATAATGTAATGTGTTAACAATAAGCCACCTTTCATGAACCGACAATTTGTATTTAATGAAATTTGGAAGGGACGTATAAATTGCTTATGCAATAATTACTCCCCTTTAGAGTGTTATATAGTGTGTTATTATTAAGCTACCTTTGATGTACTGAAAACTTGTATTTTATGAAATATGTTAGGGAGGTATAAATTTCCTAGGCAATAATTACCCCCTTTAGAGAATAATGTAATGTGTTAACGATAAGCCACCTTTGATGTACCGACAATTTGTATTTAATGAAATATGGTAGGGAGGTATAAATTGCCTAGGCAATAATTACCGTCCCGTTGAGTATTATGAACTCTGTTTTTATTAATCTACCTTTGGTGTAGCGACAACTTGTATTTAATGAAATATGGTAGGGAGGTATAAATTTCCTAGGCAATAACTACCCCCTGTAGAGAATAATGTAATGTGTTAACGATAAGCCACCTTTGATGTACAAACACATTTCATTTAAAGAAATATGGTAGGGAGGTATTTAATTGCCTAGGCAATAATTACCGCCCTGTTGAGTATTATGAACTCTCTTATTATTAAGCTACCTTTGGTGTACGGACAACTAGCATTTAATGAAATATGGTAGGGAGGTATAAATTTCCTAGGCAATAACTACCTCCCTTTAGAGTATTATGTAGTCTGCCAACAATAAGCCACCTTTCATGTACCGACAACTAGTATTTAATGAAATATGGAAGGGACGTATAAATTGCTTAGGCAATAATTACTATCCTTTAGAGTATTATGCAGTGTGTTATTATTAAGCTACCTTTGATGTACAAACATTTTTCATTTAATGAAATATGGTAGGGAGGTATAAATTGCCTAGGCAATAATTACTCCCCCTGTTGATTATTGTGAACTCTGTTGTTATTAAGCTTCCTTTGGTGTTGCGGCAACTAGTATTTAATGAAATAATTTAGGGAGGTATAAATTTCGTAGGCAATAATTACCCCTTGTAGAGAATAATGTAATGTGTTAACAATATGCCACCTTCGATGTACCGACAATTTGTATTTAATGAAATATGGTAGGGACGTATAAATTGCTTAGGCAATAATTACTCCCCTTTAGAGTGTTATATAGTGTGTTATTATTAAGCTACCTTTGATGTACTGAAAACTTGTATTTTATGAAATATGGTAGGGAGGTATAAATTGCCTAGGCAACAACTACCTCCTAGTAGAGTATTATGTAGTCTGCCAACAATAAGCCACCTTTGATGTACCGACAAATAGTATTTAATGAAATATGGTATGAGGTATAAATTGCCTATGCAATAATTACCCCCTGTTGAGTATTATGTAGTGAGTTAACAATAATCAACCTTTAATGTACCGACAATTTTTATTTAATGAAATATGGTAGGGACGCATAAATTGCGTAGGTAATAATTACTCCCCATTAGAATATTATGTAGTGTATTATTATTAAGCTACCTGTGATGTACTGAAAACTTGTATTTAATGAAATATGGTAGTGAGGTATAAATTGCCTAGGCAATAATTACCTCGCTGTAGAGTATTATGTAGTGTGCCAACAATAAGCCACCTTTGATGTACCCACAACTAGTATCTAATGGAATATGCTGGGGAGGTATAAATCGCCTAGGCAATAATTAAACCCTGTTGATTATTATGAAGTATGTTGTTATTAAGCTTCCTTTGATGTACTGACAACTTGTATTTAATGAAATATGGTAGGGAGGTATAAATTTCCTAGGCAATAATTGCCCCCTGCTGATTATTATTCAATGTATTTATATTAAGCCAACTTTGAAGTACCGACCACTATTATCTAATGAGATATGTGAGGGGGTATAAATTGTTTAGGCAATAATTACCCCCCTGTTGATTATTGTGAACTCTGTTGTTATTAAGCTTCCTTTGATGTACCGACAACTAGTATTTAATGAAATATTGGAGGGAGGTATAAATTGCTTAGGCAATTATTACCCCCTGTTGAGTATTATGTAGTGAGTTAAAAATAAGCCACCTTTAGTGTACCGACAGTTTGTATTTAACGAAATATGGTAAGGACGTATAAATTGCTTAGGCAATAATTACTCCAATTTAAAGTATTATGTAGTGTTATTATTAAGCTACCTTTGATGTACCGAAAATTAGTATTTAAGGAAATATGGTAGGCAAGTATAAATTGCCTAGGCAATAATTCCCTCCCTTAGACTGTTATGTAGTGTGTCAAAATTATGCCAAACTTTGATGTACCGACAATTTGTAATTAATGAAATATGGTAGGGACGTATAATTTGCCTAGGCAATAATTACCCCCGTGTTGAGTATTGTGAACTCTGTTTATTAAGCTACCTTTGATGTACCGACAACTAGTATTTTATTAAATTGGTAGGAAGGTATAAATTGCCTAGGCAATAATTATCCCCCTATAGAATATAATTTAGTGTGTTAACAATATGCCACCTTTGATGTACCGACATTGTGTATTTAATGAAATACGGTAAGGAGGTATAAATTGTCTCGGCAATAATTACCCCTCTGCTGAGTATTATGCAATGTGTTTATATTAAGCCACCTTTGCTGTACCGACTACTAGTATTTAATGAAATATAGGAAAGGGTATAAGTTGCCTAAGCAATAATTAACCCCATGTTAATATTATGCAGTGTGTTATTATTAAGCTACATTTGATGTACCGACAACTAGGATTTAATGAAATATGGCAGGGGAATAAATTTCCTAGGCAAATATTACCCCTTGTTGAGTAGTATGCAGTGTGTTATTATTAAGCTACGTTTGATATACCGACTACTAGTTTTTAATGAAATATGGGAAACAAGTATAAATGGCCTAGGCAATAATTAGCCCCTGTTGAGTATTATGAACTCTGTTATTATTAAGCTACCTTTGATGTACCGACTACTAGTATTTAATGAAATATGGGAGGGGGTATAAATTGCATAAGCAATAATTAACCCCTGTTAAGTATTATGCAGTGTGTTATTATTAAGCTACCTTTGATGTACCGACAACAAGGATTTAATGAAATATGGATGGGGGTATAAATTGCCTAGGCAATAATTAGCCCCTGTTGAGTATTATGAACTCTGTTATTATTAAGCAACCTTTGATGTACCGACAACTAGTATTTTATTAAAAGTGGTAGGAAGGTATAAATTGCCTATGCAATAATAACCCGCTGTAGTGTATTATGTTTTGTGTTATCAATAAGCCACCTTTGATGTACTGAGAATGTGTATTAATGTAATATTGTAGGGAGGTATAAATGGCCTAGGTAATAATTACCCCTGTTGATTATTATGCAGTGTGTTATTATTAAGCTACCTTTGGTGTAGCGACAACTTGTATTTAATGAAATATGGTAGGGAGGTATAAATTTCCTAGGCAATAATTACCCCCTGTAGAGAATAATGTAATGTGTTAACAATAAGCCACCTTTGATTTACAAACACTTTTCATTTAATGAAATATGGTAGGGAGGTATAAATTGCCAAGGCAATAATTACCGCCCTGTTTAGTATTATGAACTCTCTTATTATTAAACTACCTTTGGTGTAGCGACAACTAGTATTTAATGAAATATGGTAGGGAGGTATAAATTGCCTAAGCAATAACTACCCCCTGTTGAGCATTATGAACTCTGTTATTATTAAGCAACCTTCGATGTAACGACAACTAGTGTTTTATTAAAAATGGTAGGAAGATATAAATTGTCTATGCAATAATAACCCGACGTAGTGTATTATGTTTTGTGTTATCAATAAGCCTCCTTTGATGTACTGACAATGTGTATTTAATCTAATATGGTAGGGAGGTATAATTGGCCTAGGTAATAATTACCCCTGTTGAGTATTATGCAGTGTGTTATTATTAAGCTACGTTTGATGTACCGACAACTCGTATTTAATGAAATATTGGAGGGGGGTATAAACTGCCCAGGCAATAATTACCCCCTGTTGAGTATTATGAACTCTGTTATTATTAAGCAACCTTTGATGTACCGACATCTAGTGTTTTATTAAAAATGGTAGGAAGGTATAAATTGTCTATGCAATAATAACCCGCTGTAGTGTATTATGTTTTGTGTTATCAATAAGCCACCTTTGATGTACTGAGAATGTGTATTTAATGTAGTATGGTAGGGAATTATAAATGGCCTAGGTAATAATTACCCCTGTTAAGTATTATGCAGTGTGTTATTATTAAGCTACGTTTGATATACCGACAACTAGTATTTAATGAAATATTGGAGGGAGGTATAAACTGCTTAGGCAATAATTACTCCCATGTTCAGTATTATGGAGTGTGTTAACAATAAGCCACATTTGATGTATCGACAATTTGTATTTAATGAAGTATGGTACGGACGTATCAATTGCCTAGGATAATTACCACCCTGTTGAGTATTATGAACTCTGTTGTTATTAAGCTTCCGTTGGTGTACCAACAACTAGCATTTAATGAAATATGGTAGGGAGGTATAAATTGCCCTTGCAATAATTACCCTTCTTGATTATTGTGAACTCTGTTGTTATTAAGCTTCCTTTGATGTACTGACAACTAGTATTTAATGAAATATGGTTGGGAGGTATAAATATCCTGGGCAATTATTACCCCCTGTTGAGTATTATGTAGTGAGTTAACAATAAGCCACCTTCAATATACCGAATATTTCTATTTAATGAAATATGGTAGGGACGCATAAATTGCGTAGGCAATAATTACTTCCCATTAGAACATTATGTAGTGTATTATTATTAAGCTAACTGTGATGTAGTGAAAACTTGTATTTAATCAAATATGGTAGGGAGGTATAAATTGCCTAGGCAATAATTACCTCCCTGTAGAGTATTATGTAGTGTGCCAACAATAAGCCACCTTTGATGTAACCACAACTAGTATTTAATGGAATATGCTAGGGAGGTATAAATCGCCTAGGCAATAATTACCCCCTGTTGATTATTGTGAAGTCTGTTGTTATTAAGCTTCGTTTGATGTACTGACAACTTGTATTTTATGAAATATGGTAGGGAGGTATAAATTTCCTAGGCAATAATTGCCCCCTGCTGACTATTATTCAATGTATTTATATTAAGCCAACTTTGAAGTACCGACCACTATTATCTAATGAGATATGGGAGGGGGTATAAATTATTTAGGCAATAATTACCCCCGTGGTGATTGTTGTGAACTCTGTTGTTATTAAGCTTCCTTTGATGTACCGACAATTAGTATTTAATGAAATATTGGAGGGAGGTATAAATTTCTTAGGCAATTATTACCCCTTGTTGAGAGTTATGTAGTGGGTTAAAAATAAGACACCTTTAATGTACCGAAAATTTGTATTTAACGAAATATGGTAGGGACGTATAAATTGCTTAGGCAATAATTACTCCCCTTTAAAGTATTATGTACTGTGTTATTATTAAGCTACCTTTGATGTACCGACAACTAGTATTTTATTAAATATGGTAGGAAGGTATAAATTGCCTAGGCAATAATTACCTCCCTATAGAGTATAATTTAGTGGGTTAAAATATGCCACCTTTGATGTACCGACATTGTGTATTTAATGAAATACGGTAAGGAGGTATAAATTGTCTCGGCAATAATTACCCCTCTGCTGAGTATTTTGCAATGTGTTTATATTAAGCGACCTTTGCTGTACCGACTACTAGTATTTAATGAAATATGGGAAAGGGTATAAGTTGCCTAAGCAATAATTAACCCCATGTTAATATTATGCAGTGTGTTATTATTAAGCTACATTTGATGTACCGACAACTAGGATTTAATTAAATATGGCAGTGGGTATAAATTTCCTAGGAAATAATTACCCCTTGTTGAGTAGTATGCAGTGTGTTATTATTAAGCAACCTTTGATGTACCGACAACTAGTATTTTATTAAAAATTGTAGGAAGGTATAAATTGTCTATGCAATATTACCCCGTTTAGTGTATTATGTTTTGTGTTATCAACAAGCCACCTTTGATGTACTGACAATGTGTATTTAATGTAATATGGTAGGGAGGTATAAATGGCCTAGGTAATAATTACCCCTGCTGAGTATTATGCAGTGTGATATTATTAAGCTACGTTTGATGTACCGACAACTAGTATTTAATGAAATATTGGAGGGGGGTATAAACTTCTTAGGCAATAATTACTCCCATGTTATTATGTAGTGTGTTAACAAAAAGCCACATTTGATGTATCGACAATTTGTATTTAATGAAATATGGTACGGACGTATAAATTGCCTAGGATAATTACCACCCTGTTGAGTATTATGAACTCTGTTATTATTAAGCTACCATTGGTGTACCGACAACTAGTATTTAATGAAATATGGTAGGGAGGTATAAATTTCCTTGGCAATAATTATCCTCTGTAGAGTATAATATAGTGTGTTAACAATAAGATACTTTAGTCGACATTGTGTACCTAAATACCGACATTGTGTATCTAATGAAATATGGTAGGGATGTGTAAATTGCGTAGGCAATAATTACCCCCCTGCTGAGTATTAGGCAATGTGTTTATATTAAGCCACCTTTGATGTACCGACAGCTAGTATTTAATGAAATATGGGAGGGGTTTACAAATTGCCTAGGCAATAATTACCACCCTGTTGAGTATTATGAACTTTGTTATTATTAAGCTACCTTTGGTGTACCGACAACTAGTATTTAATGAAATATTGGAGGGGGGTATAAACTGCTTAGGCAATAATTACTCCCATGTTGAGTATTATGTAGTGTTTTTAAATAAGCCACCTTTGATGTACGGACAATGTGTATTTAATGAAATATGGTAGGGAGGTATAAATGGCCTAGGTAATAATTACCCCCTTTTGAGTATTATGCAGTGTGTTATTATTAAACTACGTTTGATGTACCGAAAACTAGTAATTAATGAAATATTGGTGGGGTGTATAAATTGCTTAGGCAATAATTACCCACCTGTTGAGTATTATGTAATATGTTAACAATAAGCTACCTTTGATGTACCGACAATTTGTATTTAATGAAATATGGTAGGGACGTATAAATTGCTTGGGCAATAATTACCCCCCCTGTAGATTATTATGTAGTGTGTTACCAATATGCCACTTTTTGTGTACCGACAACTAGCATTTTAATGCAATGTGGTAGGGAAGTATAAATTGCCTAGGCAATAAATACCTCTGTTGGATAATATGCAGTGTGTTATTATTAAGCTAGCTTTGATTTAATGACAACTTGTATTTAATGAAATATGGTAGGGAGGTATAAATTGCCTAGGCAATAATTACCTCCCTGTAAAGTATTTTGTAGTGTGTCAACATGAAGACACCTTTGATGTACCGCCAACTAGTATTTATTGAAGTATGGTAGGGAGGTATAAATTGCCTAGGCAATAATTACAAATCTGTTGATTACTGTGAACTCTATTCTTATTAAGCTACCTTTAATGTACTGACAACTTGTATTTAATGAAATATTGGAGGGAGGTATAAATTGCCTACGCAATAATTACCTACCTTTAGAGTATTATGTAGTGTGTCAACAATATGCCACCTTTGATGTACCGATATTGTGTGTTTAATGAAATATGGTAGGAAGTTATAAATTGCCTTGGCAATAATTACCCCCCTGCTGAGTGTTATGCAATGTGTTTATATTAAGCCACGTTTGCTGTACCGACAAGTAGTATTTAATGAAATATGGGAGGGGGGAAAATTGCCTAGGCAATAAATACCCCTCTTTTGAGTATTATGCAATGTGTTATTAGTAAGCTTTTTTTGATGCACCGACAACTAGTATTTAATGAAATATGGTATGGAGGTATAAAATTGCCTAGGCAATAATTACCCCCTGTAGAGTATTATGAACTCTGTTATCATTAAGCTACCTTTGATGTACCGACAAATAGTATTGAATAAAATATGGTAAAGAGTTATAAATTGCTAGGAAATAATTACCCCTCGGTTGTGTATTATGTAGTATGTTAACAATAAGACACGTTTGATGTACCGGAGATGTGTATTTAAAGAAATATGGTAGGGAGGTATAAAATGCCAAGGCTATAATTACCCCCCCCCCCTGTTGAGTATTATGCAGTGTGTTATTATTAAGCAATTTTTGATGCGCCGACAACTAGGATTTAAGGAAAAATGGCATTGGGTATAAATTGCCTAAACAATAATTACCACCTTGTAGGGTATTATGTTGTGTGTTAACAATAAGCCACATTTGATATGCCGACAATGTGTACTTAATGAAATATGGTAGGGAGGTAGAAATTGCCTACTCAATATTTACCCCCTGATGTGTATTATGCAGTGTGTTATTGTTAACCTACCTTTGATGTACCGACAACTAGTATTTAAAATAAAATTGGAGGAGGGTATAAATTGCTTAGGCAATAATTACCTCCATGTAGAGCATTATGTAGTGTGTCAACAATATGCCACTTTTTATATAGAGACAATTTGTTTTTAATGAAGTATGGTAGGGACATATAAATTGCGTAGGCAAGAATTACCACCCTGTTGAGTATTATGAACTCTGTTATTATTAAACCACCTTCGTGTACCGACATCTAGTATTTTCTGAAATATGGAAGGGAAGTATAAATTGCCTAGGCAATTATTACCCCCCTGCAAAGTATTATGAACTCTGTTATCATTAAGCTACCTTTGATGTACTGAAAACTAGTATTTGATAAAATATGGTAGGAAGTTATAAATTGCCCAGGTAATAATTACCTTGAGTTGTGTTTTATGTAGTGTGTTAACAATAAGCCACCTTTGATGTACCGGCGAAGTGTATTTAATGAAATATGGTAGGGAGGTATAAATTCCCTACGCAATAATTACCAGCCTGCTGACTATTATGAAATGTGTTTATATCAAGCTACCTTTGAGGAACCGACAACTATTATTTAATGAAATATGGAAGGGGGTATAAATTGCCTAGGCAATAATTACCCACCTTTTTAGTATTATGCAGTGTGTTATTATTTAGCTCCTTTGATGTACCGACAACTTGTATTTAATGAAATATGGTATGGAGGTATAAATTGCCTAGCCAATAATTATCCACTCTATCGTATAGTGTGTTAACAATAAGCCACCTATGATGTACCGAAAACTATTATTTAATGAGATATGGTATGGAGGTATAAATTGCATAGGCAATAATTACCACCCTGTTGAGTATCATGAAGTCTGTTATTACTAAGCTACCTTTGATGTACTGACAACTTGTATTTTATTAAATATTGTAGGGAGTTATAAACTGCCTAGGCAATAATTACCTCCCTGTAGAGTATTATGTAGTGTGTCAACAATAAGCTACCTTTGATGTACCGATAATTTGTATTTAATGAAATATGTTAGGGAGGTATAAATTCAATAGGCAATAATTACCCCCCTGTTGAGTATTATGAACTCTGTTATTATTGAGCTACCTTTGGTGTACCGACAACTAGTATTTTATGGAATATGGGAGAAGGCTATAAATTACTTAAGCAGTAATTACCCCCTGTAGAGTATAATGTAGTGTGTAAACAATAAGCCACCTTTGATGTACCGACATTGTGTATTTAATGAAATATGGTAGGGAGATATAAATTACCTAGGCAATGATGAACCCTGTTGAGTATTATGCAGTGTGTTATTATTAAGGTACTTTTGATGTACCGACAACTAGTATTTAACGAAATATGGTAGGGAGGTATAAATTGTTTAGGTAATAATTACCCCCTGTTGAGTATTATGCAGTGTGTTATTATTAAGCTATGTTTGATGTACAGACAACTAGTATTTAAGAAATATTGGAGGGGGGTATAAACTGCTTAGGCAATAATTACTCCCATGTTGAGTATTATGTAGTGTGTTAACAATAAGCCACATATGATGTATCGACAATTTGTATTTAATGAAATATGGTACGGACGTATAAATTGCCTAGGATAATTACCACCCTGTTGAGTATTATGAACTCTGTTACTATTAAGCTACCATTGGTGTACCGACAACTCGTATTTAATGAAATATGGTAGGGAGGTATAAATTTCAAAGGCAATAATTACCCCCCGTAGAGAATAATGTAATATGTTAACAATAAGCCACCTTTGATGTACAAACATTTTTCATTTAATGAAATATGGCAGGGAGGTATAAATTGCCTAGGAAATAAATACCCCGCTGTTGATTATTGTGAAGTCTGTTGTTATTAAGCTTCCTTTGGTGTAGCGACAACTAGTATTTAATGAAATATGCTAAGGAGGTCTAAATTTCCTAGGAAATAATTACCCCCTGTAGAGAATAATGTAATGTGTTAACAATAAGCCACCTTTGAAGTACCGACAACTAGTATTTAATGAAATATGATAGGGAGGTATAAATGTCTAGGCAATAATTACCCCCCTGTTGATTAATGTGAACTCTGTTGTTATTAAGCTTCCTTTGGTGTAGCGACCACTAGTATTTAATGAAATATTGGAGGGAGGTATAAATTGCTTAGGCAATTATACCCAGTGTTGAGAATTATGTAGAGAGTTAACAATAAGCTACCTTTGATGTACTGAAAACTTGTATTTAATAAAATATGGTAGGGAGGTATAAATTGCCTAGGCAATAATTACCTCCCTCTAGAGTATTATGTAGTGTGCCAACATTAAGCCACCTTTGATGTACCGGCAACTAGTATTTAATGAAATATGGTAGGGAGGTATAAATTTCCTAGGCAATAATTACCCCCTGTAGAGAATAATTTAATGTGTTAACAATAAGCGACCTTTGATGTACAAACACTTTTCATTTAATGAAATATGGTAGGGAGGTATAAATTGCCTAGGCAATAATTACCGCCCTGTTGAGTATTATGAACTCTCTTATTATTAAACTACCTTTGGTGTAGCGACAACTAGTATTTAATGAAATATGGTAGGGAGGTATAAATTTCCTAGGCAATAATTACCCCCTGTAGAGAATAATGTAATGTGTTAACAATAAGCCACCTTTGATGCACCGACAATTTGTATTTAATGAAATATGGTAGGGACCTATAAATTGCTAAGGCAATAATAACTCCCCTTTAGAGTATTATGTAGTGTGTTATTATTAAGCTACCTTTGATGTACAAACATTTTTCATTTAATGAAATATGGTAGGGAGGTATAAATTACCTATGCAATAATTACACCCCTGTAGAGTATTTTGTCGTGTGCCAACAATAAGCCACCTTTGATGTACCGACAACTAGTATTTAATGGAATATGTTAGGGAGGTATAAATCGCCTAGGCAATAATTACACCCCTGTTGATTATTGTGAACTCTGTTGTTATTAAGCTTCCTTTGGTGTAGCGGCAACTAGTATTTAATGAAATATGTTAGGCAGGTATAAATCTCCTAGGCAATAATTACCCCCTGTAGAGAATAATGTAATGTGTTAACAATAAGCCACCTTTGATGTTCCGACAATTTGTATTAAATGAAATATGGTAGGGAGGTATAAATTGCCTAGGCAATAATTACCGCCCCGTTGAGTATTATGAACTCTGTTATTATTAAGTTACCTTTGGTGAAGCGACAACTTGTATTTAATGAAATATTGTAGGGAGGTAAAAATTTCCTAGGCAATAATTACCCCCTGTAGAGAATAATGAAATGTGTTAACAATAAGCCACCTTTCATGAACCGACAATTTGTATTTAATGAAATATGGTAGGGACCTATAAATTGCTAAGGCAATTATTACCCAGTGTTGAGAATTATGTAGAAAGTTAACAATAAGCTACCTTTGATGTACTGAAAACTTGTATTTAATGAAATATGGTAGGGAGGTATAAATTTCCTAGGCAATAATTACCCCCTGGAGAGAATAATGTAATGTGTTAACAATAAGCCACATTTGATGTACCGACAATTTGTATTTAATGAAATATGGTAGGGAACTTGTATTTAATGAAATATGGTAGGGAGGTATAAATTTCCTAGGCAATAATTACCCATTGTAGAGAATAATGAAATGTGTTAACAATAAGCCACCTTTCATGAACCGAAAATTTGTATTTAATGAAATATGGTAGGGACCTATAAATTGCTAAGGCAATAATAACTCCCGTTTACAGTATTATGTAGTGTGTTATTATTAAGCTACCTTTGATGTACAAACATTTTTCATTTAATGAAATATGGTAGGGAGGTATAAATTGCCTATGCAATAATTACACCCCTGTAGAGTATTATGTCGTGTGCCAACAATAAGTCAGCTTTGATGTACCGACAACTAGTATTTAATTAAAAATGTTAGGGAGGTATAAATTTCCTAGGCAATAATTACCCCCTGTAGAGAATAATGTAATATGTTAGCAATAAGCCACCTTTGATGTACAAACATTTTTTATTTAATGAAATATGGCAGGGAGGTATAAATTGCCTAGGCAATAATTACCCCGCTGTTGATTATTGTGAACTCTGTTGTTATTAAGCTTCCTTTGGTGTAACGACCACTACTATTTAATGAAATATGGTAGGGAGGTATAAATTTCCTAGGAAATAATTACCCCCTTTAAAATTATGTAATGTGTTAACAATAAGCCACCAGTGATGTACCGACATTGTGTTTTTAATGAAATATGGTAGTGAGGTATAAATTGCGTAGGCAATAATTACCCCCCTGCTGAGTGTTAGGCAATGTGTTTATATTAAGACACCTTTGATGTACCGACGACGTGTATTTAATGAAATATGATAGGGAGGTATAAATGTCTAGGTAATAATTACCACCATGTTGATTATTGTGAACTCTGTTGTTATTAAGCCACCTTTGAAGTACCGACCACTAGTTTTTAATGAAATATGGGAGAGGGTATAAATTTCCTAGGCAATAATAACCCTCCTGTTTAATATTATGCAGTGTGATATTATTTAGCTACTTTTGATGTACCGAAAATTAGTATTTAATGAAATATGGTAGGGAGGTATAAATTGGCTACGCAATAACTACCCCCCATAGAGTATTATGTTGTGTGTTTACAATAAGCCAAAATTGATGTACCGGCAATGTGTATTTAATGAAATATATTAGGGAAGAATAAATAGCCTAGGTAATAATTACCTCCCTGTAGATTATCACGTAGTGTGCCAACAATAAGCCACCTTTGATGTACCGACAACTAGTATTTAATGAAATATGGTATGAAGGTATTAATTGCCTAGCCAATAATTACCCCCTGTTGATTATTATGCAGTGTGTTATTATTAAGCTACATTTGATGCATCGACAACTAGTATTTAATGAAATATGGTAGCGAGGTATAAATTGCCTAGGCAATAATAACCCCCTTTTGAATATTATGATCTCTGTTATCATTAAGGTACGTTTGATGTACCGACAACTAGTATCTAATAAAATATGGTAGGGAGTTAAAAATTGCCTAGGAAATAATTAGCCCCTTTAGTGTATTATGTAGTGTGTTAACAATAAGCCACCTTTGATGTACTGACAATGTGTATTTAATGAAATATATTAGGGAGGTATAAATGGCCTAGGTAAAAAAACCCTGTTTACTATTATGTAGTGTGTTATTATTAAGCTACGTTTGATGTACCGACAACTACTATTTAATGAAATATTGGAATGAGGTATAATTTGCCCAGGCAATAAGTACCCCTGTTGAGTATTATGAATTCTGTTATTATTTAGCTACCTTTGATGTACCGACAACTAGTATTTAATGAAATATGGTAGGAAGGTATAAACTGCCTAGGCAATAGTTAACCATCTTTAAAGTGTAATGTAGTGTGTTAACAATAAGCCACCTTTGATGTACTGACATTGTGTACTTAATGAAATATATTAGGGAGGTATAAATGGCGTAGGTAATAATTACCCCCTTGTTGAGTATTATGCAGTGTATTATTATTATTCTACGTTTGATGTACCGACAACTAGTATTTAATGAAATATGTTAGGGAGATATAAATTGCCTAGGCAATAATTACCTCCCTGTAGAGTATTATGTAGTGTGTCAACATTAGCCAAATTTGATGTTCCAACAATTTGTATTTAATGAAATATTGTAGGGACGTATAATTTTCCTACGCAAAAAGAACACCCCTCTTGAGTATTATGAACTCTGTTATTATTTAGCTACCTTTGATGTACCGACAACTAGTGTTTAATGAAATATGGTAGGAAGGTATAAATTGCCTAGGCAATAATTACCACCCTGTAGAGTATAATGTAGTGTGTTAACAATACGCCACATTTGATGTGCCCAAAATGTGTATTTAATGAAATATGGTAGGGAGGTATAAATTGCCTAGGCAATAATTACACCCCTGTTGAGTATTATGCAATGTGTTTATATTAAGCCACCTTTGCTGTACCGACAACTATTATTTAATGAAATAGGGAAGGAATGTATAAATTGCTTAGGCAATAATTACTTCCTTTTAGAGTATTATGTAGTGTGTTATTATTAAGCTACCTTTGATGTACTGAAAACTTATATTTAAAGAAATATGGTAGAGAGGTATAAATTTCCTAGGCAATAATTACCTCCCTGTAGAGTATTATGTAGTGTGCCAACAATAAGCCAGCTTTGATGTACCGACAATGAGTATTTAATGAAATATGGTAGGGAGGTATAAATTTCCTAGGCAATAATTATCCCCTGTAGAGAATAATGTAATGTGTTAACAATAAGCCACCTTTGATGTACCGACATTGTGTATTTAATAAAATATGGTAGTGAGGTATAAATTGCGTAGGCAATAATTACCCCCTGCTGAGTATTTGGCAATGTGTTAATATTAAGACACCTTTGATGTACCGACGATGAGTATTTAATGAAATATGGAAGGGAGGTATAAATTTCCTAGGCAATAATTACCCCCTGTAGAGAATAATGTAATATGTTAACAATAAGCCACCTTTGATGTACAAACATTTTCCATTTAATGAAATATGGCAGGGAGGTATAAATTGCCTATTCAGTAAATACCCCGCTGTTGATTATTATGAACTCTGTTGTTATTAAGCTTCCTTTGGTGTAGCGACAACTAGTATTTAATGAAATATGGTAGGGAGGTATAAATTTTCTAGGAAATAATTACCCCCTGTAGAGAATAATGTAATGTGTTAACAATAAGCCACCTTTGATGTACCGACATTGTGTATTTAATGAAATATGAAAGGGAGGTATAAATTGCCTAGGCAATAATTACCCCCCTGTTGATTATTGTGAACTCTGTTGTTATTAAGATTCCTTTGGTGTAGCGGCACTTAGTATTTAATGAAATATGGTAGGGGGTATAACTTTCCTAGGCAATAATTACCCCCTGTAGAGAATAATGTAATGTGTTAACAATAAGCCACCTTTGATGTACAGACATTGTGTATTTAATGAAATATGGTAGTGAGGTATAAATTGCGTAGGCAATAATTACCCCTCTGCTGAGTATTAGGCAATGTGTTAATATTAAGACACCTTTGATGTACCGACGATGAGTATTTAATGAAATATGGTAGGGTGGTATAAATTTCCTAGGCAATAATTACCCCCTGTAGAGAATAATGTAATATGTTAACAATAAGACACCTTTGATGTACAAACATTTTTCATTTAATGAAATATGGCAGGGAGGTATAAATTGCCTAGGAAATAATTACCCCGCTGTTGATTATTGTGAACTCTGTTGTTATAAAGCTTCCTTTGGTGTAGCGACAACTAGTATTTAATGAAATATGGTAGGGAGGTATAAATTTCCTAGGAAATAATTACCCCCTGTAGAGAATAATGTAATGTGTTAACAATAAGCCACCTTTGATGTACTGACATTGTGTATTTAATGAAATATGGTAGGGAGGTATAAATTGCCTAGGCAATAATTACCCCCCTGTTGATTATTGTGACCTCTGTTGTTATTAAGCTTCCTTTGGTGTAGCGGCACTTAGTATTTAATGAAATATGGTAGGGGGGTATAAATTTCCTAGGAAATAATTACCCCCAGTAGAGAATAATGTAATGTGTTAACAATAAGCCACCTTTGATGTACCGACATTGTGTATTTAATGAAATATGGTAGTGAGGTATAAATTGCGTAGGCAATAATTACCCCCCTGCTGAGTATTAGTCAATGTTTTTATATTAAGACACCTTTGATGTACCGACGATGTGTATTTAATGAAATATGATAGGGAGGTATACATGTCTAGGCAATAATTACCCCCCTGTTGATTATTGTGAACTCTGTTGTTATTAAGCTTCCTTTGGTGTAGCGGCACTTAGTATTTAATGAAATTTGGTAGGGGGGTATAAATTTCCTAGGAAATAATTACCCCCAGTAGAGAATAATGTAATGTGTTAACAATAAGCCACCTTTGATGTACCGACATTGTGTATTTAATGTAATATGGTAGTGAGGTATAAATTCCGTAGGCAATAATTACCCCTTCTGCTGAGTATTATGCAATGTGTTAATATTAAGACACCTTTGATGTACCGACGATGAGTATTTAATGAAATATGGTAGGGGGTATAAATTTCCTAGGAAATAATTACCCCCAGTAGAGAATAATGTAATGTGTTAAAATTAAGCCACCTTTGATGTACCGACATTGTGTATTTAATGAAATATGGTAGTGAGGAATAAATTGCGTAGGCAATAATTACCCCCCTGCTGAGTGTTAGGCAATGTGTTAATATTAAGACACCTTTGATGTACCGACGATGAATATTTAATGAAATATGGTAGGGAGGTATAAATTTCCTAGGCAATAATTACCCCTGTAGAGAATAATGTAATATGTTAACAATAAGCCACCTATGATGTACAAACATTTTTCATTTAATGAAATATGGCAGGGAGGTATAAATTGCCTTGAAAATAATTACCCCGCTGTTGATTATTGTGAACTCTGTTGTTATTAAGCTTCCTTTGGTGTAGCGACAACTAGTATTTAATGAAATATGGTAGGGAGGTATAAATTTCCTAGGAAATAATTTCCCCCTGTAGAGAATAATGTAATGTGTTAACAATAAGCCACCTTTGATGTACCGACATTGTGTATTTAATGAAATATGGTAGTGAGGTATAAATTGCGTAGGCAATAATTACCCCCCTGCTGAGTATTAGTCAATGTTTTTATATTAAGACACCTTTGATGTACCGACGATGTGTATTTAATGAAATATGATAGGGAGGTATACATGTCTAGGCAATAATTACCCCCCTGTTGATTATTGTGAACTCTGTTGTTATTAAGCTTCCTTTGGTGTAGCGACAACTAGTATTTAATGAAATATGGTAGGGAGGTACAAATTTCCTAGGCAATAATTACCCCCTGTAGAGAATAATGTAATGTGTTAACAATAAGCCACCTTTGATGTACCGAGATTGTGTATTTAATGAAATATGGTAGTGAGGTATAAATTGCGTAGGCAATAATTACCCCCCTGCTGAGTATTAGGCAATGTGTTAATATTAAGACACCTTTGATGTACCGACGATGAGTATTTAATGAAATATGGTAGGGAGGTATAAATTTCCTAGGAAATAATTACCCCCTGTAGAGAATAATGGAATGTGTTAACAATAAGCCACCTTTGATGTACCGACATTGTGTATTTAATGAAATATGGTAGTGAGGTATAAATTGCGTAGGCAATAATTATTCGCCTGCTGAGTATTATGCAATGTTTTTATATTAAGACACCTTTGATGTACCGACGATGTGTATTTAATGAAATATGATAGGGAGGTATAAATTGCCTAGGCAATAATTACCCCGCTGTTGATTATTGTGAACTCTGTTGTTATTAAGCTTCCTTTGGTGTAGCGACAACTTGTATTTAATGAAATATGGTAGGGAGGTATAAATTTCCTTGGCAATAATCACCCCCTGTAGAGAATAATGTAATGTGTTAACAATAAGCCACCTTTGATGTACCGAAATTGTGTATTTAGTGAAATATGGTAGTGAGGTATAAATTGCGTAGGCAATAATTACCCCCCTGTAGAGTATTATGTACTGTGTTAAGAATAGGCCAAATTGGTGTGCCGATAATGTGTATTTAATGAAATATGGAAGGGGGCAAAAATTGCCTAGGCAATAATTACCCCCTGTTGAGTATTATGCAGTGTGTTATTATTAAGCTTTGTTTGATATACCGACAACTATTATTTAAAGAATTATGGAAGTAATGTATAAATTGCTTAGGCAATAATTACTTCCTTTTAGAGTATTATGTAGTGTGTTATTATTAAGCTACCTTTGATGTACTGAAAACTTATATTTAAAGAAATATGGTAGGGAGGTATAAATTTCCTAGGCAATAATTACCTCCCTGTAGAGTATTATGTAGTGTGTTAACAATAAGCCACCTTTGATGTACCGACATTGTGTATTTAATGAAATATGGTAGTGAGGTATAAATTGCGTAGGCAATAATTACCCCTATGTTGAGTATTAGGCAATGAGTTAATATTAAGACACCTTTGATGTACCGACGATGAGTATTTAATGAAATATGGTAGGGAGGTATAAATTTCCTAGGCAATAATTACCCCCTGTAGAGAATAATGTAATATGTTAACAATAAGCCACCTTTGATGTACAAACATTTTTCATTTAATGAAATATGGCAGGGAGGTATAAATTGCCTAGGAAATAATTACCCCGCTGTTGATTATTGTGAACTCTGTTGTTATTAAGCTTCCTTTGGTGTAGCGACAACTAGTATTTAATGAAATATGGCAGGGAGGTATAAATTTCCTAGGAAATAATTACCCCCTGTAGAGAATAATGTAATGTGTTAACAATAAGCCACCTTTGAAGTACCGACAACTAGTATTTAATGAAATATGATAGGGAGGTATAAATGTCTAGGCAATAATTACCCCCCTGTTGATTAATGTGAACTCTGTTGTTATTAAGCTTCCTTTGGTGTAGCGACCACTAGTATTTAATGAAATATTGGAGGGAGGTATAAATTGCTTAGGCAATTATTACCCAGTGTTGAGAATTATGTAGAGAGTTAACAATAAGCTACCTTTGATGTACTGAAAACTTGTATTTAATAAAATATGGTAGGGAGGTATAAATTGCCTAGGCAATAATTACCTCCCTGTAGAGTATTAAGTAGTGTTCCAACATTAAGCCACCTTTGATGTACCGGAAACTAGTATTTAATGAAATATGGTAGGGAGGTATAAATTTCCTAGGCAATAATTACCCCGTGTAGAGAATAATGTAATGTGTTAACAATAAGCGACCTTTGATGTACAAACACTTTTCATTTAATGAAATATGGTAGGGAGGTATAAATTGACTAGGCAATAATTACCGCCCTGTTGAGTATTATGAACTCTGTCATTATTAAGCTACCTTTAATGTAGCGACAACTAGCATTTAATGAAATATGGTATTCAGGTATAAATTTCCTAGGCAATAATTACCCCCTGTTGAGAATAATGTAATGTGTTAACAATAAGCCACCTTTGATGTACCGACAATTTGTATTTAATGAAATATGGTAGGGACCTATAAATTGCTAAGGCAATAATAACTCCCCTTTAGAGTATTATGTAGTGTGTTATTATTAAGCTACCTTTGATGTACAAAGATTTTTCATTTAATGAAATATAGTAGGGAGGTATAAATTACCTATGCAATAATTACACCCCTGTAGAGTATTTGGTCGTGTGCCAACAATAAGCCACCCTTGATGTACCGACAACTAGTATTTAATTAAATATGGTAGGGAGGTATAAATTTCCTAGGCAATAATTACCCCCTGTAGAGAATAATGTAATATGTTAGCAATAAGCCACCTTTGATGTACAAACATTTTTCATTTAATGAAATATGGCAGAGAGGTATAAATTGCCTAGGCAATAATTACCCCGCTGTTGATTATTGTGAACTCTGTTGTTATTAAGCTTCCTTTGGTGTAACGACCACTAGTATTTAATGAAATATGGTAGGGAGGTATAAATTTCCTAGGAAATAATTACCCCCTGTAGAGAATAATGTAATGTGTTAACAATAAGCCACCAGTGATGTACCGACATTGTGTATTTAATGAAATATGGTAGTGAGGTATAAATTGCGTAGGCAATAATTACCCCCCTGCTGAGTATTAGTCAATGTTTTTATATTAAGACACCTTTGATGTACCGACGATGTGTATTTAATGAAATATGATAGGGAGGTATACATGTCTAGGCAATAATTACCCCCCTGTTGATTATTGTGAACTCTGTTGTTATTAAGCTTCCTTTGGTGTAGCGACAACTAGTATTTAATGAAATATGGTAGGGAGGTACAAATTTCCTAGGCAATAATTACCCCCTGTAGAGAATAATGTAATGTGTTAACAATAAGCCACCTTTGATGTACCGAGATTGTGTATTTAATGAAATATGGTAGTGAGGTATAAATTGCGTAGGCAATAATTACCCCCCTGCTGAGTATTAGGCAATGTGTTAATATTAAGACACCTTTGATGTACCGACGATGAGTATTTAATGAAATATGGTAGGGAGGTATAAATTTCCTAGGAAATAATTACCCCCTGTAGAGAATAATGGAATGTGTTAACAATAAGCCACCTTTGATGTACCGACATTGTGTATTTAATGAAATATGGTAGTGAGGTATAAATTGCGTAGGCAATAATTATTCGCCTGCTGAGTATTATGCAATGTTTTTATATTAAGACACCTTTGATGTACCGACGATGTGTATTTAATGAAATATGATAGGGAGGTATAAATTGCCTAGGCAATAATTACCCCGCTGTTGATTATTGTGAACTCTGTTGTTATTAAGCTTCCTTTGGTGTAGCGACAACTTGTATTTAATGAAATATGGTAGGGAGGTATAAATTTCCTTGGCAATAATCACCCCCTGTAGAGAATAATGTAATGTGTTAACAATAAGCCACCTTTGATGTACCGAAATTGTGTATTTAGTGAAATATGGTAGTGAGGTATAAATTGCGTAGGCAATAATTACCCCCCTGTAGAGTATTATGTACTGTGTTAAGAATAGGCCAAATTGGTGTGCCGATAATGTGTATTTAATGAAATATGGAAGGGGGCAAAAATTGCCTAGGCAATAATTACCCCCTGTTGAGTATTATGCAGTGTGTTATTATTAAGCTTTGTTTGATATACCGACAACTATTATTTAAAGAATTATGGAAGTAATGTATAAATTGCTTAGGCAATAATTACTTCCTTTTAGAGTATTATGTAGTGTGTTATTATTAAGCTACCTTTGATGTACTGAAAACTTATATTTAAAGAAATATGGTAGGGAGGTATAAATTTCCTAGGCAATAATTACCTCCCTGTAGAGTATTATGTAGTGTGTTAACAATAAGCCACCTTTGATGTACCGACATTGTGTATTTAATGAAATATGGTAGTGAGGTATAAATTGCGTAGGCAATAATTACCCCTATGTTGAGTATTAGGCAATGAGTTAATATTAAGACACCTTTGATGTACCGACGATGAGTATTTAATGAAATATGGTAGGGAGGTATAAATTTCCTAGGCAATAATTACCCCCTGTAGAGAATAATGTAATATGTTAACAATAAGCCACCTTTGATGTACAAACATTTTTCATTTAATGAAATATGGCAGGGAGGTATAAATTGCCTAGGAAATAATTACCCCGCTGTTGATTATTGTGAACTCTGTTGTTATTAAGCTTCCTTTGGTGTAGCGACAACTAGTATTTAATGAAATATGGCAGGGAGGTATAAATTTCCTAGGAAATAATTACCCCCTGTAGAGAATAATGTAATGTGTTAACAATAAGCCACCTTTGAAGTACCGACAACTAGTATTTAATGAAATATGATAGGGAGGTATAAATGTCTAGGCAATAATTACCCCCCTGTTGATTAATGTGAACTCTGTTGTTATTAAGCTTCCTTTGGTGTAGCGACCACTAGTATTTAATGAAATATTGGAGGGAGGTATAAATTGCTTAGGCAATTATTACCCAGTGTTGAGAATTATGTAGAGAGTTAACAATAAGCTACCTTTGATGTACTGAAAACTTGTATTTAATAAAATATGGTAGGGAGGTATAAATTGCCTAGGCAATAATTACCTCCCTGTAGAGTATTAAGTAGTGTTCCAACATTAAGCCACCTTTGATGTACCGGAAACTAGTATTTAATGAAATATGGTAGGGAGGTATAAATTTCCTAGGCAATAATTACCCCATGTAGAGAATAATGTAATGTGTTAACAATAAGCGACCTTTGATGTACAAACACTTTTCATTTAATGAAATATGGTAGGGAGGTATAAATTGACTAGGCAATAATTACCGCCCTGTTGAGTATTATGAACTCTGTCATTATTAAGCTACCTTTAATGTAGCGACAACTAGCATTTAATGAAATATGGTATTCAGGTATAAATTTCCTAGGCAATAATTACCCCCTGTTGAGAATAATGTAATGTGTTAACAATAAGCCACCTTTGATGTACCGACAATTTGTATTTAATGAAATATGGTAGGGACCTATAAATTGCTAAGGCAATAATAACTCCCCTTTAGAGTATTATGTAGTGTGTTATTATTAAGCTACCTTTGATGTACAAAGATTTTTCATTTAATGAAATATAGTAGGGAGGTATAAATTACCTATGCAATAATTACACCCCTGTAGAGTATTTGGTCGTGTGCCAACAATAAGCCACCCTTGATGTACCGACAACTAGTATTTAATTAAATATGGTAGGGAGGTATAAATTTCCTAGGCAATAATTACCCCCTGTAGAGAATAATGTAATATGTTAGCAATAAGCCACCTTTGATGTACAAACATTTTTCATTTAATGAAATATGGCAGAGAGGTATAAATTGCCTAGGCAATAATTACCCCGCTGTTGATTATTGTGAACTCTGTTGTTATTAAGCTTCCTTTGGTGTAACGACCACTAGTATTTAATGAAATATGGTAGGGAGGTATAAATTTCCTAGGAAATAATTACCCCCTGTAGAGAATAATGTAATGTGTTAACAATAAGCCACCAGTGATGTACCGACATTGTGTTTTTAATGAAATATGGTAGTGAGGTATAAATTGCGTAGGCATTAATTACCCCCCTGCTGAGTATTAGGCAATGTGTTTATATTAAGACACCTTTGATGTACCGACGACGTGTATTTAATGAAATATGATAGGGAGATATAAATGTCTAGGTAATAATTACCACCATGTTGATTATTGTAAACTCTGTTGTTATTAAGCCACCTTTGAAGTACCGACCACTAGTATTTAATAAAATATGGGAGAGGGTATAAATTCCCTAGGCAATAATAACCCTCCTGTTTAATATTATGCAGTGTGATATTATTTAGCTACTTTTGATGTACCGAAAATTAGTATTTAATGAAATATGGTAGGGAGGTATAAATTGGCTACGCAATAACTACCCCCCCATAGAGTATTATGTAGTGTGTTTACAATAAGCCAAATTTGATGTACCGGCAATGTGTATTTAATGAAATATATTAGGGAAGAATAAATAGCCTAAGTAATAATTACCTCCCTGTAGATTATCATGTAGTGTGCCAACAATAAGCCACCTTTGATGTACCGACAACTAGTATTTAATGAAATATGGTATGAAGGTATTAATTGCCTAGCCAATAATTACCCCCCTGTTGATTATTATGCAGTGTGTTATTATTAAGCTACATTTGATGCATCGACAACTAGTATTTAATGAAATATGGTAGCGAGGTATAAATTGCCTAGGCAATAATAACCCCCTTTTGAATATTATGATCTCTGTTATCATTAAGGTACGTTTGATGTACCGACAACTAGTATCTAATAAAATATGGTAGGGAGTTATAAATTGCCTAGGAAATAATTAGCCCCTTTAGTGTATTATGTAGTGTGTTAACAATAAGTCACCTTTGATATACCGACGATGTGTATTTAATGAAATATTGTAGGGTGGTATAAAATGCCAAAGCAATAATTACCCCCTGCTGAGTATTATGCAATGTGTTTATATTAAGCAACCTTTGACATACCGACAACTAGTATTTAATGAAATATGAGAGGGGGCATTAATTGCCTAGGCAATAGTTACCAACCTGTTGAGTACTATGCAGTGTGTTTTAAATAAGCTTCATTTGATGTACCGAAAACTAGTATTTAATGAAATATGGGAGGAGAGTATAAATCAGTTACGCAATAACTACTCCCTTTTGAGAATTATGTTGAGTGTTAACAATAAGCCACCTTTGAAGTACCGACAACTAGAATTTAATGAAATATGGTAGGGAGGTATAAATTGCCTAGGCAATAACTAACCCCTGTTCAATATTCTGAACTCTGTTATTATTAAGCTACCTTTGATGTATTGACAACTTGTATTTAATGAAATATGGTAGAGAGGTATAAATTGCCTAGGCAATAATTACCTCCCTTTAGAATATTATGTAGTGTGCCAACAATAAGCAACCTTTGATATACCGACAATCTGTATTTAATAAAGTATGGTTGAGACGTATAAATTGCCTAGGCCAAATTACCCCCCTATATAATATTATGCAGTGTGTTAACAATAAGCCACCTTTGATGTACTGACAATGTGTATTTAATGAAATATATTAGGGAGGTATAAATGGCCTAGGTAAAAAAAACCCTGTTTACTATTATGTAGTGTGTTATTATTAAGCTACGTTTGATGTACCGACAACTACTATTTAATGAAATATTGGAATGAGGTATAATTTGCCCAGGCAATAAGTACCCCTGTTGAGTATTATGAATTCTGTTATTATTTAGCTACCTTTGATGTACCGACAACTAGTATTTAATGAAATATGGTAGGAAGGTATAAACTGCCTAGGCAATAGTTAACCATCTTTAGAGTGTAATGTAGTGTGTTAACAATAAGCCACCTTGATGTACTGACATTGTGTACTTAATGAAATATATTAGGGAGGTATAAATGGCGTAGGTAATAATTACCCCCTTGTTGAGTATTATGCAGTGTATTATTATTATTCTACGTTTGATGTACCGACAACTAGTATTTAATGAAATATGTTAGGGAGATATAAATTGCCTAGGCAATAATTACCTCCCTGTAGAGTATTATGTAGTGTGTCAACATTAGCCAAATTTGATGTTCCAATAATTTGTATTTAATGAAATATTGTAGGGACGTATAATTTTCCTAGGCAAAAAGAACACCCCACTTGAGTATTATGAACTCTGTTATTATTTAGCTACCTTTGATGTACCGACAACTAGTGTTTAATAAAATATGGTAGGAAGGTATAAATTGCCTAGGCAATAATTACCTCTCTGTAGAGTATAATGTAGTGTGTTAACAATACGCCACATTTGATGTGCCCAAAATGTGTATTTAATGAAATATGGTAGGGAGGTATAAATTGCCTAGGCAATAATTACACCCCTGTTGAGTATTATGCAATGTGTTTATATTAAGCCACCTTTGCTGTACCGACAACTATTATTTAATGAAATATGGGAGGGGGTGTAAATTGCCTAGGCAATCATTACCCCCTGTTGAGTAGTATGCAGTGTGTTATTATTAAGCTACGTTTAATTTACTCACGACTAGTATATAATGAAATATGGTAAGGAGGTATAAATTGCCTAGCCAATAAATACCACCCTGTAGAGTATTATTAACTGTGTTAAGAATAGGCCAAATTGGTGTGCCGATAATGTGTATTTAATGAAATATGGAAGGGGGCAAAAATTGCCTAGGCAATAATTACCCCCTGTTGAGTATTTTGCAGTGTGTTATTATTAAGCTTTGTTTGATATACCGACAACTATTATTTAAAGAAATAGGGAAGGAATGTATAAATTGCTTAGGCAATAATTACTTCCTTTTAGAGTATTATGTAGTGTGTTATTATTAAGCTACCTTTGATGTACTGAAAACTTATATTTAAAGAAATATGGTAGGGAGGTATAAATTTTCTAGGCAATAATTACCTCCCTGTAGAGTATTATGTAGTGTGCCAACAATAAGGCAGCTTTGATGTGCCGACAATGAGTATTTAATGAAATATGGTAGGGAGGTATAAATTTCCTAGGCAATAGTTACCCCCTGTAGAGAATAATGTAATGTGTTAAATATAAGCCATCCCTGATGTACCGACATTGTGTATTTAATGAAATATGGTAGTGAGGTATAAATTGCGTAGGCAATAATTACCCCCCTGCTGAGTATTTGGCAATGTGTTAATATTAAGACACCTTTGATGTACCGACGATGAGTATTTAATGAAATATGGTAGGGAGGTATTAATTGCCTAGGCAATAATTACCCACCTGTTGATTATTGTGAACTCTGTTGTTATTAAGCTTCCTTTGGTGTAGCGGCACTTAGTATTTAATGAAATATGGTAGGGGGTATAAATTTCCTAGGCAATAATTACCCCCTGTAGAGAATAATGTAATGTGTTAACAATAAGCCACCTTTGATGTACCGACATTCTGTATTTAATGAAATATGGTAGTGAGGTATAAATTGCGTAGGCAATAATTACCCCTCTGCTGAGTATTAGGCAATGTGTTAATATTAAGAAGCCTTTGATGTACCGACGATGAGTATTTAATGAAATATGGTAGGGTGGTATAAATTTCCTAGGCAATAATTACCCCCTGTAGAGAATAATGTAATATGTTAACAATAAGCCACCTTTGATGTACAAACATTTTTCATTTAATGAAATATGGCAGGGAGGTATAAATTGCCTAGGAAATAATTATCCCGCTGTTGATTATTGTGAAGTCTGTTGTTATTAAGCTTCCTTTGGTGTAGCGACAACTAGTATTTAATGAAATATGGTAGGGAGGTATAAATTTCCTAGGAAATAATTACCCCCTGTAGAGAATAATGTAATGTGTTAACAATAAGCCACGTTTGATGTACCGACATTGTGTATTTAATGAAATATGGTAGGGAGGTATAAATTGCCTAGGCAATAATTACCCCCCTGTTGATTATTGTGAACTCTGTTGTTATTAAGGTTCCTTTGGTGTAGCGGCACTTAGTATTTAATGAAATATGGTAGGGGGTATAAATTTCCTAGGAAATAATTACCTCCTGTAGAGAATAATGTAACGTGTTAACAATAAGCCACCTTTGATGTACCGACATTGTGTATTTAATGAAATATGGTAGTGAGGTATAAATTGCGTAGGCAATAATTACCCCTCTGCTGAGTATTAGGCAATGTGTTAATATTAAGACACCTTTTAAGTACCGACGATGAGTATTGAATGAAATATGGTAGGGAAGTATAAATTTCATAGGCAATAATTACCCCCTGTAGAGAATAATGTAATATGTTAACAATAAGAAACCTTTGGTGTACAAACACTTTTCATTTAATGAAATATGGCAGGGAGGTATAAATTGCCTAGGAAATAATTACCCCGCTGTTGATTATTGTGAACTCTGTTGTTATTAAGCTTCCTTTAGTGTAGCGACAACCAGTATTTAATGAAATATGGTAGGGAGGTATAAATTTCCTAGGAAATAATTACCCCCTGTAGAGAATAATTTAATGTGTTAACAATAAGCCACCTTTGATGTACCGACATTGTGTATTTAATGAAATATGTTAGTGAGGTATAAATTGCGTAGGCAATAATTACCCCTCTGCTGAGTATTAGGCAATGTGTTAATATTAAGACACCTTTGATGTACCGACGATGAGTATTTAATGAAATATTGTAGGGGGTATAAATTTCCTAGGAAATAATTACCCCCAGTAGAGAATAATGTAATGTGTTAACAATAAGCCACCTTTGATGTACCGATATTGTGTATTTAATGAAATATGGTAGTGAGGAATAAATTGCGTAGGCAATAATTACCCCCCTGCTGAGTATTAGGCAATGTGTTAATATTAAGCTTCCTTTGGTGTAGCGACAACTAGTATTTAATGAAATATGGTAGGGAGGTATAAATTTCTTAGGCAATAATTACCCCTGTAGAGAATAATGTAATATGTTAAAATTAAGCCACCTTTGATGTACAAACATTTTTCATTTAATGAAATATGGGAGGGAGGTATAAATTGCCTAGGAAATAATTACCCCGCTGTTGATTATTGTGAACTCTGTTGTTATTAAGCTTCCTTTGGTGTAGCGACAACTAGTATATAATGAAATATGGTAGGGAGGTATAAATTTCCTAGGAAATAATTACCCCCTGTAGAGAATAGTGTAATGTGTTAACAATAAGCCACCTTTGATGTACCGACATTGTGTATTTAATGAAATATGGTAGTGAGGTATAAATTGCGTAGGCAATAATTACCCCCCTGCTGGGTATTAGGCAATGTTTTTATATTAAGACACCTTTGATGTACCGACGATGTGTATTTAATGAAATATGATAGGGAGGTATACATGTCTAGGCAATAATTACCCCCCTGTTGATTATTGTGAACTCTGTTGTTATTAAGCTTCCTTTGGTGTAGCGACAACAAGTATTTAATGAAATATGGTAGGGAGGTATAAATTTCCTAGGCAATAATTACCCCCTGTAGAGAATAATGTAATGTGTTAACAATAAGCCACCTTTGATGTACCGAGATTGTGTATTTAATGAAATATGGTAGTGAGGTATAAATTGCGTAGGCAATAATTACCCCCCTGCTGAGTATTAGGCAATGTGTTAATATTAAGACACCTTTGATGTACCGACGATGAGTATTTAATGAAATATGGTAGGGAGGTATAAATTTCCTAGGAAAAAATTACCCCCTGTAGAGAATAATGTAATGTGTTAACAATAAGCCACCTTTGATGTACCGACATTGTGTATTTAATGAAATATGGTAGTGAGGTATAAACTGCGTAAGTAATAATTATTCGCCTGCTGAGTATTATGCAATGTTTTTATATTAAGATACCTTTGATGTACCGACGATGTGTATTTAATGAAATATGTTAGTGAGGTATAAATTGCGTAGGCAATAATTACCCCTCTGCTGAGTATTAGGCAATGTGTTAATATTAAGACACCTTTGATGTACCGACGATGAGTATTTAATGAAATATTGTAGGGGGTATAAATTTCCTAGGAAATAATTACCCCCGTAGAGAATAATGTAATGTGTTAACAATAAGCCACCTTTGATGTACCGATATTGTGTATTTAATGAAATATGGTAGTGAGGAATAAATTGCGTAGGCAATAATTACCCCCCTGCTGAGTATTAGGCAATGTGTTAATATTAAGCTTCCTTTGGTGTAGCGACAACTAGTATTTAATGAAATATGGTAGGGAGGTATAAATTTCTTAGGCAATAATTACCCCTGTAGAGAATAATGTAATATGTTAACAATAAGCCACCTTTGATGTACAAACATTTTAAATTTAATGAAATATGGGAGGGAGGTATAAATTGCCTAGGAAATAATTACCCCGCTGTTGATTATTGTGAACTCTGTTGTTATTAAGCTTCCTTTGGTGTAGCGACAACTAGTATTTAATGAAATATGGTAGGGAGGTATAAATTTCCTAGGAAATAATTACCCCCTGTAGAGAATAGTGTAATGTGTTAACAATAAGCCACCTTTGATGTACCGACATTGTGTATTTAATGAAATATGGTAGTGAGGTATAAATTGCGTAGGCAATAATTACCCCCCTGCTGGGTATTAGGCAATGTTTTTATATTAAGACACCTTTGATGTACCGACGATGTGTATTTAATGAAATATGATAGGGAGGTATACATGTCTAGGCAATAATTACCCCCCTGTTGATTATTGTGAACTCTGTTGTTATTAAGCTTCCTTTGGTGTAGCGACAACTAGTATTTAATGAAATATGGTAGGGAGGTATAAATTTCCTAGGCAATAATTACCCCCTGTAGAGAATAATGTAATGTGTTAACAATAAGCCACCTTTGATGTACCGAGATTGTGTATTTAATGAAATATGGTAGTGAGGTATAAATTGCGTAGGCAATAATTACCCCCCTGCTGAGTATTAGGCAATGTGTTAATATTAAGACACCTTTGATGTACCGACGATGAGTATTTAATGAAATATGGTAGGGAGGTATAAATTTCCTAGGAAAAAATTACCCCCTGTAGAGAATAATGTAATGTGTTAACAATAAGCCACCTTTGATGTACCGACATTGTGTATTTAATGAAATATGGTAGTGAGGTATAAACTGCGTAAGTAATAATTATTCGCCTGCTAAGTATTATGCAATGTTTTTATATTAAGATACCTTTGATGTACCGACGATGTGTATTTAATGAAATATGATAGGGAGGTATAAATTGCCTAGGAAATAATTACCCCGCTGTTGATTATTGTGAACTCTGTTGTTATTAAGCTTCCTTTGGTGTAGCGACAACTTGTATTTAATGAAATATGGTAGGGAGGTATAAATTTCCTTGGCAATAATTACCCCCTGTAGAGAATAATGTAATGTGTTAACATTAAGCCACCTTTGATGTACCGACAATGTGTATTTAGTGAAATATGGTAGTGAGGTATAAATTGCGTAGGCAATAATTACCCCCCTGCTGAGTATTAGGCAATGTGTTAATATTAAGACCTCTTTGATGTACCGGCGATGAGTATTTAATGAAATATGGTAGGGAGGTATAAATTTCCTTGGCAATAATTACCCCCTGTAGAGAATAATGTAATGTGTTAACAATAAGCCACCTTTGATGTACCGACAATGTGTATTTAGTGAAATATGGTAGTGAGGTATAAATTGCGTAGGCAATAATTACCCCCCTGCTGAGTATTAGGCAATGTGTTAATATTAAGACACTTTTGATGTACCAACGATGAGTATTTAATGAAATATGGTAGGGAGGTATAAATTGCCTAGGCAATAATTACCGCCCCGTTGAGTATTATGAACTCTGTTATTATGAAGCTACCTTTGATGAACAAACATTTTTCATTTAATGAAATATCGTAGGGAGGTATAAATTGCCTGGGCAATAATTACCCCGCTGTTGATTATTGTGAACTCTGTTGTTATTAAGCTTCCTTTGGTGTAGCGACAGCTAGTATTTAATGAAATATGGTAGGGAGGTATAAATTTCCTAGCAAAAAATTACCCCCTGTAGAGAAAAATGTAATGTGTTAACAATAAGCCACCTTTGATGTACCGACATTGTGTATTTAATGAAATATGGTAGTGAGGTATAAATTGCGTAGGCAATAATTACCCCCTGCTGAGTATTAGGCAATGTTTTTATATTAAAACACCTTTGATGTACCGACGATGTGTATTTAATGAAAAATGATAGGGAGGTGTAAATGTCTAGGCAATAATTACCCCCCTGTTGATTATTGTGAACTCTGTTGTTATTAAGCTTCCTTTGGTGTACCGACAACTAGTATTTAATGAAATATGTTAGGAAGGTATAAATTTCGTAGGCAATAATTACCCCTTATAGAGAATAATGTAATGTGTTAACAATAAGCCACCTTTGATGTACAAACACTTTTCATTTATTGATATATGGTAGGGAGGTATAAATTGCCTAGGCAATAATTACCTCCCTGTAGAGTATTATGTAGTGTGCCAACAATAAGCCAGCTTTGATGTACCGACAATGAGTATTTAATGAAATATGGTATTGAGGTATAAATTTCCTAGGCAATAATTACCCCCTGTAGAGAATAATGTAATGTGTTAACAATATGCCACCTTTGATGTACCGACATTGTGTATTTAATGAAATATGGTGGTGAGGTATAAATTGCGTAGGCAATAATTACCTCCTGCTGAGTATTAGGCAATGTGTTAATATTAAGACACCTTTGATGTACCGACGATGAGTATTTAATGAAATATGGGAGGGAGGTATAAATTTCCTAGGCAATAATTACCCCCTGTAGAGAAAAATGTAATGTGTTAACAATAAGCCACCTTTGATGTACCGACATTGTGTATTTAATGAAATATGGTAGTGAGGTATAAATTGCGTAGGCAATAATTACCCCCCTGCTGAGTATTAGGCAATGTTTTTATATTAAGACACCTTTGATGTACCGACGATGTGTATTTAATGAAATATGATAGGGAGGTATAAATGTCTAGGCAATAATTACCCCCCTGTTGATTATTGTGAACTCTGTTGTTATTAAGCTTTTTTTGGTGTACCGACAACTAGTATTTAATGAAATATGTTAGGAAGGTATAAATTTCGTAGGCAATAATTACCCCTTTTAGAGAATAATGTAATGTGTTAACAATAAGCCACCTTTGATGTACAAACACTTTTCATTTAATGAATTATGGTAGTGAGGTATAAATTGCGTAGGCAATAATTACCCCCTGCTGAGTATTAGGCAATGTTTTTATATTAAGACCCCTTTATGTACCGACGATGTGTATTTAATGAAATATGATAGGGAGGTATAAATGTCTAGGCAATAATTACCCCCCTGTGATTATTGTGAACTCTCTTGTTATTAAGCTTCCTTTGGTGTACCGACAACTAGTATTTAATGAAATATGGTAGGGAGATATAAATTGCCTAGGCAATATTTACCCCCTTTAGAGAATAATGTAATGTGTTAACAATATGCCACCTTTGATGTACCGACAATTTGTATTTAATGAAATATGGTAGGCAGGTATAAATTGCCTAGGCAATAATTACCGCCCCGTTGAGTATTATGAACTCTGTTATTATTAAGCTACCTTTGGTGTAGCGACAACTTATATTTAATGAAATATGGTAGGGAGGTATAAATTTCCTAGGCAATAATTACCCCTTGTAGAGAATAATGTAATGTGTTAACGATAAGCCACCTTTGATGTACAAACACTTTTCATTTAAAGAAATATGTTAGGGAGGTATTTAATTGCCTAGGCAATAATTATCGCCCTGTTGAGTATTATTAACTCTCTTATTATTAAGCTACCTTTGGTGTACGGACAACTAGCATTTAATGAAATATGGTAGGGAGGTATAATTTCCTAGGCAATAATTACCCCCTGTAAAGAATAATGTAATGTGTTAACAATAAGCCACCTTTCATGAACCGACAATTTGTATTTAATGAAATATGGTAGGGAGGTATAAATTGCCTAGGCAATAACTACACCCCCTGTTGATTATTGTGAACTCTGTTGTTATTATGCTTCCTTTGGTGTAGCGGCAAATAGTATTTAATGAAATATGGTAGGGAGGTATAAATTTCCTAGGCAATAATTACCCCCTTTAGAGAATAATGTAGTGTGTTAACAATAAGCCACCTTTGATGTACCGACAATTTGTATTTAATGAAATATGATAGGGAGGTATAAATGTCTAGGCAATAATTACCCCCTGTTGATTATTGTGAACTCTGTTGTTATTAAGCTTCCTTTGGTGTACCGACAACTAGTATTTAATGTAATATGGTAGGGAGGTATAAATTTCCTAGGAAATAATTACCCCCTGAAGAGAATAATGTAATGTGTTAACAATAAGCCACCTTTGATGTACCGACAATTTGTATTTAATGAAATATGATAGGGAGGTATAAATTGCCTAGGCAATAATTACCGCCCCGTTGAGTATTATGAACTCTGTTATTATTAAGCTACCTTTGATGAACAAACATTTTTCATTTAATGAAATAGGGTAGGGAGGTATAAATTGCCTAGGCAATAATTACCCCCTGTTGATTATTGTGAACTCTGTTGTTATTAAGCTTCCTTTCGTGTTGCGGCAACTATTATTTAATGAAATATGTTAGGGAGGTATAAATTTCCTAGGCAATAACTACCCCCTGTAGAGAATAATGTAATGTGTTAACAATAAGCCACCTTTGATGTACCGACAATTTGTATTTAATGAAGTAAGGTAGGGAGGTATAAATTGCCTAGGCAATAATTACCGCCCCGTTGAGTATTATGAACTCTGTTATTATTAAGCTACCTTTGATGAACAAACATTTTTCATTTAATGAAATATGGTAGGGAGGTATAATTTGCCTAGGCAATAATTACCCCTTGTAGTTAATAATGTAATGTGTTAACAATAAGCCACCTTTGATGTACAAACACTTTTCATTTAATGATATATGATAGGGAGGTGTAAATTGACTAGGCAATAATTACCCCCTCTTGATTGTTGTGAACTCTGTTGTTATTAAGCTTCCTTTGGTGTAGCGGCACTTAGTATTTAATGAAATATGGTAGGGGGTATAAATTTCCTAGGCAATAATTACCCCCTGTTGAGAATAATGTAATGTGTTAACAATAAGCCACCTTTGGTGTACCGACATTGTGTATTTAATGAAATATGGTAGTAAGGTATAAATTGCGTAGGCAATAATTACCCCTCTGCTGAGTACTAGGCAATGTGTTAATATTAAGACACCTTTGATGTACCGACGATGAGTATTTAATGAAATATGGAAGGGAGGTATAAATTTCCTAGGCAATAATTACCCCCTGTAGAGAATAATGTAATATGTTAACAATAAGAAACCTTTGATGTACAAACATTTTTCATTTAATGAAATATGGCAGGGAGGTATAAATTGCCTAGGAAATAATTACCCCGCTGTTGATTATTGTGAACTCTATTATTAAGCTTCCTTTGGTGTAGCGAAAACTAGTATTTAATGAAATATGGTAGGGAGGTATAGATTTCCTAGGAAATAATTACCCCCTGTAGAGAATAAGGAAATGTGTTAACAATAAGCCACCTTTGATGTACCGACATTGTGTATTTAATGAAATATGGTAGTGAGGTATAAATTGCGTAGGCAATAATTACCCCTCTGCTGAGTATTAGGCAGTGTGTTAATATTAAGACACCTTTGATGTACCGACGATGAGTATTTAATGAAATATGGTAGGGGGTATAAATTTCCTAAGAAATAATTACCCCCAGTAGAGAATAATGTAATGTGTTAACAATAAGCCACCTTTGATGTACCGACATTGTGTATTTAATGAAATATCGTAGTGAGGTATAAATTGCGTAGGCAATAATTACCCCCCTGCTGAGTATTAGGCAATGTGTTAATATTAAGACACCTTTGATGTACCGACGATGAGTATTTAATGAAATATGGTAGGGAGGTTTAAATTTAGTAGGCAATAATTACCCCCTGTAGAGAATAATGTAATATGTTAACAATAAGCCACCTTTGATGTACAAACATTTTTCATTTAATGAAATATGGCAGGGAGGTATATATTGCCTAGAAAATAATTACCCCGCTGTTGATTATTGTGAACTCTGTTGTTATTAAGCTTATTTTGGTGTAGCGACAACTAGTATTTAATGAAATATGGTAGGGAGGTATAAATTTCCTAGGAAATAATTACCCCCTGTAGAGAATAATGTAATGTGTTAACAATAAGCCACCTTTGATGTACCGACATTGTGTATTTATTGAAATATGGTAGTGAGGTATAAATTGCGTAGGCAATAATTACCCCTCTGCTGAATATTAGGTAATGTGTTAATATTAAGACACCTTTGATGTACCGACGATGAGTATTTAATGAAATATGGTAGGGGGTATAAATTTCCTAAGAAATAATTACCCCCAGTAGAGAATAATGTAATGTGTTAACAATAAGCCACCTTTGATGTACCGACATTGTGTATTTAATGAAATATGGTAGTGAGGTATAAATTGCGTAGGAAATAATTACCCCCCTGCTGAGTATTAGGCAATGTGTTAATATTAAGAAACCTTTGATGTACCGACGATGAGTATTTAAGGAAATATGGTAGGGAGGTATAAATTTTCTAGGAAATAATTACCCCCTGTAGAGAATAATGTAATGTGTTAACAATAAGCCACCTTTGATGTACCGACCTTGTGTATTTAATGAAATATGGTAGTGAGTTATAAATTGCGTAGGCAATAATTATTCCCCTGCTGAGTATTATGCAATGTTTTTATATTAAGACACCTTTGATGTACCGACGATGTGTATTTAATGAAATATGATAAGGAGGTATAAATTGCCTAGGCAATAATTACCCCGCTGTTGATTATTGTGAACTCTGTTGTTATTAAGCTTCCTTTGGTGTAGCGACAACTTGTATTTAATGAAATATGGTAGGGAGGTATAAATTTCCTTGGCAATAATTACCCCCTGTAGAGAATAATGTAATGTGTTTACAATAAGCCACCTTTGATGTACCGACATTGTGTATTTAGTGAAATATGGTAGTGAGATATAAATTGCGTAGGCAATAATTACCCCCCTGCTGAGCATTAGGCAATGTGTTAATATTAAGACCTCTTTGATGTAGCGACGATGAGTATTTAATGAAATATGGTAGGGAGGTATAAATTTCCTAGGCAATAATTACCCCCTGTAGAGAATAATGTAATGTGTTAACAATAAGCCACCTTAGATGTACCGACAATTTGTATTTAATGAAATATGGTAGGGAGGTATAAATTGCGTAGGCAATAATTAACCCCATGTTGATTATTGTGATCTATGTTGTTATTAAGCTTCCTTTGGTGTAGCGGCAACTAGTATTTAATGAAATATGGTAGGGAGGTATAAATTTCCTAGGCAATAATTACCACCTGTGGAGAATAATGTAATGTGTTAACAATAATCCACCTTTGATGTACAGACCTTATGTATTTAATGAAATATGGTAGTGAGGTATAAATTGCGTAGGCAATAATTACCTCCTGCTGAGTATTAGGCAATGTGTTAATATTAAGACACCTTTGATGTACCGACGATGAGTATTTAATGAAATATGGTAGGGAGGTATAAATTTCCTAGGCAATAATTACCCCCTGTAGAGAATAATGTAATATGTTAACAATAAGCCACCTTTGATGTACAAACATTTTTCATTTAATGAAATATGGCAGGGAGGTATAAATTGCCTAGGCAATAATTACCCCGCTGTTGATTATTGTGAACTCTGTTATTAAGCTTCCTTTGGTGTAGCGACAACTAGTATTTAATGAAATATGGTAGGGAGGTATAAATTTCCTAGGAAATAATTACCCCCTGTAGAGAATAATGTAACGTGTTAATAATAAGCCACCTTTGATGTACCGACATTGTGTATTTAATGAAATATGGTAGTGAGGTATAAATTGCGTAGGCAATAATTACCCCCCTGCTGAGTATTAGGCAATGTTTTTATATTAAGACACCTTTGATGTACCGACGATGTGTATTTAATGAAATATGATAGGGAGGTATAAATGTCTAGGCAATAATTACCCCCCTGTTGATTATTGTGAACTCTATTGTTATTAAGCTTCCCTTTGTGTACCGACAACTAGTATTTAATGAAATATGGTAGGGAGGTATAAATTGCCTAGGCAATAATTACCCCCTTTAGAGAATAATGTAATGTGTTAACAATAAGCCACCTTTGATGTACCGACAATTTGTATTTAATGAAATATGGTAGGGAGGTATAAATTGCCTAGGCAATAATTACCGCCCCGTTGAGTATTATGAACTCTGTTATTATTAAGCTACCTTTGGTGTAGCGAACATTTGTATTTAATGAAATATGGTAGGGAGGTATAAATTTCCTAGGCAATAATTACCCCCTGTAGAGAATAATGTAATGTGTTAACGATAAGCCACCTTTGATGTACAAACACTTTTCATTTAAAGAAATATGTTAGGGAGGTATTTAATTGCCTAGGCAATAATTACCGCCCTGTTGAGTATTATTAACTCTCTTATTATTAAGCTACCTTTGGTGTACGGACTACTAGCATTTAATGAAATATGTTAGGGAGGTATAAATTTCCTAGGCAATAATTACCCCCTGTAAAGAATAATGTAATGTGTTAACAATAAGCCACCTTTCATGAACCGACAATTTGTATTTAATGAAATATGGTAGGGAGGTATAAATTGCCTAGGCAATAACTACCCCCCCTGTTCATTATTGTGAACTCTGTTGTTATTATGCTCCCTTTGGTGTAGCGGCAAATAGTATTTAATGAAATATGGTAGGGAGGTATAAATTTCCTAGGCAATAATTACCCCCTTTAGAGAATAATGTAATGTGTTAACAATAAGCCACCTTTGAAGTACCGACAATTTGTATTTAATGAAATATGATAGGGAGGTATAAATGTCTAGGCAATAATTACCCCCTGTTGATTATTGTGAACTCTGTTGTTATTAAGCTTCCTTTGGTGTAGCGACAACTAGTATTTAATGAAATATGGTAGGGAGGTATAAATTTCTTAGGCAATAACTACCCCCTGTAGAGAATAATGTAATGTGTTAACAATAAGCCACCTTTGATGTACCGACAATTTGTATTTAATGAAATATGGTATTGAGGTATAAATTGCCTAGGCAATAATTACCGCCCCGTTGAGTATTATGAACTCTGTTATTATTAAGCTACCTTTGATGAACAAACATTTTTCATTTAATGAAATAGGGTAGGGAGGTATAAATTGCCTAGGCAATAATTACCCCCTGTTGATTATTGTGAACTCTGTTGTTATTAAGCTTCCTTTGGTGTTGCGGCAACTATTATTTAATGAAATATGTTAGGGAGGTATAAATTTCCTAGGCAATAATTACCCCCTGTAGAGAATAATGTAATGTTTTAACAATAAGCCACATTTGATGTACCGACAATTTGTATTTAATGAAATAAGGTAGGGAGGTATAAATTGCCTAGGCAATAATTACCGCCCCGTTGAGTATTATGAACTCTGTTATTATTAAGCTACCTTTGATGAACAAACATTTTTCATTTAATGAAATATGGTAGGGAGGTATAAATTGCCTAGGCAATAATTACCCCCTGTAGATAATAATGTAATGTGTTAACAATAAGCCACCTTTGATGTACAAACACTTTTCATTTAATGATATATGGCAGGGAGGTATAAATTGCCTAGGCAATACTTACCCCCTTTAGAGAATAATGTAATGTGTTAACAATAAGCCACCTTTGATGTACCGACAATTTGTATTTAATGAAATATGATAGGGAGGTATAAATGTCTAGGCAATAATTACCCCCTGTTGATTATTGTGAACTCTGTTGTTATTAAGCTTCCTTTGGTGTACCGACAACTAGTATTTATTGAAATATGGTAGGGAGGTATAAATATCCTAGGGAATAATTACTCCCTGTAGAGAATAATGTAATGTGTTAACAATAAGCCACCTTTGATGTACCGACAATTTGTATTTAATGAAATATGGTAGGGAGGTATAAATTGCCTAGGCAATAATTACCACCCCGTTGAGTATTATGAACTCTGTTATTATTAAGCTACCTTTGATGAAGAAACATTTTTCATTTAATGAAATATGGCAGGGAGGTATAAATTGCCTAGGCAATAATTACCCCCTGTTGATTATTGTGAACTCTGTTGTTATTAAGCTTCCTTTGGTGTTGTGGCAACTAGTATTTAATGAAATATGTTAGGGAGGTATAAATTTCCTAGGCAATAATTACCCCCTGAAGAGAATATTGTAATGTGTTAACAATAAGCCACCTTTGATGTACCGACAATTTGTATGTAATGAAATATGGTAGGGAGGTATAAATTGCCTAGGCAATAATTACCGCCCCGTTGAGTATTATGAACTCTGTTATTATTAAGCTACCTTTGGTATAGCGACAACTTGTATTTAATGAAATATGGTAGGGAGGTATAAATTTCCTAGGCAATAATTACCCCCTGTAGAGAATAATGTAATGTGTTAACAATAAGCCACCTTTGATGTACAAAGACTTTTCATTTAATGATATATGGTAGGGAGGTATAAATTGCCTAGGCAATACTTACCGCCCTGTTGAGTATTATGAACTCTCTTATTATTAAGCTACCTTTTGTGTAGCGACAACTAGTATTTAATAAATATGGTAGGGAGATATAAATTTCCTAATCAATAATTACCCCCTGTAGAGAATAATGAAATGTGTTAACAATAAGCCACCTTTCATGAACCGACAATTTGTATTTAATGAAATATGGTAGGGTCCTATAAATTGCTAAGGCAATAATAACTCCCCTTTAGGGTATTATGTAGTGTGTTATTATTAAGCTACCTTTGATGTACAAACATTTTTCATTTAATGAGATATGGTAGGGAGGTATAAATTGCCTAGGATAAATTACCCCCCCTGTTGATCATTGGGAACTCTGTTGTTATTAAGCTTCCTTTGGTGTAGCGGCAAATAGTATTTAATGAAATATGTTAGGGAGGTATAAATTTCCTAGGCAATAATTACCCCCTTTAGAGAATAATGTAATGTGTTAACAATAAGCCACCTTTCATGAACCGACAATTTGTATTTAATGAAATATGGAAGGGACGTATAAATTGCTTAGGCAATAATCACTCCCCTTTAGAGTGTTATATAATGTGTTATTATTAAACTACCTTTGATGTACTGAAAACTTGTATTTTATGAAATATGTTAGGGAGGTATAAATTTCCTAGGCAATAATTACCCCCTTTAGAGAATAATGTAATGTGTTAACGATAAGCCACCTTTGATGTACCGACAATTTGTATTTAATGAAATATGGTAGGGAGGTATAAATTGCCTAGGCAATAATTACCGTCCCGTTGAGTATTATGAACTCTGTTATTATTAAGCTACCTTTGGTGTAGCGACAACTTGTATTTAATGAAATATGGTAGGGAGGTATAAATTTCCTAGGCAATAACTACCCCCTGTAGAGAATAATGTAATGTGTTAACGATAAGCCACCTTTGATGTACAAACACATTTCATTTAAAGAAATATGGTAGGGAGGTATTTAATTGCCCAATCAATAATTACCGCCCTGTTGAGTATTATGAACTCTCTTATTATTAAGCTACCTTTGGTGTACGGACAACTAGCATTTAATGAAATATGGTAGGGAGGTATAAATTTCCTAGGCAATAACTACCTCCCTTTAGAGTATTATGTAGTCTACCAACAATAAGCCACCTTTCATGTACCGACAACTAGTATTTAATGAAATATGGAAGGGACGTATAAATTGCTTAGGCAATAATTACTATCCTTTAGAGTATTATGCAGTGTGTTATTATTAAGCTACCTTTGATGTACAAACATTTTTCATTTAATGAAATATGGTAGGGAGGTATAAATTGCCTAGGCAATAATTACCCCCCCTGTTGATTATTGTGAACTCTGTTGTTATTAAGCTTCCTTTGGTGTTGCGGCAACTAGTATTTTATGAAATATGTTAGGGAGGTATAAATTTCGTAGGCAATAATTACCCCTTGTAGAGAATAATGTAATGTGTTAACAATATGCCACCTTCGATGTACCGACAATTTGTATTTAATGAAATATGGTAGGGACGTATAAATTGCTTAGGCAATAATTACTCCCCTTTAGAGTGTTATATAGTGTGTTAATATTAAGCTACCTTTGATGTACTGAAAACTTGTATTTTATGAAATATGGTAGGGAGGTATAAATTGCCTAAGCAATAACTACCTCCTAGTAGAGTATTATGTAGTCTGCCAACAATAAGCCACCTTTGATGTACCGACAAATAGTATTTAATGAAATATGGTAGGGAAGTATAAATTGCCTATGCAATAATTACCCCCTGTTGAGTATTATGTAGTGAGTTAACAATAAGCCACCTTTAATGTACCGACAATTTCTATTTAATGAAATATGGTAGTTACGCATAAATTGCGTAGGTAATAATTACTCCCCATTAGAATATTATGTAATGTATTATTATTAAGCTACCTGTGATGTACTGAAAACTTGTATTTAATGAAATATGGTAGTGAGGTATAAATTGCCTAGGCAATAATTACCTCGCTGTAGAGTATTATGTAGTGTGCCAACAATAAGCCACCTTTGATGTACCCACAACTAGTATCTAATGGAATATGCTGGGGAGGTATAAATCGCCTAGGCAATAATTGCCCCCTGCTGATTATTATTCAATGTATTTATATTAAGCCAACTTTGAAGTACCGACCACTATTATCTAATGAGATATGTGAGGGGGTATAAATTGTTTAGGCAATAATTACCCCATTCTTGATTATTGTGAACTCTGTTGTTATTAAGCTTCCTTTGATGTACCGACAACTAGTATTTAATGAAATATTGGAGGGAGGTATAAATTGCTTAGGCAATTATTACCCCCTGTTGAGTATTATGTAGTGAGTTAAAAATAAGCCACCTTTAATGTACCGACAGTTTGTATTTAACGAAATATGGTAAGGACGTATAAATTGCTTAGGCAATAATTACTCCAATTTAAAGTATTATGTAGTGTTATTATTAAGCTACCTTTGATGTACCGAAAATTAGTATTTAAGGAAATATGGTAGGCAAGTATAAATTGCCTAGGCAATAATTCTCTCCCTTAGACTGTTATGTAGTGTGTCAAAATTATGCCAAACTTTGATGTACCGACAATTTGTAATTAATGAAATATGGTAGGGACGTATAATTTGCCTAGGCAATAATTACCCCCGTGTTGAGTATTGTGAACTCTGTTTATTAAGCTACCTTTGATGTACCGACAACTAGTATTTTATTAAATTGGTAGGAAGGTATAAATTGCCTAGGCAATAATTATCCCCCTATAGAGTATAATTTAGTGTGTTAACAATATGCCACCTTTGATGTACCGGCATTGTGTATTTAATGAAATACGGTAAGGAGGTATAAATTGTGTCGGCAATAATTACCCCTCTGCTGAGTATTATGCAATGTGTTTATATTAAGCCACCTTTGCTGTACCGACTACTAGTATTTAATGAAATATAGGAAAGGGTATAAGTTGCCTAAGCAATAATTAACCCCATGTTAATATTATGCAGTGTGTTATTATTAAGCTACATTTGATGTACCGACAACTAGGATTTAATGAAATATGGCAGGGTAATAAATTTCCTAGGCAAATATTACCCCTTGTTGAGTAGTATGCAGTGTGTTATTATTAAGCTACGTTTGATATACCGACTACTAGTTTTTAATGAAATATGGGAAACAAGTATAAATGGCCTAGGCAATAATTACCCCCTGTTGAGTATTATGAACTCTGTTATTATTAAGCTACCTTTGATGTACCGACTACTAGTATTTAATGAAATATGGGAGGGGGTATTAATTGCATAAGCAATAATTAACCCCTCTTAAGTATTATGCAGTGTGTTATTATTAAGCTACCTTTGATGTACCGACAACAAGGATTTAATGAAATATGGATGGGGGTATAAATTGCCTAGGCAATAATTAGCCCCTGTTGAGTATTATGAACTCTGTTATTATTAAGCAACCTTTGATGTACTGACAACTAGTATTTTATTAAAAGTGGTAGGAAGGTATAAATTGCCTATGCAATAATAACCCGCTGTAGTGTATTATGTTTTGTGTTATCAATAAGCCACCTTTGATGTACTGAGAATGTGTATTTAATGTAATATGGTAGGGAGGTATAAATTGCCTAGGTAATAATTACCCCTGTTGATTATTATGCAGTGTGTTATTATTAAGCTACCTTTGGTGTAGCGACAACTTGTATTTAATGAAATATGGTAGGGAGGTATAAATTTCCTAGGCAATAATTACCCCCTGTAGAGAATAATGTAATGTGTTAACAATAAGCCACCTTTGATTTACAAACACTTTTCATTTAATGAAATATGGTAGGGAGGTATAAATTGCCTAGGCAATAATTACCGCCCTGTTGAGTATTATGAACTCTCTTATTATTAAACTACCTTTGGTGTAGCGACAACTAGTATTTAATGAAATATGGTAGGGAGGTATAAATTGCCTAAGCAATAACTACCCCCTGTTGAGTATTATGAACTCTGTTATTATTAAGCAACCTTCGATGTACCGACAACTAGTGTTTTATTAAAAATTTTAGGAAGATATAAATTGTCTATGCAATAATAACCCGACGTAGTGTATTATGTTTTGTGTTACCAATAAGCCTCCTTTGATGTACTGACAATGTGTATTTAATCTAATATGGTAGGGAGGTATAAATGGCCTAGGTAATAATTACCCCTGTTGAGTATTATGCAGTGTGTTATTATTAAGCTACGTTTGATGTACCGACAACTCGTATTTAATGAAATATTGGAGGGGGGTAAAAACTGCCTAGGCAATAATTACCCCCTGTTGAGTATTATGAACTCTGTTATTATTAAGCAACCTTTGATGTACCGACATCTAGTGTTTTATTAAAAATGGTAGGAAGGTATAAATTGTCTATGCAATAATAACCCGCTGTAGTGTATTATGTTTTGTGTTATCAATAAGCAACCTTTGATGTACTGAGAATGTGTATTTAATGTAGTATGGTAGGGAATTATAAATGGCCTAGGTAATAATTACCCCTGTTAAGTATTATGCAGTGTGTTATTATTAAGCTACGTTTGATATACCGACAACTAGTATTTAATGAAATATTGGAGGGAGGTATAAACTGCTTAGGCAATAATTACTCCCATGTTCAGTATTATGGAATGTGTTAACAATAAGCCACATTTGATGTACCGACAGTTTGTATTTAATGAAATATGGTAGGGAGGTATAAATTGCCCTTGCAATAATTACCCTTCTTGATTATTGTGAACTCTGTTGTTATTAAGCTTCCTTTGATGTACTGACAACTAGTATTTAATGAAATATGGTAGGGAGGTATAAATTGCGTAGGCAATAATTACTTCCCATTAGAACATTATGTAGTGTATTATTATTAAGCTAACTGTGATGTAGTGAAAACTTGTATTAAACGAAATATGGTAGGGAGGTTTAAATTGCCTATGCAATAATTACCTCCCTGTTGAGTATTATGTAGTGTGCCAACAATAAGCCACCTTTGATGTAACCACAACTAGTATTTAATGGAATATGCTAGGGAGGTATAAATCGCCTAGGCAATAATTACCCCCTGTTGATTATTGTGAAGTCTGTTGTTATTAAGCTTCCTTTGATGTACTGACAACTTGTATTTTATGAAATATGGTAGGGAGGTATAAATTTCCTAGGCAATAATTGCCCCCTGCTGACTATTATTCAATGTATTTATATTAAGCCAACGTTGAAGTACCGACCACTATTATCTAATGAGATATGGGAGGGGGTATAAATTATTTAGGCAATAATTACCCCCCTGTTGATTATTGTGAACTCTGTTGTTATTAAGCTTCCTTTGATGTACCGACAATTAGTATTTAATGAAATATTGGAGGGAGGTATAAATTTCTTAGGCAATTATTACCCCTTGTTGAGAGTTACGTAGTGGGTTAAAAATAAGACACCTTTAATTTACCGAAAATTTGTATTTAACGAAATATGGTAGGGACGTATAAATTGCTTAGGCAATAATTACTCCCCTTTAAAGTATTATGTACTGTGTTATTATTAAGCTACCTTTGATGTACCGACAACTAGTATTTTATTAAATATGGTAGGAAGGTATAAATTGCCTAGGCAATAATTACCTCCCTATAGAGTATAATTTAGTGGGTTAAAATATGCCACCTTTGATGTACCGACATTGTGTATTTAATGAAATACGGTAAGGAGGTATAAATTGTCTCGGCAATAATTACCCCTCTGCTGAGTATTATGCAATGTGTTTATATTAAGCGACCTTTGCTGTACCGACTACTAGTATTTAATGAAATATGGGAAAGGGTATAAGTTGCCTAAGCAATAATTAACCCCATGTTAATATTATGCAGTGTGTTATTATTAAGCCCCTTTAGAGAATAATGTAATGTGTTAACAATAAGCCACCTTTGATGTACCGACATTTTGTATTTAATGAAATATGATAGGGAGGTATAAATGTCTAGGCAATAATTACCACCTGTTGATTATTGTGAACTCTGTTGTTATTAAGCTTCCTTTGGTGTACCGACAACTAGTATTTATTGAAATATGGTAGGGAGGTATAAATATCCTACGGAATAATTACTCACTGTAGAGAATAACGTAATGTGTTAACAATAAGCCACCTTTGATGTACCGACAATTTGTATTTAATGAAATATGGTAGGGAGGTATAAATTGCCTAGGCAATAATTACCGCCCCGTTGAGTATTATGAACTCTGTTATTATTAAGCTACCTTTGATGAACAAACATTTTACATTTAATGAAATATGGCAGGGAGGTATAAATTGCCTAGGCAATAATTACCCCCTGTTGATTATTGTGAACTCTGTTGTTATTAAGCTTCCTTTGGTGTTGTGGCAACTAGTATTTAATGAAATATGTTAGGGAGGTATAAATTTCCTAGGCAATAATTACCCCCTGAAGAGAATATTGTAATGTGTTAACAATAAGCCAACTTTGATGTACCGACAATTTGTATGTAATGAAATATGGTAGGGAGGTATAAATTGCCTAGGCAATAATTACCCCCTGTAGAGAATAATGTAATGTGTTAACAATAAGCCACCTTTGATGTACAAAGACTTTTCATTTAATGATATATGGTAGGGAGGTATAAATTGCCTAGGCAATACTTACCGCCCTGTTGAGTATTATGAACTCTCTTATTATTAAGCTACCTTTTGTGTAGCGACAACTAGTATTTAATAAATATGGTAGGGAGATATAAATTTCCTAATCAATAATTACCCAGTGTAGAGAATAATGAAATGTGTTAACAATAAGCCACCTTTCATGAACCGACAATTTGTATTTAATGAAATATGGTAGGGTCCTATAAATTGCTAAGGCAATAATAACTCCCCTTTAGGGTATTATGTAGTGTGTTATTATTAAGCTACCTTTGATGTACAAACATTTTTCATTTAATGAGATATGGTAGGGAGGTATAAATTGCCTAGGCAATAATTACCCCCCCTGTTGATTATTGTGAACTCTGTTGTTATTAAGCTTCCTTTGGTGTAGCGGCAAATAGTATTTAATGAAATATGTTAGGGAGGTATAAATTTCCTAGGCAATAATTACCCCCTTTAGAGAATAATGTAATGTGTTAACAATAAGCCACCTTTCATGAACCGACAATTTGTATTTAATGAAATATGGAAGGGACGTATAAATTGCTTAGGCAATAATTACTCCCCTTTAGAGTGTTATATAGTGTGTTATTATTAAACTACCTTTAATGTACTTAAAACTTGTATTTTATGAAATATGTTAGGGAGGTATAAATTTCCTAGGCAATAATTACCCCCTTTAGAGAATAATGTAATGTGTTAACGATAAGCCACCTTTGATGTACCGACAATTTGTATTTAATGAAATATGGTAGGGAGGTATAAATTGCCTAGGCAATAATTACCGTCCCGTTGAGTATTATGAACTCTGTTATTATTAAGCTACCTTTGGTGTAGCGACAACTTGTATTTAATGAAATATGGTAGGGAGGTATAAATTTCTTAGGCAATAACTACCCCCTGTAGAGAATAATGTAATGTGTTAACGATAAGCCAGCTTTGATGTACAAACACATTTCATTTAAAGAAATATGGTAGGGAGGTATTTAATTGCCTAGGCAATAATTACCGGCCTCTTGAGTATTTTGAACTCTCTTATTATTAAGCAACCTTTGATGTACCGACATCTAGTGTTTTATTAAAAATGGTAGGAAGGTATAAATTGTCTATGCAATAATAACGCGCTGTAGTGTATTATGTTTTGTGTTATCAATAAGCCACCTTTGATGTACTGAGAATGTGTATTTAATGTAGTATGGTAGGGATTATAAATGGCCTAGGTAATAATTACCCCTGTTAAGTATTATGCAGTGTGTTATTATTAAGCTACGTTTGATATACCGACAACTAGTATTTAAGGAAATATTGGAGGGAGGTATAAACTGCTTAGGCAATAATTACTCCCATGTTCAGTATTATGGAGTGTGTTAACAATAAGCCACATTTGATGTATCGACAATTTGTATTTAATGAAGTATGGTACGGACGTATCAATTGCCTAGGATAATTACCACCCTGTTGAGTATTATGAACTCTGTTGTTATTAAGCTTCCGTTGGTGTACCAACAACTAGCATTTAATGAAATATGGTAGGGAGGTATAAATTGCCCTTGCAATAATTACCCTTCTTGATTATTGTGAACTCTGTTGTTATTAAGCTTCCTTTGATGTACTGACAACTAGTATTTAATGAAATATGGTTGGGAGGTATAAATATCCTGGGCAATTATTACCCCCTGTTGAGTATTATGTAGTGAGTTAACAATAAGCCACCTTCAATATACCGAATATTTCTATTTAATGAAATATGGTAGGGACGCATAAATTGCGTAGGCAATAATTACTTCCCATTAGAACATTATGTAGTGTATTATTATTAAGCTAACTGTGATGTAGTGAAAACTTGTATTTAATGAAATATGGTAGGGAGGTATAAATTGCCTATGCAATAATTACCTCCCTGTAGAGTATTATGTAGTGTGCCAACAATAAGCCACCTTTCATGTAACCACAACTAGTATTTAATGGAATATGCTAGGGAGGTATAAATCGCCTAGGCAATAATTACCCCCCTGTTGATTATTGTGAAGTCTGTTGTTATTAAGCTTCCTTTGATGTACTGACAACTTGTATTTTATGAAATATGGTAGGGAGGTATAAATTTCCTAGGCAATAATTGCCCCCTGCTGACTATTATTCAATGTATTTATATTAAGCCAACTTTGAAGTACCGACCACTATTATCTAATGAGATATGGGAGGGGGTATAAATTATTTAGGCAATAATTACCCCCCTGTTGATTATTGTGAACTCTGTTGTTATTAAGCTTCCTTTGATGTACCGACAATTAGTATTTAATGAAATATTGGAGGGAGGTATAAATTTCTTAGGCAATTATTACCCCTTGTTGAGAGTTATGTAGTGGGTTAAAAATAAGACACCTTTAATGTACCGAAAATTTGTATTTAACGAAATATGGTAGGGACGTATAAATTGCTTAGGCAATAATTACTCCCCTTTAAAGTATTATGTACTGTGTTATTATTAAGCTACCTTTGATGTACCGACAACTAGTATTTTATTAAATATGGTAGGAAGGTATAAATTGCCTAGGCAATAATTACCTCCCTATAGAGTATAATTTAGTGGGTTAAAATATGCCACCTTTGATGTACCGACATTGTGTATTTAATGAAATACGGTAAGGAGGTATAAATTGTCTCGGCAATAATTACCCCTCTGCTGAGTATTATGCAATGTGTTTATATTAAGCGACCTTTGCTGTACCGACTACTAGTATTTAATGAAATATGGGAAAGGGTATAAGTTGCCTAAGCAATAATTAACCCCATGTTAATATTATGCAGTGTGTTATTATTAAGCTACATTTGATGTACCGACAACTAGGATTTAATTAAATATGGCAGGGGGTATAAATTTCCTAGGAAATAATTACCCCTTGTTGAGTAGTATGCAGTGTGTTATTATTAAGCAACCTTTGATGTACCGACAACTAGTATTTTATTAAAAATGGTAGGAAGGTATAAATTGTCTATGAAATATTACCCCGTTTAGTGTATTATGTTTTGTGTTATCAACAAGCCACCTTTGATGTACTGACAATGTGTATTTAATGTAATATGGTAGGGAGGTATAAATGCCCTAGGTAATAATTACCCCTGCTGAGTATTATGCAGTGTGTTATTATTAAGCTACGTTTGATGTACCGACAACTAGTATTTAATGAAATATTGGAGGGGGGTATATACTTCTTAGGCAATAATTACTCCCATGTTCAGTATTATGTAGTGTGTTAACAAAAAGCCACATTTGATGTATCGACAATTTGTATTTAATGAAATATGTTACGGACGTATAAATTGCCTAGGATAATTACTACCCTGTTGAGTATTATGAACTCTGTTATTATTAAGCTACCATTGGTGTACCGACAACTCGTATTTAATGAAATATGGTAGGGAGGTATAAATTTCCTTGGCAATAATTATCCTCTGTAGAGTATAATGTAGTGTGTTAACAATAAGCCACTTTAGTCGACATTGTGTACCTAAATACCGACATTGAGTATCTAATGAAATATGGTAGGGATGTGTAAATTGCGTAGGCAATAATTACCCCCCTGCTGAGTATTAGGCAATGTGTTTATATTAAGCCACCTTTGATGTACCGACAGCTAGTATTTAATGAAATATGGGAGGGGTTTACAAATTGCCTAGGCAATAATTACCACCCTGTTGAGTATTATGAACTTTGTTATTATAAAGCTACCTTTGGTGTACCGACAACTAGTATTTAATGAAATATTGGAGGGGGGTATAAACTGCTTAGGCAATAATTACCCCATGTTGAGTATTATGTAGTGTTTTTAAATAAGCCACCTTTGATGTACGGACAATGTGTATTTAATGAAATATGGTAGGGAGGTATAAATGGCCTAGGTAATAATTACCCCCTTTTGAGTATTATGCAGTGTGTTATTATTAAACTACGTTTGATGTACCGAAAACTAGTAATTAATGAAATATTGGTGGGGTGTATAAATTGCTTAGGCAATAATTACCCACCTGTTGAGTATTATGTAATATGTTAAAAATAAGCTACCTTTGATGTACCGACAATTTGTATTTAATGAAATATGGTAGGGACGTATAAATTGCTTGGGCAATAATTACCCCCCTGTAGATTATTATGTAGTGTGTTACCAATATGCCACTTTTTGTGTACCGACAACTAGCATTTTAATGCAATGTGGTAGGGAAGTATAAATTGCCTAGGCAATAAATACCTCTGTTGGATAATATGCAGTGTGTTATTATTAAGCTAGCTTTGATGTAATGACAACTTGTATTTAACGAAATATGGTAGGGAGGTATAAATTGCCTAGGCAATAATTACCTCCCTGTAAAGTATTTTGTAGTGTGTCAACATGAAGACACCTTTGATGTACCGCCAACTAGTATTTAATGAAGTATGGTAGGGAGGTATAAACTGCCTAGGCAATAATTACACCTCTGTTGATTACTGTGAACTCTATTCTTATTAAGCTACCTTTAATGTACTGACAACTTGTATTTAATGAAATATTGGAGGGAGGTATAAATTGCCTACGCAATAATTACCTACCTTTAGAGTATTATGTAGTGTGTCAACAATATGCCACCTTTGATGTACCGATATTGTGTGTTTAATGAAATATGGTAGGAAGTTATAAATTGCCTTGGCAATAATTACCCCCCTGCTGAGTGTTATGCAATGTGTTTATATTAAGCCACGTTTGCTGTACCGACAACTAGTATTTAATGAAATATGGTATGGAGGTATAAAATTGCCTAGGCAATAATTACCCCCTGTAGAGTATTATGAACTCTGTTATTATTAAGCTACCTTTGATGTACCGACAAATAGTATTGAATAAAATATGGTAAAGAGTTATAAATTGCTAGGAAATAATTACCCCTCGGTTGTGTATTATGTAGTATGTTAACAATAAGACACGTTTGATGTACCGGAGATGTGTATTTAAAGAAATATGGTAGGGAGGTATAAAATGCCAAGGCTATAATTTCCCCCCCCTGTTGAGTATTATGCAGTGTGTTATTATTAAGCAATTTTTGATGCGCCGACAACTAGGATTTAAGGAAAAATGACATTGGGTATAAATTGCCTAAACAATAATTACCACCTTGTAGGGTATTATGTTGTGTGTTAACAATAATCCACATTTGATATGCCGACAATGTGTACTTAATGAAATATGGTAGGGAGGTAGAAATTGCCTACTCAATACTTACCCCCTGATGTTTATTATGCAGTGTGTTATTGTTAACCTACCTTTGATGTACCGACAACTAGTATTTAAAATAAAATTGGAGGAGGGTATAAATTGCTTAGGCAATAATTACCTCCATGTAGAGCATTATGTAGTGTGTCAACAATATGCCACTTTTTATATAGAGACAATTTGTTTTTAATGAAGTATGGTAGAGACATATAAATTGCGTAGGCAAGAATTACCACCCTGTTGAGTATTATGAACTCTGTTATTATTAAACCACCTTCGTGTACCGACATCTAGTATTTTCTGAAATATGGAAGGGAAGTATAAATTGCCTAGGCAATTATTACCCCCCTGCAAAGTATTATGAACTCTGTTATCATTAAGCTACCTTTGACGTACCGAAAACTAGTATTTGATAAAATATGGTAGGAAGTTATAAATTGCCCAGGTAATAATTACCTTTCGTTGTGTTTTATGTAGTGTGTTAACAATAAGCCACCTTTGATGTACCGGCGAAGTGTATTTAATGAAATATGGTAGGGAGGTATAAATTCCCTACGCAATAATTACCAGCCTGCTGACTATTATGAAATGTGTTTATATCAAGCTACCTTTGATGAACCGACAACTATTATTTAATGAAATATGGAAGGGGGTATAAATTGCCTAGGCAATAATTACCCACCTTTTTAGTATTATGCAGTGTGTTATTATTTAGCTCCTTTGATGTACCGACAACTTGTATTTAATGAAATATGGTATGGAGGTATAAATTGCCTAGCCAATAATTATCCACTCTATCGTATAGTGTGTTAACAATAAGCCACCTATGATGTACCGAAAACTATTATTTAATGAGATATGGTATGGAGGTATAAATTGCATAGGCAATAATTACCACCCTGTTGAGTATCATGAAGTCTGTTATTACTAAGCTACCTTTGATGTACTGACAACTTGTATTTTATTAAATATTGTAGGGAGTTATAAACTGCCTAGGCAATAATTACCTCCCTGTAGAGTATTATGTAGTGTGTCAACAATAAGCTACCTTTGATGTACCGATAATTTGTATTTAATGAAATATGTTAGGGAGGTATAAATTCAATAGGCAATAATTACCCCCCTGTTGAGTATTATGAACTCTGTTATTATTGAGCTACCTTTGGTGTACCAACAACTAGTATTTTATGGAATATGGGAGAAGGCTATAAATTACTTAAGCAGTAATTACCCCCTGTAAAGTATAATGTAGTGTGTAAACAATAAGCCACCTTTGATGTACCGACATTGTGTATTTAATGAAATATGGTAGGGAGATATAAATTACCTAGGCAATGATGAACCCTGTTGAGTATTATGCAGTGTGTTATTATTAAGCTACTTTTGATGTACCGACAACTAGTATTTAACGAAATATGGTAGGTAGGTATAAAATGTTTAGGTAATAATTACCCCCTGTTGAGTATTATGCAGTGTGTTATTATTAAGCTATGTTTGATGTACAGACAACTAGTATTTAAGAAATATTGGAGGGGGGTATAAACTGCTTAGGCAATAATTACTCCCATGTTGAGTATTATGTAGTGTGTTAACAATAAGCCACATACGATGTATCGACAATTTGTATTTAATGAAATATGGTACGGACGTATAAATTGCCTAGGATAATTACCACCCTGTTGAGTATTATGAACTCTGTTACTATTAAGCTACCATTGGTGTACCGACAACTCGTATTTAATGAAATATGGTAGGGAGGTATAAATTTCCTAGGCAATAATTATCCTCTGTAGAGTATAATGTAGTGTGTTAACAATAAGCCACTTTAGAAGACATTGTGTACCTAAATACCGACATTGTGTATTTAATGAAATATGGTAGGGATGTGTAAATTGCGTAGGCAATAATTACCCCCCTGCTGAGTATTAGGCAATATGTTTATATTAAGCCGCCTTTGATGTACCGACAGCTAGTATTTAATGAAATATGAGAGGGGTTTACAAATTGCCTAGGCAATAATTACCACCCTGTTGAGTATTATGAACTTTGTTATTATTAAGCTACCTTTGGTGTACCGACAACTAGTGTCTAATGAAATATTGGAGGGGGGTATAAACTGCTTAGGCAATAATTACTCCCATGTTGAGTATTATGTAGTGTTTTTAAATAAGCCACCTTTGATGTACCGTCAATGTGTATTTAATGAAACATGGTAGGGAGGTATATATGGCCTAGGTAATAATTACCCCCTTTTGAGTATTATGCAGTGTGTTATTATTAAACTACGTTTGATGTACCGAAAACTAGTAATTAATGAAATATTGGAAGGGTGTATAAATTGTTTAGGCAATAATTACCCACCTGTTGAGTAATATGTAATATGTTAATAATAAGCTACCTTTGATGTACCGACAATTTGTATTTAATGAAATATGGTAGGGACGTATAAATTGCTTGGGCAATAATTACCCCCTCTGTAGATTATGATGCAATGTGTTACCAATTAGCCACTTTTTGTGTACCGACAACTAGTATTTAATGCAATATGGTAGGGAAGTATAAATTGCCTAGGCAATAAATACCTCTGTTGAATAATATGCAGTGTGTTATTATTAAGCTACCTTTGATGTACTGACAACTTGTATTTAATGAAATATGGTAGGAAGGTATAAATTGCCTAGGCAATAATTACCTCCCTGTAAAGTATTATGTAGTTTGTCAACATGAAGACACCTTTGATGTACCGCCAACTAGTATTTAATGAAGTATGGTAGGGAGGTATAAATTGCCTAGGCAATAATTACCTCTCTGTTGATTACTGTGAACTCTGTTATTATTAACTCCCACTTTCTTCATTCCACCATTTCATTCATTAATCACCATCACCGTCTCCTTTAGCCTAACCGGCATAACCGTGGGACGTAAAACTCAAAGATTTCATTTCATTTCTATTATTATTAAGCTACCATTAATGTACTGACAACTTGTATTTAATGAAATATTGGAGGGAGGTATAAATTGCCTACGCAATAATTATCTCCCTTTAGAGTATTATGTAGTGTGTCAACAATATGTCACCTTTGATGTACCGACAGTTTGTATTTAATGAAAGATGGTAGGGACATATAATTTGCCTAGGCAATAATTACGCCCTGTAGAGTATTATTAACTCTGTTATTATTAAGCTACCTTTGATTTACTGACAACTAGTATTTAATGAAATATTGTAGGAAGGTATGAAGTGCCTAGGCAATAATTACCCCCCTGTAGAGTGTTATGCAATGTGTTTATATTAAGCCACCTTTGCTGTACCGACAAGTAGTATTTAATGAAATATGGGAGGGGGAAAAATTGCCTAGGTAATAATTACCCCCCTGTTGAGTACTATGCAATGTGTTATTATTAAGATTTTTTTGATGCACCGACAACTAGTATTTAATGAAATATGGTATGGAGGTATAAAATGCCAAGGCTATAATTACCCCCTGTTGAGTATTATGCAGTGTGTTATTATTAAGCTATTTTTGATGCGCCGACAACTAGTATTAAATGAAATATGGGAGGGGGTATAAATTGCCTACGCAATAATTACGCCCCGTTGAGTACTATGCAATGTGTTATTATTAAGATTTTTTTGATGCACCCACAACTATTATTAATGAAATATGGTATGGAGGTATAAATTGCCTAGGCAATAAATACCCCCTGTAGAGTATTATGAAGTCTTTTATCATTAAGCTACCTTTGATGTACTGACAAATAGTATTTCATAAAATATGGTAGGGAGTTATAAATTGCTAGGATATAATTACCCCCTGTTGAGTATTATGCAGTGTGTTATTATTAAGCTATTTTTGATGCGCCGACAACTAGTATTAAATGAAATATGGGAGGGGGTATTAATTGCCTACGCAATAATTACGCCCCGTTGAGTATTATGCAGTGTGTTATTATTAAGCTACGTTTGGTGAACCGACAACTAGGATTTAAGGAAATATGGCAGGGGGTATAAATTGCCTAAACAATAATTACCACCTTGTAGGGTATTATGTAGTGTGTTAACAATAAGCCACATATGATATGCCGACAATGTGTATTTAAAGAAATATGGTAGGGAGGTATAAATTGCCTACTCAATATTTACCCCCTGTTGAGTATTATGCAGTGTGTTATTGTTAACCTACCTTTGATGTACCGACAACTAGTATTTAAAAAAAATTGGAGGAGGGTATAAATTGCTTAGGCAATAATTACCTCCATGTAGAGTATTATGCAGTGTGTCAACCATAAGCCACTTTTTATATAGAGACAATTTGTTTTTAATGAAGTATGGTAGGGACGTATAAATTGCCTACGCAATAATTACCCTCCTATAGAGTATTATGTAGTGTGTTAACAATAAGCCACCTTTGATGTACCGTCAATGTGTATTTAATGAAATATTGTAGGGAGGTATAAATGGCCTAGGTAATAATCACCCCTGTTGAGTATTATGCAGTGTTTATTACTAAGCTACGTTTGATGTAGCGACAACTAGTATTTAATGAAATATTTGATGGGGGTAAAAATTGCCTAGGCAATAATTACCCCCCCTGTTGATTATTATGCAAGGTGTTATTATTGAGCTTTATTTTATGTGCCGACAACTAGTTTTTAATGAAATATGCTAGGGAGGTATAAATTGCCTACGCAAAAATTACCCCCCGGAGTGTATTATGTAGTGCGTTAACAATAAGCCACTTTTGATGTACCGACAACTAGTATTTAATGAAATATGGTAGGGAGGTATAAATTCCCTAGGCAATAATTAACACCCTGTTCAGTATCATGAAGTTAGTTGTTGTTAAGCTACCTTTGATGTACCGACATTGTGTATTTAATGAAATATGGTAAGGAAGTATAAATTGCCTAGTCGAATAATGACCTCCTGTTGAGTATTATGCAGTGTGCTATTATTAAGCTACCTTTGATGTACCGACAACTAGTATTTAACGAAATATGCTAGGGAGGTATAAATTGCCTACGCAAAAATTACCCCCCTGAGTGTATTATGTAGTGTGATAACAATAAGCCACTTTTGATGTACCGACAACTAGTACTTAATGAAATATAGGAGGGGGTATAAATTGCAAGGTAATAAATACCCCCTATTTAGTATTATGTAGTGTGTTTATAATAATTCCTTTGAAGTACCGACAACTAGAATTTAATGAAGTATGGTAAGGAGGTATAAATTGCCTAGGAAATAATTACCCTCCTGTTGAGTATTATGCAGTGTGTTATTATTAAGCTACCTTTGATGTACTGACTACTTGTATTTAATGAAATATGATAGGGAGATATAAATTGCCCATTCAATAATTACCTCCCTGTATAATATTATGTAGTATGTCAACAATAAGCCACCTTTCATGTACCGATAATTTTTAATGAAATATGATAGGGAGGTATAAATTGCCTAGGCAATAATTACCACCCTGTAATGTATTATATAGTGTGTTAACAATATGTCACCTTTGATGTACCGACAATGTGTATTGAATGAAATTTGGTAGGGATGTATAAATTGCCTAATCAATAACTCTCCTATGTTTAGTATTATGCAGCTTGTTATTATATTTCTACCTTTGATGTACCGACTACTAGTATTTAACGAAATATGGTAGGAAGGTATAAATTGCCTAAGCGATAATACCCCCCTATAGAGTATTATGCAGTGTGTTATTATTAAGCTACCTTTGATGTACTGACAACTTGTATTTAATTAATTATGGTAGCGAGGTATAAATTGCCTAGGCAATAATTACCTCCCTGTAGATTATTATGTAGTATCTCAACAATAAGCCGCCTTTGATGTATCGACAATCTGTATTTATTGAAATATGGTAGGGAGGAATAAATTGCATTGGCAAAAATTACCGACCTGCTGAGTATTATGCAATTTGTTACTATTAAAACACCTTTGATGCACCGGCAACTAATATTTAATGAAATATGGGAGGGGGTATAAACTGCCTAGGCAATAATCACCCCCCAATTGAGTACAATGCAGTGTGTTTTTATTATGCTACCTTTAATGTACCGACAACTAGTATTTAATGAAATATGGTAGGGAGGTATAAATTGCCTAGGCAATAATTACCCGCCTGTAGAGTATTATGCAGTGTTTTATTATTAAGCTACCTTTGATGTACCTGCAACTAGTATTTAATGAAATATGATATGGAGGTAAAAATTGCCTTGGCAATAATTACCCGCCTGTAGAGTATTATGTAGAGTGTTAACAATAAGCCATTTTTGAGGTACCGACAATGTGTATTTAACGAAATATGTTAGGGAGGTATAAATTGCCTAGGCAATAATTACCCCCCTTTAGGGTATTTTGTAGTGTGTTAACAATAAGCCACATTTGATATGCCGACAATGTGTATTTAATGAAATATAGTAGGGAGGTATAAATTGCCTAGGCAATATTTACCCCCTGTTGAGTATGATGCTGTGTGTTATTATTAACCTACCTTTGATGTAAAGACAACTAGTATTTAAAAAAAACATTGGAGGAGGGTATAAATTGCTTAGGGAATTATGTAGAGTGTTAACCATAAGGCACCTTAGATGTACCGACAACTAGTATTCAATTAAATATGGGAGGGGGTATAAATTGCTAGGTAATAATTACCCCTTTTTTAGTATTATGTAGTGTGTTTATATTTCTTCCTTTGATGTACCGACAACTTGTATTTAATGAAATATGGTAAGGGGGTATAAATCGCCTAGACAATAATTACCCCCGTCTAGAGTATTATGTAGTGTGTTAACAATAAGCCACTTTTGATGTTCCGACAACTAGAATTTAATGAAGTATGGTAGGGAGGTATAAATTGCCTAGGAAATAATTACTCCCCTGTTGAGTATTATGCAGTTTGTTATTATTAAGCTACCTTTGATGTACTGACAACTTGTATTTAATTAAATATGGTAGTCAGATATAAATTGCCCAGGCAATAATTACCTCCCTGTAGAATATTATGTAGTATGTCAACAATAAGCCAGCTTTGATGTACCGATATTTTTCTTAATGAAATATGATAGGGAGGTATAATTTGCCTAGGCAATAATTACTTCCCTGTAATGTATTATGTAGTGTGTTAACAATAAATAACCTTTGATGTACCGACAATGTGTATTTCATGAAATTTAGTAGGGAGGTATAAATTGCCTAGGCAATAACTCCCCCATGTTTAGTATTATGCAGTTTGTTATTATATTTCTACCTTTGATATACCGACTACTAGTATTTAACGAAATATAGTAGGGAGGTATAAATTGCCTACGCAATACTTACCCCCCTATAGAGTATTATGCAGTGTGTTATTATCAAGCTACCTTTGATGTACTGATAACTTGTATTTAATTTAGTATGGTAACGAGGTATAAATTGCCTATTCAATAATTACCTCCCTGTAGATTATTATGTAGTGTGTCAACAATAAGACAACTTTGATGTACCGACAATTTGTATTTAATGAAATATGGTAGAGAGTTATAAATTGCATAGGCAATAATTACCGACCTGCTGAGTATTATGCAATGTGTTATTATTAAGCCACCTTTGATACACCGACAACTACTATTTAATGAAAGATGGGAGGGGGTATAAATTGCCTAGGCAATAATTACCTCCCTGTTGAGTACTATGCAGTGTGTTTTTATTATGCTACCTTTGATATACCGACAACTAGTATTTAATGAAATATGGTAGGGAGGTATAAATTGCCTAGGCAATAATTACCCGCCTGTAGAGTATTATGCAGTGTTTTATTATTAAGCTACCTTTGATGTACCTGCAACTAGTATTTAATGAAATATGGTATGCAGGTAAAAATTGCCTAGGCAATAATTATCCCCCCTGTAGAATATTATGTAGAGTGTTAACAATAAGCCATCTTTGATGTACCGACAATGTGTATTTAACGAAATATATTAGGAAGGTATAAATTGCCTAGCCAATAATTACCCCACTGTGAGTATTATGCCGATGGTTATTATTAAGTTATCTTTGATGTACCGACAATGTGTATTTAACGAAATAGGTTAGGGAGGTGTAAATTGCCTAGGCAATAATTACCCCCCTGTGAGTATTATGCCGAGCGTTATTATTAAGCTACCTTTGATGTACCGACAACTAGTATTTAATGAAATATGGTTGGGGGAATAAATTGCCTAGGCAATAATTACCCCTCTGATGAGTATTATGAAGTGTCTTCTTATTATGCTACCTTTGATATTCCGACAACTAGTATTTAATGAAAAATGGTAGAGAGGTATAAATTGCCTAGGCAAGAAGTATCCCCCTGTAGAGTATATTGTAGTGTGTTAACAGTAAGCCACCTTTGATATACGGACAACTAGTGTTTAATAAAATACGTTAGGGAGGTATAAATTGCCTAGGCAATAATTACCCCCTGTAGAATATTATGTAGTGTGTTAACAATAAGCCACCTTTGATGTACCGACAGTTTGTATTTCATGAAATATGGTATGGACATATAATTTTCCTAGGCAATAATTACGAACTGTAGACTATTGTGAACTTTGTTATTATTAAGCTACCTTTGATGAACCGACAACTAGTATTTAATGAAATATTGTAGGAAGGTATGAAGTGCCTAGGCAATAATTACCCCCCTGTAGAGTATATTGTAGTGTGTTAACAATAAGCCACCTTTGATGTACCGATATTGTGTATTTAATGAAATATGGTAGGAAGTTATAAATTGCCTAGGCAATAATTACCCCCCTGCTGAGTGTTATGCAATGTGTTTATATTAAGCTACCTTTGCTGTACCGACAACTAGTATTTAATGAAATATGGGAGTGGGAATAAATTGCCTAGGCAATAATTAACACCCTGTTGAGTATTATGAACTCTGTTATCATTAAGCTACCTTTGTTGTAGCGACAAATAGTATTTAATAAAATATGGTAGGGAGTTATAAATTGCCAAGGCAATAATTACCCCCTGCTGATTATTAAGCAATGTGTATGTATTAAGCCACCTTTGCTGTACCGACAAGTAGTATTTAATGAAATATGGGAGGGGGTATAAATTTCCTAGGCAATAATTACCCCCCGGTTGAGTATTATCAACTCTGTTATCATTAAGTTACCTTTGATGTACCGACAACTAGTATTTAATGAAAAATGGTAGAGAGGTATAAATTGCCTAGGCAATAAGTACCCCCCTGTAGAGTATATTGTTGTGTGTTAACAGTAAGCCACCTTTGATATACCGACAACTAGTATTTAATAAAATACGTTAGGGAGGTATAAATTGCCTAGGCAATAATTACCCCCTGTAGAATATTATGTAGTGTGTTAACAATAAGCCACCTTTGATGTACCGACAGTTTGTATTTCATGAAATATGGTATGGACATATAATTTTCCTAGGCAATAATTACGAACTGTAGACTATTGTGAACTCTGTTATTATTAAGCTACCTTTGATGAACCGACAACTAGTATTTAATGAAATATTGTAGGAAGGTATGAAGTGCCTAGGCAATAATTACCCCCCTGTAGAGTATAATGTAGTGTGTTAACAATAAGCCACCTTTGATGTACCGATATTGTGTATTTAATGAAATATGGTAGGAAGTTATAAATTGCCTAGGCAATAATTACCCCCCTGCTGAGTGTTATGCAATGTGTTTATATTAAGCTACCTTTGCTGTACCGACAAGTAGTATTTAATGAAATATGGGAGGGGGTATAAATTGCCTAGGCAATAATTACCCCCCGGTTGAGTATTATCAACTCTGTTATCAATAAGTTACCTTTGATGTACCGACAACTAGTATTTAATGAAATATGGGAGGGGGGTTTAAATTGCCTAGGCAATAATTACCCCCCGTTGAGTATTATGCTGTGTGTTTTTGTTAAGCTACCTTTGATGCACCGACAACTAGGATTTAAGGAAATATGGCAGGGGGTATAAATTGCCTAGACAATAATTACTCCCTGTTGAGAAGTACGTAGTGTTTTATTATTAAGGTACGTTTGATTAACCGACAACTAGAATTTAATGAAATATGGGAGGGAGGTATAAATTGCCTAGGCAACAATTACCACCCTGTAGGGTATTATGTAGTGTGTTAACAATAAGCCACATTTGATATGTCGACAATGTGTATTTAATGAAATATGGTAATGAGGTATAAATTGCCTAGGCAATAATTACCCCTCTGATGAGTATTGTGCAGTGTCTTCTTATTAAGCTACCTTTGATATTCCGACAACTAGTATTTAATGAAATATGGTAGAGAGGTATAAATTGCCTAGGCAATAAGTACCCCCCTGTAGAGTATTATGTTGTGTGGTAACAGTAAGCCACCTTTGATATACCGACAACTAGTATTTAATGAAATATGTTAGGGAGGTATAAATTGCCTAGGCAATATTTACCCCCTGTATAATATTATGTAGTGTGTTAACAATAAGCCACCTTTGATGTACCGACAACTAGTATTTAATGAAATATGATAGGGAGGTATAAATTGCCTAGGCAATAATTGCCCCCTGTAGAGTATTATGTTGTGTGTTAACAATAAGCCACCTTTGATATACCGACAACTAGTATTTAATGAAATATGGTAGAGAGGTATTAATTGCCTAGGCAATAATTACCCCCCTGTAGACTATTATGTGGTGTGTTAACAATAAGCCACCTTTGATGTACCGACAACTAGTATCTAATGAAATATGTTAGGGAGGTATAAATTGAGTAGGCAATAATTACCCCCCTGTAAAGTATATGTATTTGATGTACCAACAATGTGTATTTGTTTTGATATGGATGGGAGATGTGAATTCCTTAGATGAGTATTATATTGTTTATCAAAGGAGGCCGTCGTTTATTGGGAGGTACTTTTTGCCTGGGCATATAATACCGGGGTGTATTTATTTGCGGAGGTACGTTTTGCCGGTTACACCGGCATAGAGATTTTACGCTTTCTTAGCTACCTCCCTTGAAGCTCGGACCTCATTGGACAACTACTAAAGGTAACACTCAATGGAAAATTTGCACAATACTTAAAACTATCTAACCTATCCTAACCAACTATATTACCTTAACCTAAGAATTAGAAAAATCATATACATGAAGCACCCTTTTCATTGACAGATTATGTTTCTTTTATGCTACCATAGTTTGGCAAAGACGTCGTAGATATCAATGAATATGTCTCTCTGAACTTTTCTCTCTTTCACTTTAAAATAATGAAATATTTATATTAATAAATCTTTAAAACTGTATCTGTAAATTTTCTAGATGAGTATCTGAATAAATAACGGATATCTGACCTATTGACGACAGTCTCTTCTTACCGGTATCAAAATTCATGTACCCTTGTACTAGCCATTTCTGACATTTGTTTCCAAAATTCTATAACCTTTAGAATTATTTAAACAAACAAAAGCACAATGCCATTCGTAAAATTTCGAGCAGTATTAATTTTCCGAAAAAAATAAATAATTTAGAAGTTAACAGGGAATTTAAATTTCTTTTCTTGTTCTTATGACAATCGTCTTCGTTACGATGATTCTAACTTTTACCCCCCTCCCCCATTGAATGTATTCACGCAGTCACATTCTAAATCTATATGTATGCAACTTTGAGGAAAAACTTACTGCAACTAGAACATCGTATTATAATTTAACACATGCACAGAAAAACCACACTCGTTCGTTGTGCCACGAAGCAATGACTTAAGAGGTTATCGTGCCGAAACTGGTTTTCTTGGTTTTCTCGTTTCACTTACCTGGTTTTCATTCAACGATGAGCCAAAACTGTTAGAGCAGAAAATTTCCAAAATATACCTGACTTATTCTAGGTGATCCTATAAATAATTATTCATCGTGGTCCCAAAACAGAACATAGCTTCGAGAAAACAGAACATAATACGAGAAATAAACATGTTTTCTTACATTTTTCACTAAAGATAAAATTTCTTTAATTACACTAGGTGTCCCAAAAGTACCGGGCCATGTTACATTATGCCGAGCGTAAAGTAACATAATAATAATAATAATAATAATAATAATAATAATAATAATAATAATAATAATAATAATAATAATAATAATGAGCTAAAATTATGTTTTTAGTTTTCCAGAAGGAAACCAAAATTTTCCGTTTTTTCAGGCATGAAATATATTAGCTGCAACACATTTTTTGGCTGTGTACATTGTAGCTGGTTCCCCCTCAAAAACGACTGCTCCCTCCTTCATAAAACTACTGGCTACACCCCTGATGTGCATGCCCCTTCCATGTAATTATTTATTAATATTATAGAAGCCTAAAACATTTGGATCTTTGTGGATGTTCGTGATACAATAGCATCCTTAGTTTGTAAAAAATTTCAGCTTTTTTTTATATTATTCTAAAAGTTAGAAGAGTGTAAAGATAAATAGTCCAATAAGTGTGCTCGTGTCACGTTATTTTTCATTTTTACCCTAAGAGTGTTAAACTCGAGTGTCCTCTAAGCAAATATTATCTACCCCACTCTGGGAGGGGGGTAGAAGATTCAAATGACACCAATAGATTCGTACAATCGCTTACCTCTATTTCTTTTGTGGCTCCATCTCTGGATCACCCTCGGCCTCAATAATCTCTTCCAGTGACTGCTGTCTTCATGTTTCCTGTATAACACCAATGTGTCGTGATCTTAAATGGTACCACAAGCCAGTCGTTGAATTTGGATTGTGGATAATACTTCGACAGTAATTGCATTTTGAAGAAACACCACCCTTTTCACGAATGAAATGATCCCATATATTCAACTTTCATATTGTAAATACTTCCCGAAAATATCTCTTCTTGCAGTTATCTTATATAGTTCGAAACAAGCTCTGCGTTGGTAACTGATATAATGAACTCAGTTGGGTATTCCTCATAACGAACTAATGCTTCTCCCACTAGGCCAATAAACATATCAGAAGTGTTGATATCGTAGGACACGTGTCCTTTCTCTAAACAACAATCTTTTATTGTTACCAAAATATTCAGTCACAGCGAATATGAAACCACGTACCGTATCAGCAAAGGCGAGTACCAGATAACTAGCTAAAAGCAGTCTCAAATAGTTATTACGGTTAGAACACGCCGCATCAGCGAAATAAGATACTATTCAATTTCAGTCGAGGAGTAATGTAATGATGCGTTTCTTTTCTTTTGTTTATAACTTCAATCAAACCAGGCAGGGAAGGAAATGTTGCTCTTTCGCAACTTCAAATTTCTCTTCAGTTTCGTTTCGTCCCTTCGTGTTTCATCTCCAAACTTTGTTCTTCTGTTTCGATTTTTTTTTCGTTTTTCGTTTTTCGAAAAATTTTTCGTTTTCGAAAAAGCCATTTTTCGAAAAAGTATTTTTCGAAACAATGTGGCCATCCCTAATTCTGACATTATGAATTATTACATCTTTCGTTTTTCGCAAAACAAATGAATGAACTTTTAATACCTTAACAGAGTATAGATATTTTTTATTAAATAATAGCGTGTACCTGTTTTCGTAAGTTCAACGCTACAAACTAGCAATATACACCTGTTGTTTATAATCCAATTGATAACACGTGAAACAGACAGGTTTCCTCTTTCAATATCAAGAAAATACAAGTAGTAACAAAGACTACATACTCCCGAAGCATGTAGTAACAAAGACTACATACTTTGTTTAAAGATCAAAAACACAAACATACGAGAGTGAGTTGACGTAATCTATTATATATAACCATTTTCTCTCCCCATCCTCAAACCCACCCAAGACAAATTGAATAAATCCGAAATGTATTACAAAGCACGTTGTAAGGCCGAAGAGACAAAACAGCCACACAGCTGGATGAGTAGAAAACCTTCGCGAGTAGTCGAATTTGGTTTCTGCCACTAAATGAAATACATATACATATCCCATAAATGCTATTAGAGAGTCGAAAATTAACAATTGTAAATATATTTTTATTAACAAAAGTAACTAACAAAAAATAAACGTAGCTACGAAATTATCTCAATTTAGTCCAACACTTGTCAACTCTTACTTGTATATGCAATATTTTTGAATCCAATATTACCTTGAAATACCACGAGAACACAATAGTCCTTTTAGCAAAAATGACGTCAGCTTCAGAAAAAGAAACTGACAAATAATTATAATTGTTATATATGAAAATGTATCAAATACAATAATCGTAAGATTCTCTTTTATATACTAACTTATCTGCAATATATTGCTATCAGGACTCAATTATACTTTCACAAAAATAGAAAAACTTTACCATACTAAAAAACATGGAAGTTCACTCACCAGGCTATTACGTCAACTGAAGTATCTGGCAATTTTACATGGCGGACCAGCAAATTCCCAGCATGCTAAAGTTGATGACAAATAAATTAAATTCGCAAACCAAAAATACACTGCCGTAAAATAAAAATAATAACCAGAGTTATGAACACTAGTAATAATAATAATAATAATAATAATAATAATAATAATAATAATAATAATAATAATAATAATAATATTTTATAAATAGGTAGTTTCTGAATACAGTACAATATATAATGAAAAAACATTATTTCCTTTAAGAAATCAAATTTCATTATATTTATTCACTGTATAAAATGTTCTTGTTGCAAATGATTTTGTGTTGTAGAAATCGCTAGCAAACCTATTTATGTAAGCAACAGAAATTAGCCAGACCGGAAGTCTATGGTTATCTTATCAATTAAGATTACTCAAAATTTAATGCAGAGGAACAGAACACTTCTTGTTAGGAAAACGAAAACTCTTCTAAGTTTTATTGTCCTATATCATTCTGGTTACTTTAAAAAGAGTCATACAACAATTTATTAAAATTGTGATTAGTCCACGCAATGATGTAACAAGCACAATAAATGCTGAATATGTTCTTCTCAAGCAAATAGCGGCGTAGCCCCTTTCGAGCCGTGGAAGTCAAGTCGCCTTCTTTTTCCTTCTGTATATTAAAACCGGATTCTCAATAATAATAATAATAATAATAATAATAATAATAATAATAATAATAATAATAATAATAATAATAATAATAATAATAATGACTAACAATACTAACCAATAGTTTCATCAAAGCATCAGCCTTTGTCCGGATGATAAATGTCTTCTTTATAGCACAGTTCTTTACCAAAGGATTGCCTTTGCAATTTCACTGCCAAAGTCGAAATCAGTTGACCCTAAATTTAAATTATTTTCCTACCTCTTAATATTGTTTTCCTTAACCCTTCACATTCCATGCCACCCCTCGTCATTGAATGCCTTTATGGCATCAAGTAACACACTAATCATTCAGGTATCCAGTTTACCCATAATAGTAAATTTCATAGCTGTGAGTGGATCAAAACTTGTCAATATAATAAGTATTCAGTCCCTAAGTGCGCCCAAGTTCTCCCAAATGCGCTAATAAATTTGTAATGATTTATGTCCTTGTGTATCAGTGAAACACGCTGTGCCTTTCTTAATGCATACCGCGCAGGATGAGAGAACGACATCAAGGTTAATTCAGCAATGATTATATGAGTGAATAGTTGAAAAGAAAAAAGTGGCTTTTAAAGATGTTATAAGCGATACTTATGCAATGAGATTGTAACCTACTGCAGAGCTTATATCAGTCATGGATGCAGATATATTCTTGTATGATGATATGTTTAGTTTTGATTCCAGACATTCGTTTACTGGTTCTGCAGCAAACTGTAATCAATCCTTTTAATAAACTTTAGTTATTCATTATTCAACATAGTGTGATTAATTTTCAATAAATAGACGAACCTAGTTCAACAACAGTGCTTAGGTTGCCTTACTAATGATATAGTAATGCTCGTTTAACCTCACATCATGCTATATACAAATTTACATTAATTATATGACGAAGATATGCAATATTTTGTTGATTGGATATTATGTTGTATCATACATGTTCTTTCAGTTCTATGTGATATACAGAGTCCAATAGTATAACTCCACTGTAACTGTAAGGTATAAATTAACAAGCTTCAAAAGGTGTAAGAAGTTGAGTATAATAATCTTTATTTTTGTGCGTTTCCCACTTGATTTATGCTATGCAATTTTAATTACCACTTAAACGATTTGTAAAAAAACGGTTCTTAGTAGCACATTTATAATGCTCTTGTTCTTGCATTTCTACTGTTTAATTAAAACAAAATTTAAGGCGCTTCTTTTTTCACGCTTTTAGAGAGTGTTCCTTGAAAATTTCTTCTGTGCCATTTTATTGGATCAGTCAATCGTACTTGGTATGCCTGGTTAACTAAACAGAGAAAAGTTATTACAGTATCCGTAAATTAAACTAAATATTACTACTCACTCGTTATTTCTTTCTTAACTTTGGAATCTGAATGAGAATACTAATTGTAATTAGCAACTAGGTTAATTAGGGAAAATTCCATTTTATTAACAGTGTGTCATAAACTTTGTTATTCATATTTGGTTCACAATGGTGGTTACTATTCAGGTTGTAAGTTAACATTAGTAAGAAGGTAGTACTCTTACGTCAATAAGAAAGCTATTTGTGATAATCTGTTAGAAGATTATAAGATTTCATCTTTTTAAATAGTTGGTAAATTACCATCGTTCATACTGCATGGTTAACCAAAAACAAATACATGTATCTAATCTATCACATTACTGATCAACTCGTTGTAATTATGGTATTATAATTACAAGATATGAAGTCTTACAATCTCATTTAGTCGTAAATAATTCTTCTATAATCTTCAGATTCTTAGTAGCTTTTACATTCCTTTTGATGTGAAGGAATACGTATTCTCTATTAACCCTTGCGATACCAGTTACTTTCAATTGGGACTAATCATACCTACTTGTTCGAGGATAACTGTCGGCATTTTTTGTTGTTTTCTGCTTTTAAGGCTTGAAGGATAATCTGTTACTCAGATTTGGTTCGTCAAGTCTTAAGCCGGACTCAAGACATGGGTTGAGTCACCATGCGCTTTTCTATTAATTTGAGTGGAGAGAAGGGAGAGAAGGAACCTGGTCAAGAGAGCCATTATTTGTAGTAACAACCGAGTGTCTCCCTGACACCAGATAACACACATCTGTTAGTGGTATGACGCTGGCTTCGATTTACCCAAATTACAGAGCTCGGGTATTGTCTTAATACTAATAGGCATCATTTCGGCCACATGAGCTGCCTTGAATGAATAAAAAAGATTAGTTATTTGAACAAATACTTAAAGTGAAAATGTATTAATCACAAGAAAAAAACACATTTTCCCCAGCGGGATGGTGGATCTCATAGAAAATAGGTCTTGGTCACTATTGGGCATCCACATGGAAAATCACCTAAGAGTCGTGTAATTCGTTACGTCAACTCAAAAGCTGCGTCACAGAGTGGAAGAAATGCGTTGGACGACCTCGGTATATAAGCAACGAACCTCCCCGATCTCGAGCTTTTTTAGGTGACATCACTCACAGTGTTCAGTGAGAACCAGTGTCTTCGGCACTTTCAAGGTTGAGATATGTAATTTAAACTTTTTCTTTCCTTCGATTGGTGAGGAAGATCAGAGCACTTAAGAGTTTGATCACACGAGTGTTCAACCGTAACATCGATACGAAAATAAACACTTTAATCGGAATAGTCCTTCTTCTCCCCCAATACAAGTTATGGGTCCAAAAATTTAATGCTAATGCATTTTCTGTAGTACGGGATAACTTTCGCGGTCTTCCAGCAGCACATGGTCTGGAACGGTGTTGTATCTGTACATGCCAAAAGTTATGTTGTTTTTGCGTTATTTTCTTTTTTCTATTTTAGTTAATAAACTAAAAATGGAAATGGCTTCTTTAACTTAGAAATTCAATCTCTCTGTATTTGAAGTCAAAATGCAGTCATTAAATATTATCTGGTATTCAATCATCGGCACATGCTCTTTATCTGAGATATAATGTTCCCTATTATTGAGACTAGTTGTGTAATTTCTCATCACCTTCGAACCAGTAAGGCTAAAGAGATACTTAGTACAGAGGTTTAAATGAAGTTGGACCATTAGTACCAGTTTTGACGTACTGGGTGAAGGAGAAAAACCATAGTCACAAAAACAGGAAAACACGAACCCAAGTTTAAACACACACATGTAATAATATATATATATATATATATATATATATATATATATATATATATATATATATATATATATATATATATATATATATATATATATATATATATATATATATATATATATACAGAGTGAATCAAAAGTCTGGACACGGTGGAATAAATCGAGAACTTAACTTCGGGTCGAAAAATCAAAAAACACGTTTTTAGTAATATTAAAAAATCTATCTGATGAAACCATACTTGCCCCTCTAGACCCACTCCCTGGGGGTTGGAGTGGGGTCAATTTTGAAATTTCTAATGGAAACCCCCATTTTTGATTGCAGATTTGGATTCTACGGCCCAAACTATGTAAAGTTTCATCAACACTTTTCCGTCGATGCATAATATGGCGCAGTAATCGGGGAAAATAAATGGCCCATAAATACTCCCATTTCGTTCATGAGCTTGGTACCTCTGTTCTCGTTCAGTGTCACTGGTTCACTTCTCTGTTCCTTCTCGTCACTGGATAGAAGCACACTACACACAGGCAGAAGACACAGAGAAAAGCATACCTTCTTCATTCGGGCTTGGGGTAGTATCAGTGTTGCAAACCAGAAAATTCAAAAGCGGCGAGTAGAGGACAAAAAACAAAACAATTAAAAGTAAAAGGAAAATTGAAGAAAAGTATAGCTATTGAAGTATCTGCTTATTGCACTATGGTGTTTTTTGACTTCTGTGTCTAATATGAAAATGTATTGATATAACTGTTTTCTAATCGCTAAAATATGACATTCATTAGGGTCGATTGTACCATTCTCTGATAAAGATCAATTATCGGAATGATCCAACCTTGTCGCGGTAGTAGATCTCATCTTACACAAAATAACACATGACCACTGTGACGATTAAAAGATATCTGGATAGTGTAGAATTGGTCCTATAACGTGCAAATGTTCGAATGGTGTGAAATTATCAAAAATAGCCTGTAACTGTCAAGCTAATTTATGTTTGAAATAACAGGTGAACCAAAAGTTTGGCCACGGTAGAGTAACTGGAGACAGGCCCGTGCTGGCCCACCGGGACACCGGGACGTGTCCCGGTGCGCCCTCCGAAATATCACAGCATAAATAAAGGTGCAAGTTTTTAGTAATAAATTCTTACAGTTTTATTGGTAAAGAACCCGTCAAAAGGTGCAGTGCGCCCTTTACATTAGGCGCCCTTCCGAGACCACAACAAAGATGAACGATTTTATTTACTCTTCTGGTATAGCACAGTTCTGTACAATAAATACACACAGTTACTGTTGGCGAAGAACCCGTGAAAGGCACAGTGCGACCTTTACATAGGGCGCCCTCCGAAACATCACATTATAGATAAGTGGTTTTAGTTATCCTGTATACCAGCTTTGTTTAATAAATTCAAATACTGACTGGTAGTACAGAACCTGTGAAGAATACAATGCGCCCTTTACATAAGATGCCTTGTGAAATATCACTTTTTTTTTAATTTCATTCTTCTGTTTTTCAGTTTGTATTATAAATCATACAGTTGCTATTGGCAGAGAACAGGTAAACAGTATAATCACTTACAAAAATATTATAAAGTTATATAGCTATAAAACGAAACAATGTGATACATCAAGAATAGTTCGGATAGTCAAACGTACGATGCATTTATGTAACACTATAGTGTCACTAGTATCTAATTTACGATTTTTACGGCATCGAAGCTTTTACAGTCTTAATATGCATCCGTATATCCGAGCATATTGATTGTTCCTGTGTGTTTTAAAACAGCGTTCGGATAATCAGTACCTGTTGTATTTCTGAAATATAGCTGTATTAATTTCCGTAAAATGTGGTCTTCCTGTCACCACTGCACGGCGCGTCCTCAGGTTGTGGATCGAGGAGAAGGCCTGTGGGATATAGAGGTTAGCTGGGAATATACTGAGTCAGCAGTCGCGGACAGACAAGGGGTGATAATCCAGCTTGAGAATTTGGTGTGAGGCTAACAACCTCATCTTGTAAAAAAAGGATTGTTCAGATAAGTTCACAAAATCCTCGGATCAAAACTGATAACTTGGCACGAACTCCGCAAAGTAAAATCGATATGAGATTTGGAACATGAAATATAAGAAGTCACTATAGGGCAGGCGCGTTAAAATTTGTAAAAAAAAAAAAAAAAAAGTTTAGAAATAGAGGTTGGACCTAGTAGGATATCAGAAAGTTAGATGAGAAGGAAATGGAGTAGTCAAGTCGGGAAATTTTACGATCTTTTACGGGGAACAAATTAAAAATTACCAACTAGAAACAGGGCTTTCCGTTCACAAACGAATACGTAATATCAGCAATTACAAAGGTTAAATTTGTAAATGATAGGTTTTCTTTTACTTCTCTTAAGGGTTGGTTGTGTAATATTATTGTTTTAAATGCACATGCCCTAACAGAAAATAAGGATGGTGATTTAAAGAATACAGTTTTTATGAAAGAATAGAATGGGTATTTGATCATCTTCTGCAATACCATATAAAAATTCTGTTAGGCGCTTTCAATGCGAAGAAGGGACCAGAGGGTATTTTTAAACCGATTATAGGGAATACATGTTTGCATAAGGAAGGTTGTGACAACGGCGTTAGACTCGTGAACTGTGCAATATCCAGAAAACTTATCGTGAAGATTACAAAATTTCCACATCGCGACATTCATAAATATACTTGGACTTCATCAGATGGAAAAACACATATTCAAACTGATCATGTTTTAGTAGACAGAAAAGAACAGTCTAGCACAACTGATGTTTGGTCGTTCAGAGGAGTTGATTGTGATAGTAAGAGACAGACTATCGTTGAATAAAGGAAATATCCAATATCTAAAAACGGAGCGGTTTACTTTTTTAAAATAGAGGATAATCAGGTGAGAGGGGAGCCAGATTGAAGTGTCGAATAGATTCTCGGTTTTAGAATGTTCGGAGTGCACTAGTGTTCAAGATACTTGGTTGAAATTAGAGATAAAATTAAAATTTCAGCAGAAGAAATATTGGAGCACGCAGAAATAAGTAGGAACAAACCATCGTTCAACCAGGAATGTACTAAAGTAGCAGAGAAGAGAAAACAGATGAAACTGCGTTGGCTACAAATCCGAACGAAATAACTACATAAAATTTCATTCTCATCTGGCAGAAAACTTCTAAAACTTTTAGAACAAAGAAACGCTACTTTTGAAAGTTAAAATTAATTAACTTGAAGATAATAGTGAAAACAATAACATTCGGGACATGTATAAATGCATCAACAAACTTAAGGAAGGCTATCAACTTCGTGCTTATATATTAAAGAAACTTAAAGGAACAGTTCTCACTGATACAGATAACATCTTAAATAGATGGAAAGATTTCTTTGACGATTTGCTTAACACATAGCCAAAAATTAATGCGCGTGGAGAAAGTGAAATGCATGCAGCATAACCGTATATTCCAGAACCTAACCAGACAGAAACAGAAATAGCTATTAAAAAATATTAACGACGCATCTCCGGGTGTAGACGAAATTCTGGTTGACTTAATTTTAGCTGGAGGGGAAAAATTGTAGAACAAGATACACAAACTCATTCTCATTATATGGAACAAGGAGGAATTACCACAAGAGTGAAGAGAATCAATCATTGTTCCAGTTCAGAAGATAAGCAACAAAACAGATTTAATACTTATCGAAGCATTTCTCTTCTGTCAAAATCCAATAAATCCTCTTAAACATTGTATAGCAAGGTTGACTCCATACGCAGATGAAACTATTGGAGATTATCAGAACGGATTTAGGTAAAATCGATCAACTACTACAGGGCCGGATTTAGCATTTTGGCGCCCCTAGGCCCAATAATTTTTTCCGACCCCTAGTCTGGTTAAAGTTACTTTCCTAAAAACCTTTATTAAAAAATTATATTAGGCCTATATGTTAATTGCTTAAACACCACTCCACGATGCAATTTTATCATTGCAAGTTTTTTGAGGAATTTACTTGGTTCTGGGCTTAACAAAATACCGTTTATGTATTAACAAAAGATTGGTGAACTTTACCAACAATTATTTGTTCCAATGAACTTCAAAATCAGAATGCTTTATTAGCCTGATTTTTTAAAATCAATTCAAAAAATATGTTAAGTTATGGCTATTTATTTTTATTTCTAGATATTTTTTATTTTTTTTCTCTCGGCCGTGCGCCTCCTGGGAGCTTGCGCCCATAGGCCCGGGCCTACCGGGTCTATTGGGAAATCCGGCCCAGATCAACTATCGATCAGATATACAATCGAGAGAATACAACATCCTGGCACATCAATTATTGACTTTAGACTCTGGTAGGAGGGAAACATTGTACAACATGCTTACAGAATTTGCAATACCGAAAAAGGTAGAATAATTAAGATGTTTAAATGAATCCCAAAGTAAGGTTCGAGTAGAGAAATTCTTGTTCACGAGCTTTCACGTTGAGAATGACCTGAAACAAGGAGATGCGTTGTCCTCATTATTATTTACTTTGTTCTGGAGAACACGATAAGGAAAATCAAAGACAGCAATCAGGTCCTAGAGCTGAATTGTATTTGCCAGGTTATGGCGTATGCTGATGATGTAAATTTAATAGGTAATGATAGAATCATAGAAAGGAATGCAGAAATCTTAATTAACGCTTGTAGGGATATAAGCTTAAAAGGAAATGCAGAGAAAACTAAATAAATGGAAGTTTGTCGGGATTGTAATACTGCATTTTATGAATGCGTTAAAATTTCAAATAATATTTTCTTTCGACAAAGTAATACTTTCAAATATCTAGGATCATTATTAACAGACCAAAACCATAATCACTAAAAAAATTGATGTCAATTGAAAGCAGGGTTTTCGTGCTATTATTCAGTTAAAAATCTTTTGTTGTCACTATTTCTGTTGAGGAATTAGTAGCTCAAAATGTAAAACGATAATCATGTCTGTTGTGCTGTATGGTTGCGAAACATGGTCACTGACTCTGAGGGAAAATTGCAGAACGAAAGTATTTGAAAACAAGATTCTTAAATCAATATTAGAACTGCAAAAGGAACGGGAATGGGGAAAGGGGGAAACTTCATAAGGAGGAACTGCATAATTTTATACTGTTTACCAAACATTGTTAGGGTCATCAAGTCTAAGAGGCTCAAATGGCCAGTTTATGTAGCCAGAATGGAAGCAATTAGAAAAGCTTTCGAAGTTGTAACTGGAAATCCAAATAGGAAAATGACCGTTAGGAAGACCGAGGCGCAGGTGGGAGGACAATATTAAAATGGTTCTTGCAGAGATTGAAATATAAAGTAGAAACTGAATTCAGTTTTCTAAGGACAGAAATCAATGGAGAGCTTTTGTAAACGCGGCAATGAGCCTCCTACGTCCATAGGCGTGCTATATTAAATTGTTGATACATTTAGTTTCTTTTTATTTGACAGAAATTTCATTACAGGAACTAAAAGTTTTTCTGTTGTAAAGAGGATTTCGATTCGAGGTTAAAATGGCACACATACTTTCTTTCAAAGTCTCTTTCTCTCTCTCTCTCTCTCTCTCTCTCTCTCTCTCTCTCTCTCTATATATATATATATATATATATATATATATATATATATATATATATTCACGTTTGTATGGGCGCCCTTTTAGTAGACTTGTCCACCGCCCCCATTAGTATCCCAGCACGGCCCTGACTGGAGAAATACACTTCTGATCATAAAAGCGCAAAAAAACGTATTTAATATGTTTCAAGAATCTGAAACATATTAAACTTCTGAAATGGAGTGGGGGGCATTGATTTTTCAAATGGGAACTCCAATGTTTTATTGAAGATTCGGAGACTGCATCCCAAATAATGTAAGGTATAATCAAAACTTTTTCGTCGATGTGTGATATCATGCTGTAATCGTCGAAATTAGATGCTCCCCTCTTCGTTTATGAGCTTGATATTAGCCCCGACCGTCTGTACAAGGTGCAGTATTTTGAGAAATACGCGTCGGATCAACAAAGTTATTCAATGGTACCAAACACGATACCGCACCCTACCGCTAGGTGGGGTTAGCTGAAAGATTTGAAATGGAAGCTCTTATTTCTTATTGCACAGTCAGATTCTGCGCACAAACCTGTATAAGATTTAGTCGAAACATCGTTGTGGCTATGTGACGTGGCGCTGTAATGGCGAAATCAGGAGAACTCCCTATACGAACTTTAATTAGCTTCAATTCTGTAGACGTGATGAAAGAAGTATACATGTGATCAAAAAACAAAAGAAAATGTGTGACTATTGGGTTTGTTAGGGTGTTTATCGTTCCTTTTCCGCAGTGGGACGAGAGAGACGGGACCTTTAGTTGAAAGTGAGATCCGAACCTCTATTAGGTTTTGGAACCGAGACGTTCCCCATGAATAATTGCCGACGAAGTTTGTCCGACCGTCGTCGATTATTGGGTGACAGCAGCGAAAAGGGTGTGCTAGTGCTGGTTCAAAGGCGGCTGCCTATTTGTCGGCTTGGCAGCGAACACCGTGACGGCCCCGCCGCTGTTCAGGAACGGCAGCTATGAGACAGATGGTTGTCTTGGCCCAGCAGTGGCACGACATCGTCCCCCGAAGCGACGGCATCATGATTTTCGCCATCATTTCGCCTGATTTGTGCGAATAGTCGGTCTGCGACTCACGAGACTGCTCGCAGTCTCGCATAGTTTTAGATGGGTGAAATTATTATTGAATTCTTTCTTTACTTCTTCTTCTCCTTATTATTATTATTATTATTATTATTATTATTATTATTATTATTATTATTATTATTATTATTATTATTATCTGCTAGTAGTTGTAGTAGTAGTAGTGATAGTAATAGTAGTCTGTGAAGGGTAGTAGTCTGTAGTAGTATGTTTTATTTTTATTTTTAATCCTTTCATCCTTTAATTTTTAAATGTCTATAATGTGCAGTGGCGTATTTAGGGGGGTGGCTTCCGGGCTTAAGCCCCCCCGAAATCTTACTTAGTATAGTAAAGTAAATGAAATATCTTGCAGAATTTTCACATTTCCAAGCAAAGTACCCCCGAAAGTTAGCAAAGCCCCTCCCGAAACAAAATCGTAATTACGACATTATTAATGTGTCATCAATAAATTGATCACATCGGACTCTAGACAAGATTAGATTCTGTCGTTCTAATATAATTTCAAAACTAAAGGAGTTACCACTAAAGAGCATTGTGTGAACAGAGTGCACATTTCAATACATTTGTACGGTACCACCTTAATTTCGTGGCATGGATGGGGCCACGGTGGCTCAGTGGTACAGCGTTCACCTCTGGTGCTTGGGGTCCTGGGTTCAAAACCTGCTCCCGTCAAATGAACTTTGTGGTAGACAAACACCGTGTGCGTGGGTTTCTCGGGGATCTCCCGTTTCCTCCCACTTTCTTAATTCCACCATTTCATTCATCTCTCTCATAATCACCGTCTCCTTTAGCCTAACCGGCGAAATCGTGGGACCTAAAACTCAAAAATTTCATTTCATTTTCGTGGCATGGAGTCCTCTTAAGTACGTTGATCGAACTTTCGTTCGGGATTGACATGACGAAGGTTATAGGCGTAACCTGTAATTTGAGCATTATAGTGGAGCATTTGTACAAGAAGTGATACCTGTATGTGAGTGTGTGTGTGTTATTCGTTTCATTATTGTTTTCTCTTCTCACATGCAACGTATGGATGTGTGAATTATAACACGTTTAGTGGCACGTGACATGGGACTGCAACATTGGGATGGCATTGCTCGTTCGTTCATTCACATGTTAAAGCGACGTTCACCTGAGCGATTCGTTTATAAGTGGCAGGTCGTTAACGGTGACGGATCTGTTGGTAACGATTCTCGGTCTAACAGCAAAATGTCTTTCTTTCTCACCCCAAACAGTTAATTTACTTTCGCCGATTATGGCGCCATATAATGCATCGACGGAAAAGTGTTGATGAAACCTTACATAGTTTGGGCCGTAGAATCCAAATCTGCAATCAAAAATTGGGTTTCCATTTGAAATTTCAAAGTTGACCCCACCCCAGCCCCCAGGGGGTGGATCTAGAGGGTCGAGTTTGGTTTCATCAGATAGTTTCTTTTTTTATATTACTAAACACGTGTTTTTTGGTTTTTCGATTCGAAGTTAAGTTCTCGATTTATTCCACCGTGTCCAGACTTTTGATTCACTCTGTATATATATATATATAACCATTCGACAAAGTTACACAATTATATGAAATATCTGTATACTTTAGATATCAGATAAGGTTTAAATTAAGTCTGATGCATGGAAGTTATAATGAAACCTGGAAACAGATTTGTTCTTTTGAAATCCAAATGCCGTAAGTACTATACTAATTTCTCCCATGGTAGAATCCTTAAATCACTTAAAGATTTTCTTAGATTACAAAAGAAATATAGGTATTGAGTACATTTTCTAACATTTAGTAAGAATACGATAATCATGAACGATCTCCTTGAGATGTTGTCATTCAAAATTTAATTTTAGACACTTTCTCTGTCACAATTTAGAGGAAAATTATTACATTTTAGCATAATATATAGGAAAATTTAGAGTTTACACTGAATATTTTATTTCACTTGACATTCTAAAATTATTTTCACAACATTAGTACCATTGAACTTTTTAAAGGTTTGTGATTTACATATTTAATAGGAAAGAATCGGAAAGCATGTACTCACGACAAAAATATCTGTCTAATATTCTCGCTGTAAAAAAGTAGAAAAACAGATTACACTATAAGTATTTAAATTTTATGGACGATGACATATACTACATTACATTTTGATATACACCATAATTATTTTTAATTAAAAGGACCATATTAATAGACATTATTGACAATTAGTCATTATGTTAATAAGCGTACGCACAATAGAAATAAATCCTTTTGTCCCATAAATAATCTTAATGCAGATTGTTGGGACTGCTTTCGAAGTTGGCCTATCTAATATTGCTGTTATTTACCCAAACATCACAGTAATCTGTTGGGTCGGGCTTCCCAACTATTAAAATTTAAGGTATTCGTACACATATAATTTTCATAAACAAGGCTTTGTGGTCGTTCTTCTCGAAAAACAATGCCTGGCTATGTCCTTTACTGAACAATTTAGTATGCATTCAGTGCCTTAGGGAATATTTCAAATATGCTGGTAGTGCAGCAATTTTTGAACTTTGTTCGTTGTTGGTAATGTAGGATCCTTCAGTCACTTGAGGCATGCGACGTATCAGGGAGGTATTTCGCTTCAGTCAGTCTGCGCTTCAGTAAGTTTCTAGAATCGTGTGCGTGTGCACCGAATTACGTGTGTATTTGTGTGTGTGTGTGTGTGTGTATGTTTGTGTACCAAGTATGCGTTAATTATCCCTCGTACATGTGTGAACAGACCAGACAATTTTGTTACATATGTGAAGAAATTATGTTTAAGCGATTGAACGGCTCAAACATGTAAATCCTAATTCCTGTACTTCGGATGCAAAGTGGAAGAGCAGGACCGAACCTGGAACCCTCAAATTTGTTGTAGTAGATGCTCTTCTATTCTTAATCCATGGACGCATGGGGAACTTCGCCGTATGAAGTTTGGAGTGTCCATGGTGTGGGGAGAAAATACTGATTATATCACTGACTACTATTTCCGTTTCGTCCCACCTATTCCAAAAATAAAAAAGTTTTAGTGTACCCGGATCTATGTTCAGCTAGACGTCCTATTCCGCACCGTCCCGGCATGTCAATAAGAGATCCTCCTGAAAATTTCAATGTGGATATAGATGATGAAGATTATATGCAGAATTGAAAACCCAATGGAGGGGATATTCATTGAGCCTCAGGTGTGTGATTCTCCACTTGAATAGACAATTAGTATTGAGAAGCAAGCGGTATTTAATGCATTTGCGCAGGTGTGTCATAGTTTTTAGTTGAACAGAACAGCATAGAGCTGTGAATAACCTCTGGAGAGCCTTCTGTCATCTTATGAGCAGATTAGGAGATGAATGTTGTTAAAATTGCATCTTTCTCATTAAAATTTGAATTTCTTTACTGACAATTGTCGTGATGTTAGCGCCGAGCAAGGGGAACGCTTTCATAAGTAAATTCCAACAATGGAAAGAAGATCGAAATTGAAGTACAGTGATGTTAGGTGATTTATGTTGAGGTATTACGAATTAAGGGACCGAAGTTAGTTACAAACGGGAAGCTAAAAATTCCAGGCGTTATAAAAGGTGCAGATTAGTAATTCAAAATTTTATAGTTGTTCTTTTAACGTTCAAAGGCTCTATTTCACTAAGAAAAAGCTAATTTCTCCTGTACAACAAACTAAGTTCGGAGTCAGTAACTATATTATATTTAGGTCTATGGTGCTGATGATGGTGACAAAACTTCAAGCAGGAAATAAAGAATTTTAAAAAAGTTCCGGTGTGAATAGAGAGTTAACGGATAAGATGAAATCTATTCTTGAGACGCTGAGCCAATTGCAAGATTATTCTCGATATCTCTTTGTTCTCACCCTGTCGACAGGACTTCGGACGGAGAAATTTGTTTTATAAGAACTAGAACAATTATGTTTAGATAGTTTGGAAGTGTAATAAAAATAGGCGTCCATCCCCAGGAAACAAGTGTAATGAAGAAAAATGTTACAGTTTATGAAAAAATAAAAATTATGAGAATTATTTTTAGATAAATGATCGTCTCGAACTGCGTTGAAATAAATTTCGAAATTACATAGTTGAAACAGTTCTAAATTCCGAGGTTGGTTTGGTAATTGATATTTAGTAATGAGTCTCTGTGAAGAATCTACATCCTATTGTGATATACGTACCGCATGACCTCTAACTAGTAATTGAAGAATAGTGTTCCGTGCTGCTAACCATATAGACAAGAGGAGCTCCTGAGAAAGTAGTTTAATAATAATAAAAATAATTATATTCTTATACTAGAGCTAGAGAAAGATATAGAAGATGCATGAGATGAATATTTAAGCATTCTACATGTTTTCCCCCGCATCGGTCCAGGCGTTGCTGTTACTAGATGCTGTTGCTCACCTGAAGCAATTTAATGGCAGTCTTGTCTCGAAATGGAGTCATCAAAATGCTTTCTCCTCTCGAAAACTGAATTATTTTCTATTGCAATACCTCTTCCTCTTTATGTCATCAAGATAATTTACTGTCTCTCCTCTCGTCTCTCGTCAACAGTTTTACATGATTGTGCAACCACTTAATGTTAACTTCAAAAGTGCTTTTGAAGTGTTTGACTAAATAAAAGTATTTGCTTTACTTTGTAAATCCATGGTTTAAATATTCATGTAAATAAAACTGAGCGAGAAAGCAGGGTTTACGTTCGTGGGTGGTGCGTGCTGGAACTGCATGCAGTAATATTGAGCAAATGGCAGAGAGTTCAGTTTCTCAACATTGAAAAGCACATTTACTTCTATGTCTTTTCTATCTAATAACATTGTTGGCCAGTGGTTGCAATTACCTTCACAAGTACAAGAAGTATACTTAAGTAATAGTTACGAACCTGACAACTCAAGCTCTAATTTCTATGTTTTTGGAGGTGTGAGAAAGACAGAGAAATTTCAAGAAATCATTGAATATGAGAGTACATTTGTGAATATAAAAAAGGGTATTGTATACTTCTTGATACGTTACAATACATATCTGCAGAGCAAGTCTTGAGGCGAGCATAGCTAAAGGGGGAGGTACTCGTCTCTCTCGTCAGCTCTGGAGTTGTTACTGTTTGAATATCTCCACCAAAATGTTTGAATCAATACTTGATCCGTTGCGATTAAGGTACAGAAGAGAGAAAAGAAAGGGAAGAATTAGCAGCTGTCAAACATATTTTACAAAAATACACAAACATCACCATGGTGATGGTGTATACGATTGCATTCGAGATGTTTTGTAGAACCCATACTTCTACATCACAATCTCGCTGTTTCGCGCCATTCCGGGAGAACTTTTATATATATTATTTAAGTGCTTTTTAGACTCATCTCTATGTAAATGAATGAGGCATATAGGCTATTTAACATATTTTGGTGGAGTAATTTTGTAATTCAATGGCATTTCGTCGCGTTTCTGCAACCGGTTGCCCACTGGTGATATAATTTTCAAAACGGAAGTGGGGTCACCGCGAATCGTTGCATTGGTGCCATCAATGTTTGGATTGAAGTCGCTAGTTACCCATCGATGATCCACCGACGCTTATGGCACGGAGTAACTCTAAATTATATTTAATTAGGAAATCACTATAGTTGTTATAAGAACTAGTTTTTGAACTTGGACTGTGTAACATTTGTCTTTTGAGGAAAACATTTCCTAAGTTCAACTTAGAGTATCCTCGGGAAACAGTAAACCAAAGATGATTGGTTCGAACCTACAATCCAACGTTCACATTCGAAAGCATTCTGTAAATCTGTATTTTCCTCTTTTAAGTGTAATAAGATATGTTGATCCGTTATTAACTGTACTGAAGAAACAAATCATTATTGTAATACTTTTGGATAAAGTATTTCGATATTATTTATACGTGGGAGCACATGGTAGTTGCCTCAATCCAGCTATAATCAATGCCCTCAATTTCCTTCGTGCAGTTCAAACTGATTTTCGTGCAAGCTGTTACAGAACGACAATTAGTCTAGTCCCTGAACCAACGGAAGTGGGATCGAATCTCAGAGATAGACATGAAAAATTGTATTACTTGCAGAATTATACATTTCACCCGTAATAAAATGAGCATTAAAACAGTTTGTGTTACCATGGAAAAGTAAGAATTTATTTCTAGTTAAACTTGTGAGCAGCGAAGCAAAACGAATTGGTTTCATGGTTGTCCGAATACCTGGCAATTTGTATAAATCATACGTAACGCGTTTTGTATGGAGCTAAGAGCTTTATGATCTCACTGACCTAAAATCCAATACGAAATAGGACCTACCAGAAGATTCAACACCACGTCTGCGTCACTTCGGTGAACGTTGTATCAAAATTTCCTATATAAATTTCACTCACTAGACGTCTAGTCAGTCGGCCGTACTTGTTTTTTTTAACTAACTATATTGAAGGGGTATAGACGAAAAATATGCAAAATCCATTTTTCAATTTTGTAAGGAAACGACGAAAATGTGACGCCCTTATGTTTCAAAATTGTTGAACTTTTTTGGGGGGATAGATTTCACTCATCTGCTGTAAGTAGTGACTATTGCTGTTAACCACTGCTTTCTTTTGTTTTTCATTTACACAACCTATCCTCTTTCAAGTTCTGTTCCACATGCCATTCCACTTAGTTTCATATATTCTGTTCGATTAAATACACGTTGCTCAATCTCTTATAATATGTCAAAATTAACAAAACGGTTCTCTTGCTTTCTTTCTAATAATGGTGATTTAGATTTCAAGAGAGTTAATTTTAAATAAACTTGCAACCAATTTGTTAATTACTACGAGCATTGAGTTCTTACTCATTGTGTGTTCATATATATTCTTCAGTGTTTACATTCTAAGAATAATAAATATTTATGCAAAAATTAGATATAATTGAAGTATACAAAGGTTAAGTGGGTAATAAAGCACTTCAAGCCGAAACTCCAATCTGTATCATAGATTGCAACTATCGTTAAAAGAAATTGAATATTCGCATCCAAAATTAATTTTATCTAGGTAGGATGGATAGGAATTCGCACGAGACAAGATTTGAGACTGTCTCGTCTCGACATTATGCTGTAAAAGTGGTGTCTCGACTCGAAAAATGTATATTTTTGTGTTGGAAGAGCTGTCTTGACTCAATTGTGTCAGGAAAATTCTGTCTCGACTCGACTCTGCGCATCCCTAAGGATAGACAGTTTGAAGAGCCCAGTATTCCAAAGCTGGCGGGGTAACCAATTACATCATTACGCAACATCTGTTTCAGATACAACTATTATTATACACTTCATTTTCATATTCCTCTTCTTATAATAAGTATATCGACTTTCTACTTAAATTCAATTATATATAATTATTTCTTTTGTAACAGCTAATATTCATGCTATACAGTATAAAACAAGTACACAATCGATGTAAATGAATAAAAATGTAAGATATTACAGATTACTGGCATTGCGATTTAATCCGATTTTAAGCAGTACATATTTTCTAAATAATTGTTCAAATTGCTTTATAATAATCCAGATTATGAGGTACTCTAAGTTTTTGTAATGCAAAAAAATACAAGCATATATATATATATATATATATATATATATATATATATATATATATATATATATATATATATAGGTGTATTTTAGGGGACTTCCAGGCTTGATCCCCCGAAATTTTATGTTTATTCAAGTAAAATATTGTAAAGTGAATGAAATATCTTGTAGGATGTTCACATTTCCAAGAATAAAGTTAGCAAAGCCTCTCGAAATATACATATGAATAATTTTCGTTTTGGACATGTGGTTTTAGGTATTCAAGTGTGTGCACATTTCTTATTTTAGGGTTTTCATATATGAATTATAGACAGGCGGGCTAGTAAATGTGACAGGGATTTTAAAAGTGACATTTCGCCGCATAATGTGTTTCCAATCAGTTCACAGTAGAAATTGATATTTATAACAAAAATGGTACATTTAAAAACATTTTAAAAAAGGAGAAAAACCTTAACTTTCTGCACGGAGGCTCGAACAGTCGCTATTCGTTGCAGAAATGTCAGTAGCATCACTAAGCCCGCTGGACCACAGACGCAACTTACAAAAGATTGTGTTATTATATTGATAATTGAATCGCTGCAAGCACAGGTTCCTACTAGGAGGCTTAAATATCCATTTTCTGTCGTTTTCAGTAATTTCTACTTAAGATAATGGTTGATTTTGTATATTGGAACTGTGCATGAGGTTTGCAATCAATATTAATCTCAGAAATAACTAGTTTGATTATGTTCTTACATTTTCGCATCGCTCGGATGACAGTACAGTTTGCAGCTAGTGTCTATATAAAGAATGGAGGGAACATGCAATTCCCTGTGTATAGATCTGCGGGAATTGTGACGGATCTAGGCTCACTTTTTCGGACTTACTTTCTGAACGAGTTTCCAGTTATTTGTGTGTACCAGGTTGGCAACATTGTAAACCCAATAAGCTCAAACATTTATTAGTTTCATTCTCTATGTTAGTATGTATTTGCACGGGCATAATTGCACTTGATTGTATTATTACTGTAATATTGAACATTTCCATTTACTTTCCCATAATGAGCCAATGCAGAGACTTGACATATTCCATATTCCTGTGTTTTGGCAATCAATTTGACTATAAACAAGCTACTGTTTTGAGCGAACAGAAAATACTCTTTTTTTAGGCGAGCCGGAATAAGTAACGCTTTAGGTGAATGGTGAGTTCTTGGCTGGTAGCCGAGTGAGCGGGTTCTCGGCGTGGTTCGCTCGAGGTCACTGGTGTTTCTTTCGAACAGCTACTAGTGCTAGTGTAGTGTGTCGGTTCCTCTTTCTTGTGTGTGTGTTATCTGACTGAATTTAATTGTATTTATCACATGTTCTTAATATTATCACAATTTTTTTTTTTTTTTGGATTCAATTTTCTGACTTAAGTTCGATATGAACACGATTCGCCTCAATACTCTTCGTATCAGTTTTCAAAGTGTGATAATTGTGCCGACTTCTATTATTTTACATGAGTGGATTAGGGATACCTTTGGGTTACCCTTGGAAAGTGTACTCAGCATAGAAATGAATTTTCCACGTAAGCTATTATATATTAAATTAAAAACTCAGGAAGATTGTGAACGCATTTTAAATGTATTTACAGACACTGTTAAGTATTCTGATGCGGTAGGTTCGTATAACCTACCTATTGATTTGGCTTCATATTTGATTAAATTGGTCCGCATTCATGCGGTTCCAATGGAACATTCCGATATACACCTTAAACAAGTTTTCTTTCCTATGGGGAAATTCTAAGTCTTACCGATAAACTCTACTCTACTGGACATTTTTACCCGGTGCGTCACGGGCGGAAATTACTTAAGATCGTCCTCAAAAAGAACATTCCGTCATATGTCACAATTCATAGTCTTCGTTTGTTGGTGACACATCCTGGACAAATTAAAACTTGTGCGCGTTGCGATAGTGATCAGCATTTGATTTCCCAATGTGATAAACGACTGTCTAAACTTGCTCCTGTGAATGTTCCGGTTTCTGGAGGTTCTCGACTACCTCCCAAGACAAATTCACGTTTGGCTCCACCTCCAGTTTAACTTAAAGCTGTTCCAGATGTTACTAACTTCAGTGTTTTTCCTGTACATTCTACTTCTTCCCCAGTCAAGACTACTAGTGCTGATGGTGATGTGGAGAATAACCATCCCTCTCTTAGTACCCCTGGAGCTCCTTCTTTAGAGAAATCTTCTGAAACTATTCCGCATGTTGATGTTTCCAACACATGTGTGATACTACCTTCTATTTATCTGGATTGAATCAGGTAAGTTCGGATGATACTTTAGAGGCTGCTGCTGCGATGTCGTTAGTAGTAGACTCGTCTTTTTCAACGCCCTCAGTGAACGTTTCAAGTGACCATTCAGTACATGAACAAATGCTGCAGTATCTAGTCCGGAATTTGTTACCTCTCCTAGTGTTTCTGTTATTCCCACCGCAAATTTGCCTAGTGTGATGAATGTTGAGATGGTACCTTTGGATACTTCGAAGAAAAAGAAACGCCCTCTGCTTGATTGTAAAGCTCCTAAAATTCAAAAACTGCTTGACTCCTCTCTGTCTAATGAACCTAGTATTGCTCTCCGCACGCGATCGAACAACTTTCGCAACCACAGGTGTCCACTGTGTCTAGTGAACATTCCTTTCTGTCCAACCAAAATGCTGAAACGCCATCTTGATTTTGGTTAATTTTGGGGGATTTAAATTTTAGCGGTGTGGTAATTTTTCTGGTTCGTGCATAGGCTTTCCATATCATGTATGGTGTTAGGATTGGTACTATAAACTTTAACGGACTTTCTTCCGCTACGAAACAAGATGCAGTTGCTGCCTTTATTAATACTAGAATAATTGATATTTTGTTTGCCCAAGAGGTTAAAATTACTGATTTACACGGTTTATATAATTATACTTTTCTTAGTAATGAAACTGTAGCAGGTACAGGTACTGCACTTATTTATCGCAGTGATTTACAACTCGATCAGGTTTATAATTATCCTGATGGTCGCATTGGAAATTTGGAAACTATACACCTTTGTGATTCCTATAGTCCATCTGGCTCGCAAAACCGTATTCAACGTAATAATTGTTTCAGCGATGACGTTGCTACTGCATTGCATGCTGGTACTCGTTCTATTATTGCTCCCGCCAAGTGAACTTTGTTGTGGACAAACACCGTGTGCGTGGGTTTTCTCGGGGTTCTCCCGTTTCCTCCCACTTTCTTCATTCCACCATTTCATTCATTTCTCATGATCACCGTCTCCTTTAGCCTAACCGGCATAACCGTGGGACGTAAAACTCAAAGATTTTCGTTCTATTATTTGGGGAGGCGATCACAATGAAGATCCCGGTTCTCAAGATTCCTTACAGAGCCGTGCCCCTTCCACAAATTTGCTTCATGTTCTCAATCAATTTGGACTCGTGGATGTTTGGCGTCATTTTCCCCCTCACGACCCGGGTTATACGTATATTCATTCTCAAGGAGCATCTCGCATCGATGCTTTTTTAATCTCTGTATCCCTGCTTCCTTATGTTCAGAGCATAGAACTGGTCCCAGTCTGTTTTTCTGATCATCATTCTGTTCTTTTAGCTGTTAATTTATGTGTAACACAAAATATACGAAAATCTTTTTTGGCATCTTAATAGTAGTATTATGACTGATCCATCCTTTCAAGCACTTCTTCGACACAAATGGAATGAAATAAGTAAGCAATCTTTAAGTAAGCGTAACATTATGTAGTGGTGGGACTCTCGGGGTAAACCTACCCTTAGACGTCTCTGTCAAGAGTATTGTCGTGAGCTAAATAAAACCTTTCATGAGCAGTATAATTATTATTACCGACTTCTGCATGAGTACCATCTTGCTTATCAAAAAGGGGCTCCTGTTTATCACAAATTAAACAGGTGAAAGCTTTCCTTTTATCATTACATCGTTCTAAGTTATCCGGTATTAGTGTGAGGAGTAAACTTATTTCGAGTCAGCCCACTGAATCTCCCGGTCTAGTTCAAGTAACTGCTGAAGGACGTCGGGGCAAACAACGGCTAATCGGTAAGATTCAAGATGAGGAGGGTCGTTTATAGTTGGGAACCAATGTTGCTCCTTGTTTTGCCCGTTATTATAGCCGACATCCTTCTTCTCCGTGCCTTGATGATTTGTTTTCTGAGTTGACTTCCTTAGAAACTGCGGCTCAAGATATTTTGAATGCCCCTTTTACTGAAAATGAAATCAAGCATGTTTTAATGACCACGCCAAAACATAAATCTAGATAGAGGTGTGGATGGAATACCTTATGAATTTTATCAAACTTTTGCTGATATTTTTCTTCCTTCTTTTACCGAACTTTTTAATGATTTTCGTGTCAACTTACGTTTAGGGACCTCTCTTACGCATAGTATTATAATTTTAATTTTACTTCCGAAGCAGTCTCAGTCCCCTTGTGTCACTCAGTACCGGCCTATTAGTCTTACTTGCTGTGATTATAAACTTTTAACCAAGGTTCTTGCTTCTCGTTTACATAATTTCCTCCCAAATATTTTACATTTTGTCCAATTTGATCATGATGTCCAACACCCCCTATATTTGGCACTAGCAAATATTCGTGACAGCATCGCTTTTTCTGAGCGTTATCCCACTTGCGCCATAGCAATATTAAGCACCCCACTGAATTTTCCTAGGCCTTTGATAAAATTCATCATGACTATCTTGTTTTGGAAACATTACGTTTGGGCACCAGTTATTTTAATATGCTCCGTGCTCTTTATCGAGATCGTACGGCACAATTGAAACTTAATGGTGCGCTTACTTCTAAATTTCGGCTTGAACGTGGTCTAATCCAAGGGTGTCATTTATTCACCCTTTTGTACAGCCATGCAGTTATGCCTTTTATTAGTAAAATTTATCGTGAAATTGATGGCATTTGTCTTAATAAGGCGGTTCTCAAACTACAAACGTACGTTGATAATTTTAGTTTCTTGTATCATTCTCAAATTGACCTTGATACGATTCAATATAATTTGCACTTATTTAGTCAAGCCTCAGGTGCGACCTTCAATGTTGAGAAAACCAAATTGTTATGCCTTTCCGACCAAGCACATACGCCCCTTGTTCCCCCCTTCACATCTGTTTTTTGTCATAACATTCTTGGTATTACCTGGTATCCATCCGTTAAACGTAGCATCTTGGTAAATTATAATCTTGTTTCTAAGTTGGTTACTTTATTCTATCAACATAGAACAAGAAATCTTACCCTTTTTGAACGTGCCACTTTTATTCAGGTTTATGCTCTTAGTCTTTTATATTTTATTGTGCAACTTTTCCCGCCCTCGGTTGCTATTCTTAACAAAGCAAACAAACATATTTTATATTTTCTTTGGTATCAACATACTCTTCGGGTAAATCGCCAGGTAGTTTGCAGTCGACCATCTATTGGACGCCTTGGTATCAAGGACATTGCTTTACAGGCCAGATGTCATTTTCTTCATAGAACCTGTAAACTGCTTTGTGTTTTTAGCAATTCCTTTCCTTACAATACATCATGAGCTGTCTGAGTCACGTGACGCTTACTGCTCCTGTCTCCGTTCATGGTTGGTCACAGACCTATCCTTATTTAAAAACGGTAGTTCTCGATATCGCATATGGCCTTATCGCACGGGCTCGGCTTGAAGATATGACCATTTCACAATTATATCAATATTATGCTTCTCCCTCATGCGTTCCGCTTATAGTACGTAAATTTCCTAGTAGTAACTGGCCTCAAATTTGGCGTAACATTGGTTCCCCAGTTCTATCTTCCCCCTTACGTTCGCTTTGGTATTTATTAGTACATAACTTATTTTTAAAAAATGGACGAGCTTATACCCTGGGCATCTCTTCTTCCCTCTGTCATATTTGTGGACAAACTGATACCCTGTCACATCGTCGTCATACCTGTACTAGGATATACCCTCTTTGGCAAAAATATACTCAGGTTTTTGCGAGAATCCTTCGCACTTGTGACAATATGATTTTGAATCCCGATATTGTTTTCTTCCCTCCAGTTAAACATAATTTTGTTGTGTGGTTGACAATTACAACGGCTGATCTCTTTCTTCATCTTTCTACGGATTTCTCCCCGGATTTATAAATTTCTTGGTTATCTTATTCTCTTTTGCGTATACCTGTTCCCCAACGTCATCACTGGTTTGCTCAGTATTACCAGGCGACCTGTTAATGTCTTTTTGCTTTAACTACTGGTATATGTTTACTTTTTGCATTTCTTGTTATCAGTTGCATTTTTCTAATTGTTATTATTGTAAATATTTTGTAATTGCTCAATAAATAATATTAATATAAAACAATGGTTAGCGTTGGGATTTGCCAATTTCCTGGTCCGGGTTCGATTCCCGCCCACTCCTTTTAGTCGTTTTAATATGTTTCATTTACGACGCTGAGCTCCAATTGGATGCTGCTAAACGAAGATAATCTTCAGAGGAGAAATTCAGCGATGATGGAATCCTGGCAATAAAGCAAGAAAAATGGATGGAGAAAATGAATTACAGAGTTAATTTTGTTAATGGTTCTATACTTGACATTATCCGGTAATTTCGCGCATTTTTAAATTGTTGATAATATATACTATATTCTCAGCTTTTCTTTTTGTGTCTCAATGTGTGAATTTTCCCTAATATTACACAAACCAGGAACCTTCAGTTATATTTACAACCTAAAGGGAAATACGCTTAGTACGTATAAGTTCTCCAACTCGTTTGAGAGTTATCGAATTTTGAATTTTTAATATTTAGAAATACTCGTAAAATACTGCGCACCAATATTTAGCATTTTCAAAACTAATTTAACTGGTAATGAAATCGGACAAGCTCTTATTTAGAATAAGTAGTACGTATCAATCAGCGGAGCCGGAACCAAGGAGCTCAGGACCTGTTAGACACCCACAATTTTCATTGGAGGCTGGGCTCTTCCACGAATGATGGATCATATTTTAATTAATTTTCAGATAGGACTATTGTTATTAGTTTCAAAATTCAGCGCAAGGCTGTGTTTACTTAAAAAAATATCGTACTGCATAGACCGCATAATCTATCCGTATATTATTTGAAACGCAGGTATGTATAGTCATTTGAAGTAAAGTAACTTGTTTATAATCTCTCATTTGAGTTAATTATAAGATTATTTAAGTATCCTGGCTGTTATCTACTCGTCGGCGCCTCTGGTCTCCGTATATTTGTTTCTGGTATTGTGTTGTTTACTGTGAGTACAAGTATCCAAAGACGCCCTTCTGTCATTTCGTCAGCCAGCGTTTCTCCTCACTCCTTCACAAAAACACACTTTACAATTTGTTCCATTTAAGAGATGGGGCAACTTCATGCTGCTGTTCTAGCTAACATACCAGGCGTTAGTTAGGTTGTCTATCTCGCGTACTTTGTACATCAAGAATTTATCTGGCCCACTGTACACATCTATCTAGTAGTTTGTAGCATCCAAACCAGAAATACTTATCTACAACAGGGTTATGACTCAAGTGAGTCAAAGAAGTGAAATGAAATACTTCAGCTTAATGTCCGAAAATTATGCTCTTTAGGTTCACGGAGAAGAAGATTAATACAGGTCAATGATAACTGAAAATTTGCTGGAATTAACTTTGGAGGAAACGGAAGTACCACGAGAAATACCAAGGGCACGATGTTGTCCGAGAAAAACTTTCTTGGAGGGGGGTCGAACAAGGAATTCCATACACCAGAGGTAAGGGCTATACCACCGAGGCTCCCTGTCCTCTAAGTGAGTGATTGAAATTTATTATCATTGATAAAACCTTTTCTTAAATAGAAAAAATGAACTGACTTCAAATAGAGCAAAACTACAGAAAAATACCAGGGCTGCAGTGAGAGCACTTAAAAGCTGGAAATATTTTATTTACCTTTATCAATTAAAACATTGAAGCCTGTGCTAGAGCAAACAAATTAATACTTAATATAAAATTTTCTACAATATAAATGAAGATGAAATAAAGAAGGAAAGAACAGAAAAACAAAAGAGAAACATAGGAATGAAATTTTCAGTAAAACAAGAAAGCTTTCACAGACACTATTTCATTGCGTTAGTGCTACTTCTGAAGCTGATACCTAAAGAAAAATACCACAGACACACAATTAATCACAGAAGCTTGTTTCAGTAAGAAATCCGACTTCGAGTTGACAGGTTTGAGAAGATATATAGTTATCTTGAAGTGCCATCTGGAGATCGGGCATTCGGTCGGTACTTACACAAATTCACCGAAAACAGGAGCCTCCACCCTAGGAACACAAAAGTGTTTTTGGTTTAAATGGAACACCATTGGGAGATTGGGGGGGGGGGGGTGCTGTGAGGTCCATAAAGTAAAGGTCATGATTTCTCACAGAAAATAATTTTACTTATTCTATATGCAGCTTGGGACGTTTAAGATATCATATAGGCATATTTTTCATCTCTATTATTACTAGGTTTATAAGTAGAGTGTTGCCAACTATATGTGTGTAATTGTTTAAGTTACAATTTTTGTATTTATGTCAATAACTATGACCTATTTATTTTGTTTGTTAGAAAATCTATCAAACAGATCAACAGCAACTTAGTACGTGTAGTATGTGTACAAAGGCGGCTGCTAAAAGCATGGTTATCCAGTAACATTGGGTAGATTGGGGAAGACTGGGTATACTACAGTATTGCAATGAATTCAGAAATGATTTTTTTTTTTTTTGTAATTCCACCTCGGTTATCCTTGGAACTGCGAAATTCTTTCAAATTTTGTTTCTTCGAAAACATAGGCAGTATGAGGGACGTTCATTGAACACTATAGTGTATGTCATTAGCGAAGCAGTGTTACAAATACAACATAAGTTACAGTTTTTCTAGCAGCACAACGTCAGGATTTTTCCCTATGGAATGAAAATGTAAAATTTAAGCAAACATTCTACGACTTGTCTGTAATTTTTGTAAAGTAACACTACTACAACATCATCAATATTACAAGAGATTCATTGCAAGAAACGTACCAGTGCTTTGAAACAGGCTTGCTCGAAATCAAAAGAAATTTTGTACTGTGCTCTTTGGCTTTCCATGATCTATCAAACATGGTATCACTCAACCTATATTCCCATTTGAAATTTAAGTTGGTTCCGGGGCCCCACGATGGGAGCCCTGGGGACACCACGAAAACACGACTCCGTGTTGCCGATGCCTTTTACTTTTTCATTTTTTGTTTTATCCCTTTCTACTTAACCGTTTCTGATTTATAAGTATTGGAAATTTTATCTGATACAGAACATTTTTTGGGGACGGACATTTAGAAAACGGTGCCCCATATCAAAAATTGTTTCCTAGAACCCTAGCACCATGATACAATTAGAGATATATCTATATACAGCTCCAATGCATCTATGCCTATATAGATGTATATTTCATTTTCTAGTGTTCATTGCTTTCATTTATAGGCCGAGAAATTTCAAGGCATTAGTTGCTCGAATATTGTCATTCAAATGTAAATTATTCTTCAAATTTCATTTTTGTTTTCTTTTTCCTGTTTTACTTATTATTTAAAGTGTATCGCTTCTAAGAACCTATCCCGTATACTAAAAGTACCAATTGAATGAGTAGGAGCTATAAAGCCGTATGTATTCTCTTCGTGAAGTATGTATTTTCTTTCTTCAGAAGATTTTTTTCATAGCATTCGCCGGAAAAGAAACAGTCTTGATCATTAGTAAATAATCGATTAAGTATGAGTGAAAATAGATGTACTATCTAACATCGGATATTAATCAATACTGCATTTGAACATTTTACATTTTAATAATGGGAATTCAGAATTGAAGTTCAAATCAAACTACGAGTATTTCAGACACATATAAATTTATAAATCATAAATATACCACTTTCCCATACCTAATGTGCCGTAAATAGAAATCCTTACTAAGACACTGTACAATCATTTCCATAAAGGAGGATAATCAATGAAATACAAAATATTAATATTACCTCCTTGCTTGTTTAGTGGTTAGTATATTCGCCTCTGATGCGTTCGGTTCATGTGAGTCAACATTAAATGTGGGATTCCTCAAGACCCACCTTTAATTTTATATATCACTCATATGGTGTTAGTGTTGACAAGGGACGGCACTCCTTTCTTCAATATGAAACTCAACTTTCTAATAATCTTTATTAAGGTCTTACACAGTAAAGTTGACTTTCGTACATTCTAATCAGTTTAACTCAGAAGAAATAGTTTCATTTCGGCCACTGAACCCATTCAAATACCTGGAGTAAATGTGCCGGAACTAGGTAGGTGCTCATGATTTCGGGACTCATGCTCACTCAACTTCACCCTCACGATGTGAGTGAGAGGTTGAGTGTGCAAGAGTCTTAAACCATGATATGAGCGTGATGTAGAAAGGATATTGAAATGAAACGAAATCTTTGAGTTTACGTCCCACGCGTATGCCGGCTACTCTATGTAAGACCGTCTTGATAAGAAAAGAATGATATGGTAAAATAAAGAAAGTGGGAGGAAACGGGAGAACTCGAGGAAACCCATGAACATGGTGTTTGTTCCTCATAAAATTCACTCGGATCGAACCAGGGACCCCATGCAACCCATGCTGGAATCGAACCAGGAAATCGAACGTTTCACCACTTCGCCACCGCGGCCTCATACAAAGGATATTGTGATGCGCAAGGTCGAGTAAGCGTGATGTCGAAAGGATGATGTGAGCGTGAGGTCAAGTTAGCGTGAAGTAGGGTCGAGAATATGAATGCGAGTTCAGGTGAGCGTGACTTCGAAAGGATGTTGTGAGCGAGATGTCAAGTGAGTGTGATGTCAAAATAATGTTTTGAGCTTGAGATCTAGTGACTATGATGTCAAAATGATAGTTTGGGGGTAATGTTAATTTGGTGATGTGTTTGTGAGGTCGGGTAAGCATAATATCAAAATGATGTGATCGTGTAGTTGAGTGAGGTTGATGTTCGTCAGTGTTGGTTACAATTGGTTGCATTGAAAAAAGTGCCGAATTAAATAATAATAATAAAAATAATAATAATAAGTGGACTTTGAAGCTAAAAGTAGCTATTATAAATTGTATGGTCTTCAGATTTCTAATGTGGAAAATACTACTAGTATAAAGCATTATATAGAACATAAATGAGAAGGATGTGTTTCAGCAATTACGACGATATTACGTTTCTTTCAACTTGTAGTTGATTTATAATGTAACGTTCAAGGCTAGAATCGATTAATTATACTTATAACAATATATAAAAAATTCCCGCCCGCACATTTGTACAAAAGCTAGAAGCAGTATATTACTTCATCGTAGTAGATAAATCTAATGTTCTCAAAATATTAACACACGTTCTCTTACCACCGTGTTCCGATCCTTTTAAGGCTGCCAAAGATAAATTATATACTTATGGAGATTTCAGAAGAGGATCATTAACCAACTTCGAATATGATTTCGTTTCGGCCAATAGAGGTGCAAATTAAGAAACAAACGTTTTGATCCAAAATTGGGTAAAAGCATTACCGATTTTGTCATAACCGCATATTATGACCTGCGATTATTGAATCTTTTTCAACCCAAATCTCGTATAATTGCGCCATTCTTGAAATGAATTCCGTTGCTGTTCTTAGTGTATATATATATATATATATATATATATATATATATATATATATATATATATATATATATATAATTTTTAGAATATTTGATTTTAAATTAGACTTTCTAGTCGAAGAATAGGGTTTCAGGTAGTTTTAGTAAAATTTTTCAAGAACGTTCTAAGTTCTCTTTTTCAATTGTCTTTTAAATTGTGGGAAATATTATTAGTAATTTAATACTACTACTACTACTACTCAATTAGTATTACTAATTAATGATTCATTACTTATTGTTATTCAACTGTTTTTCATAGTAATAATAATAATGATTTTTCCATCAGACATGGTACTAATAACATAAGAATATGAGAATTTCAAAGATAAAATGCGAAGTGGAGCACTGAGGAAAACTCCTCAATTTCTGTTCAATACATGGATAGAGTAGCATGTTTGTTGAACATATTGAGATCAGTCAATCAATAACATTTCAGTCTTTACCTTGCAAGCTTAACTGCTATGTGTCCTGTATTGTTTACTGCTGACCATCAAAAACATGCAAACTATGTATCTGCTTATATATCAATACTACAAAATTATGATCCAACGCATTCTGGAGCAAATAAATTAATGAGAAAATTGAACATTCAACGTGTCGAAACGAATAATTAAGGAATTCAAAATACATGTCGATATGTCAATACAGCAAACAATAAATCATCATAAGAAAACAAGAGTAGGAGATGTGAATTTAGCAGAGAATTTCCAGCATATTTTTGATGATGTTCCAAACGACATGAAAAAGCAAACCATACTAGTACCTTCAAGGAAATTTGTGACTTGAACGACTCTTCCTATTGCGACAAAGAATGCCGCGTATCTTCTATCAGACGTAGCGAACTAGATGTATGCAATATTGTACGTTCAATAGAAAATTTCATCAACAGCTTTGACATTGTAGATAGGGATACTTTGTTCTCAACTTCTTATAGTGTCCCTGCAACATGGCAAATTGAAATTGATTTGCTTATACAGAACTCTTCAAGAAGAAAACTAATTTACGAAGTTCAGAATGTTCAAGAATCTATCACACTTGATAGAGCACATTTTCCTGTTCTTTCTTGTTGATATTACTAGATATAACAAGGAAAAGTAAACGTTATTCAAATTTTCATTTCCTTTCACAGAATATAATATTTTAAATAAATTGCGTATGTTTATTTTATTGGTTTCAACATTACCTATGCTTTGGTTAATATTTGCTTTTAATATCTACCAAAACACTTAGAAAAGATCACTTGTTGGAAGGTAATCTTTGTTTTGCAAAAAGAATTTTCGTGCCCAAAACAATCGAAGTGTTCATTTCTCAAGGAATATATGTTATAATCTATTAATATATCATTTATATATTAAAGCTAGCAAGAATATTTTCCGTTCCTCTATTATTCGTTTCCACGATGTTCGAAAGATGCAATCGGAAGAAAAACAAAATTATAATCTATGAAAGAAAAACGAGATATGCAAGTTGTAACATTTTAATTTGTGAAAATAATTGCATTAATAGGAAACAATTCAAACGTTTCAAATATGACATGCGCTAAAAATTTTTATCTTTGAGCATTTTGTTAGCAAATAGCGTAAGTTTGTAGAATTTAATCTTCAATTAATAATAGAAGCATCTCCAATAGAAGTATTTACGGGATCAGAGGAACACGAGTTTGTAATGTACCATTACAGTTGAAAGTAATGGCAACTTTTTTTTCGCACCCTGTACCTAGTATTTTTTTTACTTCGATTTCGGCTTAATTACACAATTTATTTATTCTCCTTACTTCAAATTAAATGTAATGAATCGAAAGGTTTCATTAGTAACCATATTCCCACTGAATAATATATTTATTTATATTTTGATTAATTGTAAATCCCATTTTCGCATATACAAGTTGAATAGTTACAAGGTTTACCATTCTGACGTCATACCGAAACATAGTTCCGTCATTGGATATAAATTTTCTTAATTTCAGACCAATGTAGAATTTAGTCAGGTACCTAATCTTTCCCTCACCCCCTCTCACTAGTCCATAGTCACTTTCAGATCCGGTTATATCTAGATTACACCAAAATTCTATTCGCTTTGTAATTTCCGCGGCTGTTAGAAAACGCCCTGATTGGTGGAATTCTCCAATCCCTGGCGTTTTTGGCGCAATGTTATCATAATAATCAAGAACGACTCTACGAGCACAGCCGTGGAAATCAACTACGCTATACTGGCTGGTAAAGACGTGGATTTCGAGTGTAAAACAGGTAAAATTTAGACTAAATGTCATCGTAAACGTCGTGTGATCAATCAGGAGCCAGGAAACCCATATTTTTGTTGAAAGAACTGTAAAACCAGGGGAAAATATCTGATTCAGGATTTCGGTTTGCAGGAAGCCATGTTTGCTGCCCAGATAGGATAGACAGTATAGGAAAGTGATTTTTTTTTGATCTTTTCAAATTCAGTTAGGGATTAGTGACAATACGACCTGGTTTCGTACATATATTATAGTGTGTATAGTAAATGAGATTTTTTTATTAATCAATAACTGCATGTACATGGTGGGTTTCATAGCGGTAATACTAATTATCATAATGGCAGCTTAAGCTAACAAAAAGGGGCTCCTATTCATTTCCAAATTGAACCAGTTCTAGCGGGAGAATGGGTTAGTTATTGTTTGTATTAGGGCTTTTTCCCCTCTCAGGGGAAGGGTCCCTTAATAAACCTCGTTAAGGTGCCCCCAGGGCATCAATCTTTAGCAATCATTATGTAAACCTGTTGTAAAGGTCAGGTCAGTTAGACCTAGGGTTAACTCTTCTCATTTTGCCCCATAAAGTTTAATAGAGCCAACTTTATATACCAAAAAGGAGTACTTTGGCCCAATATGCATGTAATTAAATGGTGTAGTAGTTTGTTTGATAAAAAGTAAACAATCATGAATATTCATGAGTGTGTACTTTTCTCACATGGTAGCACTTGGTAATAGACGTTTGAAAAAATGGATACACCCTTTTCCGCATACTAATGACACATAATGTATGCAGGTGCGGCCGGAATTACATATTCCGTGGAGATGTTGTACATTATAATTCTTTTTACGGGCGGTCTTTTTATAGTATGACAGTTTGAAGAATGGATGCAACTTTTTTCCGCATACTAATGACACATAATGTATGCAAGTGCTGCCGGAGGTTGAATAAAGAACATGACACATAATAAATGTTTCCGGTGAAAAAGAAATGTTAATTGAACAAGCAGAATACAGAAAAGACCTTTCGGAAATAAAATATGCAGATCACACACGTAGAACAAGGTAATTCATTAATATGCAGCACATGTAACGCGGCAGCTGCTGCTGGAGAATATTGTAGTAATTGTGATCGTTGGAATGAGTGAAAGAAAGTACTAGAAACTTCCAGATCTTTTTCTAAGCTTATTATTGTTGGAATAGGGGAAAGAACACACTCGAAACTTCTGGAAAGATTGAAGGGTATAAAAAATACTGATGCATTTGCATGATGTGTACATTTAGAAAGAATACAGCAGGAACATCAAGTGTTAAGTTTGCGAAGAAGATATTTTACTACTAGGAGAGATTGGAAGATTGGTAAGTAATAACGTTGTAGTTTTCTTTATTATACTTGTTTACTTTTATATGGGAAAGGGACATATTGTAATTGTTTGGAGTATAAGGGGGACGGAACTGTTTGGTTTTATCGGGAATTGATTGCGGATTTTCCGGCATTGAAAATGATATGACTCGGTGTACTTTTATGGAATTATAACGTGACTAAGATATAGTATAATGTAATATGGAGGGTAGAGGGAATCATCATTAATGATTGCACCGGGAATCGAACCAGAGGTTTTCCACGTGAAAAGCCGTACGACAAACATTATGCTTAGCGGATGTTGTTACTTATATGTAGCTATGAATTGTGTAAGACATAACAGGTATATAAAAATATATTGTACAGAAAGTTAGCAGAATGCGCCCCGGGACTCGAATTACTATTCTCCCACGTGGAGAACCGTACGACAATCATTTTGCTTGCAGTGCGAACTTGTTACTTATATATAGTTATGAATTGTGTAAGACATAACAGGTATATATAAATTATATTGTACATGAAGTTAGCAGAATGCGCTCCCGGGAATCGAACCAGGGCTATCCTACGTGGAGAACCGTACGCTTGCTTGCACTGTAGAACTTTTTCAGTTATAAATGGTATATTTTACAAACTTATATTGGATAGGTAGTTAACAGAAACTGCACCGCGAATCGAACCATGGCTCTCTTACATGCAAAGCCAATATTTTTGTAATTTGAAAAGTCGTAATACGGTAACTAATTGCATTTTTTCTTTTCTGTTTTAGGTGCTGAAGCAAAAAAGTGATAGAATCGTGAAAAGCAGAGAGCACGAAAGACGTGGATTGTAATTGGATCATCACTTAAACAGAGATAAACTAATATTTGGTAAGTATTATTATTATTATTATTATTATTATTATTGTAAACTTTTGTGTTTTGTTTCATAAACGCAAGTGTAACAATGAGGTTATATGGCGACAGAACGTTTAACGTTACCGCAGATTGAACTTAAGGGTTTTTCATGTTGAAAGCTAATGCAATAAAAAGAGACCCGAGATTGTTTGAACATATTACCCAGGGCGAAATGTAGTAGTGAAGTTGAAAGGGAAACTTTATACGTATATTTTGTAATTGGAAGTCGTAATACAGCAAGTAACTAATTCTTAATTTCTTTTATTGTTTTAGAAAATAAAAAATCTTAATAGAAATACTGGAGAATAAACCTTATTTTCCTGAATTGTTTGCTGTTGAAATATAGCGGTGTTTTTTTAGTGAAAAGGAGTTATAGATTGGTTTTAAAACATGGATTCAATGAAACCGTTGGATCTTAATACAAGAGGTGAAAGTGATTTTACAGAATTGTAATCTTTGCAGGGAACAGAGGTTTTATTCCAACCGGTGGTGATTTCGCACTTTCCACCACTGGAAACAGAAGTTATCCCGGCCAACTTGGATGTATTACCGGAAACAGAAGTTTTACCCAACCGGTGGTGAGCCCGCAACCTCCACTACTGGAAACAGAAGTTACTCCATCTAAAGTGGATGTATTACCGGGAACAGAAGTTTCATCCCAACCGGTGGTGAGCCCACAACCTCCGCCATTGGAAACAGAAGTTTTCCCGTTACTTGATGTTGAAAACGAAATAGAAGAATATCCCCCTACACCTTCACCAACAGTGAGTAATTCCCCGGTGCAGAATTGGGAGTTGGAAGAATTTTTTAAGTTACTATGTGAGTGTACTGTGGAACGTACATCATTGGATTGTATAAATGAGTGTATAATATATTGGAAACCAGACGATATTTGTATTTGTATTGCATGCGGTTTTTTGGAAGGTGGACAGTTAAAGCATGATTGTTTGATGTTGGATACGGAATGTCTTGAACGGAAAGCTATAGAAACCATAACAAAAGTTGAGGTTCGTAAAGAATTATTATCAATTTACAGAAAAAAGCATGGACATTTGTTTTTGATTACACGGAATTTTATTGAACGTTTCCGAGATCTTGTGCGTGACTTTGAATACAGGCCCACTCTATTAAAAATTTTACTAGAAAAAGATTTTGGGAAATATAGTGAGGAAAAGATTTATTTTGTATTGCCTTGAAACATATTATTAAACAGAGAATTTGAATAAAATATTATTTGATTGTAATATAAGACACAGAATGCATAGAACACTTTATTAAATGTAAGGAAAAAAATGTGTTTTACACATGCGCAGAAGCTTTTATTGTAGGTATATAAATAGATGTATCACACTTGAAAAAAGTATTTATTTGATTTGTTTTTGCTGAAGAGAGGAAAAATGAGTAACATGGAGACTGTTTATGTTTCACCTAGAGAAAAAGAAATTCAGCGTGAAAACGAAAAACCTATACTGTTAATTCAGCCGTCTGACCCCGATTTGCCAGATGAATTACGTGATAAAGTGAGAATCATATATCCAACACAGGAAATAGAAGAAGTGTATTATTTTAGACGTTATAATAGATATAATGATGAAATACTCCCGGAAAGTGATGATGATGACAGTGTTTTAAATATTAACTGTTTTGAACTGGAAGCTAATGAGTGCGAGTGTACTAGTGAAACTATTAGTCATACATGTGTTATACAATTATTTAATAAGTACACACCAAATTCAGTATTATTATGTGAAGCATGTGTTGAACATATTGAAAATGAAAAAGATCACAACTGTTTGTTGCAGTATGATTACGAATTATTACAAAAGGTGTGGACGATCTTAATTAAACGTGAAATGAGAGAGAAAATCTATAAACTTTATTTAAAGAAGCATTTTAAAGGTTATAATATTAAGAACACTTATACTTTGGAGAAAAAATTTAATCTGGTATATGAATACATTACAGAGTGTGATTATTATATCAAAGAAATAGTAGAAATGTTTTTAGAGAAAGATAAACAATTATTTAATTTTGTAAATGAACACTGAGACACTGTAACATATGCATTTAATTGTGTATGAATAGAAGAACATGTTTAACCTCATATATATATATATATATATTAGGGCTAAATACTTTGACGTAAGTTGGGAAATTACAAATTGTTACAGAGAATTGAACTGCTATCTATATTATTTTATAAATGGATAAATTTGTAGTATTGTAATATTAAGAATTTAATAGATTACAAACATTGGACTAACACATGTAAATAATAGTTAGAGCTAAAATACTGAATTACTGGCAACTGAATTGTCAGTGAGAGTAATGTATTTTAAAGAAATAAACTGATATTAGAAAAAATAATCTTAGTTGTTTGTATGCTATATCAAGAAACCAGTGTTTAAGAAGAATATGGTAGGAAACTGAAACTATTTAATACTTTATTTTAGATTTTTAGAGACATTACCAACGTAAGTAAATGATGAACTATTGTCGATTGAACGGGAATCACTGAGGTTGATACCTTGTGTTTAGTTTATGAAATGAAGACTTTAACATTCTTGTTTACACAGTTACTTTTAAATGAATACTACATATAATCTTGTATGCAGAATGGATTGAATTAAGGGCATACTTACGCGAGGGATTCATTGGATGCGGACCACATTTAAAACTTTATAACCCAACAAACATTTCAACACTTTCTTAAGAGAATTATGGTTGCAGTAGGAGAGAAATGTGTGATATACTGTAGAAAACTCGATGTTACAGTACCCTTGTACTCTTTATTTCTTATAAAAAGAAGTTAGTGTACTCTTTTGCTGGGAATATAGATGACAATATTGTAAAATTACGTGTCGTTGTATTGCAACTAGAATAATGTTACTTCAATAATGCTTAAACGCAGTCACTGTTAGTGCAGAATCCACCCTCCAACAATTTTCAGGATGTGCAGACCCTTACTTGGTATATGATTTTAAAAAGAATAAACATTGTACGGTAACCTGTTGAAACTTGTAGACCCACAGTGAAGTATAGTCGGATATGGAGGAGGGCACGGTGACTCAGTGGTAGAAGAGATTTTGATGTTTGTGATTTAAAAACCGAGCAAGTGAACTTTGTGGTGGACAACATCTCTTTTCTCCTGGTACTTCCATTTCCTACATTTATTTATTGGCTTAAATAGCTTATCCGATTTTTCTCTTTTGTAATAGAATCATTGCAAGGCTATGATCATACCTTATAATTATTATTAAATAATCCTTATTGAAGGTTTAATTTACTTCATGATTTCTTTGGAACAATAAAAATTTTTTGCTTGAGATGGATTGTTTTCTCAGGAAGGAAATGTTAGAATCATGAGAACTTGCTTACATGCTGTGTGCCAAACATAATAAGCCCTTGGCGGGCTAAGATCGAACTATGGACCCATCACGCGCCAGAGGTGAACGATTTGAAGGCGATGAAGAATATTTTATAATCCCACAGTAATATTAATAATTGTTTGAGATTCTTAGTATACTATGTGATACACAGGTTACACGAATTTTATTTTGTTCTTTTTGAACTAATGTTTAAGAGGGCCAGAAGGATAGATTTCAAGAACCACCTATGGTTCAAGGATTACAGTTTTAAATTTTACAGCTTTATACACAGCGAAACTTGTAAAATTTGGCGAGTAGCAACTCGACAAATTTCACTTCGTGGATACGAGTTTCTTCTTTTCTGGCTTGAGAGCAAAGCGAAAACACTTATTCTGGCAAGTAGATATGAGTTTCTGCTTTTTTTCTGGCTTGAGAGCAAAGAGAAAACATTTTGTTCTGGCATGAGTCTTATATACTCATCTACTCGAGACATTTTACAAGTAGGCAACGTTGAATGGTTAATGATTGTAAAAATGTTGAATATGAAGAAAGTGGTAGGAAATGGAGAACCCCGAGAATATCCACAGAGTGTTGTCCATCACAAATTGTCACGGTCTTGGGATTGAACTAAGGATCTTCGTGCCAGATGGGTGCACTCTACCAATGGATCAAACTGTTTCCATTTAAATGAGTATTCCGTACAGTGATAATTATGAATGTTGTCTAATATTTTTCTTGTAGGTTTTCGTGCTCATGTTGTTAAATAAAACATTTTTTCTACTAACATTACAATGGACAAATGATGAAAGCGAATATGTATAAGAAATAATAAAATATTAAATGGTCGTATAAAATAATCTCTAATATTAAAAGTTAAATAAAATTGAATTACTCGCACACAACTCGTATTCAAAAATCAATACATAAACTTTTCATCCACACCTGTATCGCCCTCCTATAATGCAACTAGATAGTTCGTTCGTTTATTATAGTTTAAGTTGTATGCTTGTTCCGATGAAATTTCAAAAAAGTATTAACAGTCCAGATAAAGAAACATTTCGTCTTTTGAAAGTTCATGTATCGTTAATTTTAATACCAACAGATGTTTCGTAAAGTAGTTGTTGTCCACCAACCCCACTACTCATGGAATTTTTGTCCATCACAATTGCACATGTTCTTAGATTAAGTCACACCAGTGGATAAATGTGTTGATGGCTGGCTGCATTAGTCTGTTGATACGTTGGATAGTACGAGCCGTTGTTAGAAATGCTGTGTTGTCAGCGAATTGATAGACTTGGACGTGAGGAGATACATTTTGCAAACACTACCTGGTTCACTTTTCCAGTTTTAGCTACTGGCATAAGCATACAAACTCATCATCTGAGAAAAATAATCGTTATATTTGGTGGTCAATCTCAACCATGGATAGTCTCAGCTTGAAAACAGAGGCTGTTTTCCTTAATTCTTTTGCACGGTGGGAGTTTTCAAGTTTATTTCACCTCAGTATGTTCTTATTTTCTTCATTATGTTTAAAGTTTTACATTAAATTTTAAAAAAGGTTCCAGCGAAAACATTTATTCCAACAAAAGTCTACCCAGGTTCGATTCCCGGCGGGAGCTCATGTGGTTCGGATTCCACATTAATCAGTAGGTCCACGTCTCATATAGCTTCGCTGATGAAAAGAAACGTTAACCTCAAATCAAATCAAGTCCAACAAGAATTTTATACAACCATCTAATGGCCATATAATTTTGAATGCATGTGTATAAAGCTGTAAAATTTAAAACTGTAATCCTTGAACCATAGGTGGTTCTTGAAATCTATCATTCTGGTCCTCTTAAACATTAGTTCAAAAAGAACAAAATAAAATTCGTGTAACCTGTGTAATGTAAAACTTTAAACATAATGAAGAAAATAAGAACATACTGAGGTGAAATAAACTTGAAAACTCCCACCGTGCAAAAGAATTAAGGAAAACAGCCTCTGTTTTCAAGCTGAGACTATCCATGGTTGAGATTGACCACCAAATATAACGATTATTTTTCTCAGATGATGAGTTTGTATGCTTATGCCAGTAGCTAAAACTGGAAAAGTGAACCAGGTAGTGTTTGCAAAATGTATCTCCTCACGTCCAAGTCTATCAATTCGCTGACAACACAGCATTTCTAACAACGGCTCGTACTATCCAACGTATCAACAGACTAATGCAGCCAGCCATCAACACATTTATCCACTGGTGTGACTTAATCTAAGAACATGTGCAATTGTGATGGACAAAAATTCCATGGGTAGTGGGGCTGGTGGACAACAACTACTTTACGAAACATCTGTTGGTATTAAAATTAACGATACATGAACTTTCAAAAGACGAAATGTTTCTTTATCTGGACTGTTAATACTTTTTTGAAATTTCATCGGAACAAGCATACAACTTAAACTATAATAAACGAACGAACTATCTAGTTGCATTATAGGAGGGCGATACAGGTGTGGATGAAAAGTTTATGTATTGATTTTTGAATACGAGTTGTGTGCGAGTAATTCAATTTTATTTAACTTTTAATATTAGAGATTATTTTATACGACCATTTAATATTTTATTTCTTATACATATTCGCTTTCATCATTTGTCCATTGTAATGTTAGTAGAAAAAATGTTTTATTTAACAACATGAGCACGAAAACCTACAAGAAAAATATTAGACAACATTCATAATTATCACTGTACGGAATACTCATTTAAATGGAAACAGTTTGATCCATTGGTAGAGTGCACCCATCTGGCACGAAGATCCTTAGTTCAATCCCAAGACCGTGACAATTTGTGATGGACAACACTCTGTGGATATTCTCGGGGTTCTCCATTTCCTACCACTTTCTTCATATTCAACATTTTTACAATCATTAACCATTCAACGTTGCCTACTTGTAAAATGTCTCGAGTAGATGAGTATATAAGACTCATGCCAGAACAAAATGTTTTCTCTTTGCTCTCAAGCCAGAAAAAAAGCAGAAACTCATATCTACTTGCCAGAATAAGTGTTTTCGCTTTGCTCTCAAGCCAGAAAAGAAGAAACTCGTATCCACGAAGTGAAATTTGTCGAGTTGCTACTCGCCAAATTTTACAAGTTTCGCTGTGTATAAAGCTGTAAAATTTAAAACTGTAATCCTTGAACCATAGGTGGTTCTTGAAATCTATCCTTCTGGTCCTCTTAAACATTAGTTCAAAAAGAACAAAATAAAATTCGTGTAACCTGTGTATCACATAGTATACTAAGAATCTCAAACAATTATTAATATTACTGTGGGATTATAAAATATTCTTCATCGCCTTCAAATCGTTCACCTCTGGCGCGTGATGGGTCCATAGTTCGATCTTAGCCCGCCAAGGGCTTATTATGTTTGGCACACAGCATGTAAGCAAGTTCTCATGATTCTAACATTTCCTTCCTGAGAAAACAATCCATCTCAAGCAAAAAATTTTTATTGTTCCAAAGAAATCATGAAGTAAATTAAACCTTCAATAAGGATTATTTAATAATAATTATAAGGTATGATCATAGCCTTGCAATGATTCTATTACAAAAGAGAAAGATCGGATAAGCTATTTAAGCCAATAAATAAATGTAGGAAATGGAAGTACCAGGAGAAAAGAGAGATGTTGTCCACCACAAAGTTCACTTGCTCGGTTTTTAAATCACAAACATCAAAATCACTTCTACCACTGAGTCACCGTGCCCTCCTCCATATCCGACTATACTTCACTGTGGGTCTACAAGTTTCAAGAGGTTACCGTACAATGTTTATTCTTTTTAAAATCATATACCAAGTAAGGGTCTGCACATCCTGAAAATTGTTGGAGGGTGGATTCTGCACTAACAGTGACTGCGTTTAAGCATTATTGAAGTAACATTATTCTAGTTGCAATACAACGACACGTAATTTTACAATATTGTCATCTATATTCTCAGCAAAAGAGTACACTAACTTCTTTTTATAAGAAATAAAGAGTACAAGGGTACTGTAACATCGAGTTTTCTACAGTATATCACACATTTCTCTCCTACTGCAACCATAATTCTCTTAAGAAAGTGTTGAAATGTTTGTTGGGTTATAAAGTTTTAAATGTGGTCCGCATCCAATGAATCCCTCGCGTAAGTATGCCCTTAATTCAATCCATTCTGCATACAAGATTATATGTAGTATTCATTTAAAAGTAACTGTGTAAACAAGAATGTTAAAGTCTTCATTTCATAAACTAAACACAAGGTATCAACCTCAGTGATTCCCGTTCAATCGACAATAGTTCATCATTTACTTACGTTGGTAATGTCTCTAAAAATCTAAAATAAAGTATTAAATAGTTTCAGTTTCCTACCATATTCTTCTTAAACACTAGTTTCTTGATATAGCATACAAACAACTAAGATTATTTTTTCTAATATCAGTTTATTTCTTTAAAATACATTACTCTCACTGACAATTCAGTTGCCAGTAATTCAGTATTTTAGCTCTAACTATTATTTACATGTGTTAGTCCAATGTTTGTAATCTATTAAATTCTTAATATTACAATACTACAAATTTATCCATTTATAAAATAATATAGATAGCAGTTCAATTCTCTGTAACAATTTGTAATTTCTCAACTTACATCAAAGTATTTAGCCCTAATATATATATATATATATATATATATATATATATATATATATATATATATATATATATATATATATATATATATATATATATATATGAGGTTAAACATGTTCTTCTATTCATACACAATCAAATGCATATGCTACAGTGTCTCAGTGTTCATTTACAAAATTAAATAATTGTTTATCTTTCTCTAAAAACATTTCTACTATTTCATTGATATAATAATCACACTCTGTAATGTATTCATATACCAGATTAAATTTTTTCTCCAAAGTATAAGTGTTCTTAATATTATAACCTTTAAAATGCTTCTTTAAATAAAGTTTATAGATTTTCTCTCTCATTTCACGTTTAATTAAGATCGTCCACACCTTTTGTAATAATTTGTAATCATACTGCAACAAACAGTTGTGATCTTTTTCATTTTCATTATGTTCAACACATGCTTCACATAATAATACTGAATTTGGTGTGTACTTATTAAATAATTGTATAACACATGTATGACTAATAGTTTCACTAGTACACTCGCACTCATTAGCTTCCAGTTCAAAACAGTTAATATTTAAAACACTGTCATCATCATCACTTTCCGGGAGTATTTCATCATTATATCTATTATAACGTCTAAAATAATACACTTCTTCTATTTCCTGTGTTGGATATATGATTCTCACTTTATCACGTAATTCATCTAGCAAATCGGGGTCAGACGGCTGAATTAACAGTATAGGTTTTTCGTTTTCACGCTGAATTTCTTTTTCTCTAGGTGAAACATAAACAGTCTCCATGTTACTCATTTTTCTGCTCTTCAGCAAAAACAAATCAAATAAATACTTTTTTCAAGTGTGATACGTCTATTTATATACCTACAATAAAAGCTTCTGCGCATGTGTAAAACACATTTTTTTCCTTACATTTAATAAAGTGTTCTATGCATTCTGTGTCTTATATTACAATCAAATGATATTTTATTCAAATTCTATGTTTAATAATATGTTTCAAGGCAATACAAAATAAATCTTTTCCTCACTATATTTCCCAAAATCTTTTTCTAGTAAAATTTTTAATAGAGTGGGCCTGTATTCAAAGTCACACACAAGATCTCGGAAACGTTCAATAAAATTCCATGTAATCAAAAACAAATGTCCATGCTTTTTTCTGTAAATTGATAATAATTCTTTACGAACCTCAACTTTTGTTATGGTTTCTATAGCTTTCCGTTCAAGACATTCCGTATCCAACATCAAACAATCATGCTTTAACTGTCCACCTTCCAAAAAACCGCATGCAATACAAATACAAATATCGTCTGGTTTCCAATATATTATACACTCATTTATACAATCCAATGATGTACGTTCCACAGTACACTCACATAGTAACCTAAAAAATTCTTCCAACTCCCAATTCTGCACCGGGGAATTACTCACTGTTGGTGAAGGTGTAGGGGGATATTCTTCTATTTCGTTTTCAACATCAAGTAACGGGAAAACTTCTGTTTCCAATGGCGGAGGTTGTGGGCTCACCACCGGTTGGGATAAAACTTCTGTTCCCGGTAATACATCCACTTTAGATGGAGTGACTTCTGTTTCCAGTGGTGGAGGTTGCGGGCTCACCACCGGTTGGGTAAAACTTCTGTTTCCGGTAATACATCCAAGTTGGCCGGGATAACTTCTGTTTCCAGTGGTGGAAAGTGCGAAATCACCACCGGTTGGAATAAAACCTCTGTTCCCTGCAAAGATGACAATTCTGTAAAATCACTTTCACCTCTTGTATTAAGATCCAACGGTTTCATTGAATAAATGTTTTAAAACCAATCTATAACTCCTTTTCACTAAAAAAACACCGCTATATTTCAACAGCAAACAATTCAGGAAAATAAGGTTTATTCTCCAGTATTTCTATTAAGATTTTTTATTTTCTTCACCACCTAAAACAATAAAAGAAATTAAGAATTAGTTACTTGCTGTATTACGACTTCCAATTACAAAATATACGTATAAAGTTTCCCTTTCAACTTCACTACTACATTTCGCCCTGGGTAATATGTTCAAACAATCTCGGGTCTCTTTTTATTGCATTAGCTTTCAACATGAAAAACCCTTAAGTTCAATCTGCGGTAACGTTAAACGTTCTGTCGCCATATAACCTCATTGTTACACTAACGTTTATGAAACAAAACCCAAAAGTTTACAATAATAATAATAATAATAATAATAATAATAATAATAATAATAATAATAATAATAATAATAATAATAATACTTACCAAATATTAGTTTATCTCTGTTTATGTGATGATCCAATTACAATCCACGTCTTTCGTGCTCTCTGCTTTTTTATATCTTACAAAATTCTTTGCTACATATAAGTAACAATATCTGCTAAGCAAAAGGTTTATCGTACGGCTTTTAACGTGGAATAGCCCTGGTTCGATTCCCGGGGGCGCATTCTGCTAACTTTCTGTACAATATAATTTATATATACCTGTTATGTCATACACAATTCATAGCTACGTATAAGTAACAAGTTCACACTGCAAGCATCAAAATTAGCGTACGGTTTTCCACGTGGGATAGCCCTGGTTCGATTCCCGGGGGCGCATTCTGCTAACTTTCTGTACAATATAATTTATATATACCTGTTATATCTTACACATTTCATAGCTACATATAAGTAACAATATCTGCTAAGCAAAAGGTTTATCGTACGGCTTTTCACGTGGAAAAGCTCTGGTTCGATTCCCAGTGCAATCATTAATGATGATTCCCTCTACCCTCCATATTGCATTATACTATATCTTAGTCACGTTATTATTCCATAAAAGTACACCGAGTCATATCATTTTCAATGCCGGAAAATCCGCAATCAATTCCCGATAAAACCAAACAGTTCCGTCCCCTTATACTCCAAACAATTACAATATGTCCCTTTCCCATATAAAAGTAAACAAGTATAATACAAGAAAACTACAACGTTATTACTTACCAATCTTCCAATCTCTCCTAGTAGTAAAATATCTTCTTCGCAAACTTAACACTTGATGTTCCTGCTGTATTCTTTCTAAATGTACACATCATGCAAATGCATCAGTATTTTTTATACCCTTCAATCTTTCCAGAAGTTTCGAGTGTGTTCTTTCCCCTATTCCAACAATAATAAGCTTAGAAAAAGATCTGGAAGTTTCTAGTACTTTCTTTCACTCATTCCAACGATCACAATTACTACAATATTCTCCAGCAGCAGCTGCCGCGTTACATGTGCTGCATATTAATGAATTACCTTGTTCTACGTGTGTGATCTGCATATTTTATTTCCGAAAGGTCTTTTCTGTATTCTGCTTGTTCAATTAACATTTCTTTTTCACCGGAAACATTTATTATGTGTCATGTTCTTTATTCAACCTCCGGCAGCACTTGCATACATTATGTGTCATTAGTATGCGGAAAAAAGTTGCATCCATTCTTCAAACTGTCATACTATAAAAAGACCGCCCGTAAAAAGAATTATAATGTACAACATCTCCACGGAATATGTAATTCCGGCCGCACCTGCATACATTATGTGTCATTAGTATGCGGAAAAGGGTGTATCCATTTTTTTCAAACGTCTATTACCAAGTGCTAAAATGTCAGAAAAGTACACACTCATGAATATTCATGATTGTTTACTTTTATCAAACAAACTACTTGGTGTTTGTTTAGTTAGTAGTATTTATGTGTAGTATTTATAGTTGTGTGTAGTTGGTAGTTCCGTGTGAGTGCATGATTTTACCATAAGGACAGTGTATTAAATATGCATCAATTTAGTACCATTTTTCTAACTAAACATAAATAAACCAGAGTAAATATTAGAGTTTTGAGTAATAAGTACAAGTATATATTTCAGTACACTGTAAATTATGTCTCCACTACAGCGCCACCGTGTCCGTTTTCGGTAGTCAATTGTTTGTTGACATTACGACATCGCATGACTTACTGATCTAAGTTGTTTAATTTTGGCCATTTATTCTCAAATTACATCCCATGGACATGATTTTCGGTTCGAATGGGTATGCATTTATATGAAATAGCATGAGATCTTACTATTTTGAAAATTACAGCTTGCTATGTCATTTAGAACCCGAAATATCCACTGAAATAAAGAATGCCTATTTTCTTAATAGAGGTAAATTCCATATGCTGCTACTATTTGTTTCAAAATGTAGTTATAAATTCTCTTTTCCCGTGGCTATAGAAAATTTCCATTGTTGCTTTAGTTTTATCAGCAAATCAGAAATAAATTAATCGTTGACAATTTAACTTTCAGTAAATACACGTATGATTTTATTTTAACTGCGAAGTAAATACAATTTGGGCGCTTCGAAACAAAGAGTCCGTGGTTCGATGAATGTTATCGTGTAGTAGTTTGAGCGTGATAGATTGTGATAATTATATATTTATTAGTGTGTAACATAAATATGTGTATGGCCTGCGTGTAAAATGTATGAAATAGGGTGTCTGTAAAATATTAGTTCGCGCTAAAATGAGTAAATAAATAATGAATGTAATGATATTTTAATAATATAATATAAAATATGAATGAGATGGTATGACACCTATATTTAAATGGATAGGCCTAGTGTATTTATATAGTGAGAATATGAATATGTTTACTAAAAATCTCTGGCGTTTTGACTTCTACACCAGTATATTCATCCAACCGAGTTTGCTATTTGGATAGTAAAGTGTAGTTGGGAATTGTGTGTTACTTCGCATTTGAGTACCTCCTACTAACAGCCCCGGATCTTAAGCCTTTCAACAGATAGGATAGCATCATGTGGGAATTACTTCTAAAAGTTGACAAAAATGATAATTAAGAAAACTAACTGCTATGTCCTGTGATCATCGAAAAGTACAGTTTTGGTCATTTGTACCTGTAACATTCATTGACTCTCCGAGATTTTTATCTCGTTGCTTACCTATTTATTATGCAGTGCTCATATAACTTAGATCGGACTATCCGATTAAATCAACCGATACTAAATTAATATTTATGTCAATCGCGTACCCGGATGTCGACGACCAGTCCCCTTAAGTATTTTCATTTCTTTTCTTAGTTTAATTAGATGAGGGAAATTAACGACATCCCAGACTTTGGCATTTCTGCGCAGGGTAGCCATCGGTGATGTTTGGTCATTGAAATCACCGATCCAAAATTCAGTTTATTAATTTTTTATTTATTTTGGCAAATCACTAATTAGGGATATCTTAGCTATTATATTACTCTAGTTTCATTACTATTCTGGACTCTCCTCGTTTCTTAGAGGTCGGATGATCTTTTTCTTTTCTGAAATTTCAAATTAAGAGTGGCGGGATTTCCCTAAAGCCTTTGTCTTTCCGAAAATCCGATCGAGGACACAGACTAGTCTCGACTTTGCAGTCATCTTTTTTTCGGCTATTTATTTGGTAAGCCGAACCTTTTTGGCATAAAAGAGAATATTTGGTTATAGTATGTTGTATATGTAAATTCGACCACTTATCTTTCGTAGTTGTAGTGTTCTGTCTCCTCTCTTTATACCTATACTTCTTCTACTTCTTCTGTAGAGTTTTTTTTTAATTTTTCAACCTCCTCCCCCCGGTTCTGAAACTCATGAAAACATACAATATTCATCTCACTTATTTCGATCGTATGTACTAACTGAGATATCGAAGGATGCAATTCGTGGAGGCATTTCAGCACAACTCAGGACCACTTTCGTAATATTCAATCCACCACGGAAGAAACTGGCGAGAAGGTACACTATAATTTCTGATTCCCAGAAACTTACTTGTTATTCATCGATCGTACAAATTATACCCATTGACGACAGATTTCTGGTTTTTCTTTCTATTGATTGGTTAAATGGTGTATGTATTAGTCGTTTCGGCCCACTAGTTTCAAATAACCTTGATTTTTTTCTTTCTCTGTATATACATCTATATATGTACTTACATAGTTTAAAGGGTTACGTACCTGCTCTATTTGTTGTATTTCTACCTTTGTGTCAACTTATTAAATAATATCAACCATTTCTTTATACGCGGATCTTAGTAAATTGAATCTTTGTCGATTATCAGCTTTATATATATATAGTTCAATGTCGCAACCTTATGAGAAGAGAAAATAATTTTTGTTAGTCAGGGTTTTTTTGTCTTTGAGCCAATAAAATGTGAATATTTATCGAATATAAAAAGGTTATGTAGAATTTAAATGTCGACGAAATACTAAGTTGGATATTAAATTGAAATTTATTATATTGAGTAATATGAAAATATATATATATATATATATATACGAGTATGTATGTAAAAGGCTCGGTATTTACCCTGGTTGCTTTAGGTTGCCATAGATTTTTGACACCCGACATTGACCAATTATTTGTGATATAAAGTATTACCGCCTAAATTATAATTAGTGACAACTTACTAATTTGTTAGTAATGTTTGTAACTATCAATTTTTTTATTACTATGTCAAATGCTGAATGTAAATGGAACAAGTAGCAGGTCGTAAGAAAAGTAAAAATAACCCTAATCCATATCCAAACTTATTTTGCGAGATCAATAGTGAAAACAGTGAATTACGAAATAGTGCGCCCCACCAACGAATCCTTCTATCAGAAAACTATAAAACAAATCCTTCCCCTACGATCGGAAACCTAACTATTCAGTGACTAGAACCTTTTGACTACACGATCTAGACCAGAAAAAAATATCGATGAACTGATTTTGGTAATAATTTAGGAATGTGAAGACAGGACCTACGAGGGGTCCATTGAGATATCGTATAATGGAAATAAGTTCCCAATGTTTGGGACTGGACTCGATATTTTAAATCTCGATAAACTTTGAAATTTTATAGCAAGTGCGTCAAGTGACGAAATGAAAATTATATATAATATGAAGAAACTAAATTTTTGTCCGTCGTTAAGACAAACGATTAAATACTCTCATGGACACCAATTATAGTGAATAAAGAGAGTTGAAAAAGGAATTATTATCGACGTGAGAACAAAGACTCATAAAATTGTGGAAATTCCTCCTCTTGGGACAGAGACTCAACAAAATGCTACTAAAGTCCATTTTTTTTAGAATGATTAACCAATTATATTTTTCTTCTTTCTTTTTTCACAATGATATGTATTCATTGCACTGAATCTTAAATATGTTGACCTTTGAATTTTTTCCTTTATTTTTTGTCTTTCGTCTTTTGTCGAATATTTTTTTTAATGTAATCCAACTTTTAATATCTCTAGAAAGAGAAATGTGTTATTTGATATTGCTGAAAGTAGCAGATTTCTGTGCATGCTTACGAAACATTCTTTTTTCATGTATCAAATTTTTCCTGTTATGTCAAACTAAGTTTTCTTTTATTGAAATGTAATAAATGTCTATAGAAATGTAGTTAGGTTAGTTTAATTCAACTAAATGTAACCTGAAGTATACACTGTCCTGTATGAATGTGTGTGTGAGTGAAATGTAGGTTTAGCATTAAGTGCACCAATTCTTTTGACATATATGTGTAACTTACTACAATTAATGGTAGTTGGCAATTAAAGTCATTGAATGTCAATACTAACTTAATTTAAGTTGGCTCTATGAAGGAAGTGAAAAGGACCGAAGTAGCCTGAACGAATGATCATTATGGGAGAACTGTGAAAGTCAAAATCTTCAACAAATAGATGGGTTACTCTGATTTTTTTTCTCCTGTGGTCGATTCTAACATGCCATCAACTTCGTTGTTTGTTTTTCAAATATTGGATATTAGTCTAGAACTTCTGGAAATATTGAATAAAAGGTTAAGTTAAACTTTCTCATCTATCTCAGAGCTAGATTGGGATAATTCGGTAGTTGGGGTTAAATGGATCTAGGTCTGGGGTGTATGGGTTAACATGTGTCTACCTTTGATCACCTTAATATCAAACATTCACCCAATAGGTATTGGAAATAATCCCAATTCGATAATTATTCACTTTCCTTTACCATATTTCTCAAAATATCCAGTAACAATTTCCTCTTTATCACCTTCTTACTTTACCTCTTTCCTCTTCTATCTTCCTTTTCCTTCCTTCATCTTCTTCTTCTATTTGTAATATAACTGAAAAGGGGGTCGTGACTGGGAATTCTATATGTAATAAACACGGTCATGTATTTATTTTAAGTTCTTTTTTCAGAAGTCCGATAAAAAGTTTTCTCATTTCGATCGAACCTAGTATGTTCGAAAGTAAGAAATGGATAATTATATTCCAATATAATTAGACATAAGCCTATAGCTTCATGAATATCCCGACCAGGGGTGAAGATTGGCGACACGTGACAAGATTGTTACCATAGCAACCATGTTTGCTGTGGTAACGGATCTGAAAATGCTTATTGAATAATACAAGTCATCATGCCAATCAGTTTTAGATTGGCGAATCGCGACAAGAAAGGTTGTCATGGCAACGTTTGTTCCCATGGCAACGAACTTCAGTTTAAATGGCGACCGGTAGATTTGAATTTTTTTAAGAATGTCAATGAGTGAGGTTGAAGGCATGTTGAATTGATTACAACATTGAAATTAATAAGAGAAATTTTATAGTCAAGTGGGACAACTAGAGTTGTTGGCTACTCTGTCATTTTTGTTTCCTTTTCTAAGGGGGAAAAAGAGAAGGAGTGTCAAAATTTTTTCTAAATTAGAACTAAACGCTAGAAGGGTTTCAAGGAAGGAAAGAGAATGGGAGTACTTTAATTCATGAATAATACTTGTCTTGATAGCGAATAAGTATTTTATACTATATGTGTATTTTTGATATATATCTTGTATTTTGTAAAGTGTCTCAAAGCTGACAACAAATAAGGTTATTGTGTCACAGGACGAATGTGAAGTCACGTGCACTCAATGCACGTTAGATGAACAAGAGAAAAGATCTCGCGCCCCTCTGCGCAGGGTAGCCATCGATGATGTTTGGTCATTGAAATCACCGATCCAAAATTCAGTTTATTAATTTTTTATTTATTTTGGCAAATCACTAATTAGGGATATCTTAGCTATTATTTTACTCTAGTTTCATTACTATTCTGGACTCTCCTAGTTTCTTAGAGGTCGGATGATTTTTTTTTCTTTTCTGAAATTCCAAATTAAGACTCTACTCCAACCTTCCGGTGGATTCCTGGATCTGCAAGGGCGTTGACCGGATACGGTGAGTGGTGGAATTTCCCTAAAGCCTTCGTCTTTCCGAAAATCCCATCGAGGACACAGACTAGTCTCGACTTTGCAGTCATCTTTTTTTCGGCTATTTATTTGGTAAGCCGAACCCTTTTTGGCATAAAAGAGAATATTTGGTTATAGTATGTTGTATACGTAAAATCGACCACTTATCTTTCGTAGTTGTAGTGTTCTGTCTCCTCTCTTTTTACCTATACTTCTTCTACTTCTTCTCTAGAGCTTTTTTTAATTTTTCAACCTCCCCCCCGGTTCTGAAACTCATGAAAACATACAATATTCATATCACTTATTTCGATCGTATGTACTAACTGAGATATTGAAGGATGCAATTCGTGGAGGCATTTCAGCACAACTCAGGACCACTTTCGCAATATTCAATCCACCACGGAAGAAACTGGCGAGAAGGTACACTATAATTTCTGATTCCCAGAAACTTACTTGTTATTCATCGATCGTACAAATTATAAACATTGACGACAGATTTCTGGTTTTTCTTTCTATTGATTGGTTAAATGGTGTATGTATTAGTCGTTTGGGCCCACTAGTTTCAAATAACCTTGATTTTTTTTCTTTCTCTGTATATACATCTATATATGTACTTACATAGTTTAAAGGGTTACGTACCTGCTCTATTTGTTGTATTTCTACCTTTGTGTCAACTTATTAAATAATATCAACCATTTCTTTATACGCGGATCTTAGTAAATTGAATCTTTGTCGATTATCAGCTTTATATGTATATAGTTCAATGTCGCAACCTTATGAGAAGAGAAAATAATTTTTGTTAGTCAGGGTTTTTTTGTCTTTGAGCCAATAAAATGTGAATATTTATCGAATATAAAAAGGTTATGTAGAATTTAAATGTCGACGAAATACTAAGTTGGATATTAAAAAGAAATTTATTATATTGAGTAATATGAAAATATATATATATATATATATATATATATATATATATATATATATATATATATATATATATATATATATATATATATATATATATGAGTATGTATGTAAAAGGCTCGGTATTTACCCTGGTTGCTTTAGGTTGCCATAGATTTTTGACACCCGACATTGACCAATTATTTGTGATATAAAGTACTAGCAGCGTTCACCCCGCTTCGCTGGGGTCACCCCGGAACGCAATAAACTTTGTTACTTAGATAATTTTTACTTTTTCGCTTTCAAGTGATATGATAAAAACCATAGAAGATTGCAGTAAATGTTAACATTATATCGCCTGTCATTTATGTTAACCCGCCGAGTGACACGGTCATGTGGGTTGCATATAAATACGGTTAGATTTAGCTATGATGAGCTAACAAAGGATTTCTACGTTATGAACACTTGAATGGTCAATTATCTCAAGACACTGGTAATTGAAAATTAAAGTGATATGATAAAAACCATCTAGGGTCCAAATCTTAATAACCCCCCAAAAATGAAAGAAATTGGTTCAGCCGTATTAGCGTGATGACCTAACAAAGGATTTGTACGTTCTCTTTTATATATATAGATTACCGCCTAAATTATAATTAGTGACACCTTACTAATTTGTTAGTAGTGTTTGTAACTATCAATTTTTTTATTACTATGTCAAATGTTGAATGTAAATGGAACAAGTAGCAGGTCGTAAGAAACGTAAAAATAACCCTAATCCATATTCCAAACTTATTTTGCGAGATCAATAGTGAAATCAGTGAATTACGAAACAGTGCGCCCCACCAACGAATCCTTCTATCAGAAAACTATAAAACAAATCCTTCCCCTACGATCGGAAACCTAACTATTCAGTGACTAGAATCTTTTGACTACACGATCTAGACCAGAAAAAAATATCGATGAACTGATTTTGGTAATAATTTAGGAATGTGAAGACAGGACCTACCATTCCTAAATTATTACCAGGACCAGGAAGACAGGACCTATCGAGTCCATTGAGATATCGTATAATGGAAATAAGTTCCCAATGTTTGGGACTGGACTCGATATTTTAAATCTCGATAAACTTTGAAATTTTATAGGAATTGCGTCAAGTGACGAAATGAAAATTATATATAATATGAAGAAACTAAATTTTTGTCCGTCGTTAAGACAAACGATTAAATACTCTCATGGACACCAATTATAGTGAATAAAGAGAGTTGAAAAAGGAATTATTATCGACGTGAGAACAAAGACTCATAAAATTGTGGAAATTCCTCCTCTTGGGACAGAGACTCAATAAAATGCTACTAAAGTGCTTTTTTTTAGAATGATTAACCAATTATATTTTTCTTCTTTCTTTTTTCACAATGATATGTATTCATTGCACTGAATCTTAAATATGTTGACCTTTGAATTTTTTCCTTTATTTTTTGTCTTTCGTCTTTTGTCGAATATTTTTTTTAATGTAATCCAACTTTTAATATCTCTAGAAAGAGAAATGTGTTATTTGATATTGCTGAAAGTAGCAGATTTCTGTGCATGCTTATGAAACATTCTTTTTTCATGTATCAAATTTTTCCTGTTATGTCAAACTAAGTTTTCTTTTATTGAAATGTAATAAATGTCTATAGAAATGTAGTTAGGTTAGTTTAATTCAACTAAATGTAACCTGAAGTATACACTGTCCTGTATGAATGTGTGTGTGAGTGAAATGTAGGTTTAGCATTAAGTGCACCAATTCTTTTGACATATATGTGTAACTTACTACAATTAATGGTAGTTGGCAATTAAAGTCATTGAATGTCAATACTAACTTAATTTAAGTTGGCTCTATGAAGGAAGTGAGAAGGACCGAAGTAGCCTGAACGAATGATCATTATGGGAGAACTGTGAAAGTCAAAATCTTCAACAAATAGATGGGTTACTCTGATTTTTTTTCTCCTGTGGTCGATTCTAACATGCCATCAACTTCGTTGTTTGTTTTTCAAATATTGGATATTAGTCTAGAACTTCTGGAAATATTGAATAAAAGGTTAAGTTAAACTTTCTCATCTATCTCAGAGCTAGATTGGGATAATTCGGTAGTTGGGGTTAAATGGATCTAGGTCTGGGGTGTATGGGTTAACATGTGTCTACCTTTGATCACCTTAATATCAAACATTCACCCAATAGGTATTGGAAATAATCCCAATTCGATAATTATTCACTTTCCTTTACCATATTTCTCAAAATATCCAGTAACAGTTTCCTCTTTATCACCTTCTTACTTTACCTCTTTCCTCTTCTATCTTCCTTTTCCTTCCTTCATCTTCTTCTTCTATTTGTAATATAACTGAAAAGGGGGTCGTGACTGGGAATTCTATATGTAATAAACACGGTCATGTATTTATTTTAAGTTCTTTTTTCAGAAGTCCGATAAAAAGTTTTCTCATTTCGATCGAACCTAGTATGTTCGAAAGTAAGAAATGGATAATTATATTCCAATATAATTAGACATAAGCCTATAGCTTCATGAATATCCCGACCAGGGGTGAAGATTGGCGACACGTGACAAGATTGTTACCATAGCAACCATGTTTGCTGTGGTAACGGATCTGAAAATGCTTATTGAATAATACAAGTCATCATGCCAATCAGTTTTAGATTGGCGAATCGCGACAAGAAAGGTTGTCATGGCAACGTTTGTTCCCATGGCAACGAACTTCAGTTTAAATGGCGACCGGTAGATTTGAATTTTTTTAAGAATGTCAATGAGTGAGGTTGAAGGCATGTTGAATTGATTACAACATTGAAATTAATAAGAGAAATTTTATAGTCAAGTGGGACAACTAGAGTTGTTGGCTACTCTGTCATTTTTGTTTCCTTTTCTAAGGGGGAAAAAGAGAAGGAGTGTCAAAATTTTTTCTAAATTAGAACTAAACGCTAGAAGGGTTTCAAGGAAGGAAAGAGAATGGGAGTACTTTAATTCATGAATAATACTTGTCTTGATAGCGAATAAGTATTTTATACTATATGTGTATTTTTGATATATATCTTGTATTTTGTAAAGTGTCTCAAAGCTGACAACAAATAAGGTTATTGTGTCACAGGACGAATGTGAAGTCACGTGCACTCAATGCACGTTAGATGAACAAGAGAAAAGATCTCGCGCCCCTCTGCGCAGGGTAGCCATCGATGATGTTTGGTCATTGAAATCACCGATCCAAAATTCAGTTTATTAATTTTTTATTTATTTTGGCAAATCACTAATTAGGGATATCTTAGCTATTATTTTACTCTAGTTTCATTACTATTCTGGACTCTCCTAGTTTCTTAGAGGTCGGATGATTTTTTTTCTTTTCTGAAATTCCAAATTAAGACTCTACTCCAACCTTCCGATGGATTCCTGGATCTGCAAGGGCGTTGACCGGATACGGTGAGTGGTGGAATTTCCCTAAAGCCTTCGTCTTTCCGAAAATCCCATCGAGGACACAGACTAGTCTCGACTTTGCAGTCATCTTTTTTTCGGCTATTTATTTGGTAAGCCGAACCCTTTTTGGCATAAAAGAGAATATTTGGTTATAGTATGTTGTATACGTAAAATCGACCACTTATCTTTCGTAGTTGTAGTGTTCTGTCTCCTCTCTTTTTACCTATACTTCTTCTACTTCTTCTCTAGAGCTTTTTTTAATTTTTCAACCTCCCCCCCGGTTCTGAAACTCATGAAAACATACAATATTCATATCACTTATTTCGATCGTATGTACTAACTGAGATATTGAAGGATGCAATTCGTGGAGGCATTTCAGCACAACTCAGGACCACTTTCGCAATATTCAATCCACCACGGAAGAAACTGGCGAGAAGGTACACTATAATTTCTGATTCCCAGAAACTTACTTGTTATTCATCGATCGTACAAATTATAAACATTGACGACAGATTTCTGGTTTTTCTTTCTATTGATTGGTTAAATGGTGTATGTATTAGTCGTTTGGGCCCACTAGTTTCAAATAACCTTGATTTTTTTTCTTTCTCTGTATATACATCTATATATGTACTTACATAGTTTAAAGGGTTACGTACCTGCTCTATTTGTTGTATTTCTACCTTTGTGTCAACTTATTAAATAATATCAACCATTTCTTTATACGCGGATCTTAGTAAATTGAATCTTTGTCGATTATCAGCTTTATATGTATATAGTTCAATGTCGCAACCTTATGAGAAGAGAAAATAATTTTTGTTAGTCAGGGTTTTTTTGTCTTTGAGCCAATAAAATGTGAATATTTATCGAATATAAAAAGGTTATGTAGAATTTAAATGTCGACGAAATACTAAGTTGGATATTAAAAAGAAATTTATTATATTGAGTAATATGAAAATATATATATATATATATATGTATATATATATATATATATATATATATATATATATATATATATATATATATATATGAGTATGTATGTAAAAGGCTCGGTATTTACCCTGGTTGCTTTAGGTTGCCATAGATTTTTGACACCCGACATTGACCAATTATTTGTGATATAAAGTACTAGCAGCGTTCACCCCGCTTCGCTGGGGTCACCCCGGAACGCAATAAACTTTGTTACTTAGATAATTTTTACTTTTTCGCTTTCAAGTGATATGATAAAAACCATAGAAGATTGCAGTAAATGTTAACATTATATCGCCTGTCATTTATGTTAACCCGCCGAGTGACACGGTCATGTGGGTTGCATATAAATACGGTTAGATTTAGCTATGATGAGCTAACAAAGGATTTCTACGTTATGGACACTTGAATGGTCAATTATCTCAAGACACTGGTAATTGAAAATTAAAGTGATATGATAAAAACCATCTAGGGTCCAAATCTTAATAACCCCCCAAAAATGAAAGAAATTGGTTCAGCCGTATTAGCGTGATGACCTAACAAAGGATTTGTACGTTCTCTTTTATATATATAGATTACCGCCTAAATTATAATTAGTGACACCTTACTAATTTGTTAGTAGTGTTTGTAACTATCAATTTTTTTATTACTATGTCAAATGTTGAATGTAAATGGAACAAGTAGCAGGTCGTAAGAAACGTAAAAATAACCCTAATCCATATTCCAAACTTATTTTGCGAGATCAATAGTGAAATCAGTGAATTACGAAACAGTGCGCCCCACCAACGAATCCTTCTATCAGAAAACTATAAAACAAATCCTTCCCCTACGATCGGAAACCTAACTATTCAGTGACTAGAATCTTTTGACTACACGATCTAGACCAGAAAAAAATATCGATGAACTGATTTTGGTAATAATTTAGGAATGTGAAGACAGGACCTACCATTCCTAAATTATTACCAGGACCAGGAAGACAGGACCTATCGAGTCCATTGAGATATCGTATAATGGAAATAAGTTCCCAATGTTTGGGACTGGACTCGATATTTTAAATCTCGATAAACTTTGAAATTTTATAGGAATTGCGTCAAGTGACGAAATGAAAATTATATATAATATGAAGAAACTAAATTTTTGTCCGTCGTTAAGACAAACGATTAAATACTCTCATGGACACCAATTATAGTGAATAAAGAGAGTTGAAAAAGGAATTATTATCGACGTGAGAACAAAGACTCATAAAATTGTGGAAATTCCTCCTCTTGGGACAGAGACTCAATAAAATGTTACTAAAGTGCTTTTTTTTAGAATGATTAACCAATTATATTTTTCTTCTTTCTTTTTTCACAATGATATGTATTCATTGCACTGAATCTTAAATATGTTGACCTTTGAATTTTTTCCTTTATTTTTTGTCTTTCGTCTTTTGTCGAATATTTTTTTTAATGTAATCCAACTTTTAATATCTCTAGAAAGAGAAATGTGTTATTTGATATTGCTGAAAGTAGCAGATTTCTGTGCATGCTTATGAAACATTCTTTTTTCATGTATCAAATTTTTCCTGTTATGTCAAACTAAGTTTTCTTTTATTGAAATGTAATAAATGTCTATAGAAATGTAGTTAGGTTAGTTTAATTCAACTAAATGTAACCTGAAGTATACACTGTCCTGTATGAATGTGTGTGTGAGTGAAATGTAGGTTTAGCATTAAGTGCACCAATTCTTTTGACATATATGTGTAACTTACTACAATTAATGGTAGTTGGCAATTAAAGTCATTGAATGTCAATACTAACTTAATTTAAGTTGGCTCTATGAAGGAAGTGAGAAGGACCGAAGTAGCCTGAACGAATGATCATTATGGGAGAACTGTGAAAGTCAAAATCTTCAACAAATAGATGGGTTACTCTGATTTTTTTTCTCCTGTGGTCGATCTTAACATGCCATCAACTTCGTTGTTTGTTTTTCAAATATTGGATATTAGTCTAGAACTTCTGGAAATATTGAATAAAAGGTTAAGTTAAACTTTCTCATCTATCTCAGAGCTAGATTGGGATAATTCGGTAGTTGGGGTTAAATGGATCTAGGTCTGGGGTGTATGGGTTAACATGTGTCTACCTTTGATCACCTTAATATCAAACATTCACCCAATAGGTATTGGAAATAATCCCAATTCGATAATTATTCACTTTCCTTTACCATATTTCTCAAAATATCCAGTAACAGTTTCCTCTTTATCACCTTCTTACTTTACCTCTTTCCTCTTCTATCTTCCTTTTCCTTCCTTCATCTTCTTCTTCTATTTGTAATATAACTGAAAAGGGGGTCGTGACTGGGAATTCTATATGTAATAAACACGGTCATGTATTTATTTTAAGTTCTTTTTTCAGAAGTCCGATAAAAAGTTTTCTCATTTCGATCGAACCTAGTATGTTCGAAAGTAAGAAATGGATAATTATATTCCAATATAATTAGACATAAGCCTATAGCTTCATGAATATCCCCACCAGTGGTGAAGATTGGCGACACGTGACAAGATTGTTACCATAGCAACCATGTTTGCTGTGGTAACGGATCTGAAAATGCTTATTGAATAATACAAGTCATCATGCCAATCAGTTTTAGATTGGCGAATCGCGACAAGAAAGGTTGTCATGGCAACGTTTGTTCCCATGGCAACGAACTTCAGTTTAAATGGCGACCGGTAGATTTGAATTTTTTTTAAGAATGTCAATGAGTGAGGTTGAAGGCATGTTGAATTGATTACAACATTGAAATTAATAAGAGAAATTTTATAGTCAAGTGGGACAACTAGAGTTGTTGGCTACTCTGTCATTTTTGTTTCCTTTTCTAAGGGGGAAAAAGAGAAGGAGTGTCAAAATTTTTTCTAAATTAGAACTAAACGCTAGAAGGGTTTCAAGGAAGGAAAGAGAATGGGAGTACTTTAATTCATGAATAATACTTGTCTTGATAGCGAATAAGTATTTTATAGTATATGTGTATTTTTGATATATATCTTGTATTTTGTAAAGTGTCTCAAAGCTATGACAACAAATAAGGTTATTGTGTCACAGGACGAATGTGAAGTCACGTGCACTCAATGCACGTTAGATGAACAAGAGAAAAGATCTCGCGCCCCGCGGAGGTTAATAAGATGCACCGGTTGTGGGCTAAAACGGATTCACTTTGGTTGCACCAATTTGGATGATACTGCTGAAAATGCAGAAAAAGTTCAAACCGGCGAAAGAATAAAATACTTTGAGGATTGTGAAAAGGATCGAGGCCAAATATCTCCAGCGGAGATATCTGACCTCGATGATGATGAAAAGAATGGAGATCACAATGATTCTCGGGATCAGACGGCTAACCCGAAGGAAGGAATGTCATCTGGAGGGTCTGACATGTCTGTATTAATTCGCCAGATGCTGGAAATGATGAACGAAAAATTCACTAACATGGAAGTGAAAATAGATCAGAACGGTGCAGACCTGAGGCGTGAGATAAATGAGAGGTTAGATCAGAATAGTGCAGATCTGAGGCGTGAGAATGCAGAAATGAGACGTAAGATAAATGAAAAGTTTGATACCTCGAAACGAGAGACGGACGCTCGATTCGAGGTACTAAACAGTAAATTTGATCAGATCTGTTTAGACTTTGCTTCTTCAATTAGCAAATTGAAGGAGCAAACGTCCACTGAATTAGACTAGGTTAGATACCAGGCCCAACATTCTACCGAACAGCTCAGAGACGAAACAAATGAAAAAATAAATGAAATAGATGTAAGGTTTGAGAGCACGAACACAAGATTCTGTAACATCGAACAAAAGGTTGAACAGCAGCAGGCTGAAATAAGTAAATTAAATGTTGTAATATCTAACCTTTCAATAGAAACCAAACTAGAGTCGGTTGATCAAAGGATTGGTCAAATTCAAACCGAAGTAGACAGTCTTAAGGGGAATATTACTAAATTGGAACTCGTCAAGTCTGATATCTCCTATCCTTTTCCTGATAGCGATTCTCCAGGGAAAATTTTCCCAGAAACAAGTAACATCCCACCGGGAAAAGTCAAGTGTTGCCTGATGCACGGGACACAGCAATGTATTGTCCCCCGCACCAGCCAACCTCGAAATAATGGTTGAGTAATTTCGATGTACCGATGCAGTCGAGTGTTGTGCCTGGGGTGAGAGATGTGCCGGACCGTCGGTTACTGCCGTGGTGGGTCCTAAGTTCGAACCTCACATGGCCAACATTAATTATAAAACCGCTCTTGGTCATATGGGAGCGTTCAGTTCGGTGACCACTCCGTCGGTGGCAAATCCGGTGACAACTCCAACCGCTCAGGATAACGCGTTAATTCCAATAGATTCTTTTCCTGCCCCGTATAGTATGAGCTCTAAAGTTTCCCTCCGGGATATTGAACGTTTTCCCACTTTTGATGGGAACATTGCTAACGGGTTACCTCGAGTTTTCCTGCGAAGATTGCAGCAATATCTAGATATGTACAAACTCACTGATGGGGAACGCCTACAAATAGTCGAAAAATGTTTGATCGCTGCTTCCGGCGCATGGTTTGCCTCTGTTAAATATCAAATCCGGACGTTAAGTGATTTTTTGATTTTTTTTCAAGGAAGAGTATTGTAATGAGCACATCAAGCGGCTCCAAAAGAGAAACTTGCAATCACTCCGATATGATCGATCCAAGTATGGGTCCGTCTTGGACTATGCTTGGAAAATAATTGAATTATATTATCAGATAGCTAAACATCCCTCTCAGGCCGAACTGGTAGATATTATAGTTAACGCTCTTCCACCCGATGAGTCCCGGGCCATAGCGTCCCATTTGTGCCAAACGGTGCGAGAAGTCACCTCACGTCTACCTGCCTTGTGCGGCAAGGAAGTTGGTGGTCCACCAAAACGATACTTCGCCCGACAGGCAAAGATTTTAAAACCAACGAAAACAAAGGTAACGGCGAGTTGTCAGACAGATTTCCTGAGTTATAACCAAGCTGGATCTCGTTATCCTAGTGGGTTTGGCTCAGAAAACAACAATAATGGCCGGCGACTATTCAGGAATCGGCTCATGTTCAACAATCACCGGAGTTATCGTCCCTATGACCGTACCAACATGGAATCGAACCAGGATAGGGGCGATAACGCCAGGAGGAATTTTAACAGGACGTACGGAAGAAGGAAGAACGGTAATAGTCAGGGTAATAATAATAATAATAATAGTAATAATAATTAAATCGACCACAGAATTCAGTCCCTTCGCAAGTGCGTGGTAACGGTGAGTCTAGAACAATATTAAATGGGAGTGATAGTCGAGAAACTAGATCCTAATGTCATCGGATATGCTAGTCAGTGGCGAGTGAAGCCTCACGAGTTGTCTCTGTTGATGTCTCAGTTAGAACTTCTGTCCGCTCTATTGCAATGTGAACACTACTGAAATAAAGTATTGGAACTCACAACTTTAGAAATTTAAAGATTTTCAATTGTACAGAAGATAAACGTAGTGAATTACTCGCGCAATACCCCAAGTAGATATAATATACTGTTCTAGTGTGACTGGTAACATTTGAATGGGATGAATGAGTGTGTTAACTTAACGAGCATCAGTAGTTAGTATTCCCAATTAGCAAAATTTTGTTATTCTAACAAAATTTTGTTAATGGGCCGGGGAAAACTGTAATGTACCATTACAGTTGAAAGTAATGGCAACTTTTTTTCGCACCCTGTACCTAGTATTTTTTTTACTTCGATTTCGGTTTAATTACACAATTTATTTATTCTCCTTACTTCAAATTAAATGTAATGAATCGAAAGGTTTCATTAGTAACCATATTCCCACTGAATAATATATTTATTTATATTTTGATTAATTGTAAATCCCATTTTCGCATATACAAGTTGAATAGTTACAAGGTTTACCATTCTGACGTCATACCGAAACATAGTTCCGTCATTGGATATAAATTTTCTTAATTTCAGACCAATGTAGAATTTAGTCAGGTACCTAATCTTTCCCTCACCCCCTCCCACTAGTCCATAGTCACTTTCAGATCCGGTTATATCTAGATTACACCAAAATTCTATTCGCTTTGTAATTTCCGCGGCTGTTAGAAAACGCCCTGATTGGTGGAATTCTCCAATCCCTGGCGTTTTTGGCGCAATGTTATCATAATAATCAAGAACGACTCTACGAGCACAGCCGTGGAAATCAACTACGCTATACTGGCTGGTAAAGACGTGGATTTCGAGTGTAAAACAGGTAAAATTTAGACTAAATGTCATCGTAAACGTCGTGTGATCAATCAGAAGCCTGGAAACCTATAATTTTGTTGAAAGATCTGTAAAACCAGGGGAAAATATCTGATTCAGGATTTCGGTTTGCAGGAAGCCATGTTTGCTGCCCAGATAGGATAGACGGTATAGGAAATTGATTTTTTTTTGATCTTTTCAAATTCAGTTAGGGATTAGGGACAATACGACCTGGTTTCGTACATATATTATAGTGTGTATAGTAAATGTGATTTTTTTTTATTAATCAATAACTGCATGTACATGGTGGGTTTCATAGCGGTAATACTAATTATCATAATGGCAGCTTAAGCTAACAAAAAGGGGCTCCTATTCATTTCCAAATTGAACCAGTTCTAGCGGGGGAATGGGTTAGTTATTGTTTGTATTAGGGCTTTTTACCCTCTGAGGGGAAGGGTCCTTCGATAAACCTCGTTAAGGTGCCCCCAGGGCATCAATCTTTAGCAATCATTATGTAAACATGTTGTAAAGGTCAGGTCAGTTAGACCTAGGGTTAACTCTTCTCATTTTGCCCCTTAAAGTTTAATAGAACCAACTCTATATACCAAAAAGGAGTACTTTTCCCCAATATGCATGTAATTAAATGGTGTTTGTTTAGTTAGTAGTATTTATGTGTAGTATTTATAGTTGTGTGTAGTTGGTAGTTCCGTGTGAGTGCATGATTTTACCATAAGAACAGTGTATTAAATATGCATCAATTTAGTACCATTTTTCTAACTAAACATAAATAAACCAGAGTAAATATTAGAGTTTTGAGTAATAAGTACAAGTATATATTTCAGTACACGGTAAATTATGTCTCCACTACAGCGCCACCGTGTCCGTTTTCGGTAGTCAATTGTTTGTTGACATTACGACATCGCATGACTTACTGATCTAAGTTGTTTAATTTTGGCCATTTATTCTCAAATTACATCCCATGGACATGATTTTCGGTTCGAATGGATATGCATTTATATGAAATAGCATGAGATCTTACTATTTTGAAAATTACAGCTTGCTATGTCATTTAGAACCCGAAATATCCACTGAAATAAAGAATGCCTATTTTCTTAATAGAGGTAAAGTCCATATGCTGCTACTATTTGTTTCAAAATGTAGTTATAAATTCTCTTTTCCCGTGGCTATAGAAAATTTCCATTGTTGCTTTAGTTTTATCAGCAAATCAGAAATAAATTTATCGTTGACAATTTAACTTTCAGTAAATACACGTATGATTTTATTTTAACTGCGAAGTAAATACAATTTGGGTGCTTCGAAACAAAGAGTCCGTGGTTCGATGAATGTTATCGTGTAGTAGTTTGAGCGTGATAGATTGTGATAATTATATATTTATTAGCGTGTAATATAAATATGTGTATGGCCTGCGTGTAAAATGTATGAAATAGGGTGTCTGTAAAATATTACTCCGCGCGAAAATGAGTAAATAAATAATGAATGTAATGATATATTAATAATATAATATAAAATATGAATGAGATGGTATGACACCTATATTTAAATGGATAGGCCTAGTGTATGTATATAGTGAGAATATGAATATGTTTACTAAAAATCTCTGGCGTTTTGACTTCTACACCAGTATATTCATCCAACCGAGTTTGCTATTTGGATAGTAAAATGTAGTTGGGAATTGTGTGTTACTTCGCATTTGAGTACCTCCTACTAACAGCCCCGGATCTTAAGCCTTTCAACAGATAGGATAGCATCATGTGGGAATTACTTCTAAAAGTTGACAAAAATGATAATTAAGAAAACTAACTGCTATATCCTGTGATCATCGAAAAGTACAGTTTTGGTCATTTGTACCTGTAACATTCATTGACTCTCCGAGATTTTTTTCTCGTTGCTTACCCTATTTATTATGCAGTGCTCATATAACTTAGATCGGACTATCCGATTAAATCAGCCGATACTAAATTAATATTTATGTCAATCGCGTACCCGGATGTCGACCCCTAGTCCCCTTAAGTATTTTCATTTCTTTTCTTAGTTTAATTAGATGAGGGAAATTAACGACATCCCAGACTTTGGCATGTCTGCGCAGGGTAGCCATCGGTGATGTTTGGTCATTGAAATCACCGATCCAAAATTCAGTTAATTTATTTTTTTAATTTTGGCAAATCACTAATTAGGGATATCTTAGCTATTATTTTACTCTTGTTTCATTACTATTCTGGACTCTCCTAGTTTCTTAGAGGTCGGATGATTTTTTTTTCTTTTCTGGAATTCCAAATTAAGACTCTACTCCAATCTTCCGGTGGATTCCTGGATCTGCAAGAGCGTTGACCGGATACGGTGAGTAGTGGGATTTCCCTAAAGCCTTTGTCTTTCCGAAAATCCCATCGAGGACACAGACTAGTCTCGACTTTGCAGTCATCTTTTTTTCGGCTATTTATTTGGTAAGCCGAACCCTTTTTGGCATAAAAGAGAATATTTGGTTATAGTATGTTGTATACGTAAATTCGACCACTTATCTTTCGAAGTTGTAGTGTTCTGTCTCCTCTCTTTTTACCTATACTTCTTCTACTTCTTCTCTAGAGTTTTTTTTTAATTTTTCAACCTTCCCCCTCCCCCGGTTCTGAAACTCATGAAAACATACAATATTCGTATCACTTATTTCGATCGTATGTACTAACTGAGATATCGAAGGATGCAATTCGTGGAGGTATTTCAGCACTTTCGCGGTATTCAATCCACCACGGGAGAAACTTGCGAGATGGTACACTATAATTTCTGATTCCCAGAAACTTACTTGTTATTCATCGATCGTACAAATTATACCCATTGACGACTGATTTCTGGTTTTTCTTTCTATCGATTGGTTAAATGGTGTATGTATTAGTCGTTTGGGCCCATTAGTTTCGAATAACCTTGATTTTTTTTTCTTTCTCTGTATATACATCTATATATGTACTTACATAGTTTAAAGGGTTACGTACCTGCTCTATTTGTTGTATTTCTACCTTTGTGTCAACTTATTAAATAATATCAACCATTTCTTTATACGCGGATCTTAGTAAATTGAATCTTTGTCGATTATCGGCTTTATATATATATAGTTCAATGTCGCAACCTTATGAGAAGAGAAAATAATTTTTGTTAGTCAGGGTTTTTGTTTTGTCTTTGAGCCAATAAAATGTGAATATTTATCGAATATAAAAATGTTATGTAGAATTTAAAAGTCGACGAAATACTAAGATGGATATTAAAGTGAAATTTATTATATTGAGTAATATGAATATATATATATATATATATATATATATATATATATATATATATATATATATATATATATATATATATATATACGAGTATGTATGTAAAAGGCTCGGTATTTACCCTGGTTGCTTTATGTTGCCATAGATTTTTGACACCCGACATTGACCAATTATTTTTGATATAAAGTATTACCGCCTAAATTATAATTAGTGACACCTTACTAATTTGTTAGTAATGTTTGTAACTATCATTTTTTTATTACTATGTCAAATGTTGAATGTAAATGGAACAAGTAGCAGGTCGTAAGAAAAGTAAAAATTACCCTAATCCATATCCAAACTTATTTTGCGAGAGCAATAGTGAAATAAGTGAATTACGAAAAAGTGCGCCTTACCAACGAATTGTTCTATCAGAAAACTATAAAACAAATCCTTCCCCTACGATCGGAAACCTAACTATTCAGTGACTAGAATCTTTTGACTACACGATCTAGACCAGAAAAAAATATCGGTGAACTGATTTTGGTAATACTTTTCGAATGTGAATACAGGACCTACGAGGGGTCCATTGAGATATCGTATAATGGAAATAAGTTCCCAATGTTTGGGACTGGACTCGATATTTTAAATCTCGGTAAACTTTGAAATTTTATACCAAGAGCGTCAACTGACGAAATGAAAATTATATATAATATGAAGAAACTAAATTTTTGTCCGTCGTTAAGACAAACGATTAAATACTCTCATGGACACCAATTATAGTGAATAAAGAGAGTTGAAAAAGGAGTTATTATCGACGTGAGAACAAAGACTCATAAAATTGTGGAAATTCCTCCTCTTGGGACAGAGACTCAATAAAATGCTACTAAAGTGCTTTTTTTTTAGAATGATTAACCAATTATATTTTTCTTCTTTCTTTTTTCACAATGATATGTATTCATTGCACTGAATCTTAAATATGTTGACCTTTGAATTTTTTTCCTTTATTTTTTGTCTTTCGTCTTTTGTCGAATATTTTTTTAAATGTAATCCAACTTTTAATATCTCTAGAAAGAGAAATGTGTTATTTGATATTGCTGAAAGTAGCAGATTTCTGTGCATGCTTATGAAACATTCTTTTTCCATGTATCAAATTTTTCCTGTTATGTCAAACTAAGTTTTCTTTTATTGAAATGTAATAAATGTCTATAGAAATGTAGTTAGGTTAGTTTAATTCAACTAAATGTAACCTGAAGTATACACTGTCCTGTATGAATGTGTGTGTGAGTGAAATGTAGGTTTAGCATTAAGTGCACCAATTCTTTTGACATATATGTGTAACTTACTACAATTAATGGTAGTTGGCAATTAAAGTCATTGAATGTCAATACTAACTTAATTTAAGTTGGCTCTATGAAGGAAGTGAAAAGGACCGAAGTAGCCTGAACGAATGATCATTATGGGAGAACTGTGAAAGTCAAAATCTTCAACAAATAAATGGGTTACTCTGATTTTTTTTCTCTTGTGGTCGATTCTAACATGCCATCAACTTCGTTGTTTGTTTTTCAAATATTGGATATTAGTCTAGAACTTCTGGAAATATTGAATAAACGGTTAAATTAAATTTTCTCATCTATCTCAGAGCTAGATTGGGATAATTCGGTAGTTGGGGTTAAATGGATCTAGGTCTGGGATGTATGGGTTAACATGTGTTTACCTTTGATCACCTTAATATCAAACATTCACCCAATAGGTATTGGAAATAATCCCAATTCGATAATTATTCACTTTCCTTTACCATATTTCTCAAAATATCCAGTAACAGTTTCCTCTTTATCACCTTCTTACTTTACCTCTTTCCTCTTCTATCTTCCTTTTCCTTCCTTCATCTTCTTCTTCTATTTTTTATAAAACTGAAAAGGGGATCGTGACTGGGAATTCTATATGTAATAAACACGGTCATGTATTTATATTAAGTTCTTTTTTCAGAAGTCCGATAAAAAGTTTTCTCATTTCGATCGAACCTAGTATGTTCGAAATTAAGAAATGGATAATTATATTTCAATATAATTAGACATAAGCCTATAGCTCCATGAATATCCCCACCAGGGGTGAAGGGTTCCCACTCACGACTTATTCCATGCATCACAAATGTTGCAGAGCTTTCTTTCTTTTTTTCCTTTTATTTAATTTTTTTATCAAGTTCTCTATTGTAGAAAGCCAAGACAAATCATGCCCTATCTCTTACTATGTTCTAAGTAACCGGGTACCTTAATTTCGTGAAAACGAATCAAAAACAAAATATCTAAAACAAAATCAAATATCAATACTTGAGAATATATTATTTCAATAAGATTGATTTCAATTCTCTCTTTCTCATGTTGTGTCCATCGGTGTTGTATTTCATCTTAAGAGGAAGAACTTTGGGTAGAGAGAATGTATCATTTACTGTGTAAGGGAAAATTAAATGTAATCGTATTACTCTCCAGTAGAGTAGATTTGAACTGAAGACCTAGGTGTTACGTTACCTGTGACACCTCGACTATTCTTCCATTACTGGTGAAGTCTCCTGAGAAAGAACGAAAAAAAAAAGTATTTGAAAGATTAAAAAACGAAAAACAGAAGTAAACACACACAGTTCTTGCTTTCCGAATGAAGGCTAAAGTAGACATGTCTCACAAGTTACATTCGCGAAGTGTCCCCAAGGGATTCCTCTAAAACTGATTAAAATACAAAGTTCTCCGCGACCCAATGTATATTGAACTATATTTAGCGGCCCATATGGGTAATTTGCATATTTATGGGCCTTCATATATCCAGAATTCAATCATACAGTACTAAACGCTCGGATGCAAATTGCTTTTAGTTTCTCTAGATATAAATGGACATGGATGTGGGCATACGCAAAACAAATTGGAACAAGTACTGCTTCTCTGATACATGCTATCCACCTTGACCGCCATCTTGAATCCGCCATGTTGGATTCAAATTCCAGTTTCTTTAATGGAAATGGGAGCAAGTGATACATCGAATTGATGTACAATTTTCTCGGAAATTCACTGGTGTAGATAACTTTACCATTGTTTGTACCGTTTGAAAGATATTGCATGTTAAATCCCTCCAGGCACTTTGAGAATAGACATTCAGTTTAATAACACTTTCGCTTACGTTTCTAATGTTGACAAATCTTAACAATTTCTAACTGGAAAAATTCTGTAGGTATAAACGAAATCTTTACAACATTGATATCATTGATTTCCGTGAGTGATTGTTATTACTACCATGTTATATTATAACAAGGAAGTATTGTAATACGGTCCAAGTGCCTAATGCAAATCCAAATACGACCACATTTGTGTGAAGACCTACCATTTCCGTATTTACGTCTGTGTGTCTGTATGTATGTACATTCAGAGAATATTTCATCAACAATAAATCACGCAAAAGATTACACACACACACGGGGCCCTGAACAACTTTCTATTTGGTTCAATATTCGTAAAGTGCCTGACATTTGGCATGCAATACATTGTAAACGGCACAAGCTACGTTGAAACTCACCACACCAATGAATTTCCGAGAAACATTTATATGAATTTGATGTTTCACATGCACCTGCTCCTATTTGAAAAACCGGAAGTTGAGTCCAATATGGCGGTTTCAAGATGACCGCCGGGGTGGGTAACATGATTCAGAGATTCAGTGCTTGATCCAATTAGTTTTGATTGTGCCCATATTCATGTCCAGTTACATCTAAAAGAAAACTAAAAACGATTTTGGGGCCGAGCGTTATAGTCATGGTGGAAAGACTACAAGGTGGTTGCATGCGCATGTCGCCTGGAGCGCTGTCGTGGCTGTGACGTCATCTGGTTTGCAAGAGACAACGGGAAACGGCGCGGCTTTAAGTGACAAGTGGAGATTCTTTGGTACTTTGTGCTTTTAAATGATATCGAGAATGCCTAACTGTGCAGTGTACGGCTGTAGTAATTATTACAGAAAAACTAAGGGAACTAATATAAAATACTTTAGATTTCCTCAAAAAGAGGGGAATGTCTCTACAAATGGATTTTAGCTTGCAGGCGACAGAACAAAATAAACCTAAAATATGATAAGTTTTACATAAAAGTAATAAATAAATGCAATGTTAAATGAAATTATAAAAAAGCGATTTCATTATGTAGTTTATTTTTAGTATTAATAAGATGTAATAATACTATATAAGACTACAGTAGCTTGTGTTGATTCTGCATACAAAAATCCAATAGTACGATTTAAAAAGACGAACTTTGAGGCAAGATCCGGATTCGAAATCATGAGAAAGGGGAACCGAAAGAGGTGATCATTTCTATCATCATTTCTTTCTAGATAAGATATTGAGATAAAATTTTCCCCACAGAGGCAGACATGTAACTGGAGAAGGAAGGGACGATGATCTAGGAGACTTACCACCCTCGAGTTACGCAAATGGTGAGCATTAAACGCGTTAAAGTAGTTCAGGTCCCATTTCATTCTGGAGGTCTGCATTCCCTGTAGCCTCGGTGCTAAAACGGGAGTATTGTTGCACTTCAAATTAACTAACGAATGGAAGGTTCGTAATAACGATTAATGGTTACAAAGATATATAATAATGTATTAGATCAAGAGAACAAAGTATCCACCTATCATGTCAGGGCGACATTGTCAGGACATTTTTACACTCAGATTTTGAAATTTTTGTTCATTTAAATCATAACTTCGGATATATATTTAGGGGTTCTCTCCAGAATTACAAAATTAAGAATGACTGCAGTAAATTTTAAAATATGGTAGATACTCAATCAATCAATCAAGGAAGCACTCTTGGCTGAGTGGCAGAAGGCTCACCTCTGGTGCAACGGGTACTGGTCCACTTCTCGGTCAAGTGAGTTTCTGGTGGACAACATCGTGTTCGTAAGTTTCTCGGGGTACTCCCGCATTCTCATTCCACCAAATTCCACATAATCATTCATTTGCATTTATCTTTTGTCTTCTTTAGTCGCCGGGACGGAAAAGAGAAAATGTATCAAGAAAATTAAGAAAATTATGCAATTTTATGGTTTATATGTTTTCTAGTTTAGCTGTAACCCCCCTACATCGTCTTCACCTACGCCTAGTACTTTGTTTCCTGCTTGAAATAGTCATGTTGCAATTTCTTTGTTTGAGGTGCTTTGTATATACATATATTTTTAAATATATTTTTAGAAAACAATAATATATGTTAAGTTTTATTTCGTACAAATGTTTAATAATACAGTTTTTTATGGCGTAAATTTTGACACTAATATTCAGAGAACTGTCAGTTTCACCAAATCTTTTGTTCAGATACAAATTCTATAAATAAGCGATCAGCGATTTCAAATAAGATGATTTTTTTATAAATCAAAAATAAAAACGATGTTTAAAATATTAAATACGTGCGTCCCTGCTCAATAAAGTTTTTAACCTCCCCTGAGATTCTGACGAAACTTACATGGGAGCAACCTCTTAAAAAAAAAACTTTCCAAGCATAAGGAAAATATACGTACGTGCATTTCTGTTTACCAAAACCATGAATTATCCTTGACATATTCTCAAAATTTCTATGGGGTTATCAGTAAAGAATTCTCTTTCAAAGAAAATAATAATAGTAAATCAAAACCGATCAATGTGTTACACGAAAATATACTTAAGCATACATAAATATATAATAATGAAATGTATTAACGACACACTGTGTTATAGATTATTCAGGCTTATACATACTCGAGTGTATTACTTCACTTGTTTAAAAAAGAAAAAAAGAAAGAAAGAAAAGAAAAGAAAGAAAAGGCAAAAAAATGTAGTGAGTAATATTGGCTTGTTCAAGATTCAAAGTTGTTTAATATGAAATGATATTGCTGTTTCTTTTGCTATTGTAAATATCTTCCTTTGAATTCACTTAGCTTAAGCATTGATTACATTACGTTTATACAATTATTGTTTGTACTAAAATTTTTACTTCGTTGAACATCACTATAAACAGAAGAGAAGTTTGCGTGTAAGATACCAGCGAGCAAGCGCTTGTTAAAAGTTCATCTGACTCTCGCTGGCCACGTCTGAGACCAAGATGACGTCATGCGCCAGAGCGACAAGAATGTAGCATTGCATTGCATCAACCTTGTAGTCTTTCCACCATGGTTATAGTAGTGTATGATTCAATGCTGGATATATGAAGGCCCATAAATTTGCAAATTATTCGTATGGGCCGCTAAAATTAGTGCAATTCTCATTGCGCTGCGGAGAAATTTGCACTTTAATCACTTTTAGATGAATCCCAAGGGGACACTTCGCGAATGTACACCTTGTCTCAAAAAGGTTGAAAGCATTCTTTATTGCTGTTTAGAGGCAAAATTGTTGGTCCCGAAGTCCAACTTCGGGTATGTTTGGAAAAAAGTAAACCATGTTCGAACCTCGAAACCAACCTTTGCAATCGGGAAAAATCTTGCAGATGTGTTTTCTTCTTTTAAATATAAGACTTGTTACCAAGTGTATAAAAAAAAACATTGATTGAAATACTTACTGATACAATATTTCGAAAGTTTGTATTAACGTCAGCACATTCTTGTATGTCATTTTGCTCTCCATACTTAATGGAACATTTAGATACGTAAAGGAATCTTTCCATATGTAAAAGAATGCTGTAAGTGAAGACATAGAACAAAATTCTCGCCTGAGTACTAAAATAAAAGTCAAAGTAGAACAAAAACAGCGTTTGCAGTGGATATGAATGTCATTATTATCTTATATGCCGCTATACATCGCTAGAAGTATCTTTCGAAGAGCGCTTGTGTTGGCTCAGTATTAAGTCGTTGTATTTCAGATCGTAAGGTTGTGAGTTAGATTCCTATTTGGGTCAGTGCTCTATTTTATGAAATTCTATTTTACGCAATGCATGAAAAATTATATAAAATAATTACATTAAAATACATCAGTATATATATAATCATTGCAGAACATAGAGATTATTATATTTAAATCAACAGGTGTTCACAGTACGTTGGTAATATATATGTGAATGTTAAATAGAAATTAAGAAAATAATATCATCGCAATATACAAATTATGTAGTGTATTTATTTGCAGCTATTTGTCATACAGAATTTATTTCTCAATTTTCTCATTACAGCACGTGATTTACGCGTTCTGAAAGGTAAAGAGACTATGCCGGTATAAACAGAAATTATTATACAAACTCCAATCTTTGTTACAGACACAAAACTCACGTTCTCCAAAACCATAACAGGAACTCTACGAACAAGAAGTCATGTCTAGGAGACTTGTTTATACTTTAGAAAGAAGGCAGAATAGGATTTCTTTCCAAAGGATTTCCGTTGAATAATCTGCAATGCTTTTGTATATAGATGCAGTCTCTTTCTCTCTCCCTCTTATATATATATATATATATTGTCTGTGTGTGTGTGTGTATGTTCCATAATGTAAACCAACTTTTCCTACATATAGTGCTTACAGTCTAAAAAAAGAGTACTCTCAGGGTAAGCTGTTGAGAGTTGGAGGTGGATATATATAAAGTAAAAGCGATCGATATTAGTGTCGAATCCATAGTTCTCGTTGTTGCAGATATTAATAATTACAACTCCGAAAGCGTTAAAGTCCAAATTTAACTCTCATCGTAAAGCTTCTTTGTGATTAAGCGTATAGCGTACACGCTTTCGGCTTAGGAGACCCAGATTAGGCCCCAGCGAGAGCTAATGTAGTTCGGATTAGTAGGTCTACGTCTCATATATCCTTACTACTGAACGGAACGTTAAACTCAAAATCAACTCAATCGATTCAAAAGCCATCATCATGGCGGGCGATAAAGGATGAAAAATAAAATGTCTCAAGAGACAGAGATTAGTGTCAAATCCATAGTTTGAGTTCGTAACGTTATTACAAACACAATGTCATTTAATGCCAGGTGGTGCATGAGCGACTATACCACCTGGATTTTGAATTTACAGGAGCAACATCGAAACTTTTGCATACACAGGTCTAAATGTTTTGATCTATGTATACGTGTATATTCCAGCGAAACTCCGGAATTTCTGGAGCAACTTTTTCCTAACATGAGAGACATATTACTTTCAATCTAAGAAAAAATATTGTGAAAGTCAGATATCTCAAGGAATGGAAGTTGGGAGGAGTGACATGTAAAAATAGTGTAAAACGACTAATTGTAGAGTGTTATCCATTGTTTTCTGGATCTTTGAGATGAGTAGTGAGGCACTCAATGGCGTTATTTCCAAATTCATCCCCATCTCTACAGGATGAGGGGCTTGGAGATATGATTAATAAAATATAAACGCTTACTTAAATATTTGTCGAAGTAATAGTTTTCTGGGGTCGCGAAAGCGTTTCTAATAACTTTGGAGTGTAGTTTTTACTCACTTCAAGATGGGCTTTTTAGTCGTATTAATTTCTCACCTTAAGAAGAAATTACCATCTCAACTTGTGTATGTATCAAGTTAGCCTTCGCAATCGAGAAAATATTTGTAGATGTATGTCTCGTCCTTTAAATGATATACTATAGGTGTCGGCGATTAATTTGATAAAATCGGTTCGCGTCGGCGATTTTCACAAATTTTCCACATAGATAGTACCCCACCAGGAAGCAATAAATCTCGAAACGGTTCAGTACAATCTCACAGAACTCGAGATAGAGGGATTTTTTTTGATTGACTAAATTAAAACCTTAATAATTTATACTTCTACAAGTGAAATTTTCTTCATCGTTTCCGTGGCGAAGTCAGAAGAATATGCGGCAAGTAAACTTAAGGTTGAAGGTTCGCGCCCACCTCGGGATACCTGCTTTTATCCCTAGTGTTTTTTACACTCACCTGAATATAAAAAAAATCAGGCATATAGGCGATTTAACATATTTTGGGGGAGGAATTTTGTGGTTCGATTGTGTTTCGCCGAGTCTCTGCTGCTGGTGGTATAATTTTCGAAACGGAAGTGAGGCCACCCTGATCATAGCTGCAGGATTACAAACGTTTGGTGAAAGGTCGCCAGTTGCGCATCGGTGGTCAACTGACGCTTACAGCATGGGGGCTTTTACTGAAAACTAACAGAATAAAGAAGCATGGTATCCATGAAGCCCGCTGGCACTAATCAAAGCCTCAAACGATGAAACAGATGTCAAAACCGGAAAACATGTTTTTTATACAGAGGTGTAGCCAGCAGTATTGTGTAGGAGGGGACCGTCCTTTTTGAGGGGGAGGGGCAGCTGCAATGTACAAAGCCAAAGAAATGTGTTGCTGCTAGTGTTTTTTGAGGCCTGAAAGAAAGGAAAATTTTGGTTTCCTTCTGGAAAACTAAAAACACTACTTTAGCTTATTATTATTATTATTATTATTATTATTATCCTTAAAATACATTCAAGATAATTTTTATTATCCTTATCAAGAACTACTGCCCGGGAGCAAAAGCTATACTTTTGTGCTTAACTATAAAGGTAACCAAGAAAGTTATGTCCCTTTTCGTGGAGGCCTGTGTTCAGTTGAATGCAAGTGGAGATAAGGCGAACGTCAGTCGTTGGTTTTGGTAATTCAGATACACCGAGAACTTGCGTAAAGACAGGGAACATGGGACATCGACAGAGCGTCATAAGAGCATGTATGCTGAACGAGTTCAAATGGAGGTCAATCGCCGATGAAGCGGGACATAAGATATGCCAGGCCTTTGGTGAGGGTGTCGTGACGACGCGGACAGTGAAGCGATGGTTTAAAAAGTTTAATTACTATGACGAAACACCCGAAAACACCACGTGCCAGAAGACCAACAGAGGTACAAAGAGAAACTGGGACTATAATTCAGTGTGTGGAGAAAACATTCGGCAACACATCCATCAACTTGGGAAGTAGTACAAGTTGGGTCGATGGGTCCCACATGTTTTGACTCCGGGCCAGAAGGCAACACAACAGTGTTTATTTACTGTTTCGAATCCATTTCTGGACAGGGCGTTGACATGTGTTAAAAAGTGACTCCTATACGAAGCTCCACGGCGCCGTCGCAATTGATTAGTATCCCATGAACCGATTTCAGAACAGCCGAAACCAGCACTGTACCAGAAGAAGGTCCTTCTGTGTGTTTGGTGCATCGTGCATCGGGAACTGCTACTAGCTGGTCAGACTATCAATGCAACTGTGTAGTGTCAGCAGTTGAGCTGTGCTCAAGAAAAAAACCCAAAACTCTGGAGCCATCACTTTTGAATTGAAATGGATCCTGGTTTACGGGACATCGCAAAGTCCCACGTGGCTAGGATTACTCAGGACACCATTCTCCGCCTTGGATGGGAAACAATATTGCAACCACTATATTCTCCGGGTGTTGCACCGTCCGATTATCACCTGTTCCATTCTTTGGACAATCACCTTACAGGACGCCAGTTCAAATCCATAGTAAAAGTTCAAAATGCACCTGATATCTTTTTCGTTTCACGACCCACCAAGTTCTACCACGATGGATTCCTTGGGCTTCCAGAAAGTTTTCAGAAGGTCGTCGATGCTGATGGGGACTGGTTTTGATCTTCCAGGTTCGGTGATATATTGATGTTCGAAGGTAGTGGGTGAAAAGAAACAAAACGTTTCTTGGTTACCTTTATTTTTCAATATAAAACCTTGAATACAGAACCTACCTACACAAAATTGATTTTCTTTGAAATTTCACTTAATTTCTTTATGGTTTCCTGACAAAAATATTTATTATTTGTGACTAAAAACATAATAATTTTATTACACTGAGTAGAAATAAAAGAGAGAGCGAATGAAATCCAAATTGAATAAAACATTGTTTCTCACCACATTTTCCATCTTCTGTGTCTTTTAAAACACTTGTTAAAGCATATAAAATATACTGTACTTACAAATCAGTTTAGTACCTTTGTTTTATGCCTGTATTTATAGTACCTTGTTAAAACGTTTGTCTTCAAACTATCAAATATAAATTGCAGTAGATTGTGTAATCTGCTCTCACAAAAAAAGTATCCTATTTTTCGGTCGGTATAAAGAAGAGATACTATACTAGTTTTCGATCGGTATGGAAAAACAATATTTCTCCATACTATTTTACCGTAAATTATTAATTGTCAATAAACTGTGTTACTTTTAAATGAATGAAGCGAGATAATTTCACTATGATGTTTTAAAAGCTGGTCATTAGGAGGGCCAGGAAACCATTTGGGGGAGCCTGGCCCCGATAGTCCCCCCTTGGCTAAACCCCTGATTTTATAATGTCAAAGGTACCCCGTGCCTAGGGAAAATATTTGCCCCAAGGTTCCCCGGAGGGGTACAACTCAAAATTTGAAAATGACAAGGGGAATCAAGTAGTATGTCTTTTAAAAATATTGCTAAAATTTTTAAAAAATGGTAAGAGTCTCGAGTCTTTAACTTGTACAAAATAGCGAGCGTTCGAAATGGTAATAAATCATTTTTGAAAACTCAGTGAAATGTGAAACTGTGAAACTACCCAGAAGAGGTAAACAGTTGTCTTACCATTGCAAAAGTATAATGCACCAAGGTAAAACATTATGGGTTTATTACATTACTAATATAAAATTCTACGTTCCACAATTGTGTCTCTAAGCTAAAGGACAGGGTGATTGTGAATTATGAAATTAATGTCAGAATACGGAATGGACCCACCACCAACTATGAACCACTCTGAACCTTTGTGACCAACTCCGACTCATCAAAACTCATCGTCATCAACTCTGACCCATGATCCAAGTCCTTCTCTCCATTGACTAAGGAGGTTAAACTTGAAATAAAACAAGACTGTGAAATTATCACTTATCGGAGTTTGAATTTCTACCGTCAATTGCTCAATCACCGCTCTGTTACGGTGGATCTGACCTTTCCGATATACAATGGTAAAGTGTTTCTCATCTTCCAAATTAAGATGAATTTAAATTTATCACATATAATTATTTCTTTCTTGGCTTACAGATACATTTCAGTAGAAAACAGGATGGAATTTGAATGTATCAAATCAAAATAAAGAAGACCAACGTAAAAAACTAGTTTTGCATATAATGAAGCATGTCGTACCAATTTAAAATGCCCATGTAATTAAGATTGGAATACAAATTTTATATCCATTTTTCTCACAACTTTATAGCTTGATTGCCTTATGTATATTAAACACAATCTTCAGCAATTATTATAATAGAAAGCAGTGGGTATAAAATGCGAAGGACTGAAGTTTTAATTCCCCAATTTGTTTCTCAACTAATATAAATCGTTTTCGATTATTTTTACAAATCAACCCACAACCAATTTCCAATATATAGAAAATCCTTCCCCCCACTCGCTCATAAAAGACATTTTTAAAAATGCCAGGACACTCTCTGTTTATTTTTAATCAAGTGTTATATACTGAATTTCAGCTCTCTAAGTTGAAAGTCTTGTAAGATACTCAATTTTTTGCAAAAATTTTGGACCCTTACTCCCTCCTAAGGATATGTAAGGATAATGAAAATGATAAGTGTATGATAACTTCTATGTAAAGACATTCTGCTGTGGCATGCTTCATAAGGACAATTCCAGTGTGCTCACGTGACCTTTGGGGTTGATGAATTTCTTGCGAGCCTTCCGACTTTTGATTCTCTGTTTATACCCTCTTTTTATGCTTCATATAATTTTTCAAATACATCAATAACATGTTGTAATACGAATGTTCAGAAGTAACCTCTATATGACAAATAACTGCAAATAAATACACTACATAATTTATTTATTGCGATGATATACGAGGGGCATTCGATAAGTAAAGAGACAAATTGCTATAGCTCAATAAAGATTTATTTCAATCTTTCAAAACTAAGGTTATTTTTCAATATAATCACCCTTTACAGTTATGCATTTGTCCCATCTTTCTCGCAGCTTCCTAATTCGCTTGGCGAAGAAATCTTTCGATTTACCCCGAAGCCACCTTTGCACTGCTGCCTTAAGTTCCTCATTGTTAGCAAATCTTTCTCCACGTAGGGCGTCTTTGAGTGGTCCAAACAGGTAAAAATCAGATGGGCGAGGTCTGGGCTGTAGGCAGGACGAGGTAAGCCTCCCAACCCAATTCTTGAAGCTTATCTCGATTCAGCTGGGTTGTATGAGAGCGGGTGTTATCGTGCTGAAGAATGACTCCATTTTGACAAGAGTCCACGGCGTTTGCTCCTGATAGCTGGTTTAATTTTGTGTTCTATCATCTCAGAATAGTATAGGCTATTGATAGTTCGCTGATCTTCAAGGAAATAGCAATAGATTGGACCCTGTGAGTCCTGTGAGTGGTCAGCAGCACTTTACCAGCGGAAGGTTGAACCTAGAATTTTTTGCGAACTGGAGAGCTAGTGTGTTTCCACTCCACACTCTGCCTTTTGGTCTCAGGGTCGTAGTGATGGATCCAGGCCTCGTCGCAAGTCACTATACTTTCAAAACAGGCGTCTCCTTCAATCAAACTTCGTTGCGTTAAGGATTGACAAATGGAAAGCCTTGATTCTTTATGAGCGTCAGTAAGGTGTCTGGGAACCCATCTAGCACACGTTTTTCTGTACTTTAAAATGTTTCTAATGACATTGTGAACAGTTCCAACACTTACTTGAACTTCCTCAGCTATCATTTCAACAGTAATTCTTCTGTTATCACGAATAAGTCCGTCAATTCTCGATTCCAACGAAGAACCAGAATCTTCCACTGGACGTCCACATCGGGGTTCATCACCTACACTTGTTCGGCCACTTTCAAACCGATCAACCCACTTGTACACATTCGCACGGTTCATACAACTGTTACCGTACTGTCTCAACATTCGAGAAAAAATTTCATTTGGTTTTACACCTTCTGCGAATAAAAACCTAATGACTGAGCGCTGTTCTTCTAAGGTGCAATTTTCTAGAGGACTTGCCATGTTGAATTGATATTTTTGAAGTCATGTTGACATAAAATTACGAAACAGCAGATCAGAGGATATCTCAAGGTTGCCAGCTAACACCCCTGAAACAAAAAAATAATTGATTAGTGTTAAAAATATAGACTTAGTCTCTTTACTTATTGAATGATCCTCGTAATTTTCTTAATCTTTATTTAACATTCATATATAGAATACGAACGTAGTCTGAACTCCTGTTATATTTTGCACATAATAATCACTATGTTCTGCAATGATTATATGTTATATATATATATATATATATATATATATATATATATATATATATATATATATATACAACTGATGTATTTTAACGTAATTATTTTATATAATTTATCATGCATTGCGGAAAATAAAATTTCATAAAAAACTTTGACACAGCTGGGAATCGAACTAACAACTTTATGATTTGAAATCCAACGGCTTACTACAAGCTCTCTTTGGAAAATACTTCTAGCGATATATGGCGTCGTTTAAGATAATAATTACATTCATATCCACTGCAAACGCTGTTTTTCTACTTTGACTTTTATTTTAGTACTTAGGCGAAAATTATGCTCTATGTCTTCACTTTCAGCATTCTTTTATATACGGAAAGATTCGTTTTCGTATCTAAGTGTTCCATTAGGTATGGAAAGCAAAAAAGCAAACTAGCATGTGCTGATATTAATACAAAGTCTCGAAATATTGTATCATTAAGTATTTCAATCATTGTTGCTTTTCTTTATATAATTGGTAACAAGTTTTGTTATATTTAAAAGAAGAAAAAACACATCTGCAAGATTTTTCCCGATTGCAAAGGTTGGCTTCGAGGTTCGAACATGGTTTACTTTTTTCCGAAGATACCCGAAGTTGGACTTGGAAAATTTTTGCCTCGAAACAGCAATAAAGAATGCTCTCAACCTTTTTGAGACAAGGTGTACCTTGTCAGTTATGACAACCTTCTTGAAACTAATAACCGACCAGTAGTTAGTTAAATCGTACTTTGCTGTTTAACCATTTTTGTGATACTAGATATTAAGAAAATTTTCAAAAAACGTTTTCATCAACTTACTGGCATTGTTTCGCTAAGAAAATTGAGACATTCAAAAAGTTTTTGTAGCCATACAGTTTACACGAACGGGGTCATAAGCAGAGTACACTTCAGTTCAGAAATTTAAAATAAAAAAACATTGACAATGTCCAAGAAAGTAACCCTAGATCCATTACAGTTCCCGCAGACCTGTAAAGAGGGAATTGCATTTTCCCTCCTTCCTTATATACACACTAGACGCAAAAAGTAAATGTGCCGAAGTTAGCGGAGCGTCTTGCTTGGTCCTAAAAGACTCGATTAACTTGAAGATCGAAGAATCGAAACCCGGTCTTAGATGTTTTGTAATTTATTTTTCTAAACATGAAGATATGATGAAATAATTTAGAATTTAATATTTGTTACAAATTTAAATTTCAAAAATAACGTTTTGGAGTTAAAATTCATTATATTCCTATATTGCATTATTTTTACGTTTAGTCTTATATTGCATTTTTTTTTACAAATACTTATAGGAGTTTTAGTTTTGAAATCTTAAGAATAACCAGTGGCAGTTATATGGTTGTGAAATTAGATTCGAATAAACACAAAGAATCCAGCAATTAGAAATTTATACGCCAAACTAATCTGATATCTGATAAAGTACATTCCTACTTCAAACATATTTGATAATCAATCAATTATACAATACTGCCGAACTTAAAAATTATATATATATATATATATATATATATATATATATATATGTGTGTGTGTGTGTGTGTGTGTGTGTGTGTGTGTGTTGTGTGTACACCTTGCATTTGATACCAAATACTATGGGAGTTGACAATGGTGAAGTTGCGACCCAAAATTAATTACTTCGTAAGTATGCAGAACACTAGTTAGGATCCTAAAAGTACACTAGTTAGTACACTAGTTAGTACACTAGTTAGGAACACTAGTTAGTAATTAGAAGGATCCTAAAAGAGAAACATATTTTATGCACTATGGGTTTTTGATTCCCATGTTTGCCAATATCAAGGTTCGTCCTAGACTGTTCTTCTAGGCGAATCTTTCATGTAAGCATCATATTGTTGAGGATGCACACAAAGTAGGTGTCAAGAGAGTAAGATTGAAAGAGAGTGGGACTCATACAAGAAGGTTCGATTCCTGCAAACCTATCGTTCTCAGCGGCGTCTCACACTCTAATTCAGTACTTGCTTAAGCAACACCTAGTATCACGTTCCTTGAGTACGATACTGTGAAGTCCGCTACCTAGACTGCCTTGATAAGTTCTGTCATCAGCGACAAGTTTACAGCATACTTATAGAGAAAATGGGGACGTTAGCTAGAATAAACAAACGGGATCTACTACCGTAATATGTCCATCGACTAATTTTTCCCAACAGATGTTAATGGTCATTAACTATAGAACAGTAATCCTTAAAAAATAATCCTTTTAATCTAGTTAGACACTAGTTATTACAACACTAGTTAAAATAATTTATACAATAAAATTACAAAATTAGAATTCCTGAGTAACTCAGCATTTCACTAAGACTTACAAGAGTCGTCTAAAATATCATATTTTAACCATTTATGTAGTATTCTCCTAGTATTAAACACCAATTTGAGTACGCTTTATCTCAGTGGCTGTCCCACGACTGTAAAATATTCCACTGATGTCGAAAAAGGGAAGTATTGCAGCAATAATCTACAAAGTTAGAGTTAATGTTCCGAATGACGGAAACCTGCTGAAGTCCGAAGTTTCAGCCTCCCTACCTTCATATATGCACCCTGTTTGCCTTTAAGTAGAAAACAGAAGAAAATAGAAATTAGAAAAGAGTAGAAGACTTATTTCTTATATACCTGAAATAGAATCAACACAAGTGTTGACTGGCAACTACACACGCATCAGGCGCTGCACAGAAGCAAGAATCGCCACACAATCCCCGAGGATTTCCTTTTCTATTTTTTATATGCGCTGTCTGACGTAAGATTACCCACCCTGGAACTCAGTCGGCAGAAGCTGTTATTTATTTTTTTATCTTTGGTTTTGAGATAAAACTACACAATTTTATCAGACGCAGACATTCCCTTCCTTTGGAAAAATAACTCTACCCATGACGTCTAGAATGTGCACGGACGCTGTCCAATTTAGAATAATTCTGAGCGTCAGATTTCAGGAGAACTCCATTCATTAATGTTTGTAATTGCGTAGAATAGAGTTCTCAAAAGCGCTCTGACTTTGTTCGTCGCTTAATTCAGTTTATTGTTTGTTGATAATTTACTATGTGTTTATCATCAGCTACTTCTTTACGTAGGCTAACTCCTGTCGTCGCGGCTTGCACTGTTACTTTTCTCTAAAGGAAGGGAAGAGAGGAGAAACAAAAATCCACGTAATAATGAACGTAGACGTGGAATGTGCATAAGTCGAATTTAAAGAATGTTTCTTTACCGATCAAACTTCTTTTTCCCAGGTTAGGGTCATCTCACGTGAGTACTGGCCGAATATAAATCAGTGGCTTCTTGACTCTGGTTCCAAGACCAGCCTAATGTTACACTCTAACAATATATGAAAATGAAATGAAATTTTTGAGTTTTACGTCCCACGTTTATGCCGGTTAGGCTAAAGGAGACGGTGATTATGAGAAATGAATGAAATGGTGGAATTAAGAAAGTGGGAGGAAACGGGAGAACCCCGAGAAAACCCACGCACACGGTGTTTGTCCACCACAAATTTCACTTGGCGGGGGCTGGGATCAAACCCGGGAACCCAAGCACCAGAGGTGAACGCTCTACCACTGAGCCACCGCGGCCCCCATTCTAACAATATATTTATATGGGGAGAGAGAGGGGGTGGTGGCCCATTTTAATTTTTCCACGAAAATATCTCGAAAACGTTTCAACATAAGTGAGCCAAGAAAACCTCAAATAGGAAATACCATTGGGCAAATCGAATGTTGTTATCGTGTTGCTCCCAGAACCACTCTTCACGAGCGCCCAGGGTCAAATTTTAAAATTTTTAATGGAAACTAGGCCCGAGTGATACCTCGTTCCATAAATCTTTAAAAACTAGAAAGCGTTGAGGCAAAAAGGCATATTGGTCACCGTATCCAAAATGGCGGCCAAGACATGGTGCCTACATCAAATAAAACGTGCAGTACCATTAGTGAAAAAACGGTTTGCATGTAAGTGAACAGAATAGAAAGTAAAACAGCAAAATGGTATGGAATACTTCGAATGATGATATTGACTTGACCCCAGGGCCGCCTTTCATGTAGGCCCAGAGGCCAACTTTGAAATTTTAAATGGAAACATGGGTTGGGTGATATTTCTCAAACACTAAGCTGCGTAGTGGCAAAATATTTTTCATATGGATCAACGTTTAAAAATTGGCCGCCAAGACATGGCCCCTGTATCAGATAAAACGTTCAGTACCATTAGTACTCGTATTAAAACAAATGGAGATCAATTAAAAGAATAAAACTAGTATAGGAAATCAGAGAGGGCATTTATTATTCCACGGCTCGAGAACGATGCAGCAGTGGAAAAGATTATTGAAATAAAAATGACTTAATGCAAAGGAGGAAATCTAATTCCTAGAAAATTATCGCTGCAATCTTTCTCCTCTAAAGTGGGAAAGGATGATGAAATTGCAAATGAGAACCTCAGTTTTTGAAAATTTAATTTATGCGACAAAATCATCTTAAATGTATTTTTATAAGAGACAGATTTCTCTGTAATGAGAAAACGTAGGAAAATTCGTGTTAAACGATACCTTTCATTTTTATTGCATGCAATAATATCACGCAAAAATGAATCAACTGTAATGCAAAAAGAATTGTCGAACATTGCAGTTTTTGCAATGTTAACAATGTTAAACTAGCCCCATGTTTCCATTTAAAATTTTGAGTTTGGCTTTTTGCTTCCCCCCTCCGGGGGATGTTGCCACAATAGCATTCAATGTGCCCCATGACTTTTATTATTTGAGTTTTTGTTCGGTTCATTTATCATATTACAGATACTGGACTTTTTATCTGATACAGGAACCATGTCTGGGCGGAATACTGTGACTGATATTTAATGCAGAAATTTTTTAATGCAGCGCGTTTTAGTTTTTAAAGATCTGTCGAACGAGGTATTACTGGCCCCATGTTCCCAATAAGATTTTAAGGTTGAGCTTCCATGACGGCCCTGGAGGACACCCCGACAATACCATTCTATGTGCTCCATGCTCTTTACAATTTGAGTTTTTGTTTGGTTTATGTTCAAAAGTTTCGATGTTAGTGATACTGGACGTTTTATCTGATACAGGCAATGTCTTGGCGGTCATTTTGAATAAGGTGACCGATATGAAAAATCTTTTGACCCTACACTTTTCAGTTTTTTAAAGATCTATCGACCGAGGTATCACTAGTTTTATGTTTCCATTTAAAATTTTAAAGTTGTACCGGGGATCCCTTGAATCATACCGTAACAACAACATTCGATGTCCCATATGGCATTTCCTTTTCAGTTTTTGTTTTGTTCATTTATGTTGAACCGTTTTGGAGATATTTCCATGGAAAGATTAAAATGCTCCACGCTGGATATATATATATATATATATATATATATATATATATATGAAAGTAACTATTCTTCGATTTCGCAATACTTCAACAACAGCCGATCTCGATGAAATTTTCAATATAAATTTGATGCGGATCTCGGATATTTTTGTGTATTTACTTTGATGGTGTATTTTAGGTAAGTGGGAATTGGATAGCGGGAGATGGGAGATGTATAAGCACTATCGAAAGCAACCGAAGTTAGTGTCGATTTCCCAGTTTTCGGGGTTGCTGAAATGAGCAGTGATAATTCCGGTGTCAAATTCAGTTTAAATCCAAATTCAGCTCTGCTACTTGGGGAAAAGATATCTATGAAATGACTGGGAACAAATGATATAATTTATTTATTTATTTGTAATTAACACAATAGGAATTAGCAAAATAATAGTAGTGAGATATTACAAAATAAGTTTACAATAGTAATCTTAAACTTCATGTTCATTCTACTTATGTGAATTCCTTTGTGTTCCATACATATCTTGTTATAACAATTGCATCTTCTCCAGATTTCTGATTTCAATAATTCACTGGTCCTTGATTTAACGCAATAAAAGAGGAAAGGTTTATCGGCAGGAAATTTAAGTGTCGGGGCATTAAAATATAGCGTCGATATGAGAACCATAAAATTAACTCGTTTTGTACTACTTGATGATGAGAAAAAATAGATCTATAACGTTTCGCTTTTGTTCGACTCTAGTGACACATAAGTTGTCTAGTATTATTAGATAATTTTCATAAGATGCATAGATTGTGTTGTACGCGATGTATTTGATCAATTTATTTCAAACATTTTTCCAGTTGTTGTCGATATTTCTTTTGTAATAGGTTCCGGATTCCGGATCACAGCATTTTCCAGTTTTAATCGGAAATGTTAATAATACATTTTATGTGGAAATATTTATAAATTACTTTCCAGTTCTAATTATCAATCCTGACATCTCGAGAGATTCATTAACTATGTTCGCTAGGTGTTTATTAAATATGAGTTTCACATCAAATATGACTCCAAGATCTATAATTAAATTTAATCAATTTATTAGGATCCGATTCATTCAATAATTAATCTATATTTGATTTTGTTTATAGTAAACGAAAAAATGTTACATTTGCTTACGTTTACAATAAATTTGTTAAGAGACCACCAGTTAGCAACGTATATCATGGCGTCTTGTTAATTACGGCAGTCACGGATGGTCTTTATCCTACGTGTATTTTGAGGACATCCGTAATAAGCAATTTGTCACTTAATAATATATGATCAAGCGTTAATGAATAAAAGTAACAATAACGGTCCTAGGTTAGAACCCTGTGGAAATCCAGAATATGTAATCTAGACAGTTGACTGTTCCCTTTGAAGATAGCAGTTTGTTTAGAATAGCTTGAGAAGAACTACATCAAGGTAGAAGAGGAATTATATTAACTTAGTTTATGCAGTAAATCTTTGTGATTGACTCTGTCAAACGTCTTTTGAAAATCTATATTAATTGCACCAACCTGACATCCAACATCTATAGAATTAGCTGCAAAAAACTGTGTTGATGGCAAGGTTTGTTGTTGATTTGTGTAGGATAAAGGCATGTTGATATGATGAGGTTGTATCTGGTCAGTTATCCGTGTAAGATTAGTTCAAATATATTTTGCTAAGGTACTATAATTTATATAAGCCGGTATTAGTTCATGTTTATTATTAGTATTTTCCAAACTATACCCCCGACAGCCTTATCAGAAAAATGCATGTTTTAAAGAGGGAATAAGTGCAATCCATAGTGGACATTTAAATGCATCTATAAACTAGTTTATAATATATATATATATATATATATATATATATATATATATATATATATAGCTAGAATTGTGCACCACTTTCACATCAGTATTTTGCCAAATACAAATGCCACTAATATCACAACAAACAATTTATTAGCTAGTGTAAATAAAAGCTAGTAACGTAACAGAGAACATTACTGAATCTGAACTAGAAATGGCAATCAAAAACTCAGCGCTCAAAGCTGCCTTCAGCCGGATATAATATATATATATATATATATATATATATATATATATATATATATATATATATATATATATATATATATATATATATACATCAGTTAATGATTGTGACACCAAACACAATTCGAAGCTTTCTTGCACCGACTGGAAAAAGTGGAGTATATTAATATTTATTTGCATATATTGTTATTGTAGACTGTTCCCATAATGCCCACCGACTTCGATTTTACAAAATTTGAGAAATAAATTTCACTTGTTATTTTGTGGTCAATTTGAAGGCATTTTGTTATACTACCATTAAGAAGCCCATATACATCATATTACGAATCAATCATTATGGAAAAATTCCATGTGTTACACGCAGCAGTGGTACCAATCTTTGAAAGTTTAATTTACAACATTTTTCTTTTTTTCTTTTTTAATTGATTTTGTGAGTAATGGTGCATTCAGTATAAAGGTACAATAAGATTTTCTCTCTCTCTCTCTCTCTCTGTCTGTGTGTGTGTGTGTGTTTCTAGTTTCCGGCGTAAACGTGTGGATACTACCAGGTATACTTCCGTGTGTACATATGCTAGTGTGTGTGTGTGGCGGGGATATATGAAGTATTAATTGGGATCGCGTAGTGGATCTTATCAATATTATTACGTATATACATGCGGTCATTACTTCACACGATAACTTTGGAAGAATGCGAATTATTTAATTCTGCTTTTTGCAATAAATGAGTGATTCCACTCGAGGGAGTTTGTTAAAAGTGGTGATTCGCCAACTGGAAATGGTAGAAATGAATCATTTCCTATTTTAACGTTGATCACTATAAAGTGGAAATGGTAATAAATAGTAAGAAGCTGTTTTTGGCAATCGATAAAGGGTATCAAGGATAACTTTCAGCTTCATCCCTAATATCCTGGTAAAACCGGAAGAGATAGAAATCAACTATGATCTCTGGCTTCAAATTAATCTACATAGTGAGATAAGAAGAAGCTGTTTTAAGAATGAATTTAGCATTGTGGGAATAAATATCGTCTTTTCTTTTAAACTTCTAATTAAATCGGAAGTAGCAAAATTCAACTACTTCCCATTTTAGTGTTGATCACAACATATCTAAACGATACTAAATAGCGAAAAGAGGTTCTCTGAAATCAATTAAGTGTCCCAACAATATGTTCTATCTCCACTCTAATCTTTCTACTAAAATTTGAAGTGGCAGAAATCAATAGCTTCCGGTTATAACATTGAGCGTTATATAATGGATAGCGAGAAGGCTTTTAGGTAATTCATTAAGTGCACCAAGAGTATATTCCATCTCGGCAGTAATCCCTCTATTCAAATCGGAAGTAAAATAAATATACTAGAGCTTCTGGTTCCCAAACCACTACACAAAATATAACATGATCCTCTTTAAGATTTTATTATTATTAGGATCACGTAGTGGAACTTGTAATATCGTAATGTTAGTAGGCACGTGCACTCATGTCCAAAATTATTGTCGCATGTCTATAAGTATGTTGTTGTAAGAATATAATTTGATAATGAATTTGCCCGGTATTTCTTATAATGTTAGTATGTTAATAATGGCATATGTGGCAAATTTCATGTCAACAGAGCAGTAAACAAGTAAATTAATAGGAAAATTAAACTTTCTTGTCCATTTAGCAACATTTTGTTTTACTCATTTTAATTTTTCGTATTTATAATTATTTTCCCTTTGGAAATTTACCACAAATATGTATTTCCCGATTATACACATAGTATCAGTATTAAAAGTACCCTGCATAATTATCAAATTGTATTCTTACAAGAGGACAGTTATACATATGCGTCAATCATTTTGGACATGAGTGTACATATATACGTCCGTTACTTCGAACGATAACATTTGAAAGGATGCGAATTTTCTAATTGTTTTTGCAATAGGTATAAGGTGTGGTTTTCTCGATAGAGTTCATTAATAGAGGTGATTCGACAAACAAAATGGTAGAAATGAGTAATTTCAGGTTTTAACGTTGATCAATATAAAACAGAAACGGTAATGGATAGCGGAAAGCTATTCTCGGCAAATGATTATACGTTTCAAGGAAATCTCTCATCTTACCTTTAACATTCTAGTAGAACTGGAAATGGTAGAAATGAGCCATTTCCGGTTTTAGCATTTATTACTATAGAGCAAAAACGATAATAGATAACGGGATCGGCAATCAATTAAACTTTTTAAGAACAATCTTTTAACAAGCTAGTAAAATTGAAAGTAATAGATTTGAGCCATTTTCGATTTCAACGTTGATCACTCTACAGAGAAAACTGTAATAGATAGTAAGAAGCAGTTTCCATGGATATCCTAAAACTCTAGTAAAACCGAAAAAGGTAAAAATGAACCACTTCCGGTTTTAACGTTGATCACTATAGAGCAAAAACGAAAATAGATAGTAAGAAGCAGTTTTCGGCAATCGATAAAGCGTTCCAGGAGTAACTTTCATCTTCGTGCTTAACACCCTAGCGAAAAGGAAGTGTAGAAATCACCTATAACTTCCGGTTTCAATTTAATTTACATAAACTATAAGACATAGGGAGAAGCAGTTTTATGGAATCAATTTAACGTTGTAGGAACAGGTTAGTTATTATATCTCTTAAACACCAAACCGGAAGTAGCAAAACCCAACTACTTCCGGTTTTAGTGTTGATCGCAATAGATTAGAAAAGATAATAGATAACGAGAAGCTGTTTGCTATAATCATTTAGGGTCCCAAGAATATGTTCTATCTCAACTCTAACCTTTATACTAAAAGCAGAAGTGGAGATATCAATCAGAGTGTTTGAATTTCATCATAATCTTTGAGTCTACGTCTCATATAACCTCTAAACAGAAGGGGAACCCTAAACTTTGATAATTAACTAACTCGAAACCGATGAGAGTACAAAACTCAAAGTTTCGGCGGAAAACTAGCACAAAAATTTGGAATAGAAAAAGTATCAAGTATCCAGTTGGAGGGGGAGGGAAAGGATGGGAACACGGACAAAGAATGGGACCATAAAACGCATTATAGAAATGGCAGTCAGTGATGATTATAGAGGTGGCTCTTGGGACTAGAGCTTCGAAATTCCTTCCAGGGCATTTCCCGACGTGCTCAATCTGAGTTGAGTTGATTTTAGTTTAGCATCCCTTTCAGCAGCGAGGCTATATGAGACGTGGACCTACTGATTAACGTGGAATCCGAACCACATGAGCTCCCGCTGGGAATCGAACCTGGGTCTCCCACGTCAAAGGCGCGTACGGGTGATCAATCTGAGTTAACAGAATTTTCACAGTACTATATTCACCCATTATTTTTTCAATCCCCCTGCACTGAAATGACCATTGTCTCCTATTGTGCTCAATATGAATTAGATGTATTTTTGAAGTACTCTTTTCACCTCTAGTGTAATGAAATTCTTCCACGAGAAAATCTGTAATCAACACTCAGGCACGTAGCCAAGGTGAGGTCCGGGGGGTCCGGACCCCCCTCCCTTCGAGACCAGAAATGAAAAATTAAGGAAGGATAAAACAAAGTGAAATGACAAAGAGAAGGATCAGCGTTAAAAATTAAGAAGAAAACTACAGGAAGCTTTTGCTTACTCTTTCTTATAAGGAGATTTGTATTACTTGCAATATGGTGACGAGGTAAGGGAGGTATTCTGGAAGAGTCAGCGAATTTAAAATTTCAAGAAAAGTTATGGGAGTCTCAGAATTCCTACTACTAGTCAGGGAGATTTCAAGCTTTCGAAAGCATAAGTGCCGTTGTGTAACAGCATGGACATTTTTATTCATAACTTTTCGTCATCGCATCCTTGCAGTATCAAACATGCTATTTCAAGGACAATGTTCTGTTGCTCCTTTAACCTGTCATTTAGAACCGACAGTAGTTGACGGAATAATAAAAACAAAAAAAATATGTTGAAAGAAAGTTCTGTTAGCATTTGATTCAACAGAGAAATGAATGCATATATTGTAAATCTAGTTCAATATACACATGCTTCGCACAGGGGCTGTATTTGAAAGTCAAAGCCTGTGGGAGTATCACCATTGATTTCAGCGACCGCGAAAACTTTGGATTTGACACTAATATCGATCATTTTGGATTACTTTTAAATATTCCCCCCTTCCTCCGGTGATCCCCGGCCCGGAGCCGAATAGCGTAAATTTGGAAGTTAATGCGACTGGAGTTTCACCATTGATTTCAGCGACCGCGAAAATACGAATTCGACACTAATAGCTGAAGTGGTAGAGCATTGGCTTCGCATTCGGGAGGTTGTAGCTTCGAATCCCGCTGCCTACCATTCTGACTGAGGTTTTCCAGGGTTTCCCTCAGTCCTACCAGGCAAAGGCCGGGATGGCACCTACTAAACTGGCTCTGGCCGATTCCTTCCCAAATCCTTTCCATTGTTAATGCTGTTGGATATTCAATGTAAAATGGCCTCTGAGCTGTATCTGGTGATTGTTAAATAAATATCGGTCATTTTCTACTACTTTTACATGTCCCGGTAAACGCCCCCTGAGACCCCCTGGTTCGAATTTAAAAAAAAACGTTTAACTCTGGTCTGGAGCCTGGACCAAGGTACAGTATTCGTGACTAAAATTTGCTAACTCTTGGTCAATTTGTCTGGTTCCCAAGCCGGTTCCGGTAAACGCTTCGCCTTGATCTGGGGCCTGGGTCAAGGTACCCCTGACCAAAATTTGGTAACTATCGGTTCACTCGTCTGGTCACCAGGCCGCACACAGACAGACAGAGACAAACACAAACAAACTCTTTATTTTTTTTATATTAGGAGATAGTTTACAAGACAGTATTCAGTATGTACTTTTTATTATAATTGAGGTCATAACGAAAGGAAAATTGTTATACTTGAATAAACAGAAGAAGGACGTAAATATTGCAAAATATTTTTCAATACTTTGTTTTTATTATTTTGCTCAAAATTTCTTCGTAGTTTGTTATTAAAATACTTGCCAACATATCCTAATTTTATTGTCCTAACAAACCAATATATGTTGATAGTAAAGTAGTTTAGATTGATCGAGCTCCTGAGCCTTCATAATTTCATGTCACTTCTCCTCCCCGTTACGAAATCCTGGCTAAACGAACCAATTTATGTTCCAGTAGTTTACAGTGATCCAGCCCCTTTTGTGATGACCACAGTATTTCATGTCACGGACCCCCTTCCTCCTTCACGAAATTCTGGCCACGTGCCTGCAACACTCAGTAGCTACGTCCTAATATACATTTACAATATACATTTACAAGTACATCTTTATTTTCGTATTCTTTTCAACAGTTAACCAATTTAAAACCTATTATAATTCAAATTGCTAATCATATTTCTATCGTAAACAAGAATATGTAGTTAACTTCTTAAATACTTCGCTCCGCAGAAACCCGTTCAGCACGTGCAACAACTGAAATCAACATGTTTGGCGTCTCACAAATGACAAAGGACAAAAAAGAAAAGCAAAAGCAGCACAGCAGTGCCTTATCGCAGTCAGAGCTGACAACATAGTTTCGGTCGTCACTTACGCCAATAGACCTAGAAGCGGTGTACAAGAGTTATACAGTTACCATATACGTTGTGCCACAGTAGCGCTACAGGCGGAACGTGCACGAACTACAAATGAATATGTTTCTTACAAGTATCAATCACTTTTGAACCCTCTTTACATTCTACACATCCATTTTTCTCCCACTTTTTGACCTTGACAAGCAGAAGTACCAGGCTTTCCGAGTTCACAACCATAAACTCTTTGTGTATAGAGTACGTTTTCAGTTCTTAGAATGACTGTGCGCGCGAAGAACAAGGGTGATGATAGGACGACCGTATACAGCAGTCAGAAACACCCGGTTGCAATTTTGAATGTAAAATACAAATATAGAGCCTTGACAATGCCGTGTGGATTTATATATGTATATATATATATATATATATACATATATATATATATATATATATATATATATATATATATATATATATATATATATATATATATATATATATATATATATATATGTATTCCATCCGGGTAGAAGCAGCTTTGCGGTCTAAGTTTTTGATTTTCATTTCTAGTTCAGATTCAGTAATTTTCTCTATGTTAAGTGACTAGTTTTTATTTATACTAGTTAATAAATTGTTTGTGTTCATATTAGTGGCATTTGTATTTGGCACAATACTGATGAGAAACCTTGTGCAAGTGCATTACTTATTTCACTATAATGATGGAAATCATGTGCCTCTTTTGACGAAGTTCGGCAATCCATTAGTATTGTTATTGATGTTATTTCCAGATTCTGGTATGAACGGTCTGTGAGCTTTTTTTAAATGTTTTCCTTTATTTCCCTTCCTAATTCATTGAATTTATTGAGACATTTTACTGGTTATGACATTTGAATTTCTAAGATAAATTGCTATTGTTTGATGTTTTGTAATGTAATGAGTAAACTAGCACGGAGAAACCGTTCATGAATTGTTTTGAAGTTACACTCACTTGTGAAATACACTATAATTAATGTTGTGGAGATTATTAACAATGTCATTGGTTAATGACAATGTTTTCATAGTTCTTTAGTCAATTTCAATCAATAGACGAGAATTCATGGTGCAGATCTAAGACGCCAACTTTCCTAAAATGGTATTGTGATATACTAAACTTCTTTGTAACTTCGCTGTCACCTGCAGCACCTCGTTCATTACAATGAATGGATGTAGACCAAGGGCCAAGTGGGTAATAACTACCAATTAGGGAACTTTTGCCATTATATCAGAAATGATTTTCTTAGGGCTCTCAGAATCAAAACAAAAAATGTTGTTGCTCAACATGTAAGTCTGGGTTCCTTAATCCTTTAGAAAACGTGTATATTTACAGATATCGATGGAATCTCTTTAAATACAGTAGATCAGACAGTTAGTACAATATTGCAACAATATATACCTCGATCGATTTATAATAGTATAGGCTTTCAGTTTACGTAACGAATGGAACATTTCTGTGCACGAAAGAGAAATAATTGTGATATTCAAGAAAATTTCCGTTTAAAAAGTCCCTTCTCGGGATTCATTTAGTTATTACGTCGCAACACTGAAAACTACGAAAATATTTAAAATGTATTTATGTCTTCAGTTTTATGTTCAACTTAAACTGGTAATTCCGTCTTGATGCATCGAATAGCAGCAGAGGAAATGTGTATTTTATAGTCTTCACAGATTTCATAATAATTGATTTTAATGGACGTAAGAGTATGACTCTGTGTCAATGTATAGTTATTACGTGCCAACACTGCAAACTACGTGAATAATAAAATATATTTATATGTCCTATTTTATGTTCAACTTAAACTGGAACTTTCGTCTTGATCCATCAAATAGCAGTAGAGGAAATACCTATTTTATAGTCTTTCCATGGTTCGTAATAATTGATTTTCATGGAAGTACGAGTATGAATTCGTGTCAAAGTTCTGCTTATTTTTCTATAGAAGACAAGTGATAAAAATTGTTCTAATTGATTTTCTCATTCGTTATATTATGTCAGATTCCCAGTAACGAGAAGTCTCACAGGAATAATTTATAATTTGTTGGTCCATGGTGCAATATAAATTATTTCAAAGTAATAATTTCACTGTTGTGCGATTACATTATGTTTCTATATAAAAAAACTTGTTGTTCTCGTATCCTACAATGAATGTAACTTTCAAACATGTTTGCTGGTATATGAAGTTATCAAAATACTCTCGAGGCTATTTTGTAACTAATGTATTCTTATTGCATGTGCATACAGATAATCGCAATTAGTATAGCATGCAATATGCAGTGTTTTAATTGCCGTAATATTAAACAATTTGATATATATTCTTTGTGTACGTGTCTATCTGTAACACATTAATAATAGTAACACATTCGCCATGAAATCCACGTGATCTCTGTTATTCTGAACAGAAAGAAACGAGTCAGACAGACAATTCCAGCAAGAAAAGAAATTCCTGTTGTGAAAAAATTAAAATTATATATAATACACTATGCACAAAACGAAACTGACATGACGACTAATTTCATCAAGAAATACTTCCTTGAATACCTTCAGGTCAGAGAACTACTTTAAGAAAGTGACACTACAAAACGGCACCTCTTAGAATCAATTTGCATCCAAATTCCTACAGAATACGACACAAACAAACACGGTCTATCTCTGGGACTATCAAAGTTTCACAAAATTAACACGATAGCTAAGTCAGCCTACTGAACCACATGTAGCTAAAAATTTTACATTCTTAGTGAATAATTCACCATATTTGGAGTTTACTGGTATACGACAGTATGTAACAGACATCCTGTTTAATGAATAGTAGTACGCATTTTGCCAGAAATAGAGCTAAAATGGGGATCACGAAAAAATGAAAGAATGTTTCACTAGAATAGCTGAGCATCCCATTAAAGGAACTTAAAAACAATAATACAAAACAAAAGAAAATATACTGAGTTATACAGAATAAAAAACAAAAGAAAATATACAGGCACTTCATGTAAATACTAGCAATTTACCATTGATTAGATTTTGCTATGTCTATTATTTTTATTAGACGCAAATGGGGCGCTTAGTAAGCTTTATATAGTATTATAAAATAAAACGGGTAAATCCATTGCTTACTACGTAAAGTATTCTATCATCTTTCTAATGAAAAAGAAAATTAGAAAATAAAATTAGTTTTAATTTTTAAACTTCAGTGTCCCGTGATTTTGCAACCGAACTTAAGTGAGACGATGATGATGAGATGGATGATAAAGGTTGAATGAGGTAAGGGAGAGGAAACAAGATAACCCCGAGAAAGCCCTGGCAACGGCGTTTGTCTACCACATAATTCAGCTAGCGGACTAGGATCAAACCAGTCACTAGAGGTGAACGCTCTACCAGTGATCCACGCGACCTATTTTCAAAAGCCGATATGATTGCAGTGAACGCATAGGTTTATAGAATAAATTTGGATTCATCTCATTTATCATAAGAAATAAGATGTTTAGTAAACTACATTTCTAATTTTGTCCGAAGCTTTCAGCTGTGATAAAAGTTACCCGTGAATAATTTGAGTAGATTATATAAAATTTTAATGTATAATATTCGAACCTGAATGTACTTGAAACCGACAGTTTAAATTTCAAAGTAAATTATCAAGTGTATTATTGAAATCCTATTAATGTTCTTAAGCGCTTCTTAATCAAAATGAGAGATTTATATAAATTTGCAATAAGATTGTACACTTTATTAGATTTGTTTAACGAAATTTGAGCACAGTAGCACACTAGTAAATATTTTTAACAGCATGCTATTTGCAGCAGAAGCACGAACTGGTTACTATTCGACTTCAGTAGATAGGGGTCACTTGGGCGTGTTTTTTTCCTACTGCGCATGCGCAAACAAACTGCTCCGGTTCCTGTTCCAGTTCCGGTTCCTGTTCCGGTTTCGATTCCTGTTCCGGTTCCGATTCCTGTTCCGACTCAAGTTCCATTACCGACCTGTTCCGGTTCCTCCGGAGCAGATATTACATAAGATTCGTTCCCTTTTATGAGCACTTTACGAACACATAGCAGATCGATAACACACAAGACTATATAACATAGCAGGGGTGTACTCATCCCCTTTTATGAACACTTTGAACATAGCAGATTGATAACACAGCAGAGCTAATAAAAGAGCATAGAGACTACGAACACATAGCAGAGCAGATAATCTTTAAGGGGTGTACTCGTTCCAACCCTTATTTTAACATAGCAGAAATTACATAAGACTATGTAACATAGCAGAGCTAATAAAAGAACATAGCAAAGAATAATGGGGTGTAGTCGTTCCCTTTATCCCGTGATCGTCCTCCATTTTGTATTCAAGATGGAGACCAATTTTTGACCTACTGCGCATATGCGCAAAACTGTTACGATTTCGCCGTTAAAAAATAACAACACACACACACACACACAGCAGACCGCAGATTGTTCCAGTTCAGGAGCAGATTACGGCTATGCGCAGAAACATAAAATAAGCCATAACACCCCCGTTCTCCTTTACGAGAATAAAAAAATAACAACACACACACTCACACTTGATTGCTTATGCGCAGTAAAATTAAATTTCCAATTTATTACAGATTGCACGCATGCGCAGAAAAATTACAGTCACATAACAAACTGTTCCAGTCACAGTGCCAGTTCCGGTTCAGGAGCAGATTACGGAAACTGTGCCGATTCCCCCGGAGCAGATTACACGCATGCGCAGAACTGCCGTTCTCTTTATCAATGGTACGAGAACACACACACACACACACACACACACACACACACACACACACGCACACAGCAGATCTCAGACTGTTCCAGTTCAGGAGCAGATTACGGCTATGGGCAGAAACATAAAATAAGACATAACACCCCTGTTCTCTTTTACGAGCATTTTGTAGCAACATAATAGAGCAGAGAATAAAAAAATAACAAACACACACACACACACACACTTGATTGCTTATGCGCAGTAGAATTAAATTTCCAATTAATTACACATTGCACGCATGCGCAGAAAAATTACAGTCACATAACAAACTGTTCCGATTCATGTTCCGATTCCCCCGAAGCAGACTATGACCTATTATTCATCCCCTAAATAACATAGTATACACACACACTTGGTTGCGTATGCCAAATCCAATTTAGTACAAATAACACGCATGCGCAGAAACGTTTACATTTCCAATTTTATGAAACTCGGCATATGGGGGTTTCCGACCATGCTGATTACGAATACCACACTTACTTTTACCTGGGTCTTATAGTTTATGTGGGACACGTCGTTTGTATGAAACTTAAAACGTAATAACTCAAAAACGGAGCCACATATTGAGGTGCTGTTTCCAAATCTAGTAATAGATCATCAACTAGTACATGTTAAAAACGTACTGACTTTCGAGGTCAAAGGTCAAATATTTAAGCCTTAATAACTCGTAAACGTAGCCAGCAAGAGGTTTCTGTGACCTATTCATTTTTTGTTCCAAGCAGAAAAAGTGAAGAATGAATAAATTTTAGTGACTTATTTGCTATTGTATTAACGAGAAATCTAATTTCTAACTAGCTCAGAATTTCTGTACATTTTGGGTTATTCAAAATAATTTGGATGGACTAACGAAAAGAAAGCAAAGATATGCCATTTTAGCTAGCTGAGAATTTAAAGAAACAAAGGGAACCTACTCAATTTTCTATCAACGAGAAATACCATTTCAACTACCTCAGAGTTTATGTGCCTTTTTTGTGCTAAGGTCTATTTTAACTCTTCTTGACTAATTAAATAAACGAAGGAATATTGTACCAATGAGAAATGCCATTTTTTCTAGACCATGTTCTAATATTTAAACAAACGAAGGGGTGGATTTGAGTGACCTATTCAATTTTGAACCAATGAGAAATAACGTCCTATTTTAAATAAACAAACAATCGGATAAATTTAACCGGCTCAGAAGTGTACTATTTAAACAAACGAAGGTCTCTTGAGTGAGATTTCCAATTTTGTAGCAAGAAGGACTATTTTCTAACTAACTCAGAATTTCATTTCATATTGTAATACTCAAATTTGGATGGAGTGTTTAGTTTTGTTCGAACCAGAAAAATTTGATTGGATTATTTCCTTATGTACCAACTGGGAAAAGTGAAGGAATAAATTTGGGTAGAATATTTAGTTTTGTACCTAGCAAAATAAGAAAAAGAAGTGAAGAACGAATAAAATTTGGATGGACTATTTTCTTATGTACCAACAAACAAAATGGAGCAACAGCGACAAAAAGGAAACCGAAGGAGGAATAAATTTGGGTGACCTAATCAGTTTTGTACTAAGCAGAAAAAAGAGAAGAAGGTAAAATTTAAATAGCTGAGTATTTATGTACATTTTTGTACTACTAAAATAAACGAAGGAATAAATTTGGGTGTTCTACAGAAGAAAACGGGGAAGGGCCATTTTATTTAATTTTGTAGTACTCAAAATATACAAATATAGAAATTTGTGTGACCCATTCAGTTTTGTACTAAGCAGAAAATTTGTTGTATTCAGATTTTCCGGCAACTTTTTGTGCTCTACAAATAAACGGAGGAAAAGCAAAGAGAGACCATTTTATGTGGCTTTTGTAACGAAGAAACAAATTTGAAGGAGGTTCATTTTAACTAATCCTGCTGCGAGTAGATCAATTAGTACATAGTAAAAAAATAAAACAATGTGGCATTATTGCGACTTTCATTTTCGAATACATACGAATTAGGTCACTATGGCAAAAAATTCTACTCTCTCCTTATGCTTATTTAGAGCAGCCTTAAGAGGACCAAGCATTAGAAACCCGCTAGTAGGGCGTCGATTCGGTAATCCATATTGGAGTATACCTTTTATACAACAAACAAGCTTCTTAGCCCCACTCCAGAAATTAGAAAACAAATTCTTTCTTCTACGGTCATCGGCATGCATTTTTAGACCAAGGGCAGCAAGACACTATATTAAATAACACTCCTGCTGGATAGAAATTCGATTCTCTCGATCTTCTGCTTTATCAGGCAACTTTACTTGGAAATTATCCACATCTTGGAAATTATCAGGTTACATCTAGTAAAAGAAAACGAATAGATAATTTTGAGACAGTTCCATATGGGTAAATACAGTATTAGTAGAAACGATAGTTTTTAATTAAGTAGAGATAAGGAGAGAGTGAAAAAAATGGAAAATTAAATTTTAAATCATTATTATTATTATTTTAGAATTCAAAAGGAAGAATAAATGAATTTGAGTGGCATATGTACGGAATTTAGTTTTGTACCGGGCAAAAAAATTTGAATGGAATATTTTATTTTGTACCAGCTGGGAATTTAGTGTTGTACCATTGTATCAATTTAAGTATTTTTGTACTATTTAGTACCACCGAGAAGGTGTAGATTATTTAGTTTTGTTGGCTTCTTTATTTTGTATTAACGACTAAAACCTTTAACACATACTTGGTTGTGTGCATTACAATGCCCGAAGTTTTTCATTTCCTGTGGTACAACGTAATGATCGCCCCGCTTATTCTAGGTCTACAGTTAGATATTTTCGATTGGATAATGGTATAAAGCCACGTTTTGTTGAGCACAATGCCCACTATAACGATATGGTAGACAATTATTTGATGGATAGATATTTGTTTAATAGTCGCTATAACAAATGGTATATGATAGAATTTGTTAAGCATTTATCGCAGGTAGATATTAAGATAGACTTTTTGTCGTTGGTTACTCGTTTAACCGCACACAGTTCTCTTTTCCAATCAGCTACCTTTTTTGCCATGAAAACTAAGGGTAATAGTTATACGCTGATAGCTTTCTTTCGCTATGGGGGAACGCAGGACACTTTGGATGAGTTATTAAAGTTTTGGAATCATGTGTGCGAGTTCAGGCCAAGTATCCAGATTGCAGATTTACTTGGTTGCTTTACACGATGTGGTAAAACTGGCCTTTTTGCGGTATCTCCTGATACCTATCTGTTGGACCTCGCAGTATTTGGAAACTTGGTGAAAAAGAATAACAAATGTTTTTTCTCACAATAAAGCTATACATACAGAATAATCCATTATGGCAAAAAATACTACTTTCTCCCTATGCCTAGTTGGAGTAGACTTCGATACATTGTGTAAGAATTTCCAAATAATAGCAGTATTGCACTGTACTTATAATAGTCTGTAATAGTGCAGTTTATTGTAGTCTACCAGCAATAATGATCTCTAAGAGAGTTATTAGGTAAAGATATCAATTACACCTCCATTCTTCGAAGATATTTATAAGACCATATTCTGCTACTCAAACAAACGAAGGAATAAGCTCAGAATTTCTATACCTTTTTGTGCTATTCAAATAAACCTATTCACTTTTATACCATCCACAAAAAAGGGAAGAAGGACCATTATAACAAGCTCACTATTTTTATAACATTTTGTATTATTCTATTTCATTTTTGTAACAACCAGAAGAAAAGTGAAGATGATACATTTTATACGTTTGTGACGGGTTAAAAAAAACGAGTGGTTCATTTAGTTGTGGTGCTACATTTTGTATATTTTTGTGTCATCCAGATCAGTTTCTTTATTTCTTTTAAAGAAAACAATATACTACTTTCACTGACATTTCAGTTGCCAGTGTCCAATGTTTGTAATCTATTAAATTCTTAATATTACAATAGTACAAATTGATCCATTTATAAAATAATATAGTTAACAGTTCAATTCTCAGTAACCCTTTGTACTTTTAACCCTAAAATGTTCTTCTATTCTTACACAATCAAATACATATGCTACAGTGGGCTCAGTGTTCATTTACAGAATTAAATAATTGTTTATCTTTCTCTAAAAACATTTCTACGATTTTGTTGATATAATAATCACACTCTGTAATGTATTCATATACCAGATTAATTTTTTTCTCCAAAGTATAAGTGTTCTTAATATTGCAACCTTTAAAATGCTTCTTTAAATAAGGTTTATAGATTTTCTCTCTCATTTCACGTTTAATTAAGATCGTCCACACCTTTTGTAATAATTCGTAATCATACTGCAGCAAACAAGTGTGGTCTTTTTCATTTTCATTATGTTTAGAACATGCTTCACATAATAATACTGAATTTGGTGTATACTCATTAAATAATTGTATAACACATGTATCACTAATACTTTCACTAGTACACTCGCACTCATTAGCTTCCAGTTCAAAACAGGTAATATTTGAAATACTGTCATCATCACTTTCCGGGAGTATTTCATCATTATATTTATTATACCGTCTAAAATAATACACTTCTTCTATTTCCTCTGTTGGGTATATGATTCTCTTTATCGCGTAATTCATCTGGCAAATCGGGGTCAGACGGCTGAATTAACAGTATTGGTTTCTCGTTTTCACGCTGAATTTCTTTTTCTCTAGCTGAAACATAACCAATTTCCATGCTAGTAATTTTTCTACTCCTCCGCAAAAACAAATCAAGTGTGACACATCTACTTATATACCTACAATAAAAGCATTCTATGCATTCTCCGTGTTTAATAATATGTTTCAAGGCAATGCAAAATAATTCGTTAATATAACGTCATGATGTATGTTCTATTATTTCCAAATATACTCCATAATCTTACATTCCATTATAATAAAATACATAAATGCAAAAATATATATTTGTCTTTTTGGACTTAGACGAGGAAAGAAAGTTTAAAAAATAATTGAATCGTTGAGCAATAGGCAGTACCTTTGCAATACAAGTGTTAGGTAACGCATTCGTAACGCTGCTTAAATATCTCCAGCAGCAGAATGAATAATTTCGCACTCTTTATAGATGGTGTGGAACATGAAACTTTTGTTTTCCTTGATGAGCTGATTCTTACTTTGATATGATTCCTTCTGCTTTTTTCCTCTATCACCACTGTGATCAAAAATGGTCATGCATGCTGTTATGATTCGTCGTCCTTCATCAGTTTTCTTTAGTACGCTAATTGCTATGGATTAAGTTATAATTGAATTATGACGCAATTTAGTTAGTGACCGGGAAACTTTAGACTTTAGCGGCGTCGTTAGTATTTTGTAAACCTAATTCGCTAAACACACGTCAATTCCAATATAGTGAAGGGAGAGTCAATTTAAATTGTTGTCTGGATGACACAAAAATATACAAAATGTAACACCACAAAGGTATAAAATTCTGAGCTGTTTTCTTCTGATTGTTACAAAAATGAAATAGAATAATACAAAATGTTATAAAAATAGTGAGCTTGTTATAATGGTCCTTCTTCCCTTTTTTGTGGATGGTATAAAAGTGAATAGGTTTATTTGCATAGCACAAAAAGGTATAGAAATTCTGAGCTTATTCCTTCGTTTGTTTGAGTAGCAGAATATGGTCTTATAAATGTGTTCGCAGAATGGAGGTGTAATTGTTATCTTTACCTAATAACTCTCTTAGAGATCATTATTGCTGGTAGACTACAATAAACTTCACTATTACAGACTATTATAAGTACAGTGCAATACCGCTATTATTTGGAAATTCTTACACAATGTATCGAAGTCTACTCCAACTAGGCATAAGGAGAAAGTAGTATTTTTTTTGCCATAATGGATTATTCTCTATGTATAGCTTTATTGTGAGAAAAAACATTTGTTATTCTTTTTCACCAAGTTTCCAAATACCGCGAGGTCCAACAGATAGGTATCAGGAGATACCGCAAAAAGGCCAGTTTTACCACATCGTGTAAAGCAACCAAGTAAATCTGCAATCTGGATACTTGGCCTGAACTCGCACACATGATTCCAAAACTTTAATAACTCATCCAAAGTGTCCTGCGTTCCCCCATAGCGAAAGAAAGCTATCAGCGTATAACTATTACCCTTAGTTTTCATGGCAAAAAAGGTAGCTGATTGGAAAAGAGAACTGTGTGCGGTTAAACGAGTAACCAACGACAAAAAGTCTATCTTAATATATACCTGCGATAAATGCTTAACAAATTCTATCATATACCATTTGTTATAGCAACTATTAAACAAATATCTATCCATCAAATAATTGTTTACCACATCGTTATAGTAGGCATTGTGCTCAACAAAACGTGGCTTTATACCATTATCCAATCGAAAATATCTAACTGTAGACCTAGAATAAGCGGGGCGACCATTACGTTGTACCACAGGGAAATGAAAAACTTCGGGCATTGTAATGCACACAACCAAGTATGTGTTAAAGGTTTTAGTCGTTAATACAAAATAAAGAAGCCAACAAAACTAAATAATCTACACATTCTCGGTGGTACTAAATAGTACAAAAATACTTAAATTGATACAATGGTACAACACTAAATTCCCAGCTGGTACAAAATAAAATATTCCATTCAAATTTTTTTGCCCGGTACAAAACTAAATTCCGTACATATGCCACTCAAATTCATTTATTCTTCCTTTTGACCTCTAAAATAATAATAATAATGATTTAAAATTTAATTTTCCATTTTTTTCACTCTCTCCTTATCTCTACTTAATTAAAAACTATCGTTTCTACTAATACTGTATTTACCCATATGGAACTGTCTCAAAATTATCTATTCGTTTTCTTTTACTAGATGTAACCTGATAAATTCTAAGATGTGGATAATTTCCAAGTAAAGTTGCCTGATAAAGCAGAAGATCGAGAGAATCGAATTTCTATCCAGCAGAAGTGTTATTTAATATAGTGTCTTGCTGCCCTTGGTCTAAAAATGCATGCCGATGACCGTAGAAGAAAGAATTTGTTTTCTAATTTCTGGAGTGGGGCTAAGAAGCTTGTTTGTTGTATAAAAGGTATACTCCAATATGGATTACCGAATCGACGCCCTACTAGCGGGTTTCTAATGCTTGGTCCTCTTAAGGCTGCTCCAAATAAGCATAAGGAGAGAGTAGAATTTTTTGCCATAGTGACCTAATTCGTATGTATTCGAAAATGAAAGTCGCAATAATGCCACATTGTTTTATTTTTTTACTATGTACTAATTGATCTACTCGCAGCAGGATTAGTTAAAATGAACCTCCTTCAAATTTGTTTCTTCGTTACAAAAGCCACATAAAATGGTCTCTCTTTGCTTTTCCTCCGTTTATTTGTAGAGCACAAAAAGTTGCCGGAAAATCTGAATACAACAAATTTTCTGCTTAGTACAAAACTGAATGGGTCACACAAATTTCTATATTTGTATATTTTGAGTACTACAAAATTAAATAAAATGGCCCTTCCCCGTTTTCTTCTGTAGAACACCCAAATTTATTCCTTCGTTTATTTTAGTAGTACAAAAATGTACATAAATATTTTAACAAAAGAGACACTGACCAAAGCTTAAAACTTTACTTTATTTTAAATTATAATTTGTAACTGTTTCGGAAATCTAGCAATTAATTGGGATAAGACGGAAGTATTGGAGATGGAGAAAAGAATGATAATAAGGAAGTGGAAAGAAGCGGATTGGATAAAGAAGGTAGGAAGAGATAAACTGATGAACTGGACAGGGGGCTTACCAATTAATGAATCATGGCAAGGAAGTTTGAATAACATAGAGAAGAAAAATAAATAAATAAATAAATAAATAAAAATAAAGGGCCCTTATAAGAAAAAAAATAAAGAAAGTGATTAATTGGAAAGTGAACACGAAGACTTACAGGATGGGCTGAAGGCCTCGGTAAATAAGAAAAATAAATAAATAAATAAAAATAAAAAAGTACAACAATGACTCTATATATGACGGTTAAAGAATTTAAACTCTGTTATAACAACATTTATATATATGTCTGTATTTTCATTAATTTCGATCGTGTCTGAAGAAGGATATGCTAGATATCCGAAACAGTTACAAATTATAATTTAAAATAAAGTAAAGTTTTAAGCTTTGGTCAGTGTCTCTTTTGTTAAAACAATTAATCCAAAGTACGTAAATACTGAGCTATTTAAATTTTACCTTCTTCTCTTTTTTCTGCTTAGTACAAAACTGATTAGGTCACCCAAATTTATTCCTCCCTCGGTTTCTTTTTTGTCGCTGGTGCTCCATTTTGTTTGTTGGTACATAAGAAAATAGTCCATCCAAATTTTATTCGTTCTTCACTTCTTTTTCTTATTTTGCTAGGTACAAAACTAAATATTCTACCCAAATTTATTCCTTCACTTTTCCCAGTTGGTACATAAGGAAATAATCCAATCAAATTTTTCTGGTTCGAACAAAACTAAACACTCCATCCAAATTTGAGTATTACAATATGAAATGAAATTCTGAGTTAGTTAGAAAATAGTCCTTCTTGCTACAAAATTGGAAATTTCACTAAAGAGACCTTCGTTTGTTTAAATAGTACACTTCTGAGCCGGTTAAATTTATCCGATTGTTTGTTTATTTAAAATAGGACGTTATTTCTCATTGGTTCAAAATTGAATAGGTCACTCAAATCCACCCCTTCGTTTGTTTAAATATTAGAACATGGTCTAGAAAAAAATGGCATTTCTCATTGGTACAATATTCCTTCGTTTATTTAATTAGTCAAGAAGAGTTAAAATAGACCTTAGCACAAAAAAGGCACATAAACTCTGAGGTAGTTGAAATGGTATTTCTCGTTGATAGAAAATTGAGTAGGTTCCCTTTGTTTCTTTAAATTCTCAGCTAGCTAAAATGGCATATCTTTGCTTTCTTTTTCGTTAGTCCATCCAAATTATTTTGAATAACCCAAAATGTACAGAAATTCTGAGCTAGTTACAAATTAGATTTCTCGTTAGTACAATAGCAAATAAGTCACTAAAATTTATTCATTCTTCACTTTTTCTGCTTGGAACAAAAAATGAATAGGTCACAGAAACCTCTTGCTGGCTACGTTTACGAGTTATTAAGGCTTAAATATTTGACCTTTGACCTCGAAAGTCAGTACGTTTTTAACATGTAGTAGTTGATGACCTATTACTAGATTTGGAAACAGCACCTCAATATGTGCCTCCGTTTTCGAGTGATTAGGTTTTATGTATGTTGACCTTTGTCCTCGATGGTCATTATTTTGGAACTTGTAGTAGTTTTGACCAATTACTAAATGTGGCAACAGCACATCGATATTTGGCCCCGTTTTCGACTTATTAGGTTTCAAGTATTTTGACCTTTAACCTCGATGGTCATTATTTTGGAACTTGTAGTACCTGATGACCGATTACTAAATGTGGAAACACCATCTCAATATGTGGCACCGTTTACGAGTTATTAGGTTTTAAGTATGTTGACCTTTGACCTCGATGGTCATTATTTTGGAACTTGTAGTAGTTGGCGGCCGATTACTAAATGTGGAAACAGCACCTCAATATGTGGCTCAGTTTTCGTGTTATTAGGTTTTAAGTATGTTGACCTTTGACCTCGATGATCAGTACTTTTTAACTTGTAGTACCTGATGACCAATTACTAGATTTCGAAACAGCATCTCAATATGTGGATCCGTTTTCGTGTTATTAGGTTTTAACTATGTTGACCTTTGACCTCGATGGTCATTATTTTGGAACTTGTAGTACCTGATGACCAATTACTAGATTTCGAAACAGCATCTCAATATGTGGATCCGTTTTCGTGTTATTAGGTTTTAAGTATGTTGACCTTTGACCTCGATGGTCATTATTTTGGAACTTGTAGTACCTGATGACCAATTACTAAATGTGGAAACACCATCTCAATATGTGGCACCGTTTACGAGTTATTAGGTTTTAAGTATGTTGACCTTTGACCTCGATGGTCATTATTTTGGAACTTGTAGTACCTGATGACCAATTACTAGATTTGGAAACACCATCTGAATATGTGACTCCGTTTTCGAGTTATTAGGTTTTAAGTACGTTGACCTTTGACCTCGATGGTCATTATTTTGGAACTTGTAGTACCTGATGACCAATTACTAGATTTGGAAACACCATCTCAATATGTGGATCCGTTTTCGAGTTATTAGGTTTCAGTATGTTGACCTTCGACCTCGATGGTCTTTATTTTGGAACTTGTAGTACCTGATGACCAATTACTAAATGTGGAAACACGACCTCAATATGTGGCTCCGTTTTTGAGTTATTACGTTTTATGTGTCATACAAACGACGTATCCCACATAAACTATAAGACCCAGGTAAAAGTAAGTGTGGTATTCGTAATCAGCATGGTCGGAAACCCCCATATGCCGAGTTTCATAAAATTGGAAATGTAAACGTTTCTGCGCATGCGTGTTATTTGTACTAAATTGGATTTGGCATACGCAACCAAGTGTGTGTGTATACTATGTTATTTAGGGAATGAATAATAGGTCATAGTCTGCTTCGGGGGAATCGGAACATGAATCGGAACAGTTTGTTATGTGACTGTAATTTTTCTGCGCATGCGGGCAATGTGTAATTAATTGGAAATTTAATTCTACTGCGCATAAGCAATCAAGTGTGTGTGTGTGTGTGTGTGTTTGTTATTTTTTTATTCTCTGCTCTATTATGTTGCTATAAAATGCTCGTAAAAGAGAACAGGGGTGTTATGTCTTATTTTATGTTTCTGCGCATAGCCGTAATCTGCTCCTGAACTGGAACAGTCTGAGATCTGCTGTGTGCGTGCGTGTGTGTGTGTGTGTGTGTGTGTGTTCTCGTACCATTGATAAAGAGAACGGCAGTTCTGTGCATGCGTGTAATCTGCTCCGGGGTAATCGGAACAGTGTGCGTAATCTGCTCCTGAACCGGAACTGGCACTGTAACTGGAACAGTTTGTTATGTGACTGTAATTTTTCTGCGCATGCGTGCAATCTGTAATAAATTGGAAATTTAATTTTACTGCGCATAAGCAATCAAGTGTGAGTGTGTGTGTGTGTTGTTATTTTTTTTATTCTCGTAAAAGAGGACGGGGGTGTTATGGCTTATTTTATGTTTCTGCGCATAGCCGTAATCTGCTCCTGAACTGGAACAATCTGCGGTCTGCTGTGTGTGTGTGTGTGTGTTGTTATTTTTTAACGGCGAAATCGGAACAGTTTTGCACATATGCGCAGTAGGTCAAAAATTGGTCTCCATCTTGAATACAAAATGGAGGACGATCACGGGATAAAGGGAACGACTACACCCCATTATTCTTTGCTATGTTCTTTTATTAGCTCTGCTATGTTACATAGTCTTATGTAATTTCTGCTATGTTAAAATAAGGGTTGGAACGAGTACACCCCTTAAAGATTATCTGCTCTGCTATGTGTTCGTAGTCTCTATGCTCTTTTATTAGCTCTGCTGTGTTATCAATCTGCTATGTTCAAAGTGTTCATAAAAGGGAATGAGTACACCCCTGCTATGTTATATAGTCTTGTGTGTTATCGATCTGCTATGTGTTCGTAAAGTGCTCATAAAAGGGAACGAATCTTATGTAATATCTGCTCCGGAGGAACCGGAACAGGTCGGTAATGGAACTTGAGTCGGAACAGGAATCGGAATCGGAACAGGAATCGAAACCGGAACAGGAACCGGAACTGGAACAGGAACCGGAGCAGTTTGTTTGTGCATGCGCAGTAGGAAAAAAACACGCCCAAGTGACCCCTATCTACTACTTCCAAACTATGCTATGCGTAAGTGTCGGAAGTCATAGAACTGCTTTTTCTGTCCGTCTATCTACAGGCATCAGAGCGAAAATGGTAAAAGCCATCGAGATGCGATATTTTACAATCAATTCACCATCCCAAGGGGTAGGGGCCATTTCCTCCGCAAACTCTCTATTCAAACCAAAAGTGATTCTAATTAGTCATTTCCAGTTTCAACGTTTATCACAATAGAACAAAAACAGTAACAGATAGCAAGATTTTTTTTTCGAACGATTCAGTGTTTCAAGATAACGTACCATTACTATCGACAACACTCTACTGCAACCGAAAGTGGTTCAAATTTACAACCAGTTCCAGCTTCAATTCTGATTTCCATAGAGTAAAACAATAAGCGATCTACATGCGATTTTGTACAAACTACGTAGAGTGCCATAAATAAGTTCTACATATTCCGTTAATCGTCTATACAGGCCGGAAATGGTTCAAATTAACATTTTCATTTTTCAGCATTTATAGCTATATAATAGAAACGGTCATAAACAGCGACAAATGTTTTCTGCAACGGATACACTGTCTCGAGTTCAAATGGTGCTCCCGCCAAGTGACCTTTGTGGTGGACAAACACCGTGTGCGTGGGTTTCCTCGATGTTCTCCTTTTTTTATCCCACTTTTCTCATTCCACTATTTCATTCATTATTCATCATCACCGTCTCGAACTATCTGCACTAGTAGCATTTACCATTCTGCTGAAACCGAAAATACAATTCGAAGATTGGGTGGATCGATTTGACAAATTAACAAAAGGCAATGGTATTTGTCGTATGTGTAAACTACTCTGCGTAGGAGGAGTAAATTCCATATCAACAGATCCAAAATTTGAGCTTCTATCGAAATCGACATGCCCCGTGGCATCTAACGTTAAATATTCTGATTCAGGAATGTCTATAATAGTATGATCTCTAATATCCGCCATTATACAAAAATATGGTAGACATATACACAATACAATAATATATAATAAATGTTACTTAATATAAACATAAATACAAGCTAATACTAAGTCTACTACTACTTCTACACAAATGGAAATCGACTCGACAAAGTACAAGCTGCCTACATTCAATTTTGCAAAAGACAAAAAATCACAATTCTTTCTAATATTAACCTTTAAATTGAAAAAAAAAAAAAGATTTCATTTGAGAAACAAACTCAAAAAAAATATTTTCTAAATAAAGCGAGTGATAATTAAGGGAATAGACACAAACAAATTAAATTCAAATCAAAACAAGAAATTTGAAATCTGGACTCATATTCATTGACATATTATAATAAAGACTTGGTTTTATTTTATATACTGGAGTTCCACCTAATCTACTGTAACGACCCTCTCTCCCTAAACCCTGCCAAAAGAATCCAAATTGAGACTTAGAAGAAGAAAAAATAATAAAAAAGATTAATAATAACAATCGATTTAACCTCGTGCAGCCAGATCCGGAAGAAGGGTCTTGATGGAGCAGACACCTCAACTCAAGTCACTATAGTTACCATACCGATATTCCTTGTGATTAAGCTCAAAAAAAATTTAAAAATAACAAATGTAACACAGTAAAAAACAGTCAATAATAATTAAAAAAAAATACCAAACTTCAAATTTTAAATAACACACTTTATTATAATAACAGAATAGCGGTTGTGTACACACACTAATTCGTTAGAGTAGTCTATATACAAAACACAACAACAACAGATTATATATTAAAATAATAAAAATAACACGCAAAATTAATCCGATCCGATTTTCAAATATAATAATTCAAACTGACTGAGCCCAAACTCTGTTTCAAACAAACTATTTAATAGATAAACTTACTCGCGAAGTCAAATCTCAATTTCAACTTCATACTCGGTACCGAGAAGACTTTCGAGTCAAAAAGTGGGCGATCATAATATTCGAAGTTACACAAAACCTCAAGCAATTGAGAAAAATATTAATTTAATTCTCTCGAAAGTTTGTTCTTTCTACTAAGAGCATTCACAAAATATATTCCTAATCTGAAATAACATTCATCAATTTTCTCTTAAATTCCGTATGAGAATTCACAATGTTAATTAAACGCGTATAGTACAACATATTTTGACACCTACTGTACCTAAATTGCATTAGCAAGACTGAAAACTTTCAAAAATAGTAATCAATCATCATCAAATTCAAACTCGATATTTAATAATAAGCAATAACAGTTGCTGAAATTAAGTCGAGTCCAATTACCTTTTGCACCTACAGTACAAATTTTATGAAAGAATGCAATATTCTTAAAGATGAAATTAATATTTATTTTAACACAAATCGTTTAAACATACGAAATAAATATCTCCGCAATTAACCTTTAGTTTAATACTTTTCAATTATTGTTTCTTTTTAAAGCAAGAATTTTTCTGGAAACCATTCAACTTGGAAAGTATTCAAGCACGAACAAGTAAATTTTACTAAAGTTATAATACCAAAGCATATCCACAAGGAATAATAATAAAGCTTCGTCTTTTTCCAAATTACTACGAACTTGTGCTCCTGAATTCTCATTCCACCAAAATAAAATCTCTTCTGGGGAGGAATTGTTTAACACAATGAACATTTCCTACTATGGAAAGTTATATCGAAAAAAGAAAACAAAGCGGAATGTCTAAAGACAACCACACAGGAATTATTCAAAACGTGACACTTCTACAACTTAATATAAAGTAGTTAGACTCACCCAACTTTTTCTTCGTATTGTTACCTTCGCTCTTAATCTCTTGACACTGTAATTGGGTCTCAACGTCTGACCAAAGAAACGCCACAAGGAGTAAACGAACATTTTGGTCAAAGCCGGCACTAAGTGAATAGAACCTTTTAGTGGAATTTTGCTTAATTTTCAAGAAGGAAAGAATCTTACAGAAAAAAGTTAGGCATTCATACACGTTCTTGCCATAGCAGTTTAGCTCTGAACTGGCTTGCTACATTAAAAATTAAAGCAAGAAAATCATCCGTTTCCCAGTACCTTCTCTCTCAAATTTATCGTCCCACCAAAGCACAGAAATTATCCTTAGAGCCACAAATCTCCACAAATCAACCAGAAATAATAGTGAAGGGACCGTAATCAAAGGATTATTCTGGTTGTTTAGAGAAATCCAAAAAAAAATAAGCGGGCATAAAAGTTGACCTCCTTTGGACCCCGCAAATCCTGCCTAGGTTCCTTGTCTCCTGGAATTGTTAAACTTCAAATTTAAGAAAAGCTTAACAAAATAGCTTGTTACTGAGAAACTTTGATAAATTACGTTCCACAAAACACTGTAATCAACACTTATGTCACCTTGGCCGCAATTCCCAATTTGCTCGCTGCACCTGTTTGACATTCACACGTAACTACACATGCAAGTCAGCAACACACAGCAACTCTAGCAGAAGATCTGCCCCATAAGAGACATTAGCCGAAAGTAGGCGGGCACAGAACATTCGCCGAACACGAAGCCTATCGCTACCAGGTGACGCTCAAGCAGTTTCGAATAGTCTCCATATTCATTCTTGCGTTCACGCACTCTTAATCTTTCTTTATACTTTTCTTTTCTTTAAAGATAAACTAATAATCAAAGATTAAATTTGGATTCTTAAAAAGAATTAACATGACTTTAACATCAAAATTAGACATAATAATAATGGTATATATCCCCTTTTTTTACCCTTTCTTTATTCCTCCCTTTTTAAAACAACACAATCTTTGCTTCTCCAACGACAGACTCTTGGAACGAGTCAACCCATTCGTGGAGCCGGGGAATGTTCTCAAGGGTGACTCGTTACAAATTCTAAGTAACTAAAATATGAGATTATAAGTCAGAATAAAATGATCCATTCAAAAAACATGTAGAATTTCTTCCTCCGTTTAGATCCCTAAAAATTAAAAATATAAACGTTCGGCAATTTTCCTGTGGTTTAGTTTCGGAAAGCTACAATCATGTCAAATTTCAACTTTCCACATTGACCAGGAAGTACCCATTATTTTATGTTAGTGAGTCAGTTCTAGTTTTACTTATTGATTATACGGTTTGTATTATTAATATTTTACCACGTTAGTAACGAATAGTGTTGAAAATAGAAGAAAAAAATACCAGTCGAGTTTAGTTCAAGATCAAGAATTGACTTCTATAAGTTGTTTATATAAGACTTCTCATTATACAAAGTGCAAAATTTTCACTATGCCTTCAACATTAGTTTCGATTCCAACAACTGAGGAAATAGCTACAGTTCCTTCAAACTCAAACAGAAGAGGACTTTTAGAACACTGAACCTCTATATGCCGTTGTAAATGGGGAAGAGCCGTAGAGTGAAGAATAAATTATTTTTTATGCAAATTATATTAAAATTAAATAAATTTGTATATGTTAATTTTAAAATGGTAATGTTTTGAAAAATATGTAAATAACTAGCTAAGTCGGTCGAGCTTTTAAATTAAAATGTTGGTAGAGCAAAATATGTAATTTAGAAAGATAAAGTGACTTTACTGAACAAAAATGAAAATATTTCAGGATAGCCTTTCAAATCAAAAGAGATACTCTATATTTCAGGTCTACATGTTTCCCTAGGTGGTCGGAGGCAATACTAATTCTCAATCACCCAACAACCCTTGGTTGTTGTACACCGTATTTTACCGGATATTGGCAACTCCAATACAGCTGAAAAGAAAGACATTATCATATTACACTGATCACATACCTTGTCAGACTTTCTGTGGAGAATGAAGTGCACACGAAATTCATTAGATAATCTTTTAAAGAGGTGTAATAACACACGCAACAACACTATACGCTGTGGCTTTACAACAATGAGAAAGGAAGAAAAAATATTAAATTTTAAAATTCTCAGAATTGTTTCGCCGAAATGTTTATTTTCCATCTAAGTCCTTATTTGTTTATACTAAAATGTTCGTGCACGATTCAACGCATCTTCGGTGGTTCTCCTCTTCTCCTGGATGTCTTCCTGGTCGTTTTCTCGATCCTTGGAGTTGGCTCTACTTTCCTCCACCTTAGTAGAACGTAGGTCCCACAGGGTCATATTTGTCCTCCACATTAAAACATGACGATACTCTGCTTCCATCCTGGTTCGCATTTGGTCGAATATTCAGAGAACAATTAGTAATTCTCTGGATCTTGTGCCTGCGATGAAACGATATCTAGGCACAGGTTGTTTCGCCTAACCTAACGCGATCCAGCCTGTTAGGTGACTATTGCACGACTATTTAACTTCATCACCCTAACAGTAAAGAGAAGATGGCATTATAGGGTTCACATAACAGATTATTAAATCCTGCTCATATTTTATAAATGTTCGCACACCACTGTCCTGTACTTAACGCACACAGTTGCGAAGTTCGCTTGCAGAATTAATTATGAAAGATGATATATGTACACATTTTACGCTGAAGATATTAACTAGGATGAATATTGAATATCTATCTATCTATCTATCTATCTATCTCTATCTATCTATATATATATCTATATATATATATATATATATATATATATATATATATATATATATATATATATATATATATATATATATATATATATATATATATATATATATATATATATATATATATATATATATATATATATTTACACAATGTTCGCGCACATCGCTAATATAAGTGCTTGCAAGTTTAAAACTTCAATGTTCGTAGTATCATTCAGTGGTGGCGGATCCTTCTGCAAAAATGCAACGATGTTCATCTATTTTTCATGATATCCAAACATACTATAGGAAGATTGACCATACCTTATGAATGCTAGGAAGGTATTTTTTTGAATGCTATGGTATTCCTCGTTCTTGCAACACCAAATGGTATCCGTATCTGTAATCACTGGAAACACAGAAACATAACTCACTTAAGAACATGACATTGGGCCAGTTCCCATCGTCCCAGTTATTGATTCGGTAGACATTGTGGAAAAAGGACGAACACTATTGAACATCTTTTCAGCCGGATCTGTTACCGGTTGTAGCGAGATCATAAGATGATACATTTGTCTTTTTCGTAGTACAGCGTGTCCCAGTGGCGCATTTTGTGGTTCACCAGCGGTAGCCCTAGAATATTACGAAATAAAGGTATTATAATAAAAAAGATTATATATTGATAATTTTGTACTTTAGTATTTTCTTTCAATGATACAAGTTTCTGAGAACTATATGAATTAAGAAACATTCAGTAGTATCTCTGCACGCAGGGTGTCTCGGTACTTAAATGATCTTCGGCTCCGCAGCACAGCAGAACCCTATCTTCTCTTTTAGCAATAATCGTGTAGTTATCAGCGCATTCTTTGCTCCAACTCCAACGGCAGCTTACGAACGGGCTGCCAGGTAGCACCAGTTGCCTACAGAGAAATCGGTTTCTTGGGAGTGCGCGAAGGGTAAAGGGAAGTTATACGAGTAACGGCAGCGCATTTTGGGAATTTCAGTCACATGGAATTGTCTCGGACATAGTCAATTTCGCTCCGTAGCGGTTTTCGTCAACACAAAACAAATTTTGTTTTACAGTATTTTGCGATAGTGGGCATACCTGTTATAATTATCTGTTGCTTATTTGCGCTACGTTGCAATTCTTTTACAAAAATAGGCTCCTCCTAAGTTTGCTAATTACCTATTTCAGCATTCTTTTGCAAACTTTCATTTACTCTAATGGATAGAGTTACCACTTATCGAAAGCAAAATATAGAGACACTTCACGCAGCACATGCAGCTAGAAATGTATGATCCTTTTCCGTAATAACTAGTAAGATAAGATAAGTCTCTCTAATGAGCAAATCATATTTATCTATTTCATAATATATAAGTATGTTCTCAGGCTTTCAAGACTGTATAATACCGTGCAAACTAACCTAAGCTATAATAATAATCATAACAACAACAACAATAATAATAATAATAATAATAATAATAATAATAATAATAATAATAATAATAATAATAATAATGAACGGGTATTACAAAGGCTAGTGGTAGCCCAAGCCATCAAACCAATATATGCCGACTTGGTCTTTATGGGCGACAATCACAGAGCTGCAAAAATTGAAAAGACCCCAAAATTTGGGAAAACCTACCAAATAGACTGGTAATCATATTACCTGACCTGAAATACATTAAGCATGTTCGGGATGATCTTGGACAACGGGTTACACAGCGGAATTCTCCATCTTTGACACTTCAGGACCTGTAAAACACCTGCAGCAGAGAAAGAAACGAGTTACTTCTGAAATTCACGAACTCTATAGGGGATACCACAGCAACTATATAGAACATGCCTTACTATTCTGTTCAGAACCAGTCCGTATTAATGACAACTAACATTTCATGTTATTAGTCCATTTATAAAGATTATGTCTTTCCACAATGACGAATTCCTACCATATTTGATCGATAAATAAAAGTAACATAATACCGGTACTCACATATTGGCCACCCTGACTGTACTATGCAAATAGTTAAAAATGAATTTGATGCCCAAAAATTACCAACCAGTGTGTATCCCTAGTCATACTCTGAAAGCCAGTCATAATAAAAAGGAAGTTACATTTATATGTATCTTTTCATTAAATGTACAAATGCATATGTCCTTTTGTATCGAAGAATGTATTATATTACAGTTCAATTTCTCTTAGATATTAAGTGATCTGTGATTAGCACTTCAGCTCTCCTTACCAGTTCCCCAATTGTCTCACAATACCGAATTCGGCTTGATCAATACCGAAAAATCTAACACAGAAAATAGAATCCTACTGTAAGTACGCCAATAAGAACACATTTGTGCAACAAGAAGACCTTATTTTAAATTTTCCCATATAGATAAGGAATACTTTTTAGTAGTAATTTAGTATAAACACTTTGTAACAGAAGGGAAAATAGGATTCTATTGTTAGAATATAATGTCTGCACTGGTCTTCTGGGAAGTTAAACAACATTTATACTGGTTAGCAGTTTGTTTTGAATATCCAAGATGACATGTGTAGTGGCGTTTAAACAACATCTTTAAGGAAATATGATAAACCTTGAAAGAAACCAAACACTTAGGAATAAGCACGAACGAGTTTTCTTTGAAACTCGACTCTACTCGAAAGACACATCTTTCAGCTCGACTCGAGAACTCGACTCGAAAAATTTCGTCCAGCTCGACTCGAAACTCGACTCGAATTTAGGTCCAGTCTCGAGTCGAGTTGAGCTAAACCGAGCTGAATCATGTTTGTAGTGTCAAGTACTTTCTTGAAGCATATTACATAGACAAAATAATTACCAATGATATTACTACCAGTACTACTACTACAACTTATTATTATTATTATTATTATTATTATTATTATTATTATTATTATTATTATTATTATTATTATTATTATTATTATTATTATTACACAGTTTTTAACCATGAAAGATAGGCGGTTTGTATCTGAATACTAAAAGCTAGTTGACTGCCGAAATCGGTTGTGGAAAAGTCTATATCTTCAAGAGGCAAGGACGTCGTTCACAAAGTTCTGGGTTTGAGTTCCGGAGGAGGAAGTATTTGGCTCAACCCAAAAATTGTTCAAAGTTATGGAGACAGGGCCAAACATGATCAAAGCTACTCGCCCCAGGTTCTGAACGGCTCTTCACATAGCTCATTGAACATCGATCGGAATCGAGAAGTGAGCCGAGCCAGCAGTTCACATAACCGAGTCGGCTCGTGCTGATTGCTCACTCGAACAGGTTCGAGCCAGCGGCTCAGTTGACCAGAGTCGAACCGAGCCGATGGACTCGTTTAAACGAAGTTGGCTCGAGCCGATACCTCATCTGAGCCAGATCGGTGTCTCATCCCAGCTGAGCTAGCTAGAGACGGTGGCTCATCTGAACCGAGTCGATGGCTCGTCTCAAGCATCGCCTCAATTAAGGCGAGCCGATGACTCATCTCAATCGTGTCTGTCGGTTGACATCAATACCCGGATGTGCTTCTGCTTGGGTTGAAATGTTCGATCGTACAAGTCGCAGCCTTGATGGTAAGAAATACAGTATATACTTATATTGGTGCTCACGACATTTGAGGCTGTCTCGTTATAAAATATATATTGCCTCGTAATCGAGACGAGACAAGATGCGAATAGTGTCCCTGTCGTGAGCAACCCTAGAAATATTCCACATTACTGCTTACATTTCTCATGGTTTCGCTTTCGAGTCTAATTAGGCCATGATTTCAAAACAAGTTAAAACGAGCTGAACGAGTGAGCCATTTATCAAGCTCGACTCTCCGCGAAACCCGACCTCGAAAACAGTAATTCGGGTCGGAACTCGACTTGAGAAAATTACCTTTGACTCGACTGGAAACGGGTAGAGTTTCAGCTTGACTCGTGCCAATCCCGACAAGCATTACTAGCGAAGGAGAGCTGATGTGGTGACCACGTACTTCCCCTATACCATTTTCAAAGCATAATGATAGTGCCTGGCCTTATTATTATTATTATTATTATTATTATTATTATTATTATTATTATTATTATTATTATTATTATTATTATTATTATTATTATTATTGTTGTTATTATTATTATTATTACTTCACACTGGAAATTTTTCTGTTACGCGTGTTAATCCTTAGGTCACTCAGAAATTCAGTATGTATGAAATGTAATTTATAAGTGTATAACCCATCACCAAGTAAGACCTTGAAGTAGTTGAGATGCAAAGGGCCCTTTCTAGGTTTAAAACCGAGCACAAATCTTTTCTAAGGTGGTTGTCAGTTAGGTGGGAACTGAATGAATCCACTAAACAGTGAGGTTGCAACAGAAACAGCATACGCACTAACTTCTTCTTGCCAGTGTCACAATTATCCTTCATTCATTTGCTCTTCTTGGAGAAGACGAGAACCGTGTCTATTGTACAGTTGTGAGGGCTTAAAACCTGTTTTAAGTGACTCGGAACAATTCCTCGCACACCGCAAAAAGGGATATAAACAGAGACTGCGCTGTTGCAAATCCTCACGTGTAAAAAAGAGGAAATTTGGAAACTAAAATGAAGGCTTGTAGCAAAATTACAATTGCGTGTGTCAAGTACTTTACCATGAATATAACTCCATGAAAAATTTTGTAAAGATCTGTTCATTACTTAAGTGAAAAACAGTTGAAAAGAATTCGAAGGTTATTAGATATGAAAAAACTTGAATCAGAGTTGGAGGAGGAAAGGAGGAGGTAACAACTGCGTAAAGGCATAATCTGATGTCCCACTGGGGCTTGTATATCAAAGTGATACGCCTTAGGCACTATATAAGAGAGTACTACTTTCACTATTTATTCTGCATCATCATATAGTATAATATGTATAAAATACTAGTACTAGTAGTAGTCTTCAAGGAAGTCAAAAGTGGTCAATGTAGAAAGGCAATGTGGCAAGAACAAAAGTAATTTCTTGAAGTTATAAGCCAACAAATAAAGACATCTGTGAATCAAACTTCTTCCAAATTCACAATGGTGGAGATATCACGTTAAATCTATATTTGAATTTATATTTTAAATCTATGTTTGAAAAGATTACAGCGGAACCTATCCTTAGAACGCTGAATAAATTTAAGAAAAAAAAGATTTCAATATTTCTTACCATGGACGGACGGACTTCTTGGACTGTATGTGCTGTATGGGTTAGTTTTGTCGGGAGTTTTCCATTTTTTTCGACTTTACTTATTCCACCATTTTATTCGTTACCATCATCTTTTCCTTTAACCTCGGCGTATGATCGTGGCAAATTAAACTAAAAACAAAGCATTTCCATTTTATCGAAATAACCAAATTGTGGTGGAGGCGTGGGCAGATTGTGATTGATTTCTTTTTTTAAAAAACAATAGTGAGATGCAGGCTTCGAAGGGAAGTAGTTTCCTATATATTTTTTTCTTTATTGGAGGGGGACTGCTTTTAAACTTGGAGCGTTTGGGTCCAAGCACTTGGGCAAATGGTACTGCTGAAGTAGAATACGTAAATTATCATAAGTAAATGTATTATGACAAGTAATAAGACACTTGCAAAGCGTATAGCATAAATGAATTATTGTGCGTGTTTTTCTGTTTCAGTTAAAAATAAATTAAATAACTTTCTTCTCGCTCTATCTCAAAACGCTAAGCTTGGTATCAAAACCAAGGTTATTTTTAGCAAGCACTGGACTTGCTTGAGTGAAGCATCTCCTTACAGACTTCGCATGAAAGCAGCGACGTTAAATCACGTGAACATGATTAGGAATATTTTCTCTTTCTGCTGTAACTTTCATACGCCGATTCCTTTATTTCGTGACTGTACCATTCCGGCATATTCCTGATGTGAATGAGGAAATATCTGAAAAAGGTTTTACGCTTTACCCACTGAATATGTCCATCGGAAATCGAATCTTATACCAAAGCGAGAGCGTTATCGACTACGCTACGTGGGGCCATTTTCTTGATGAGATGACTAGTTTTCTTTCTTCTGTGTAATTTCAATACAAAACAAAATGGGTAGTTCTGTGCCAAACAAGACATACTTCATTCTTCTTCGCTTTTTTTTTTTAAACGAAATTGATCGTTGAATTTTTCATTAACTGAGCGGATTAAAGTCACTCCTATCTTTCCTTGCTTTGGGAATTTTAATCACAATCAATGAGGACTACTGCGAATTGAAAGAAAATGTGACATTAGCATCAAAGCCAAAAGGATTTACCAAAGTTGAATGAAAATGTGGCTATTTTAAGGAATAGTCCAGGAATTAAGCATTTTCTTCGAAAAAATTAGAAGCTAAGGTTTTTCTTCACAAAAACGTTCATTAGATCATTCTAAATGACATATCAAAAGTTCCCGACTTTCTTATGTACGCTTCCCCATTTTTCGGGGGTGGAAGTGGGAGAGAAAAACGCAAATTTAAAATACAATCAAATTCAGCTTATTTGCATGTTAACCTAAATATTCCGAATAAAAAAAAAACAAAATTTACCGTGAACGCTTAGCACATTCGCTTGTAAATGTTTCACTGGAAGTCCCAGAGAATATCGGGTCGGGTTTCGGAAATATGACGTCATCAAAATGGCCGACACCAGAATTTGTAGTGTTTTGTGGGAATGGTTATAACTTCCCGCAAAATAGTAGTAAAAACGTTGTTTTTATTTCAGATTAAAGATAATTAATTACCAAATGTACGGAATGAAACGTGCTGTCTGTATCGTTAATTTCTTTCGAGATACAATAACAAAAAACCTAGTTTTCGAGTATCTGGTTTTAAGTGTAAATGCAAATAACTCAGTAATCATAACATATTTCAAAATATATCTTGAAACATTAGTTGTAGAGCACTATAAAGCCTTTCCAACGGTACCTGTACCTGCATTTTTTAAATGTAAGGAAGGCATGTTTTTCTATTTAATAGACCGACTCTTGTAAAGACAATATAAGCCTACTTTTTTTAATTTTGAAAATAATTGGATATAAGATTCAATATCGCATTAACATCCGTAAGTCACACACACCCCAGACACAGATACAAAAATGAGGATTTACAATTCGGTGATAGATTCTCATCGCTTGTAGAGTGAGAAATGTAAAATTCACAGTAATAATGAATAAGAAATGCAAATTATTCAACCTACCTGAAATGGTTTACTTATTGAGTTCCTTTGCTGATTGATAAATAATAATTGTAATTATAGCAGGTCCACCTGGTTTGTCACCTTTATTTCTTCGGCGTCCATGAATATTTCTCGTTCAGAGATTCCTTCCGTTGGAGTGACATTTAAACAGGATTGTCCGTGAAAATTTGCATAAGCAAGAGAGCAGAACTGACCCAGCTTTCGACATTCACACACATTGCCGCATCCTTTAAAACATGAACAGAAAATCATTTTTAAAAGGGACGGTGGAGCAGGTGGTTGCGTTGATTGAATTGGTACTAACAAATTGTCTTTCATAACCCAACCCCACTCCTCAGGATTTAGTTGGTTTCCGAGCCATGTTTGTACGTGGAAATAAACCCGAAACAAATGTTGTGATGCAACTGAAGTCGGTGGTAGGGCTTTTAAATCGACAGACTTATTTCTGTTCACTGATTTGATGAAATAGTGATAACGGTAATCATTTAGTGAAGTGTAATTTGCAGATGCACCGTATACTCCCCCCCCAAGAAAAAAGAACTGTATGCCATTTTCAGTTATTTCTGCATGGGAAACATTACTTCGATTAAACATTTCTACGACATGTTTTAAATCTTGACGTATTTGTAATAATTTCAAATAAGCTGATCTCCCCTTCCGAAAAATGGCAGATGTTCCATCACAGCCTGAAAAAGCATGTTGAAATAAAATGTGAATTTTGCATACACCTTCTAAACTCCTTAATGAATAAATCTTCGGCTCTGTCTTTCCTTTTCCTGGTTTCAAGAAAAAAAATTCTAAATACGGCGGAGTTCGCGCTGTCATGATTACTAACAAATCAATATCCTCACCAACAATAACTGTAGAACTAGAATTAATTTTTGATATCGTGAGTGCGGTTTCTAGAATGAGGACATCAGCATCATTCTCTGCTTGTTTGACATCAATATTGGCAGCCATGAATTTATCAGTGAGCAAACCAATCAACCTACTTTTGTTGTTTGCATTGACGAGAAAGTTTTCTTGGCTCGTAGTCGCAACTATGTTTCCATCAAATATAATTATTGTTAATGCTGCTTTCAAGCACCGTCGAAGTTGCTCCATGCTTTTTACATTTTTGTGAGGATTAAAATATCCATCAAATACGATGACAGTGTTTTGACCGAAGTATTTTTCCACATATGCCACATATTTATCTCAAATATCCATGAAAGATTCGTTTTGACGCCACACCACTCGATGAAGAAGGAACCCTCCATCAACGACGTAGTTTGCGTTTCCGAGATCAGGATGAACATTGGTCGGGTTGAAGATGTTGTTGAAGAGGATGATTTCTTCGTTTTTCTCATTCCAGTTGCATCAAAAAGAGCCATTGGGTAAGGAGCCAGTTCGAAATTTAAACATGCTCGAAGGTCATCATCTGATCTTTGATTACCCTGAATCGTTGAAACAGTTGCAGTGGATCGACAGGCAGAGTAACATCATGTACGGTAAGGTGACTGTTCACTGTTTAAACAGAAAGAACCCTATCAGTACGAGAATATTTTATGTCGTGGAAATTGCCACCAACTTTTCTTTCCATCATGGTTGCTCCAATGTTCAGTGCATCGTAGCAGTTTGTCTTCTCTACATTACCTATAACCCCTTTTGCTATAGACATGATCACTTGTACATTTGGGAAAGGGTTGTGGGCACTGAATCTTTCTGATACTTTCCTAACATCTTCTTGGTCCCGTTTGATTGGAAATTCTCGTACATCTACATGGTGTTCTTCACTGCAAACGAAATCCCAGAAACGTTTTCTAGTTTTTCAGAAATGTTGCTCACACTTAACAAACCAACAACAAACTTAGTTAAAACATTCTCTTTTGTACTTCTTCCATGCACAAAGTCTCTTCGTATCTTTGAAGACTTCATGAGTGACTGTTCTATTACCATATGTGTTTGAGTTCCACTAAAAAAAATTGTCTGATCGCTTAACGATGAAAAAGTCTGCAATAAATTTTCTATAGATGTCTCCACCCATTAAGTTCTCCAACTATACCGTGTTATCACTTTTAGCGTACACAAAATGTCCTGCGGCGTAGAAATACGAAATCATCATCATCACTGCAGACAAATATGCCTTCCAGTCACCCATTCTCTCTACCTTAATAAACTCATTCAGGATTAACACAATGTCTAAATACTGCTCCCATAATTGTGCAGTTGGACCTCTCTCTTTTAGTTGGTTTTAGTTACAAAAATGCAGGTACAGGTACCGTTGGAAAGGCTTTATAATGCTCTACAACCTTTATTTGAAGACATATTTTGAAATATTTTGTGATTACTGAGTTATTTGCATTTACTCTTAAAATCAGGTACTCAAAAACTAATTTATTTTTGTTATTGTATCTCGAAAGAAATTAACAATGCAGACAGCACGTTTCATTTAGTACATTTGGTAATTAATTATCTTCAATCTGAAACAAACAAAAATTAGGTTTTACCACTATTCTGCGGAAAGTTATAACCGTTCCCACAAAACACTACAAATTCTGGGGCGGCCATTTTGATGACGTCATATTTCCGAAACCCTACCCGATATTCTTTGGGATTTCCTGTGAAACATTTACAAGTAAATGTGCTAAGCGTTCCCGGTAAATTTTGTGTTTTAATTCGGAATATTTAGGTTAACATGGAAATAAGCTGAATTTGATTGTATTTTAAATTGCGTTTTCCTCCCTTACTTCCACCCCCGAGAAAAGGGGAAGCGTACATCAGAAAGTCGGGGACTTCTGATATGTCATTTAGAATGACCTAATGAACATTTTTGTGAAGAAAAACCATGGCTTCTAAATTTTCCGAAGAAACGCCCATTTTTTGACTAAAGTTTCTGGACTAGAATGATAGAGGCCCATTTGATTTTTAAACGAAATAATTTCACCTCCTCTCTCCTGACTGATTTCAACCCTGGAGAATAGGACCAAGCCTCAAGTCAAAAAAAAAAAAAAAACACTATATTCTACTAAATCAAAAAAGTTTTTACGAAATCTATATTTTTCTAAAAAAAAAAATATTACACTTTCCTGAATGTGGAAATATAATTTCAGTTTTCACATCATATAACCTATATTATATTTGGTTCACGTTTTGTGTTTCTATATAGTCAAGAACGATGGACGAATTTGATTCCTCCCACAAGCTGATTTTACTCTATCTAAAAGAAAGTATGTTTAATTGTAATCTTCCTAATATTATCAGGATTTTACCAATTATACTCTACGCTTTCTACTGCACATCGCAATGGAACGTATGACTCAGGACTGAGGTTAGTCTAGAATATGGAAATGATTTTAACTATTGGTATGGATTGAACTCGCTCAAGAGTAACATAATTTATTTCAACATGTAAAAAAAAGTTACAGGATAAATTTAAATGTGTAGACTTTCCCGGCTTCCATGTATCATTGTGTGCATTTCGCTTACAATCAATTTCACTGAATGACTTTAGCTACGAAATCATGGCGTGTGGATGTTGTCGGTCATTTTTTTCCAAATAGGAATACATGTTTGGTCTAATCTATGTCACCGAAACATAGTCAAGAATGGATTTATAATTCAGAAAAAAATATTTTACCCATCTAAGTCTCCATTGTATGAAAGATTATTTGTGAGATGTTACCAATTTTCAAAGAATGCCCTGTTTATTGTCATCAAGCAAAGCACTCCAATTAGACATTAATATGGGATGCTTTTCCTTTCCAAAGTATTTTTAAATTAAACATTCTGCCTCTTGATTGATTGTCAGCTCTTATTAATTATCAAACTTAAGCATAGCATTAGATTTCAACATTTGAAAAAAAAAAAAAATACTGACTTCCTCATTCTTAAGGCGTGCATTTGATAAACATATTAAGCTGAGATATGAAGGTAAACCTTGACATTACTAACTTACGTCACATTGTTTAATTATGAATATAGCTGAATTACACGGGATTAATTAAATTCCAGATTTATCAATAAATCTAGGTAATAGGTTTCAAGTATAACCCTTTAAAATTTCAAATTTAAGAACTGATGGAAATAAGAGGCCGGGTGTGTGGATATTGTTCGTCAGACACTTTCCTCCAATGAGTTTCAGAAGTTATACTAATATCAAAATTAATGCTAAGAGTCCTGTGATCTAAAATCAGGTACCCGGGTCGGGAAGTGATAATCGAGTACCCGATTACAGAACCGAGAATCGGGAATCTGCATCCAAAACTGAGGATTGAGTGCCGGCTCCAGAGCTGAGAATCGGGTATCCGAACATAAGATGCCCGTAGTCCAAAGAAGAATTAGGCATTTGAAAATGCACCTGTTTAGCTAACAGAATTTTCCTTTCGCTAAAATTGGCATTGCAGTGGCCCCGCGTAGCATAATCGCTAACGTTCTCGGCTTCAGTGTGGGTGGTCTCGGGTTTGATTCGCAGTGGGGTCACTAGGTCGAAAAATTGTTAAAAAGCTTTTTCAGACCAGCCATTGTGAATGTGGTTTTCCTGGGCTTTCCTTATTCACACCAGGCAAATGCCAGGTAGTACCTAACATATAGGTCCCAGGCCGCTTCCTTATTTCCTGAATCCTTTCTTCCTCCTCTTTCCCCGGATAGTGTGCTCGCCGAGGAAGGTCATCTCTCAAACGTGAAGGGCTAACATGGCCACATATTCCGTAAGCCCAGAAATGTAAATCCTAATCTGACATTGCAAAGTAAAAGATACAGAGTGAAATCCTATTCAGAACGATATTGAGAACTAATCGTACGTATTGATCGCGATTTTTGGTACCATTGCTATTAAAGTGGAATTCTCTACCATAATTCGTATGAATAGAGGGATAAGTAATAAGGCCGCTTATGACATTCATATTTCATTACTTTTCTCCCAGAAACTGGCATAAAGCTTTCGTTTCCTTTTACTTCTCCACCCACAGGCGCACCCCAGCTCAATGCTTAAGTACTATAAGAAAAGTGTACGTCTGCGGAGAAACAAATCTTAACGCAGCATGCAGAAGATTAGTGTTGAATTGAGACTTTCTTGCAAAGGTGCGTCAAGAAAATTTAAGGGTTTGGGCATTAACAAAGTTCACTCTTACGAAAATATTATGATTAAAATTGACATCTTCCCAGAAAGGAAAAATCACACAAAGTCAACAAGACTGTCAAATTTATTAAAAGAGCATAAAAGAAATCACTTATTCGTTATTAAATCGTTCTTACATGAACAATCAACAAATGCTTAATTTTGACAACTTTCACTGTTAGAATTGTGTATGTTGCAGTTTCAGTTTTGGCTTTAGAATTGCTTTTGCTAACTACTTTTACGTAAATTAAATATCTATATTATGTAAAAGTTTATCTGGCCAAGAAACAAAGAACCTACGGCAATAAAACGACATAGGCTATCCTCGCTTCACCCAAATAAAAACCGTTCTTAGCGGGCGTAGCCCTTCGAGGTTGAAGTTCAACTGAAGTAGGGATGTAAGCAGGGGTGGGTGGTGAGGGTCCAGGGCCCCTAAACTTCCGACTTTGCTGCAAATTTAGTATACTTTTAAGGACAATTTTACAAATTTTAATATAATTCATCCTGATACTGAATTTGGACTCCCCAAATGCAATGGACCCGTCCAGAAAGAAATGTCTGCATACTTCCGGTAATTAAAAACTATCGACTTAATGTACATTTTTTTGAGTAAGACTGTAGAGATAGAGTAGGAAACCAGAACTACAAATATCGGAAATTATTGCAATCTAACATAAAAGAGAGACGGATAGCGTATGGTTGAAAATTTAGATCTGATTCTCAGTTGAAAAAGAAAAGTATCTGTTCAACTTCAAAGATGTAGTCAGGTATTTTTCTGTAGTCTACACTAACTTCTTTTCTTTTTGTTAAGTCTGTAATGCAAAACCTAAAAATCAAACTTTGTTTTAAAATTTTGCTATTTGGCTCCACAACATTCCTGTGCATAGAGTGCTTCTTCGTGGCTAAGCGATTAGCATACGTGCCTTAGGCGTAGGAGACCCAGATTCGATTACCTTTGGGAGCTCATGAGGTTCGGATTCCACGTTAATCACTAGGTACCGTCTCATATAGCCTCACTGTTGATAAGGACGTTAAACACAAAATCACCTCACCTCATTCATGTGCATAGAATGGGACTTCGTATAATCATATTATTATATTTGTGGGTTCGGGTATTACCAAATCCAGTATACATTTTAAATGTTAGGTGATGTAATTTTATTATTATTATTATTATTATTATTATTATTATTATTATTATTATTATAAGTGTGTTATAACCCTTAGATCTATAACTAAGTGCTGTATTTTTGCTATCTGGCTGTTCATGGCACTAAAATAAATATTACTATTACTATTACTATTATTATTATTATTATTATTATTATTATTATTATTATTATTATTATTATTATTATTATTTTTAGTTTCGATAACCTTCTGAATTATTTAAAACTGTAGGTGAAATAAACTTTATATAACAAGTTACTGGTTTCAGCATGATACATGGACAAACTAAGCAGTCATATACAGAGTGACTCCAAAGCAAACAGGAAAACTTCGCGAGATGATTCAACTTGCAGAAATAAGATTAAACATTCTTCAACATTTTCTCCTCTCAGGCTTGATTTTCAAGTAATTGATCTTTGAAAAAGTTTCCATGAGTTTTTTAACAACCTGTACCTTTGAAACCAGAAGAGATACAAGCACATATAAACACAATATTAAAGACTCAATTCTTTAGAAAAAGCAACACTACCAGAAATCATTCAACTACAATTAGTGGTAGGACACTCACCTCTGGGGCCTGAGGTCCGTGGTTTGATTCCAGCTATTACCAAGGGACTTTGTCATCAACAGACACCATGAACATGCATTTGAGAGTTTACCGTTTCCATTTACTTCCATCTTTCCATCATTATCATCCATCTCCTTTATCCTTCGTGAGTTCTCTAGTTGTTATGTGGATAGCGTACGTGCCTTTCGGATACCTGGGGATAGCGGGATACCTGGGTTAAATTCCCGCTGAGAGTTCATGTGGACTAGATTCTACGTTAAGCTGTAGGTCCACATTTCACATAGCCTTGTTCCTGAAAGGAACGATAAACTCAAAAGAATCAATCAATACCTTAGCCCTCACGCATAATCAGTTCTGTTGACCACTTCTGACACTATATGCAATAATTACAATACTGACTTCCTATGACTATGACCAGTGGCGTATTTACGATTTTGCTTCCGAAGAGACTCTGCTAACTTTCAGGGGCAGCTTTGCCTGGAAATGTGAAAATTCTGTAATATATTTCATTTACATTACTATACTAAGTAAAATTTCGGTGGGTCTTAAGCCCGGAAGCCACCCCCGTAAATACGCCACTGACTATGACATTTCCTTGGTTTCCTCACTAGGTAGATCGTTTCTTTATCATTTTTGACAGTAAGAATAACGTGCGGCTGAGCTAATATTGCTAATATAAAGCTAGAAAATGCTTCCTTTGTAATTTCAGTCGATTTAAAGTTCGTTTTACAAAATAATAATAATAATAATAATAATAATAATAATAATAATAATAATAATAATAATAATAATAAAAATAAATAAAATAAAAATAAAAAATTAAATATATACAGCAAATTTGCCAGCCGTATCTGATCTAAAATGCTTGAAAATTTCACTTTTCTTCATAGTAACATACAACAGGTGCGTGAAGCTGGACCCCCACCTCTCAATAAAAGATTGCGAATACTATCAAAAATTAGTGCTTAATTTGTGTTAATTTGTGCCATAAAATTTAGAATTTGTGCTCAATTACCAACAAAGAAATTTGATGACAATGGTGGGGGGTCTAACTTCACACTAGCCCCCCCCCCACTAACTCAAACTGGATTCAAACCAATACCAATATTTAGTGCTCAATTTGTGCTGATTTGTGCCGCAAGTTTTAGAATTTGTGCTACACCCAGAACGGGGGAAATGAGAAACGATGATTTGGGGAAAGTGTGAAGTTGGCCCCCTCACCAACTCGGATTCGATTCAAACCTATGCCAATATTTACTGCTCAATTTATGCTGATTTATGTCGCAAGTATTAGAATTTGTGCTTTCCCCAGAACGGAGGAAATGAGAAACGATGATTTGGGGAAGTGTGAAGTTGGCATCCCCACCAAGTCAGATTCGATTCAAACCTATGCCAATATTTAGTGCTGAATTTGTGCTGATTTGTGCCGTAACTTTTAGAATTTGTGCTATACCCAGAACAGGGGAAATGAGAAACTATGATTTGGGGGAAGTGTGAAGTTGGCCCCCCCACCAAGTCATATTCAATTCAAACCTATGCCAATATTTAATGCTCAATTTGTGCTGATTTGTGCGGCAAGTTTTAGAATTTGTGCTACACCCAGAACGGGGGAAATTAGAAACGGTAATTTGGGAAAAAATGTGAAGTTGGCCCCCCCACCAACTCGGATTCGATTCAAACCTATGCCAATATTTACTCCTCAATTTGTGCCGATTTGTGTCGCTAGTATTTGAATTTGTGCTATACCCAGAACGGGGGAAATGAGAAACGATGATTTTGGGAAGTGTGAAGTTGGCACCCCCACCAAGTCAGATTCGATTCAAACCTATGCCAATATTTAATGCTCAATTTGTGCTGATTTGTGCCGTAACTTTTAGAATTTGTGCTATACCCAGAACGGGGGAAATGAGAAACGATTATTTTGGGGGAAGTGTGAAGTTGGCCCCCCCACCAAGTCGGATTCGATTCAAACCTATGCCAATATTTAGTGCTCAATTTGTGCTCATTTGTGCCGCAAGTATTAGAATTTGTGCTATACCCAGAACGGGGGAAATGAGAAACTATGATTTGTGGGAAGTGTGAAGTTGGCCTTCCCACCAAGTCGTATTCGATTCAAATCTATGCCTATTTTTTAAAATCAATTCTTGTTTTGTTTGCGTGCAACTAGTTCTATTCATGTTCTTTGTTTTACATTTTTAAACTAAATAGTTTAATCATAGTATTTTACGTTAACATTTAAAGTTTAGAAGTAATATGTAATTTCATTGAATACTGGTCTTATTTGTGTTACTTTATTATAAAATTCAAGTAAATCTTCCTTTCTCTATTTTTAAAACTTTCGGAAGCCTGGCAGGAAAGGAACTTACCCAAAAGAAATGTTGTTAGAAGCACTTTTGAAATTCGAGAATTAGGTTGTAATCAGTAACAGAGTTTGTGAGCCAAGTGAACACATATCGATTGTGCTTCAAGAGGAATTCCCAAATATGACAACGAACGGACTTTATAAAGCTGCTTTACGATTTTAGAATTATTTATTGAGCAATTCTGGATCAGAAGCGGAATCTGTAATATCAAACTTTGATTTCGATTATTCTAGTAACACTGAAACCGAGTATCATATAGAGCATACTGAAATTAGTACACCCATACAATTTGAGCTATGTCTTACTCCTGCAGAGTGGATGAAGATAAAACCTATGGAGAAAGTATACGAAAGATCAGAAAGAGATGAGCTTATATTACTAAACGAAAGTATCCTGTGCTTCCGAAAGTAGTATGGACTCATTTTATTAATGAGAAATTGTGGTTTCAGACAAAACTTCCATGCGTGTGGAGATTTTTAAGAGGAAAAGTATTTGTAGAAGGTAGACATTTTGTAGAGATTGTTGGACAATGCAAAAAATGCTCATCAAAACTCTCAATTAAACTTCACAGCGAACCAAAAATTGCAGAAGATGTAAAGCTTAAATGTGAAGTTTCTAGCTTCATTAGATCTGAACACACAATGCATAAGAAACGGAATTTGAGTGGGAAGCAAAGACAAATAATTGCCGATAATTTACTGACAACAAACACGGCTTCAAGTGTATGGAGAAGACAACAAGCTGCTATCCTAATGGATAGTGGAGACCTTGAACCAGCCCACTTACATACAATACAACAACTTAGGAAAGCTAAGTCAGAGCTGCGTACTTCAAAGCGGTATCACGCAGACCCTCTCCACGCTGTTGCTGCCATGAAATATGATACGTCTCTACGAAATGTAATACATCAAATTGGCTTGGCAAATTCATTTGTTCATTACTGGAGTGAAGAACAAGTGCACATTTGGAACAATTATGTTATACAATCTCAAGGCATTTTAGAAATTGATGCAACTGGCTCTCTTTGACGGAGACTAGATCTCCCAAATGGACAAAAATCATCCCACATATTCCTCTACCAAGGTGTAGTGAATGATTGTGGAACACAATATCCTGTGTTACAAATGATTTCCTCTCGTCACGATACAAATTGTATTTCATTTTGCCTTTCAGAGTGGGTTCGGACCGGAGCTACATTACCAAAGGTGGTAGTAGTAGATTTTTCACTTGCAATTCTTGGAGGATGTGCAAGAACATTTGTTATATGTAGTAGTCTGCAGAATTATGTGTGCATTTGTGCTCATATATTGTTTGAAACTAACTGCGTGAAAGAGAAGCCCTCGTGTTATATTCGAGTGGATACTCTCACATTATGAAATTGTTTTCTTGTCTCGAGTGCTTAAGCAAAAAAGGTGGTCGTACAAAAAGGTTTTATCTTATGTGCATCGGATTGATTATGCAATGTGAAACAATTTCTGAATTGAAAGAACTTTTACTTGCAGTGGTAATAGTTTCAGTGAGTGAGTCAGATGGTCATAATATTGGTGAGACAAGTGAAACTGCCTGTCTTACGAGGGACCCTATCCAAGTGCGACTCTGACTTCGAGTCGAGACTATGGTCGTTGGATACCTTGTCCCAAAAGAACATAACACGAAAAGTGATACATCCTCGATCGCAACCGTTGCAGAGATATAAGCGTGAAAAGTTCGAAATTGAGCTCCATACCATACATTACAAAGTCAGCTTCCGGGTCAGATTTGGCGGAAACGGTCAGGTAAGGAAACTCAGCGAATACATATCAAAGTAGTGTTGGGAGCCCACCACCTTTTGAATGAAAAAAATGTTGCCCCCGGGGCACTCGCAGGGTCCCAAGCGGGTCCAACTCAAAATTGGCAAATGGAACCGGGGGTCAAGTAGCATATTGTATGAAAGTTAGTGTTAAATAAAAGAAGATAGAACAAATCTCAACTCTCTATGATGACCCTGTGCAAACGGGCAACTGGTCAAAATGTCAATACAACCTACATCAGAAAATATATGGCCACTGTGAGAGACTCTGCAACAATTTGTTTAACTTCAATACCTTGCACTTTTAAACGTGTTTTTCTGTCTTGTTATTGTCACAACTTAACGGATTTAGAAGAGTGGCCATATATTTTCTGATGTAGGTTGTATTGACATTTTGACCAGTTGCCCGTTTGCACAGGGTCATCATAGAGAGTTGAGATTTGTTCTGTCTTCTTTTATTTAACACTAGCTTTCATACAATATGCTACTTGACCCCCGGTTCCATTTGCCAATTTTGAGTTGGACCCCGCCTGGGACCCTGCGAGTGCCCCGGGGGCAACATTTTTTCATTCAAAAGGTGGTGGGCTCCCAACACTACTTTGATATGTATTCGCTGAGTTTCCTTACCTGACCGTTTCCGCCAAATCTGACCCGGAAGCTGACTTTGTAATGTATAGTATGGAGCTCAATTTCGAACTTTTCACGCTTATATCTCTGCAACGGTTGCGATCGAGGATGTATCACTTTTCGTGTTATGTTCTTTTGGGACAAGGTATCCAACGACCATAGTCTCGACTCGAAGTCAGAGTCGCACTTGGATAGGTTCCCTCGTTAGAAGGAAAAAATGGCTAAAAATGAAAATGGCAAAGGAAGAAAGTTTGTTTAACATGGAAAACATAAATAATGAAGATCAAGAAGAAATGAGAGCTTTAGTCGAAACAAAAGATGCAAACTTATTTGATGGATGGCTTTCCGATATTATTGACAGAGCTAACCAGGAGATAGAAAATGATGATGGCGCAGAAGATAATGCACAATTTTTACCAGAGCTTAAGAAGATTTGTGTCATATCTGTCCCTTTGGATAGCAATAATGTTACCGAAGTTCGAAAAATTAGTGGTCGAAAAATTATGTCAACTAGTGATGCTGAGGGAAGTTTAATGATCTTAAGCAAAGAATTTTGCGTAATTTTCAATTGCCTCTCAGCATAGATGAATTTCTCTCAGTCCATATTGATTCCTGATTTCTTATTACGAACTTCAAAATTAGCAGCTGCCAAACAGCAAACGTTGCAGCAGAAGAAGGCAAAAGATAAAAGACCAAATAAGGAAAGAATATGTGAAACGGGAAATGAGAAGATGGAGAAAGCTAATGATTTAACACAGAAGAATTAGCACACAGTACATAATAAGTCAACAAGTACATTTAATGCTGACACAGATGAAGTAAGAAATACGTGCCCTGTGTGTGAAGATGGACATTATCCGGAAGGTGCACATCAATGTAAATTCTGTGAGAGAGCCGTGCATGAACTGGAGCCTTGTTCGTTTCCATTAAGTAACGACGAAAAAGCGAGGGCTACGGAAGTAGGAGGATCTGCAACTACTGCTACCACAAGCAACAAAAATCTCAGCAGAAGGAAAAAGGTGAAGGCCAAAACAAGGAAAGAATACGCGAAACGTGGAATCAGAATATAGATAAAGCTAATGATTCAACGCAGAAGAATTACCGCAAAGTACATAATAATAATAAAATAAATGCCTTTAATACTGACACAGAGAATGAAACATATGCGTGTTCCATGTGTAAAGATGTGAATTACCCGGAAGGCGCACATCGATGCAAATTCAGTGACAGAGCTGTGCATGCACTTGAGCCTTGTTCGTTTGCATTAAGTAATGAAGAAAACAGCGAGGGCTACGGAAGTAGGAGGATCTGCAACTACTGCTACCACAATGCTAGATGTGAAAATTATACAGCTGAATTTTCAATTAAATATGCATTTCCGGAGAATGAATGTAGAACGAATTCTCAGCATACTACTTCAGTACCTGAAGCTAATCTTTGTCAATCGAAAAAGAGAAAAATAGAACTTGTAATAAATGAAAACAAATCATTTCAGAATTGGAGAGGAAGAGGAAATTCAGTACCAAAGACCAAAAAGAATCATTATACGTATTTAACCAAGCGACCAGAATTTGAGACGTTGGACCTAACAGAATGAAGCAAATCCATACCCATATTATTATTGAAAAACGGATCAGGCTCTGGATTCAAACCAATAAATATAAATAACGAGAAGTTAATGCTGGCAAACACCTGTGCTTTTGATTCGTTTTGTCAAGGTATCGCAGTCGCCTATGTTGACTCTGAAATCTACCGTAATTTTATTGATGCGCATGTAATAAGTCGCAGTTTTTTTTTCTCTGGTAAGGCAGATATGTTCCAAGTCTTTGAATCCTTCAGTGTACAGAAAAAGAGCGCTTTGTTTGAGACAGTTTTGTAAAACTCAAGCTATGCCGAATAATTTAAAATTAATGATGTGTGAAACAACAGAGCATATTTAGCTCAACAGATTATGCATGATTTTCCCAGTCTTGTCGAAACTACAATTTGTGACTCCGAATTCTGTGAACAAAGTCCTATAACATTCACAAAATGTACTTTTATCTACCGATCTTAATGAACTTAGAAATTGTATTCTTAACCTAGACAAATCCATCCTTAATTGTATTGACAGAACACAAGACTATTTAAATGTCCATATCCTATTACAAGGACGAAAACAATTCCAAGATCTGCTTGGATTTATGATGCTTCCAAGGATTTATGATGCTTCCTTGGATTTATGATGCTTCTCTTTCCAAGGAAAACGCCCTCTGTAGCGGATGGAGAAAAGTTTCTTCTTGTACAACAAATGAACATTTATTAATTCCAATTGGTGACACCAATGATCTAACTCCTGATTCTCAAAGAACGACACAAGGGCAAGATTTTGAACCGTTATATTCAATACCACTAAATGAGGTTCCTATTCAAGTTGAAGTTTATATGCTGCGGTGTGTGGTTGCTTTTATTCCTCCTAAGACTCACTTAGAATCTCTAGGACATTATGTTTCGTACTGCAGATGAAGAAATGGTGTTTGGGAATTATATAACAACTTGACAAGAAGAAAATCTGTAGCAGAAGCTGTCTCTAGCTCAACAAATATTTGTCCACATCTCCTTTATTACACTGTATAAAGTAACATTTCATGCATTACGTGTTTGCGTTGTTCATTGTTCTTTAAAGATACACTAATTGAGTGTTTTACGATATTAATATTTTTTTGGAAATTGTAATTATAAATATCTTTCAAGATATTAACTGTTCTTTGAGGTCGTGTGTGTCAAGGCTATAGTAATATAGTTAGTTGTAGCCTATTATCATTCAACGCAACTAAATTCTCTAAATTAAAGAAGTATGTGTTTAAGAGGATCGATATTTTTAAACTTGTTCATAATTTGTATTTATGTGTGCCTGTACGTACACTATGAAGTAGTTATGTATCTAACGAAGCAGAAAGTCTCAATGTATAAAATTATTGATATCCGTACAATTATCTATCATAAACAAATATTTGCTCGAATTCTGCCGTCCCATTTTTTCTTGAAAATGCTGGATTTTGAAATAGCCTGCTGGAACGATTATCATATGTTTATCGATGACAAACTAAGAATAAAATTAGATTTTACCACTTCGCAGTTGTTAGCAAACAATGTTTAAATAGTTTGGCAGTACTTAATTCGTAAAAGCAATATTTAATTAATCGAATTGTAAAGAAAATTAAGATATTGATATCAATAAATATAAGTTAGGAATCGAAATATTTCACGAGAGTTTCAAGATAAATGTATTTCTGAGGAAAGAATAATGTATTTGGTAAAACTAACAAATTTATGTTAAGAAATTTCTTTCAGAAGCAACTGAACTCGATACTAAACGTGCCTACAATTTAATGGTTTGCATATGTTGATCGATATTATAAAATACATCGCTTGAGAACATCAGGTCATAAGAGTGCTTAAAGAGCAATGCTCCTTTTGTGAATTCGACTCAAACCTAAACCAACATACCTGTATATCTCCGAATTTTTGTGGATTTGTGCTACATATTTTAGAATTTCTGCTGTACTCATTTCCCCCGGTTCTGGGTATAGCACAAATTCTAAAACTTGCGGCACAAATTGAGCACTAAATATTGGCATAGTTTTGAATCGAATCCGACTTGGTGGTGGGCCAGAGATGGCCATTTTCCACTGGGATCGCTCGGGCTCGCGCTCACCTGTCTCAACTGGGCTCGCGCTCACTTCTCTCCACTAGGCTTGCACTCACCCGAGCTCGCGCTCGCGCTTAGTTCTCTCAACTAAGTTCGCACTCACTCTGCCTCAAGCTCACTTGTCTCAACTGGGCTCTCGCTCACTTGGGCTCACGCTCTCTTCTCTTGACTGCGCTCGCGCTCGGGCTCATTTCTCTCAATTGGGCTCGCGCTCATTCGTGCTCGGGCTCAGTTCCCTCAATTGGGCTCGCGCTCACGTATTTCATTGGGGCTCGAGCACACTTGCACTCGTGCTCACTTCTATGAGTTGGGCTCGCACTGACTTGTTTCATTAAGGTTCGGACGCAATTATTGAGCCCGAGCCCAGTTGAGCGCCAGAGCCATGCTCGCGAGCTTGTATACCGTAATGGGCTGATTAATGGCGTATGCCCCCTCCAATTTAAACCCCTGATGGAGTTGGTACAATTAATCGGAGTTTTCTAGCTTTTCCTATTCTTCCCAAACAATTATCTAAATCGATTTTTTAAAATAATGTGAGTCACTTTTATATAGATTTTCATTGTTTCTGTTTGCAGAAACTACGTGGATACAGCTATGATTTAGTTAAAAAATAATGTTTTTTTCTTATCTCATAGAAATACCTGATACGTTTATACTAAACTTCGTTAAAACAGCTGCTTTAACAAAATGAACTAGTCCTACAAGTCATAGGTTGTTTATGCAGCTGAAATTTGCCAAAAAACTGTTGATTGATTAATTGATTATCTTTCACCGTCCCCTTAGTTTTTTTGGACTCTAAAGCAAATAAGTCCACGTGAGTGTGAAGTGAGCGCGGGCTCGCACTCAATTTAACTCGTGTTCGCTCAGGCTCGCGTTCACTTCTCTCAACTGAGCTTCCACTCACTCGGGCTCGCACTCACTTCCCTCAATTGTGCTCGCGCTCACTCGAGCTCGCGATCACTTCTCTGAATTGGGCTCGCGATCACTTGGTCTCCCGATCACTTTTGTTAACTAGGCTTGCGCTCACTTGGGCTCGAGATCACTCCCTTCAACTGGGGTCGCGTTCACTTGAGCTCGCGATCACTTCTCCCAACTGGGCTCGCACTCACTTCTCTCGATTGGGTTCGCGCTCACTGGGGATCACGCTCACTAATCTCAAGTGGGCTCGCGCTCACTCTGGCACGCGCTCACTTATTTCACTGGAGCTCGGGCTCACAAGGGCTCGCGCACAATTATTGAGTCCGAGCCGGGTTGAGAGTGAGTGCCGAGCTCACGAGCTTCGGGCTCGCGAGTTTGGACACCTATGGGGTGGGCCAACTTCGCACTTCCCCCAAATCATCATTTCTCATTTCCCCCGTTCTGGGTATAGCACAAATTCTAAAACTTGCGGCACAAATCAGCACAAATTAAGCACTAAATATTGGCATAGGTTTGAATCGAATCCGATTTGGTGGGGGGGCCAACTTCACACTTCCCCCAAATCATAGTTTCTCATTTCCCCCGTTCTGGGTATAGCACAAATTCTAAAACTTGCGGCACAAATCAGCACAAATTAAGCACTAAATACTGGCATTGGTTTGAATCGAATCCGACTTGGTGGGGGTGGGGGTGGACAACTTCACACTTCTCCCAAATCATAGTTTCTCATTTCCCCCGTTCTGGGTATAGCACAAATTCTAAAACTTGCCGCACAAATCAGCACAAATTAAGCACTAAATATTGGCATAGGTTTGAATCGGATCCGACTTGGTGGGGGGCCAACTTCACACTTCCCCAAATCATCGTTTCTCATTTCCCCCGTTCTGAGTATAGCACAAATTCTAAAAGTTGCGTCATAAATCAGCACAAATTGAGCACTAAATATTGTCATAGGTGTGAACCGAATCCGACTTGGTGGGGGGGGGGGCAACTTCACACTTCCTCCAAATCATCGTTTCTCATTTCCCCCGTTCTGGGTATAGCACAAATTCTAAAACTTGCCGCACAAATCAGCAGAAATTAAGCAGTAAATATTGGCATAGGTTTGAATCGAATCCAACTTGGGGGGGGCAACTTCACACTTCCCCAAATCATCGTTACTCATTTCCCCCGTTCTGGGGAAAGCACAAATTCTAATACTTGCGGCACAAATCAGCACAAATTGAGCACTAAATATTGGCATAGGTTTGAATCGAATCTGACTTGGTGGGGGGGGGAAACTTCACACTTCTCCCAAATCATCATTTCTCCTTTCCGCCGTTCTGGGTATAGCACAAATTCTAAAACTTGCGGCACAAATGAGCACAAATTGAGCACTAAATATTGGTATTGGTTTTAATCCAGTTTGAGTTAGTGGGGGGGCTAGTGTGAAGTTAGCCCCCCAGCATTGTCGTCAAATTCCGTTGTTGGTAATGGAGCACAAATACTAAATTTTACGGTACAAATTAGCACAAATTAAGCACTAATTTTTGATAGTATTCGCAATCTTTTATTGAGAGGTGGGGGGCCAACTTCACGCACCCAAATACAACCGCATTGTGCACTCTTGAACAGTGACGACGCTAAAGAAAAAAAGGGGGGTCTAGCACCATCAGTGGTTTCGTTTGCCTCCGACTGCTCCCGACACGTATTATAGTGTATTGTAAGTCAAGCAATATAAAAATATTATCTTCGACATGAAAAAAAGAAGATGTTTCTTCCGAATGTCTGCTCTTCCGTTCACAAAAAAAATTAAAGCTAACGTCATCACTGCAACCAACGGTGACAAACGATTTATGAATATGTTTATTTGTAATACATAAATTAGGTTTACAGGGTCAGTTCTTTTTTGAACTATCAACAGAGTCCAATGAATTTATTTGCTATGATCTTACTTTTGTCAGCTAAAAGCCGACGTCAAATCAAGTAGACTATATATTTTTGCAACAAATCGGAACAACAAGGATATATTTGAAGGCACATGTTTTTCCTGACCTTCCAATTCTTTTATGGAAATACTCCGCTTTCTACATAAGTAGACCCCCTACAGCGAACGCAAAGCAAATGACATTGTCCATATCCAAACTGTGTATATTTTTCTTTCTCTATCTCGTTCATGTCAAACAACTGCACATTGCCACGTTTTCTTATAGAATTACAATTTATCTACCTATTTATCAGCGGCACATATTAATTTGTGATGCATTAAAATATTATGTAAAAGAGTGCAAAATATGATTCTATCTATCTGACTCTGTTTCGAAACACATACACACACACACAATGTAAATCAATCTACTGAAGAGAAAAAGTGTCTGATAGTCAACTGAATGTAATTTTGAATTCTCTTAGTCCCGATATTCAAATTAAAATGTAAGACTTTTATTGCATTTCATTACCATGTGTACTTGACATAGGCTACACATGTAGTTTGTGTCTGGATCTGAAAAATGGGTACTCGAATCCATAACCTAGAATCGTATATTCGGTTCCAAAACCTGGAATCGAGAACACGGTTCTAACACTTAGGATCGGGTACCAAGTTCCAGAACCGTAAATTGGGTACCCAGATCTGGAAGAGGCCCTTAGCCAGCCCAAAAATGTAAGTGGGCGATAGAAGTTAATTATATGAAGATAGGTTATACAATTATAAATTACATTTCGTACATATTGAAATTCTGAGTAACCTAAGGGTTAGCACACGTAACAGAAAAATTTCCTAAGTGAAACAATAATAATAATAATAATAATAATAATATCATGAGCTATGTGGCACAAGAGTAAATAAGGCCAGACACTATCATTATGCTTTGACATTCGTATAGGGGAAGTACGTGGTCACCACATCAGCTCTCCTTCGCTAGTAATGCTTGTCGGGATTGGCACGAGTCGAGTTGAGACCCTACCCGAGTTTACAGTCGAGTCAAAGGTAATTTTCTCAAGTCGAGTTCCGAGCCGAGTTACTGTTTTCGAGGTCGAGTTTCGAGAAGAGTCGAGCTTGATAAATGGTTTGCTCGTTCAGCTCGTTTTAACTCGTTTTGAATCATGGCCTAATTAGACTCGAAAGCGAAAGCCATGAGTAATGTAAGCAGTAATGTGGAATATTTCTAGGGTTGCTCACGACAGAGACACTGTTTGCATCTTGTCTCTTCTCGATAACGAGGCGATATATTTCTATAACGAGACAGCCTCAAATGTCCTGAGCACTAATATAGGTAATACTGTATTTCTTACCATCAGGGCTGCGACTTGTACGATCGAAGTTTTGAACCCAAGCAGAAACCCATCCGGGTAGTGATGTCAACTGTAATATGTCATTAAATAGTCAAGGTTTTGAATTTTCAAAAATAATAACTCTAAATAATAATTATCCTCGATTTTACTGTTATTAAAACGAAGATAACAAGTTTTCCACCGAATTGTAATAAGAATAGTATCCTAATTGAGATTTACATCATTTCAAGAAAAGTATGGTTTTCAATTACCTCTGGTGGTACTTTTCGGAATGATAATTATGTTCAAGTGCAGCGATACCTGGGATCGTCAGATCACAGGCTGCTATCAAATAGGAAGGAAAACATTTATCTTTGTTGTCAAAATTGAATATGTTTCAACCTAATTGGCTTCCAAATTAAATTAAGTGTTGGTAGTGTATTTGATAAATTGTGAATATGCGAGTTTATTGCTGTGAAAGGTTTGGTTTAAAAGTGGAATACCTACTGTAAGTAAAATATTTTCTAGAATTTCTCTTCTCAAGTTAATACGCCATTTAACGTTGTGGTTGTTTTCTGTTCTGTTATCGCTTGTCGATATTTGAATGATAATGAGTTTTATAGTTGAGTTCTAAGTGCAATTCTGTGATCTAAGTTAAATCCATTTTGTGTTATTTTTTGTATTCTCAAAATTTGGCAATTAATTATATTGTTCGAGTTTACAGATATAAAGTTAATAATATCCGATTTAATTCTACACCGTATTATTTGAATAATGTAGAGCTTAGATTACCTGGCGTGCTATGAGGGAATTTTTGCTGGTAGATAATGGTTTTAATAAGTTCCCACTTTTTGTTCAGTTAATTGAACTATACCAACATAACTATAATTTATTTTTTTTTAGTGGGAGAATTAAATTCTCCTTCCTTCCAGCGTACACGTTTAAGTTGTCTTTGCGGAGGCAGGTGTGCGTGTAACGTTTTAATATCCTTCCAAAATAATTGTACTATTAATATATATATATATATATATATATATAGAAACAGGATATACGTTACAAATCTAAATAGCAACCTGTGATCTCAGTTGGTGAGTGGGTATGTGAAATATATTGTTATTTTTTGTTATGTGATAGCTAGAGCCGGATTATTTTGTAAAAGGGTTGCCTTATAGCTAAATAGTAAGTAATAAAAATTGTATTGAGCGTCACCGAGTGGTTCGTAAGATGGCGACCGGACCTGTTAATCATGGTCTACGTCTTGAACTTGATAATTTCCAAAATGGTGATACTGGAATTTTTGTAATCAATCAAACTCAATTGACAAATCCTAGTGTGGAAAATTACACTAGTGATCTTGTCGTGTTGAGTGACGCTGGAAAGAAAAATATGGTAGAAAATGATCCCTGGGTTATTGCATTTGGCAATAAAAATCAGCGTGATAACTTTTTGTATTAAGGCTTCCCCTAGTCGCCCGGGGGTGGCAGGTGGGCAAGAGAAACAGCAGTCGGTGGTCAAGGCCGTTCACCTCCAACAGCTGGTGGTAGCTTATCAGCACAAATACAAGCAATTCGTTCGCACTTGGCTGGAACTCAGATGTTTCCTTCAGAATCGGTTGTAAATAATTTTACATGCAATACTAATGCTTCTGTTTTGAGAACAGATTTAAGTAAACTTGTAACTCATTCAGCACAAAAGTATTTAAACGATTTTGCTCGTAATATACCCTTTTGTGATGGGAGCAACGATATAGAACTTTTTCACTTTTTGCTTTCTGTTTATAAAATTTATAAACTAAGGTTGTTTCCCTTAGAATGTATTATGATGATGGCTATTGGAAGAACTACTGGGTTATTAAATACTGAATTACTTAAGTTGTTGGACAATGTTAATGACTGGTTGGAGGTATGTCGTGCCTTACGAACTTCTCTTTTGACACCATTAGGGTTACGAGAAATAAATAGATTGTTTGTTGAACGTATTCAGAGCAAGAATGAAAATATATTAGAATATATCAATAATAATTATGATGCTTATGTGGTGTTTCAAGGCACTCTAAATGAAGAGGGTATTAAATTGAATGTTTTACAGGGTATGAAACCATGATATTAGATACGCAATCTTTAAATATAATATTCCATCAACTTATCACGAACTTTATGAGGAAGTTGTTAAATATGTGAATTATGAAAGATCAAAATTAGTCTATGATGAAATGTGCGGGTCAAATTTTTCTATTGAGTGTAAAAAGAGAATAAAATGCTATTTTTGTGGCGGGGATCATAGAGTCATAAATTGTATGTATAAAAAGCAACAACAAAAACAGGCAGCTTTGATGAATACAACGTCAACCGAAGAAATTAGAAAACCTATAGCTACATTTATCGATGCATATTTTTTGACGAAAGTTGCAAGGAGCCTTAGATACTTGCAGCACAGTGAATCTTTGGGATATAGACTCTTTTAAAGAATCGGAACAAAACACTAACTGGAGAGTGCAATATATTAAAGATACTTTTCGTGGAGTCGGGATTGGAAAGGAAGTGCTTTATTTAGATCAATGTGTTGTTCTATCGATAAAAATTGGAGGTTTTACTTATAAACTTACATTCTTTTTGCATAAAAACTTGTCACCTAAGTTTATTATAGGAATAGACGGAATTAGTTTTCTTAAAGGAACAATAGACATTAACAAGAAGCAATTAATAATAGATGCTGGAAAAGTTAAAGTTCCCGTCAGGTTAAATAATACCCCTACTCCTATGAAAAATGATTCTGCCGCACAAACTAATCATTCCAGGTCCCATAAGATTCCGACTTCTAAATGGTTTGTGGAACATCAGGCGTATCGCGATGGTGTGCAAGCAGAAACAGGTTCAAACAGCAGAGCTATATCCAGGGCGGTGGTACATAATTTTCAACAGTCTGGTATACAGGGGGATGGATCCAATGTAAGAGAGGATACGAGACAACCTAATAGGCAGGCTACCAAAGTTTTGGTTGATCCCAAGTTGGTGAATGAAGATCCTGATTTACAAAAGTATGTAAATGAATTGGTTGCTAATTATTCAGACGTTTTCAGTGACCGTATTGGAACTGTTAAAAACATTGAGTATGAATTAAAGGTAACTGATGAAACCCCTATTCGAAATAAAGCATATCCGATTTCACGTAGCGAACAGAAGGAGATGGATAAAATTATTGATGATTGGTTGGAACAGAACATTATTGAAAAAAGTAATAGTTGTTGGGCTTTCCTGCATTTCTGGTTAAAAATAAGAGCGGTGGAAGAAGATTAGTAGTCAATTACAAAGGTTTAAATGACAGACTGTTTGATAATCCTCAATATACTCCGCTTATTGAGGATGTTATTGCACAATTATCTCAAGGGCGTATCTTTAGTGTGATTGATCCACGTAAAGCTTATCTACAACTGAAGATATCTTAAAATTCGCGCCAGTATACTGCGTTTTTGACGCACAGAGGCCTTTTCCAATTTCGTTATTTACCTTTCGGATTATCAATGGGGTCTTACTTGTTGTCAAAACTTATGACAGACTTGTTATATCCCTTAAAAGAGGAAGGATTGGAGTGTTTTTTTGATGACGTCGTTTTGGTTTCTAAAGATATTGTTTCCATTAAGAAATTGTTGACAAAAGTGTTGATTATTTTTCGAGAAAATGGTATTACACCGTCACTTGATAAGAGTGTTATGTTTCAAACCAGGATTTCTTATTTAGGTCATATTATTGAATAAAATAAATTTGAAATGGATCGTGCTCGCGTAGATATTATACGAAAATTACCAGCACCAAAAAATCGTCGGGGGGCGTTGCGCTAATGTTCATATTTGCAATATTACTCGAGGTTCGTGATTGGTTTTCATGAAATAATGCACCCAATGAATGAATTGAAATCTCCTAAGGTGGCATTTTATTGAGGAACCGCCCAGAAAAAAGCCTTAGATGATATCAAGGTATGTTCGAATCCCACATTGTACTTAAATTACCCGATTTAAACCAAAAGTTTATAGTGTGTTGCGATTCATCATTAAAAAGTCTTGGAGGGGTGATCCAACAGTACGATTCAGAATGCTATTTGAGACCTGTAGCGTATTTCAGTCAAAAATTACGTCCTTATGATTATAGTAAGCCTATTTATTTGCTTAAATTGATGTCGGTAGTGGAGACTCTAGAACGATTTAAAATCTATTTACACAATAAATTTGAATTATTAGTAGATAACCAAAGTTTGTCTTATGCGCTCAAGAATATTAAACGTGTAAAAAATAATGGTAGATTATTGCATAGGTTGTTTGCTTTCATTTTGATGTTAAGCACATATCGTCAAATTTGAACGTAACATCTGATTTTATTTCTAGAGTATATAACACCCATGATTTCGAAATGATTGAGAATGCACAATCTAGTGAGGAGGAAATGCAAAACCTATGTATGGTAAATATGTGGGATATACCCTATGCATCTTTATCTATTAAGGAGCATCAGTATAAAGATCCTTTTTTGTCAAAAATAATTAAAAAATTGGAAAGCAAACAACAGGTAGAAGGTTATAAATTGGTAAACGGAATACTTTGTAAGAAAACAAAAGCATATAAGAATCCCTATAAAGTTTGTGTTCCCAAAAATTTATGAAGAGTATTGTTTGAATTCTATCATGGATAAATTTTGCCCGGTGGCCATGGAAGGGTGAGCCGTACGATTGGGAAATTAGCCTCGCGCTATACATGGCCTGGTATCTTGAAAGATATTAAGGAATATGTAACCACTTGTAAAGAATGCCAATTGGCAAAAGCCCAAAATAAGAAAAAGATGAGGTTGCTAGTATCAGAATATGAAAAGACTGTAAACGGTCTTTGGTATGGAGATGTAATTGGGCCAATAACAAGATCAAAATCAGGACGTTATTGTTTAATCATAGCAGTTTCACGTTTTGTTTATCTGGAACCTATTACAGTTTTGTCCAGCCGAAGTATTATAAATAAGATGTATAAGTTAATGTGTAGGCATGGCTTTATTCATGTTTCGCTCATGATTGTCACTCCATTTTTGGATCTAAATAGTTTACGGACTTTTTATATAGTCAAGGGATCAAAGACATTAGGATTTCCCTTTACGCAGCCTTTTCCAATTTGAGTGAAAGATACATACGTTCTGTAAAAAAATGGGTTAAAAATATTTTTCAATGATAAACAACAACAGTGGGATAAGCGCATACACGAAATTGAATTTTCACTCAATAATTCGATCCACACAGAACTAAAGTGTAGTCCAGTGGATATAGTATACGGGTATAATGTTTATGACTCTCTTGACACTAAGTTCAATGTGGATCAAATATTTGTGGCTAAGAACAAGGCGAAATTTGGGCATCGGCGATGCGTAATATGGAGTTAGCGTGGAAGAGAAAAGCGTTATGTGATAAAAAAAGAATAACTGTTTATTATAAGGTCGGGGATAAATTATTAATAGAATCGCAAGTTAAGTCATCTTTGGTGGACAAGTTTAATAAGAGCTTTTCTTATCGTTGGGAGGGCCCGTACACATTGGTCAAATTCCTGGGTCAGAACAGTGTTCAAATTAGATCTGATGCTAACCCTAATGATGTTCGTAGGTCACATGTAGCCCTTACTAAAAAGTATCGAGAGAGAAGAGATGTAACTGCAACATAAAAAAAATCCGGCTAATTTAATAAGATTATCTTGAGTCAGAGAGTGTTACCGCTTACCATAGTTTTAGTTTGGTTGTGTATTTGTTTGTGTATTATTTGTTTTGATCAAATAGTAATTGTTATTTCTATTGCAGGCATGCAATGCCGTGTTTTGTATATTGTCGCGACTACCATTGATGTATGTGTGTGTCCGTGAATAAGTTTGGTTTCGGATATTGCCAATTATTGCAGATTTTGTCAGCTGTATGTATATAGTATGTTTTTATTGTATATTGTTTAAATGGATGTTCTGGAGAGCCAATATTTGTAAAAAAAATCAATTTTGTATTTCCGAGTTAGCTAAAGATGTTAATTTGGGTATTGATAATTAGTTTTATAATGCTTATGAAGAATATGATTTGAAGTTAATCTATCACTTATTAGACAAGATTGAAAAATAATTTAAAGTGTATTATTATAATTATTAATGAGTTAATTGCCATAATTATTAACGGGTGATGGATTAGAAGTAGAGATCCATGAATGAATGAGTTTTGCATGGGGATGGAGGATTCTGTTTTTTTTTTTTTGTATTTGATTTTGTTTAGTCCGTTTCTTTTTCTTTTTTCTTTCTTTTTCTTTTCAGGGGTTAGGAATGAATGATGGACTGGATGATTCAAATTAACTAACGGAGATATTATTAGTAGTTACCTTATGGCAGTTGCTTATTAAATGGATTATAATTTAGGAACATTTATATTAAAAAGGTTAACTTTTTAATTCAGGAGGGCCGGATGTGTGTAATATGTCATTAAATAGTCAAGATTTTGAATTTTCTAAAATAATAATTCTAAATCATAATTAAACTCGATTTTTCTGTTATTAAAACGACGATAACAAGTTTTCCACCGAATTGTAATAAGAATAGTATCATAATTGAGATTTACATCATTTCAAGAAAAGTATGGTTATGGAATGATAATTTTGTTCAAGTGCAGCGATACCTGGGATCGTCAAATCACAGGCTGCTATCAAATAGGAAGGAGAACATTTATCTTTGTTGTCAAAATTGAATATGTTTCAACCTAATTGGCTTCCAAATTAAATTAAGTGTTGGTAGTGTATTTGATAAGTTGTGAATATGCGACTTTATTCCTGAGAATGCTTTGGTTTAAAAGTGGAATACCTACTGTAAGCAAATTATTTTCTAGAATTTCTCTTGGCAAGTTAATACGCCATTTAACGTTGTGGTTGTTTTCTGTTCTATTATCGCTGGTCGATATTTGAATGATAATGAGTTTTATAGTTGAGTTCTAAGTGCAATTCTGTGATCTAAGTTAAATCCATTTTGTGTTATTTTTTGTATTCTCAAAATTTGGCAATTAATTATATTGTTCGAGTTTACAGATATAAAGTTAATAATATCCGATTTAATTCTACACCGTATTATTTGAATAATGTAGAGCTTAGATTACCTGGCGTGCTATGAGGGAATTTTTGCTGGTAGATAATGGTTTTAATAAGTTCCCACTTTTTGTTCAGTTAATTGAACTATACCAACATAACTATAATTTATTTTTTTTTAGTGGGAGAATTAAATTCTCCTTCCTTCCAGCGTACACGTTTAAGTTGTCTTTGCGGAGGCAGGTGTGCGTGTAACGTGTTAATATCCTTCCAAAATAATTGTACTATTAATATATATATATATATATATATATATATATATAGAAACAAGATATACGTTACACAACCGACAGGATTAAGTTGAGCTATCGGCTCGCCTTAATTGAGGCGATGCTTGAGACGAGCTATCGACTCGGTTCAGATGAGCCACCGACTCTAGCTTGCTCAGTTGGGATGAGACACCTACTCGGCTCGAGCCAGCTTCATTTAAACGAGTCCATTGTCTCGGTTCGACTCTGCTCAACTGAGCCACTGGCTCGAAACGGCTCGAGTGAGCAATCAGCTGGAGCCGACTCGGTTACGTGAACAGTAGGCTCGGCTCATTTCTTGGTTCCGATCGATGTTCAGTTACCTGTGTGCCGGACCGTTGAGAACCATAAACCTGGGGAGAGTAGCTTCGATAATGTTTGGCCAGCTCTCCATAACTTTGAACAATTTTTAGGTTGAGCCAAATACTTCCTAATCTGGAAAACAAACCCAGAACATTGTTTACGACGTCCTTGCCTCTTGAAGATATAGACATTTCCACAACCGATTTCGGCAGTCAACTAGCTTTTAGTATTCAGATACAAACCGCCTATCTTTCATGGTTTAACACCGTGTAATAATAATAATAATAATAATAATAATAATAATAACCATCATCATCATCATCATCGTCATCATAATAATAATAAGTTGTAGTAGTAGTATCATTGGTAATTATATTGGGGAACTGGCAAGAAGAGCTGAAGTGCCAATCACAGATCACTTAATATCTAAGAGCAATTGAACTGTAATATAATACATTCTTCGATACAAAAGGACATATGCAATTGTATATTTAATGAAAAGATGCATATAAATGTATCTTCCTTATTATTATGACTGTCTTTCAGAGTATGACTAGGGATACACACTGGTTGGTAATTTTTGGGCATTAAATTCATTTTTAACTATTTGCATAGTACAGTCAGGGTGGCCAAAATGTGAGTGCCGGTATTATGTTACTTTTATTTATCGATCAAATATGGTAGGAATTCGTCATTGTGGAAAGATATAACCTTTATAAATAGACTAATAACATGAAATGTTAGTTGTCATTAATACCGACTGGTTGTGAACAGAACAGTAAGGCATGTTCTATATAGTTGCTGTGGTATCCCCTATAGAGTTCGTGAATTTCAGAAGTAACTCGTTTCATTCTCTGCTGAAAGTGTTTTACAGGTCCTGAAGTGTCAAAGATGTAGAATTCCGCTGTGTAACCCGTTGTCCAAGAGCATTCCGAACATGCTTAATGTATTTCAGGTCAGGTAATATGATTACCAGTCTATTTGGAAGGTTTTCCCACATTTTGGGGTCTTTTCAATTTTTGCAACTCTGTGATTGTCACCCATAAACACCAAGTCGGCATATATTAGTTTGATGGCTTGGGCTACCACTAGCCTTTGTAATACCCGTTCATTATTATTATTATTATTATTATTATTATTATTATTATTATTATTATTATTATTATTATTATTATTATTAAAGCTTAGTTTAGTTTGCACGGTATTATACCGTCTTGAAAGCCTTAGAGCATACTTATATATTATGAAATAGATAAATATGATTTGCTCATTAGAGAGACTTATCTTATCTTACTAGTTATTACGGAAAAAGGATCGTACATTTCTAGCTGCATGTGCTGCGTGAAGTGTCTCTGTATTTTGCTTTCGATAAGTGGTAACTGTATCCATTAGAGTAAATGAAAGTTTGCAAAAGAATGCTGAAATAGGTAATTAGCAAACTTAGGAGGAGCCTCTGTTTGTAAAAGAATTGCAAGATAGCGCAAATAAGCAACAGATCATTATAACAGGTATGCCTACTATCGCAATATACTGTAAAACAAAATTTGTTTTGTGTTGACGAAAACCGCTACGGAGCGAAATTGACTATGTCCGAGACAATTCCATGCGACTGAAATTCCCAAAATGCGCTTCCGTTACTAGTATAACTTCCCATTACCCTTCGCGCACTCCCAAGAAACCGATTTCTCTGTAGGCAACTGGTGCTACCTGGCAGCCCGTTCGTAAGCTGCCGTTGGAGTTGGAGCAAAGAATGCGCTGATAACTACACGATTATTGCTAAAAGAGAAGATAGGTTTCTGCTGTGCTCGAAGATCATTTAAGTAGCGAGACACACTGCGTGCAGAGATACTACTGGATGTTTCTTAATTCATATAGTTCTCAGAAACTTGTATCATTGAAAGAAAATACTAAAGTATAAAATTATCAATATATATTCTTTTTTATTATAATACCTTTATTTCGTAATATTCTAGGGCTACCGCTGATGAACCCCAAAATGAGCCACTGGGACACGCTGTGCTACGAAAAAGACAAATGTATCATCTTATGATCTCGCTACAACCGGTAACAGATCCGGCTGAAAAGATGTTCAATAGTGTTCGTCCTTTTTCCACAATGTCTACCGAATCAATAACTGGGACGATGGGAACTGGCCCAATTTCATGTTCTTAAGTGAGTTATGTTTCTGTGTATCCAGTGATTACAGATACGGATACCATTTGGTGTTGCAAGAACGAGGAATACCATAGCATTCAAAAAATACTTTCCTAGCATTCATAAGGTATGGTCAATCTTCCTATGGTATGTTTGGATATCATGAAAAATAGATGAACATAGTTGCATTTTTGCAGAAGGATCCGCCACCACTGAATGATATCGTAATATTCTGACAGGAGATGTTGATGTTTTCCGTGGTGTAATGGGCCAGACGTGTCATGGCGGCACGTTGACGAGACTCTGGAGCCTGAGAACAACTAGAGAATTATTTGACTACCATTTTCCCCAATCTGAGACTGAAAGACGTAGTAGATTTGTATTACTTCTGTTTTAATAGAGATACTAGGATGTACATAGAATATATTCTTGCATCGTTGTGCGATTCCACAACTAAGTCAGAATAAAAAGGTCCATGTAGAATTTCTTCCTCCGTTTAGATCCCTAAAAATTAAAAATATAAACGTTCGGCAATTTTCCTGTGGTTTAGTTTCGGAAAGCTACAATCATGTCAAATTTCAACTTTCCACATTAACCGGGAAGTACCCGTTAATTTATGTTAGTGAGTCATTTCTGGTTTTACATATTGATTATACGGTTGTATTATTAATATTTTACCACTTTATTAACGAATAGTGTTGAAAATAGAATAAAAATACCAGTCAAGTTTAGTTCAAGATCAAGGATTTATTTCTATAAGCTGTTTAGGTAAGACTTCTCCTTATACAAAGTGTAAATTTTCATTATGCCTTCAATATTTGTTTCGATTCCAACAACTGAGAAAATAGCTACGGTTCCTTCATACTCAAAGAGACAAGAGGATTTTCAGAACACTAAACCTCTTTATACCGTGCAACAAATCGCATATTCCCTTCAGTTCACCGCAGTCTGGCTGTTGTTTCTTTCAATTACTAAGCTCGCTCTTCAGTTACAGAAAAAGATGTAAACAGCAATTGCATTTTTATCAATTTTATTTGATGTTAGATTAATTCCTATATATAGTCAAAATACTTGGTATTCCATTCAAGAGTAGTGTCACCGTGGCTCAGTGGTAGAGTGCTTATGTCTGGTGCCCTGGTTCCTTGGTTCTACCCCTGGCCAAGCAATCGCAAGATTTTAATTCTTTCCTTCTTGAAAATTAGGCAAAATTCCACTAAAAGGTTTTATTTACTTAGTGCCGGCTTTGACCAAAATGTTCGTTTACTCCTTGTGACGTTTCTTTGGTCAGATGTTGACACCCAAGGACAGTGTCAAGAGATTAAGAGCGAAGGTAACAATACGAAGATAAAGTTGGGTGAGTCTAACTACTTTATATTAAGTTGTAGAAGTGTCACGTTTCGAATAATTCCTGTGTGGTTGTCTTTAGACTTTCCGCTTTGTTTACTTTTTTCTTTATTCGATATAACTTTCCATAGTAGGAAATGTTCATTGTGTTAAACAATTCCTCCCCAGAAGAGATTTTATTTTGGTGGAATGAGAATTCGGGAGAACAAGTTCGTAGTAATTTGGAAAAAGACGAAGCTTCATTATTGTTCCTTGTGGATATGCTTTGGTATTATAATTTTAGTAAAATTTACTTGTTCGTGCTTGAATACATTCCAAGTTTAATGGTTTCCCGAAAAATTCTTGCTTTAAAAAAAAAAACAATAATTGAAAAGTATTAAGCTAAAGGTTAATTGCGCAGATATTTATTTCGTATGTTTAAACGATTTGTGTTAAAATAAATATTAATTTCATCTTTAAGAATATTGCATTCTTTCATGAAATTTGTACTGTAGGTGCAAGAAGTAATTGGGCTCGACTCAATTTCAGCAACTGTTATTGCTTATTATTAAATATTGAGTTTGAATTTGATGATGATTGATTACTATTTTTGAGAGTTTTCAGGCTTGATAATGCAATTTAGGTACAGTAGGTGTCAAAATATGTTGTACTATACGCGTTTAATTAACATTGTGAATTCTCATACGGAATTTAAAAGAAAATTGATAAATGTTATTTCAGATTATGAATATATTTAATGAATGCTCTTAGTAGAAAGAACACACTTTCGAGAGAATTAAATTAATATTTTTTTCAATTGTCTTGAGGTTTTGTGTAACTTCGAATATTATAATCGGCCAAGTTTTGACTCGAAAGTCTTCTCGGTACCGAGTATGAAGTTGAAATTGGGATTTGACTTCGCGAGTTAGTTAATCTATTAAACATCTTTTTTTTTTTTTTTTTTTGAAACAGAGTTTGGGCTCAGTCAATTTGAATAATTATATTTGAAAATCGGATTAGATAAATTTTGCGTGTTATTTTTATTATTTTAATATATAATCTGTTGTTGTTGTTGTGTATATAAACTAATCTAACGAATTAGTGTATATACACAACCGCTATTCTGTTATTATAATAAAGTGTGTTATTTAAAATTTGAAGTTTGGTATTTTTCTTTAATTATTATTGACTGTTTTTTTCCTGTGTTATATTTGTTCCTTTTTATGTTTTTTTTTGGAGCTTATTCACAACGAATATCGCTATCGCTGAAGTAACTATAGTGACTCGAGTTGGGGTGTCTTTTCCATCAAGACCCTTCTTCCGGATCTGGCTGACGAGGTTAAATCGATTGTTATTATCAATCTTTTTTATTATTTTTTCTTCTAAGTCTCGATTTGGATTCGTTTGGCAGGATTAGGGGGAGAGTGTCATTAGAAATTGCAATAAAAACTTGAATTTCGGTATGCTTATGTTTTCTATAGGAGTACAAAATTTAGTCTAATTCGCTAATTGTTGGATGCGTGCAGCAGATTTAACAGAAACGTTCCATCGTTGATATGAATGATGATATAAATATACTCCTATATATTATATATATTGGATATATTTAATTTGGCTTAGGAACGTCTTTCAGATAAGTTCTGAAAAAAATCCGGAAGGGGTTGTGATAATTGCCATTTCTTTTCTTTTCTTTATTCATTGTCCATTATGTTTCAGGAAAAGGTAAAATGAAAATGGGAAAAGGAAACAAACCACATCACACACACAAAAAAAAGAACCAAATGACAGTAAATTATGAAATATATATAGGATTGTAAGAAACTATTTGAATAAACTTCTGGCACGTGGCGTCGAATTCCTGACACCGAAACCAGCAAATACGTCCAGAGAGACTTTGGGCATTAAGGGGTAGTTTCAGCGATATAAGGAGCGGAATGCGGGGGAAAATGAACTTCAGAAATCTATAATTCATAAACACCGCAATGTAGATAGTCAGGATTAAAATATTTAGACTCGAAGTCAAACCTCCTCGGTTGTATGTTTCAAACATCCGCAAGATGTGTGCGAAGGAATTCCGAAAAGTAACGTATGGATTGCTTATAACCTGGTAAGTAAAGATAGATCGAAATTATTATTGACTGAGAGGTTTCAAACCTGTTAACCATAATTCGTCATAATTTTTATATAACAAGTCGATATCCCAAACAGATACTAACACGATGATTCATAAATATGGAAACAAGTAATAAACAAAGCCCGAAATATATCTTGAGGAAACGTGCGTGGAAAGCGATGGCAATGTAAAAAGTAGCATCAAACACACTTAATCGGTTCTGCTATAAGCCTTAAATGCATTGAAAATGGCGAAAGACTTGACAGATGCGTGCAAGTTGAAGAGGCAAATATTGCAATACTCAGGCCCAAATGTCTCGTTAATGACAACATAAAAGCAGAAAAGACACATACAAATAGGCCAAAGTTACCGTAAAACAACGAAAGGACAAATGTTTGCCTGAATTGCTTTACAGCAGATCTTCGAAGTGACTACCTTGAGTTCTGAAGAACGCATTCCAATGACTACGCATGGACCGTCTAATCCGAACTAAGATCCCAAGATCCTGGCGAACAGCACGACATGCGTTCCTTAAACGCTGGAAACACACGTTCCCAGGAAATGGAGTTGGATATACCACACTCTTTAGATAGTCAAAAAGATAAAAATCCAGAAGAATGAGACAGGGGAGACGATGCGACAGGGGCTAGTAGTCCGATCCATTGTCCTCGGAATGTGTGATCTAGCTACTCCTGTACATCCAGACAAAAGTGTTCAAGAGTGGCATCATACATGAACCACAATGCATCGGCGTATTGCTAATTGCACCTTCTAGTAAAACAGGAAGCATGTCGCGCAAAAACGCTCATATACAGCACCAGTCAGTGTCTGCGGAAGAAGAAAGAGTCCACCAGATACTCTCTCAAAATACCCACCCATACATTAATACCAAAATTGTTGTTGGTATTTAGTGGGATTCTCTTCGGTCCATAGATGAGTATCTTGTAAGTTTGTAGTGCCATTCTTCCCGAATGATGCTTCACCCGTAAGCAATATAGACTACAAAACGTCAAACAGTTCAAATCCTGATTAATGCACAACCTTCAAAACACTTCCCTCTGGCAAAAATTCATATTGGTTAGTCCCTATACCATTTGCACGTGATAGGGATACAATGCATTAGTGTGAAGAATAGCTTAATTCGTCACATTCGAGAAATTCATCTCACGAATCCCCTGTCTTGAGCTCGTACGAAGATCGTATGATGCGGTGTGCGCACTGAATGCGGTAATTCGCCGACGCTCTGCTAAGCGAAGAGTGCGCCGGTTTTAGATAGGCGTATGGGTGGTTCCACGTTAGAATTAGTGATCTGAAGGAGTGTAAAACCTCGGGAACTCAGATGTCAGTTAACATGTTACGACTTGTACTAATCTATTATTATTATTATTATTATTATTATTATTATTATTATTATTATTATTATTATTATTATTATTATTATTATACAATTATTATTTCTGTTATTATTATTCGTTGTCATAGTAGTAGGAATAGTTGTCTCTATTATGTTTTGTATTACTATTCTGCTTTAGTGCTTTGTTTGCGTATGCTTTGCTTGCTATGATCACCACGGCTACATGTGTCAGCGCTACGAAGTCGAGGAGGGTTCCAGTGATAACATACAGATCAATCAGTGTTCTGTGCTTGCTCCTGACTAAGCAATCATCCGTGCACCTATGGGTTCCTTGGTTTTCAATGACATGAGTTACAATCTCCTTTGCAGTTGTAGATCGTTTTATGCATTCAGAATACTTTGTTGTTCCGTATTGTGCCTTTAATTCATGACTGCCCTCACGACCACCTCCAGTCAGTGACATTCCACGATAATTGCAGCACCATGTTCCTCCATAACAATATTTGCATGGAACTTAGAGAACACATATCTCTCCTATTTCCTGGTATTTTCCTAATAATTTTACTACCGCATAGGATTTTCATACCATACGGACACATATTAGACGAGGCACCACATAAACTGTCGAACATTGTTTGTTTGACTTGATGTCCAGGTTCATTTCACGAGTTTGCACAGATCACGTCTTCGAAATGTTGCTGATATACCACTTGCACAGCATGTATTAAGTCATTCGCCATTTAAATTGGTTTAAGGGTTTATTAAAGATACGGGAGTGAATTATGTGTTTCAGATGCTACATGTTACATTTACGTCGCTTTCCACGCACATTTTTCCAACACATATTTGGAGCATTTTTCATTACTTGCTTCTACATTTATGAATAATCGTGTTAACATCTGTTTGCGATATCGATTTATTATGTACAAATTATAACGAATTATTCTTACAAGGTGAGAAAACTATCCATCTACAACGATTTCAACCCATTTTTAGTTGAAAACTCTTAGGAAATACTTTCCTTTGGGGAATCCCTCGTACTTATCTTGCGGAAGTTTGGAACATACATTTTTCAATCGTATGTGTAGGTATGACTTCGAGTGTTACGTTTTAAACCTCACTCTCTCTGTCCCTCTCTCACCGAAGTTCCACAAAAAGTTTTTGCTGGTTTACTTTTCGGGAATCAGCTCCCGAAGATGTTTAGAATAATATCTTGCTATCCTGTATTTAATAACTCATAATACTGTCTTTTATTTATCACCATCATTCAATTAAAGTTCATCGAAAACGAGAAAGTGAACATATTCTGACTGCTTAGAGTTGAAATGAATAAATAATAGTAAAGCAAAACATTTTAAATAAGATATGTTCTGTGATCTTTTCTAAACTGAAAGTTACTTTAGTATGAAACATATTATATGTTTTGTCTTAACATAGAGACTTACTCCTATAGTCACTGATTGTAGTATAAAGAGAAAGAACCGCTTTCAGCAACAAGTGTTGATTTTGCATTTTTGAATATATACCATTTATCAGATTATTTCTGTCAATAGCTTGCGGCACCTTGCTTGATCTTCACGCTAGTCCGGCAGAAACCCTCTTCTTAAATGTTTGCAAGCACTTGATCATTTACGTCACAATTCAACAGTTTATCAAATTATGCATGGCCAGCGTGAGGAAGGCCGCCTCTTGACTAAATAGCTATTATCAAAATACGGTACAGGAATTCGATTTTATGTGGACCTGTATGAAATTATGCTCTCACATAAATTTGTACGTCATATGTAGCACGCATACCGTCAGTGTTTGAAACATAAATTATATAATATAATATTAATGACAGTAACAATAATAATAATAATAATAATAATAATAATAATAATAATAATAATAATAATAATAATAATAATAATAATAATAATAATAATAATAATATACTGTACTAGTAAGCAAACGAACAAGCAAATTAAGTGCCACATTGTCTAGTGTCTAGGGTAGTGTGTGTGCCTTTGGTGCATATCGTCCCGGCTAAATCCCTGGTGAGAAGTCAGCTCAATCCCTAAAAAACATTAGTAAGTATAAGAATATTTAAAGGACTCTGGCGATTACCGGAAGTATCACCAGAAGAAATAAAAATCTTATCAACAAGACTGAATGACAAATTTCACTGTTTGGTAATCGTTCAGAACAACAAAACAATTATATTCTGAAAGCAATAGGACGTTGTTCTGGTGCTTGAGGTCTTATTCATCTTTTAGTATGAGAAATAGACTGAAAACTTTTATTTTAGGGTATAACGGAGATTCTTTCTAAGCCCACTTATCGCCAAGGATGTTTATAACGTTATTCAATCGTAACACCAACAAAATCAGCATTAAAGAAGAAAAATACATAATATGAAAGGTACCGAACAAGAAAAGAAAGAAATAGAAATGGTAGTCATAATAACAAAGACATGTCTGCTTAGACAAAAATGGTCTCGAGATTTTCAATACAAGTCTTATCACTAAAAACGAGGAACAAAATATCTTGAAATAGAGAAAGAGCTGGTACTTAATTGAACGATTTCTATCTTAACAACCTCAGACACAGGTGTGTATTTCAATTACCACTATTGTCTTGTTGATTGTAACTACAATACCCATCTACGGTATGCTCCGGTGATTAAAGTTATGCAGACCATATTAAGACCACACAGTTTTGAACGTTACGCTCCCTAATAGTGTTATTTACCGTAGGAAGAAATGGATTACAAAACAGAAACGGAAAGGAGTAAAGATTTACAAACATTATACATTTACTTGAAATCCAGCCTTGCAGTAAACACATTATTGCTGTTACTCAGTGACAATGTTGGTTATTCATTTCGTTTTCCATTTTTAGTTTATCTCGGAACTGCTTAAGAGTGAAACTGTAGTTTAAAGATAACCGGCACCTTAAATTCCGCGAACATGAAACCACGAGACCACCAACACCAAAATCAAGGAGAAATTAGTAACCAATGTTTTATTGTGTTAATAGCCTATTATCATTTTTGTGCTATTTTATGGTAACTTTAAGCGGAATAATGAACCTTAAACATAAAACTTAAACACAAGCCGTTGATAGCATATAACTATAAAATAAGAAGCAGCGATCGCATTTAATATCGGATGTGACAACAACGCTGGATTGTATGTGACTTTAAACTCTGCATGCATATACGCAAAATGTAAATAAAATATTAGTGAGAAATAAAAATAAAAAATGTAAATGAATGTTCTCGGACGCAAGGAGACGTTAAAATGAAAGAACTTCACATGAAATGTATATGCCTAATTTATAATTTTATAAAAAAATTTGAAAGCGGGAACGATTGTGCATATGTATCAATTATAATATACTGTAATCATAATATAATATATTACGGTGTTTGAAGTGGGTGCCAAATGACAAATGATTATGTAAAGACTTTAAATGGATAGCTTGTGTATATATCTGCAGAAAAGAACAACACTAAACTGCACTATCTATAGTTTTGTTACATTACGACTCTTAAGTTTTATGCTAATCAGCAAAGAGCTTAACAATTTGTTCCTTAATAAAAGCTATATAAAACATCCTTACCTGTGTGCAGATTTTTTTATATCTTTTACCTTTCAATATTTTTGAAATTTTCACTGATAGCATATAATAAACGTAACACCTCATTAGGGACAATATGTGAATTATGCCTACCACAAAAAAGGATTCTACTAACTACAGAAGCAATAAAATCATCAAGTATATATTATTGCAGCGAATGTAAACTAATGTTACTAGTTTTCACAAGATTGACACAGAGAGAAGCAATTATCAAAACAATAAAATACATTAAAATACAATAAGGATCAACTGCATTATCATGTTCTTTAGCATACATCTCTTACATTGTAGTGTCAGACAAATATTTTATTTCTGGCATTAAAATCAAAATTAGAATTAATAATACTATCAATGCCAGCTTCCTAGTAATTGCGTTCGCTAGGTTTCAAGTAACTGCATGTCCTTTAGTAATTTTATGTCATCATCTCATTGGGTTCAAATTTGGAATGACAATTTCCCCGTCACAAGTACATCTTTTGTGATTAATAATAATCCAATAATTATTTTCAGAGTAAATTTTATAATATCTAAGGTAATTAGCATAATCTTCACTGATCTGCACAAAATGTTGCAAATAAATATATTCTCTCAGAAAACTTTTTCTCGAATATTTGTTATTAGATTCCTTGAGATCCAAGCAATCACTTTAGTCAAAAATTCAAACGTCTACAAGAATAATGAATTACAATAAAAACTGTATCATCTTGCTGAAAAATGAAAGTCTACACGAAATTAATTATTACACATTTGATTTTCTATAATGACTTAATATTTAATTAGTAACATTAAACTCCTTGGAGTCTATTTTCATTATTTACATACTAGATTCCAATGAATTATAAAAGGATGTACTTACCTATACATTTATCTGAGAAACGAGGAGTGGTATTATAATACAAATATTACATGTTTACCGACGGGTTTAAATATTACATTACTCTATGGTATATAACATGATTATTTATGATTGAAAACTATTGCACTTTTAGTATACAATAGATCAAATCCTCAATTTATCTACATTTCAATTAGTCAACTTCGGATACAAGTGTACACACAACAGAGGCAAATGTTGTTTATTTACTGATAGATAAGCTTAATGTAGATAAGTTTCCTTACATATCATACTGCAATTATTAATATTTTTTGCGATTATTTTGCGATTTTTCAATTACTTTTTCAGTGTATAAAACCGTTCTCAAAAGAAAAGGATGATTTCTTATTCACGTTAAATTCCTAAATTTAAATAAAAAATAATTGCAACATCTACCAAACTATTGAGAACTACAAGAAAATTTCCATATTAACAGTAACAACGAAATGATTACAGCAACTGAAGTAAGCATTTAGTTATCCATCCAATACCATATACCTCGGTACAGCCACTTACATCAGTACCTGGACACCCGACTGTTATAATTCCATTGCTTGGAGTCCAGGCCATTTTCAGTTATGAGAGTGCCTTGAGAGATGCAACCCAACATACACATAAATTTTCTCGGCACTGAAAGCAATTCGTAGCCCTAATCCAGGCATTTCCGAAGGTAAAACTTAAAGTAGGTGACTAACGAAACGTTCTCCATTCTAAGATGAATATCTATGGTTCGGATCGTGTTTCCCAAAGAACATCATATATTAATCTAAATATTGCTGTGTATGTAATGTATTATCTCTTTATATACATTACATTTAGAGAAAATATACTGACTACCCATGAATCAGGAAATGCTTGAAACTAGCTGAAAATATCAAATTTAGAACAACTCCTGGAAATAAGTTTGTAAATGATTCCTTCCATTCTTAGACCTTCTCCAACTCTCCTCAGTCCAACATTTTTTTCTTGAGAAGAGAAGATCTTGCTTGTCACACTGAGAATGTATTGAAATTGATATTGAATCACCTGGCCGTGATTCGAACCAGGGCCGGCCGAATAGAAGCTTAATACGGCAACAACTTACTTACCTCGTCACTTCACCTTTCGTCTAAACTATTAGCTAATTAAAATCTTTGCATGCAAAACTATAAAAAATACATCCGTTATGAGTTAGACAATGACTTACTCGAGATTTCCTTGTTTAACTCGAAAACAAGTTGTATTGAGGAAAATATTAGGAAACGTTCTTCAAGTTGATGCTATCCATTTTAGGTGCTCCTGATTTACATTATTATTATTATTATTCATCGTAACTTTTAAATTCCAAAAATAAAAGGTCGGTAGCGTTTACGCCGATCCTAAGAGTTTCAGAACTCGCTCGCTACCCTAGCCAGCTGTATGTAGCTGGTCATGTAAAGTGTACAAAAAAATTGGGCAACATAACAGAACCCTTCAGCGCTTCTAAGCCATTGCTACTATTATTATTATTATTATTCCTAATACTACTATTACTTGTACTACTACTACTACTCCTTCAACTATGGATCAATGTACTAAAACAGCAAGCTTATTTTAATGAAAAAAAAATGTTACGTACATTTAAAATGTAATCGACAAATCACTTTGTATTATTTTTAATCCAATTTTAATGAAAAGGTTGTTATGAAAATTTGAAAAAGCAAAATAAAACTATTTGGGCAGGGTTTGAACAAACGCCAGAAACAATTTCCATTACTAGTACGCTGCGCTAACCCGCTCGGCTTCGAGGGCCGATTTACTTTCCGCTATTTGTAGCATTTGACTCTTAAAGTTCTATCTGCATCGGCCAATTAGATCAGAAGACATCAGAAATTCTTGGAATCCGCGAAAATGCAAGCCAGCAGACATTATTCTCGCATTCTTTGAATTGCATCAACACGTGTAGAAAAAGAAAGTTCCATTTTTATCTTCCGTAACTACCAGTTCATTGTTTTAATTTTGTATGAGGAATTTGTGGTAGATTGGCAAATTATGAAACTCGTATAGCAGAGACACGTGTTCGAATCCAGTCGTGCCAATTATTTTTTTCTGAATTAGAATATATTATTTACGTAATTGATTTTGTAATTCTGCTATTTCTTGTTCATATTATTATTATTATTATTATTATTATTATTATTATTATTATTATTATTATTATTGCAAAGTGCAGAATTGGCTACATGTTTTATATTTTATGAATTTTCTGATTTGATTTCAAGTCTTTTTGTTGAATAATCAAAACTCTCCATTCTAAGGTGGTTGGGAGAGGGAAATATTATCCTGTTGCTTTCTGTTTGTTTACTTGCACCCTCCACCAAACCTGGACACTGCATTTAACCTTTCTATATTTACGGAAAGTACCCTAAAGGTTTTGATAAACATGAGAGAATAAGTAAATAGGAGATGAGATCAATGAACTTTGCGTATTAGCAACATTTACAGTATCAGGTTGTCGGAAAAGTCATGACGTATTTTGGTAAAATATGACAAATAATGATTTGCGCATATACTAGAGTTATTCCGATCACGCAATAGTTATGTCATGAATAGCTAAGATGTTGAGCGTTTTGTGTGTTAGTATTGGTCTTTGTTTGGCTTGGTTTTACAGATTTGACCAGAGATAACGTGGGTCAATGAAAACTTGACCCACAACTCACAGACCCATCGTGACCCACTCTGACCCACGAGCCCCTATGGCACACCAACCACTGTGACCGACCTAACCCATGACCCACCATGACCCACTAGTCACCGTGACCCACTCTGACCACCACCTACCATTACCCACTTCGAACACCATCCACTATGAACCACTGACCCGCTAAAACACGTCGTCATAAACTCTGACAGATGATCTACGTCATCTTCTCAACCGAGTAAAGAATTTATACTTGTAATAAAGCCAGGATTTCAAATTCTAACTAATCGGAGTTTAAATTTCTACGGTCAATCTCTCGAGCAATGCTCCGTTACAATAACGAACGGATGTAACCTCTACGATATAAAATTGTCAAGCGTTTGTCTAGGGAAAAATTACGAAGAATTTCAATTAAATTATCGTGGTCTAATTCTTTCCTTTCTGAATTACCGATAATTTTAGTAGAAAACGGACAAAATTTGGAAGTCTCAAATCGAGGTAAGTAGACGAATATACAGAAGCTTACATTACAAATTTTATGTCTATTTTTCTCACAGCTTTATGGGTTGATTGCTCTGTGCTCAAACCGCTCGATGTGATAAACAAACTTTTGCAATTATTATAAGTCGCATGGTAAGCATATATGGTTATATGATGGGAAGCACTGTGTTTTTTGCTGAGTGGAGTTGATGCTATATGAGACCTGGACCTACGGATTTACGTGAATCCGAAACACATGAGCTACCGCTAGGGACCGAACCCGGCTGTATTTCTTCTCTCCCAATTGTTTCTCAACTAATATCGAACGTTTCTCGTTATTTTAAAAACTATCCCACTATGTATTTACCACACGTAGAAAGTTCAACCCTCTCAAAAATAGAGAATGTGAAAAATGCTAAAGAGTTAATATACTGAATTTTAGATCCCTAAGTTAAAAGGTTTTGTGGTACTGAATTTTTTCGCAAATATTCTAAACCCAATACCCCTTAGGATAGTATTATAATGAACGCAATATGACAACAGTTTGAATTAAAGAATAACTATATACCAAAAGCAATTTTATTGCACTGCAATTTGGTCGGGATTGTTATTCACACATAGTTATGTTCAGTCTTTATATAGTAATTTGTATATTGCAGTTATTCAAAAATGTATTTTTTTAGTAGTTATCTCCTCTAAAACTCACAGGCTGTGTGTCTCGAAAGCCAAGTAGTAGTTTACGTCCTATTGCTATTATTACAATTACAAATATCAATATCCAAAAATGCCTCAAGTTCTTTTTTCACTCAGAGATACCCACCTCAGGTAAATAACAGAAACAAATGAAAAAGGAAAATGGAGGATTGAAAGTAAAACTCAGACTAAATGACCAGTGTTCAGAAGCATATTTTTAAATCACGCTGGACCTTACTCATAGGAGCTAAATACGCGTTTCTGGAAAGTTGGATTTATCCTTGTTCCAATTCAAACCAATGAAGTGGACTTCTATCTAGCAACAACGGTATTATCTTCAAAAATTCTTCTTCCGGAATGCCCTGGATACGAGCTTGGGATTCGAATCTTTGGATAAATCTTTGAGCGGTCATTGAGCCGACGTAGCCATCATAAGGGACAAAATGTCTCAAATTTCCCAAATTATACGTTCTAATTGGGCGACGGTTATGCTTACGCTGCCTGTGATGTGATCTTAAAGATAATTCTTCATCACTCACCTTCCGCCGGTCAACATCACTTGATTTTCAGATGTACGGAATAATTCAGTTTTCTTTTTTCTCGTAACTTACGCATGGAAGTTACTGGTAAGTCCAACGCTGGTTGTTTCATCTTCCTAGAATCAAATCTTGCGAGTTGTTTACAAATGCACTTCAATATGAGATCTTACTGTTCGAATATCAGTTCTCAGTTTATGAATATGCAATTCAGCTTCGGTTCGGATTTCCCGAGCATTTTCTTCAGAAGTTTCTTGCAATAGACGAAAATCCTTTTCAATAGTGTTTTGTTTACTTTCTAGGTCCTGTAATCCATTCTGCAATGCGGCCATACGTTGCTCCGTTTGTTCTTGATGATATGGAACTTGCTCCAATGTGGAACTATTCATCTGTTGACACTACTTGCAGTTTCCGTTTCAAAATTTCCTACTTCTTTGACCGTTATTATTTCTCCAGCCAACCTCAAATAAGTGTTATAGAACTGCGCTCTAACTGCACCTAACCCTGTAGCTGACCTTGCGTCTCTTGCACGTCTCCAATTTTATCGCTTAATTGCTTCATCTCATTCCTTGTTACTTCAAATCGTTCACCGATTTCTTGTTTCATATCGTCAGGTTGTCTGTTCGCCTATCTCTTTAACTCTTCTTGCAACTCATATATTCCACTTTGTACTTCTTTTCGTATTTTCTCTTGTTGTTCCTTCATATGTTCTCGTATTTTCTTTTGTTCTCTTATTTCTTCTTCTTGCTTTTTTTATTTGTTCCCTTATCTTCTTTCGTTTTTCTTTCATTTCTTCTCGTCTTCTCTTGTTGCTCTCTGATTTCAAAGAGGACATGCTCTCCATTTGCTGTTTCAGTCCAGTCAATAACTTCTGAATGTTTTCTGCTTCCATTTTCTTTGATCTCGTGAGAACCGGCATACAAGATTTATGGCATATATAAATTTGTTCTCTTTACACTATGGATATGTATATATCTGCATAAAATATCATTAATAACACAACAATGAGTTAATATACACTGAATGAAATAACATAGACTAGTTGGCTAAGATTTTATAAATGCGTGTTAATAGACCTGACCTCGTATATTAAAAAACAAGGTTCGAAATGTAACGTGAGATTAAGGTTTACCGTTTCTAAATGTAATGCGAGATTAAGGTTTACCGCTTCTTCCTCCTTAAAGGTATGTTTTTTTCTAATCCAGAAATAACCTTTCTTTGGTTTCGGCACCATTTTTCACTATTCACTAATAAAGATCAATCAGTTGGAAAGGGAATATATTTAAGCCAATCAAGCTATCTCAAAATAAAAATAAGAGCTTGGCACTTATCTGCTGATTTAATTGTCCTGTTGATTTCAATACTGGAAGAACACAACATAATACTGACACTTAAAACAAAATAGCAACATGCCAATAACTTCACGTAGCTGACAGGCGTTTTCACGTCCTAACACTCCGGAGTCTCACTCACTAATAATCGTTCACCAGCGCTCGTGTGGTGAATAAAACAATTAGCGGTGGTTTACAACACAAAACTGCTAAGGAACAAACACATATCTTCTCCAAATTACAAGTGAGGTTGAAAAAACTGTCACATGGAGAAGGAGGAGGGCCATACAAGCCCCACAGTGTTCGTTTGGTTCCACTTTGACCGAAAGGATATAAATTTAACCTTAACTGTTTCTTCAATTCCAACAAAGTGACAATTTTCATTTATTGCTACTATAATACACAATACATACACTAGAAGATTTGGACAATCACAAATTGCTACCAATCAGATACGTGTTTTTAGTTTGTATGGCTATTGTAGAGGGTGAAAAAATGTGCTGGTCAGAAAGAAGATGCTGTCTCAGAAGATGTTTCTGTGGGTTTTGTCCCAGTTCTTAAAGAGTTAGTGGAAAAAGTGGAAAAGTGAGTACAATGGAAACAAGGTGCAGAGGAAGGTTCGTTAAATTAGTTAACTTTTTTTAAAAAAATAAATAACCCAGTGCCCTAAAACACCAGATTCTAATCAATATGTGCATCTATCTAATGCCGTGCCATGGAAAATCAGCGCCCGACGCAAGAGAGTACGGCAGCGCCTCAATGTACATGAGCTGTCAATTTAACGTTGACTTCTCTGGACTATTCTTTCTGCATAATATTTTAATATTTTATTGTGAATGAAATCAGAAAGTTTCAGCATTATTACAATTGAATCGTAAAAGTGTGAAATTACTGAATTCACTACACATCTATGTTTCTCCTTCTGCTTGAGCAGCGATGTCTTAGAGTAGTGGCTTAAGCGTTAGTTTCATAATGCTGGGGACATGGCTTCGACTACGGCTGTGGAAATTCAGGATTTTTTAAATTTGCTATATTGATACTTGTGATGTATACCAACATATCTGTTGTGTCCTGTTAAGTGTGAGGAGGAGAGGCGTTTCCATTTTTTGTTATCCCCTTTGTTTCTGGTCATAGTCTGCCGAAAAAGTGATCTTAATCAACCTCAAAGCAAAGCATCGTTTTCTAGCAAGCTCCTTTCGATGTTTCTTTCTTAAAGATCTTAGCAGTCGTGGCATCCACAGTGTGAACAGTTTTTGAAGATTCAGCTGGTTATGAATGATATTCTAGGCAGAGTCATGACTCATACGTATTTCACACTTAAAACTTTCAATGGATATCCTTCAGGTTTTCATTAGGATCTTTGCAATTTTTTTCCGTCAAGGAGGAATCATCACTGAAATATTGTATTCGAGATCTATAGTATATAATTGCCGTTTTCAGTTTGAATAGCGTCTTATAGGAAGAACTCTTATCCACATTAACTTCTATAGTCTCTTCATGGATAGGCTTTGTTGACTTTCGCTGAAGTTGCCACTGAAACTTGTTTTCACTCATACTTGATGCCGTTCAGTGAGGATTCTCAATCATTGCACCTTCACAGATTTACCTGCAAAAAAAAAAAAAAATGAGTTGTTGTTACAAGACCTGCAGAATTTCATAGCTGTCATATACTGTGCTATCTATGAAACGCAAGTCTGAGTGGTTTCGTAGTTCGTTAAATTGTAGTTGTTTGCAAGAACTCTGGCAGCTCTTTATATTTTCTATTAACAACAAAAACATAGCGCATACATAAGCCACAATGAAATAAATCACAATATTTCGTTGGATATTATTGAAAGATTTATGAGCTAACATATATTATTTTAAGTCAAATTTTATTAAATATGTAAAAGGCTTATATCTGACTTAATCGTTCAGATCACTTCACAGTACTTCAAATATCTGGAGCTTCGATCGCAAGTAACATCTATAACTGAGGTACACATACCTTTGACGATTAGGCTTTCTAGGACGATGAATATCCACAGTTGGTCTTCACTCTGGTCGACGTTAGTGTCGGCAACTCGGCATTGTCACAACTAGCCGACTAATGACCAACCACTAACAGATGGTTGTTCGTAGTACTGGTAACTCGAATAAATGTTCGACTTTTGACATCCGATGACTGATCTCCGAGGTCTCCTGAACTTCTGATCAACTTCTGACCAACGTCTGATTCACATCTGATCTTGATTAATTCTAGATCTGATTTTTTGTTCTCTTTCCCAGAGAATGGAATTCATCATTTCATGCTTCGACTTTGATTACCTCACCTATTGGTCAAACTTCATTGCAGACCGTATTACATTGTGACGGAATTCCCAGACTATCAATCTCTGTGAATCTGAATATTATGCCGTATCCGAATTGTGTCAATGTAAACAAATGATTTCGTTACATCTTTCAAGCTTACATTCATTTTCTTTATTTATATTTACATAATCCTGCAAGTTAGTGTCTCGCCAGGATTTCACGAGTATTAAAACAAAAACATAACCATGTGCATTTGGTTACACTGACAGACAAAAACAAACAATAATACGTGCCATACAGGTCACAATTTAACATCATTTTAATTCCTCAACTTAGATTTGACTTTAAACTATAATTATTCCAATCCCCTAATAAAATCTTATAATATTTTAATATGTATCTACAATATAAACAGATAGATGAATAGAGAGATATTAGGGTGGATTGATTTTTTTTTTCGAAATCAATAGCCGCTCACACGGGAAAAGTTGCCCACCCATAACAGTAGTTCACTGAATTTTCTCACATTTTTGAGACGATGTCTTCCTGTGCCGCAATCGGCCTAAAATTTTAGAAAATTCAACAAAGGCAACACGCATTACTCAGTATTTAAACAGTTTATTTTATCTTCCAATACTTTCGGAAGAGTATATTTCTTTATGTAATTGTTCTTCAACTTTATGTGCTATACTGACATCACTGATATGTGCAGTCCTTTTCTTACTTTAAGCATAAAACGGCTTAAAATAACACAGAGGTCAAACGAGAAAGTGACTGCACATCGTGCTGCGCTGACCCATCTACCCGGTAGACAATAAACATGTTGTAAAGGCCTAAAGTTTATATGGCCAAGTATTATTTCGACTCAAAAGTCGGAATATTTTTCCTGAACAACAGACTTGCTCGAATGAAGCCGTCTCTTTCTTAGAATCCATATTTCTTCTCGGGTAGCTTTTTGTACCACTCTTTCCATTGCCTGGGTATGACATCCAGATTCCGTTATTGATTTGGCTGCTAATGTTGCACTTTAGATGTTTTCTTCTACTTTTTACGATGTAAGCCAAGGGCAGTTCAGTGACTTTCACTGAGGACTAGCTTATCATATAATAATCAGATTCAGAGTTAATGTCAGGCACGACAAACTCTCGAATGGATTTCTTGGGTGCCATGGTGCAGGCGTTTTTTACTTGTCTCCATCCAAGAGTCCGAATAACTTGAGAAGAGTCGGTGATCATCGCCAGCAACATATTTTCAGGATGTGAGAAAAAGCCATTTGTTTGGAGTTTCGAAAAGGTATTTTCTTCAAATTATAAGGTAAAATTATAAGGTATAAGCTGGTCGATCTTCCATACTTGTCGCGCCCCGTCACTGCAAGAAGGTTGCCGTCGAATAGTGAACCACATCGTTGTGTAGACCTTCACCAATAAATTTGACAAGGCAAACTAAAGAACTAAGTGACTCTTATGTAAAGGAATGTCACCGTCAACTAACTGGAATGATTCACGGCAAATATATACGAAGGCCAATGATATGTAAAATGTAATATGACGGCATCATAATAGAAAACAATTGATCCTCAATTTTATGATACATAACAAAGCTTCGATTTTCTTTCTATGCGGTATCGTCAGCAATAATTTAACTTTTTGGTATAGTTTACTAAATTAGTGCTGTTAAACATCAAGATAACAAAAAGATTTGGCGTGGCTAGAGTGAATCTAGCCAGATCTACTCAACCGATTGAGATGAAAACTGTATACCGTTAGTGCTAAATTACTGCCGACAATACCGAATAAAAAGAAAATTAGTGCCATTATCAGAATGCCAAATATATTCGAAAATATTTAATGGCGGTATCGTCAAAGAAAACAATAGAATCTCATTTTCGCCATATTAGATTTTCGAATATATTTGACCTTCTGATAATGGCAATAATTTTATTTTTTGCGTTATTGTTAGCACCTCCAATATATTGTTTTATGCGTTATCGTTAGCATCTCGATTGTTTTCTTGGATTTTAGTGCCATATTAGGATTTTCGACTTAAAGGGACATATTAAATTGTATATACGATATCGTTAGCACCTCGATTGCTTTCTTTGATGATGCCGCCATATTAGAATTTCGAATATATTTGGCCTACTGGTAATGACAGTAATTTCCTTTTTACGCCTTATCGTTAGCACCTCTTTCAGGATGGCGGAGCACAACGTGCGGTCACCTCCTCGTTTGAGCTCTAGGTTATTTTAAGCCATTTTATGGTTAACATAACAATAGAACTTCACATATTGGTGATATCAGTTTAGCACATAAAGTTGAAGAACGATTACATAGAAAAATATGCTCTTATGAAACGTATTGGAAGACAAAACAGACTGTCCACATAGTGTGTTATGTGTGTTGCTTATGTTCACTTTCCAAAATTTTGGGCTGAATAGGGCACCGGAAGACATTGTCCGAAAAGTTGAAAAAAACTTAGTGAACTACTGTTATGGATGGGCAAATTTCCCCGTGTGAGCCGTTTCCATTTAAAAAAAAAAGTATTTTCGATCTACCCGTATATATATATATACGAGGTGTGGCAATTAAATAACGAGACTGCCTGCCACCTCATGTCGCGCAGGTAGCTAATGATGTGTTGTTGATCTTGAATCTTCGTGAGCAGCCACTGTTCCTTTCACGACTCTGAAAGCTTTTCTTTTCTTTGCAAGCTTGCATGAAGGAGATAGTGTTCGTAGGAGTTCCGGAATCGTGGTGAGCAGTAAAGTTGACTAGCGCATTAACATCAAATTTCTGGTGAAATTAAAGAAAACAACGACGGAATGTTGTGTTGTGTTAAGAGGGGGAAGGAGTGCGCTACAGCGGGCGGAATATTGGTGTTCAATTTAACATGGGATCTCAACCATTTTTTAGGTAAATCATTGTTTCATTTCGTTCTTTCGCAAAAAAGTGTCAATAGCTTACTCAATATAATCCATCTCGTTTTAAAGTTGCAATTTGAATACTATGCGTGATATTTTCTTCTTGTAAATACAGATAATTATAATCCAAATTCCCATAAGAAAATGTTTAAAATTAGAGGGAAAAGTCTTCTGCTTTTCTACAGTAAAGAGAGGAGTTTTCAGAATAGGGTACTCATTTGTTGTATATTGCGCTACTGTACTATTTTTTTTTTTTTTTTTTTTTGCTGTTTCCAGAGACATCCATTTCACAATCGATGAGAAATTATATTCTTCATCATTGAATATACAGAAATCAGAAATAAGGTTTTTTCGTGTTCACGTACTTGGCCGTCTAACTGCCAGATGGCACTATAGTCATTCCTCATCCCACTTTCCTTCTCAGAGGGAGCCGGTCCTTTTGAAAACCTAGTTTGAACCTCTTAACAGAGCAGGAGGAAGGAAATCATTGTGAAGAACGGGAATTTCGAAAACGAGGATGGCAAACTGTATGACCTTTTTGGTTGATGGTTTCTGTTTCAGAAGCACAGTGTATTTGTAGATGGTTTCTATGGGAAGAAGTAAAATGTGTTTGTAGCGATAAAGTCAACCTTTCGACAAAGATTTGTAAGGGGAGCCAAACCAAAGTCTTCGTTTATCTATTCCAAGAGAGAAATGAAAACTTCCTGCAGGACTGAGAATATACATAAGATAGATATATAAGAAGATAAAAGATAAGATACATTATTATACTTTTTAGGGTAGATTAATTCCTGAAATATTCTTTGTTTACCTTGAAAAAATCAGGAATAATATAAAGCACTTTCATCAGCTTCCATCGTACAACATACTAGACACACGAATATTATACACATACATACATACATACACACAAACACACACACACACACACACACATATATATATATATATATATATATATATATATATATATATATAGTTGCGGATTAAAAATATGATCAAGGGAGGAGTTAAACAATAGTTTGCTCGTTATTCATAGTAAACTGGACTGAAGCCCATTTTATTCTGTGTATACCTGCGGGTCAAGGGGGGGCTATAGCCTCCATGCCACTTTGAGTAGAATCACTGTCCTTTGTACACGACAAAAACATGCAGCGCTTACGGCTTTCTTAATTTGTTAAGAGGTTAGATAAATCATGTATAAGCGCATGGTTTGATCGTTAGACCGTTCTGAGTACGTAGAAGATGCGTAAAGTATGCTTTGGTTTCTAAACGATTTTTCGTAGAAAGGTTGAATGACCATTGATGGTTGTTGTGTCCACGTAGTTGCATGGACCACATAGTATTGTGGTGTGCATTTGTTCAAAGTACCCATTTATTCAATGGCCCCAATCCAGAACCACTCCATTTAATGAGAGTCATTTAGGCTCCATCCAATGGTTTTGGATCTTCAAATGGTTTCCATGGACATTCTATAGCCCCTGTATTGTTCAGGATCTTTAAGACGGTTGTGAAGATAGTGTCCCTGTGTAGGGACTATGACCCTCACTGAGGATCTTTAATGCTTTTTTGCTTATGTATTGACCAATGAAATTGAATCCCAGAAATTGGAGTGAAAGATGTTACGGAGACGTAAATATGTATGTCTGTCCTGAGAATTGACCCCAGTTCACGTTATGTAAAAGCCCTGCTCACTAATATTTTGTTTTCTTTGAAATATTCTGGTTAAAATAAGGAAGATGGACCCTAAGATTAATTGAGCCCGCGATCTCTTATGTGAAAACCTTGCACACGAATGTATATTTTATTGTTTTCTTTGAAAACTCGTTGTTAAAAGTGGAAGGGAGACCATAAGAGAAATTGAGCCGGGGACCCCGTATGTAAAACCCTGCACACTGTGGAAAGTCGGATTAGGATAAGCCTTTATGTGAAAGCCCGGGACCACCATTTTTGACTTGTATTATTTACAATAATACTTGATTTTTAAAAAATTCATATGGGAAGAAACATATTGGGAACTCGTGAATAGGTGTGTAGGGACCATGGTCCATGTTTTCCATGGAAGAAACATATTGGGAACTCGTGAATGCGTGTGTTGGGATCATAGTCCATGTTTTTCATGGAAGAAACATATTAGGAGCTCGTGAGGAGTAGGGTTAAAATCATTATTTATTCATTTATTTCATTTTATTTTTTGTTGGTTCCTTTCTTATATAAAGTCATAAGAGCACTGTATGAGTGAACATATTTAAAATTTCCTCTGAAGCTCATTAGAACAACGATGTTGTTAACACATATTCATACATATAGAGAGTATGGTTTTCGTATGTCCTTCCTAGCTGATGTTCGAATACTAAGTGAGCTTACGAGGTAGCTTGCTTTTGTGCAAAGTGAAAGTGTGTGTGGTGGCTATGGCGTCACTGGTCTAATGAACGGCACCACCATTACAAGAAAATACCTATTGCATTGTTGGCGCTTTCTGCGGGTATGAACTATGAAGTAGGAGGTAGAATACGGAAGTAAGTGTTGACGTACATTTGATGGTTGAGATGCAGTAATTTTCTTTATAGTTGAAAAGCCTAAGGAATTATACGGAAGTGAACCGTTTTTCGGATTGCTACAAACATGATGAAAACATAGATTCAAGTACCCAGTTAACGCATATATAATACATGTTGTATATACACAATACATGTAAATCAGTATTCCAAGTTATGTTTGCAATTTCACATGTACTGTTAAAAGTTGAAAATTATGAGCAGTTTTAGATGAAAATCAAAGATTAGAGACACAGCATTTAATGAAAATGAGATGAGAATCCGTTAACAACCGTATATTAATATCCCAGAAATTGTGTAGATTTCCTTTTTACTAGATGTGTTCTAAAACCCAATTTCCAAATTACAGTAAATACAGAGAAAATGAAGGTTGATGCAGTCCCAATATATGAAATAAAATACATTTCGTCCTATCGCAATATTTGAAATTGTCTATACAGAGAAAAAAATAAGTAATGCCCGCCCACTAACTGTTTTAAATAAAGTACATATAAATTACCAATAATCCAAATCCCTTATCATTATTTTGTGATATCAGTGTGATTATTGAACTATATTACTTCTGTTTATAGATTTTTTGTGAAGTCATTCCCATCTTAGAACTTACGCGTAAGTTACTTAGCTCCCTTTTATGACCTGTTATTTTACTGTGTTTACGTATGAGACGGTTTAAACTATTGAAAAATAGTGGAATGGTAATGTAAAAGGAACCGTGGGAACACTTAAGAAAAACTTGTATTTATTGGATCCAAAAATGATTAGTTAGTAACAATGTACTTTTGTTGAAAAATGTTGAAATTGAAATGTTGGAGAAAACGGGGGTAGGAAAACCCACCGAGAAAAACCCACAGTAACAAATATAATATATGTTATAAAACTAGTTAGAGAAAGTGATATTTAATGAGTCCTAAAGTATTAGTTGGTAATAAGGTACTATTATTAAAGAATATTTGGATGGGAGGAAACAGACGGTGCCCAAGAAAATCCACGGGTAACTATAGAACTATAACTTGTTGCATTGTTTGGTTTCTGAGAAAAGAAATGTACTTAGGTGGAAGAAAGTAATTGGTTGCACTGTGATTATTACGTGCAGCAAAGGTGTAAACTCCGCGAATGTATGAGACATAGTCATATATTTTTGTACTGCCCAATTTTAGCTGTATTAGTTTTAACATTACAGTGGTAACGTTCAGGAAACATTCATAAATTTTAACGTGGGGTCTACGGGACCCATTTAAGTTTTTATGCACAGAAATCAATTAAAGAAGTATATTTTATTACTTCGTGCTTACATTGATGAAATTATCTTTAGTTACATTAAACGAAAGAGTACAGTAATTTATTTTGAATGCCAAATTCAAAATTAATATATGTCTTTTATTGTTATGAAAGTATTTAGGAACATTTTTCATTCAGCTATTATTTAGTTAGGTTTGATTTAAACATAGTATTCAATACGTAAATCAATATACCAGATATGATACAAAATTGAAGAGTGTTAGGTAATGACGATATTACTTGAAACTGAGCGAAAATATGTCTTATAACTTTATTTCAATTTTTCTTTGCACTAATTTCCATTGAATTTATGAAAACCTGCAGCCACTCTTATTGGCATCTTTACATGTAATGATCTGAACATTCACCACGCAACATTCTTGCGTGACCCAGGCAAATCCACTTACCACAATTTTGGCAAAAGTGCCTGGTTTTGCTGTCTTTACACATGTTGCATCGTCCTCGTTTCAATTCTAGCTGCATAGGAGCATGCTCTTCAAGGGTTAATCCACATAATCTTGCAAATGATTTTCGAAGTAGGGTTGCGTTTATTTTGTGCTCTCTGCATCAATTCTTTAGACAATTCTTTAGACATCGGTATACGAGCAGTCACGATGTTACTAGAACGAGAAAGAATATTCACATTTCCTTTTTTCTTGTTCCATATCGTGTCATTGTCTCTACCTACAAAATATTTGTGCACAGTTTCTTCACTATCAGAACTTCCACCACTGTTTCCTTCTTCATCACTAGTATAATGATCACTAGGCAAACAAAAGTCAGGATCACAATCTTCATCATCTTCTTTGCAAGATACATCACTTAGTTCTTGCTCTAACATGTCCCTTATTCTTTGAACATATGCCCAATAGCTTTCAGCCATGCTTCACTTGAATATATAAAAAAAACTATACGACAAGTGCTTAAAAACATGCAAATCAACACACGGAAATATGTAGTTTTTTCTTCGAAAATCGCTACTTAATATTATTTAATCGTGCTAGTAAAAATAACATCACTGGTAACGTTGGGTCTGTCTTGCCCACACTTTGAAAAAGCACGCGGCACACAACAATGACCAAGCGAAAACTAAAACAGGCTACGTATGATTAAACTACAATTTAGAAGCGAAAGGTAGGGGGAGGATGTAGCAGTTCGAGTGTTGCTAATTAAAGTTATATTATTTTTTGTAAAGACTTGGGTTTCAAAGGCCCAACGTTACCAGCGTAGTGTTAAAAGAGTCCAAACTGTATAATTTTCACATAGTCACGAATAACCTGGACAACTTTAGAGCATAGGTGTAGATGAAAGTTTTAACTGTGCTACTATGTTAGGCGTAATTTAGGTTTTGAAGACATTTTAAAGCTAAAGAGCTAGGTTTCCTACGGTAGAAGTGCAAACGATACGTGATATTGTCAGAATATTTCAACGCGTCACCCTAGCACGGCATGAATCGATTTGTGGTACCCCTGAGATTTGAACTTAAAAGTTTTGCTATAAATAACGTAGTAAATAAAAAGGTTTTTCCGGAACGTTGAATTCATTCAATTGGCGCGAATTCGGTAACTTTTCCCGCAGAATACACTTACATTTCAGGCATTATATGTGCATTAATGTTAGGGGCTGTCAATTTATAATTAACGAAAATTCATTTGATAACTAAATCTGGATTATAATAATAAATGCACGTAATATGAAACAAGCGTATATTCCATAGATAGAGTTTAATCACCAGAACAGAAAAGAGAAAGCGCGGCACGCACATCCAGCGCTTGAAACAATCTACACTATACTGGATACTTCCAAAATTTGCCACCAGAGCACGTTAGCTATCAGAGGTTTTTGGAAAGCATGACAGAGCTTGTCGGCAATCATGAAACATAATGCATTGACAAATATAATAGATATTTATCCGCTTTTGATATCGTTTCGTTTTACGCTGTGAGACGTAAAACATTGAATAGAAGTTTTCGTTTGCCTTTGAACCCCTGCTTTGAAACAAATATTTATAAAAAAGGATACAGACTTCTATAGGAGTTCAGATATTTTAAGAAACACATTATTATTATATTACAGTGTGTTAATCCCTACTTGAAACTTAGCCAGCTCTACACTAAGAGAAAGAAACAATTAAGTTTTAGGGATAAGGTCCTTTTTTGTTCTTGTTGGACGACACTAGTACCGACGTGGGTACGTCATTTTGTTGTTTTTCGAGATTAATTAGAGAGCATCTAGGGAATAAGAGGTTGTATTTTATATTTATTGAATATTTAAGAATACAATACATACAATTTGCACTTTTTCTTGGTAAGTTTATAACCTAAAATTATTGGTCAGTAAGAAAGACTGTTTTAACTGTAGTGAACCTTGTGCACACGTAAAGCAAGTTAACTAATTTATGTTTGTTTTATTTATTTGATTCTTATATAACTAATGCTTGAAAGGAACTAATTGACCATTCCTTTATATACTATTTAACTGCTTTCTGAAAATAACTTATCGATTTTCATGTCAGGTTCAATTTTATTTGTATTGTTGGACAGTAAGGAAGACTCCTTTTTAAACTCTAGTCAGGTTTCTACATTAACTACTGTGATTGATGGATTATTTATGGTATTATTATATAACTAAAGATCGAAAATGAGGAATTAATATTCTGTTTATATATTATCTATCTGCTTTTTAAAAAATACTTATCTCTTGTCATCGGTTTTCTTCTTAGATTCAATTTTATTCGAAATTATTGATGAGTGCGAGATACTCTTTTTTAAAACTTTACTCAGTTTTCTGCTTAAACTATTGTGATTGCTTTATTATTTATACTATTATTATATAACTCAAGATTGAAAATAGTTAATTAACCGTTTCTTTATATATTATTTAACTGGTTTTTGAAAATAAGCTGTTGATTTTCTTATTAGATTCAATTTTATACATTATTATTGATCAGTGACAGAGACTCTTCTTTTATCTGTACTAAATATTCTGCATTAACTATTGTGATTCCTGTTTTACTTGTTTTATTATTATATAACTAATGTTTGAAAATAGCTAATTGACCATTCCTTTATATATTATCTTACTGCCTTTTGCAAATTTTTTATCGGGTTTTTGGTACACTCAATACTTATTTGTTGCTCTAAAATAAGTGGTTAGTTTTGACGTTATTACTAAAGCGTGCTTGATAACTCAAAGTCATTTTTCAATTTTGTTCGTTTTACATTAATTTCTTTTGCCCGACTGAGGAAATCAATATGGTTGATGTGATCTACCTTCAAGAAGTGGTTCGTGTTTTCAACGAGTACCTGAGAGTCTTTAGCGTATGAAAGCAATAATGGAACTCCAGCGTTTGAGACATCGTGGTCCGGAGAGATGCGACGCACTACTACGCGACATTTTATTATTACGGCGCTGTGTAAGCAGTGCCCATGTATTGGTATTGTTTGTTTACGGATTTTTCCGTACATATGATGGTTATGAACAGGCTGAGCATAAACTTATTCATTTATTATATTTTGTGGAAGGTCAGGTAGATAGAATAAAAAACTCAGACTGGCCCAATTTTTTTTATTTTGGGACGCGGTTTGTTTCGAATCAATGTGTGATCCCATCTAAAACAAACAAACCGTGATCCCTAAAGTAAATTGTAATTTGAGTAGTAATATTATAAATCAAATAAGTAATAATGATTTATCATTTTTAGATGGGGTTAATTTCAATTCCTTTGAAGAAGAAGAAATGAGGAGATTGGCTGAAAATATGGACAATTTTGTGGTCACACTCACGCAACAGCCCAGGGACAAAATCATGTATACAATCAACCACCAAACATTGTTTACAGGATAATCATGTTTATGGGAACCAAGTTGATCCTCAGCTTGCTCCGTCATACGCTCCTGATCCAATACTGGTGGAATATGGGTACAATAATAGTAATAGTACAAGTGGTGCTAGTGGTAGTACTAGAAGTAGTAGTAAAACAAGTGATAATAGTAATAATACTACTGACGGGCAAAATCAGAGCAATAATAACTTCGAAGATGTTAGGGAAACCAGAAACAGGTATCGTAAGGTATCGGAAAGTATTTCATCTTACGGGCCAAGAAATGGTTTAGACCTGTGGATAACGAGAGACGTATTGATAATCATGAGGCCTATATTGAAAGTTTAATTGATTTACATGTCCCGTTGGAACATATGATCTCCAATGCTCGCCCCATGTGTTGTATAGGGCAATACATAGACAGTAGTAATAGGAGAAATAACAAGTATTGTGTACGTGCTATTTAGAAGAAAGCGCGATTTCTTTGCTAGATTTGCCCTCACCTCAATTAAACGAGTATTAAATTCAAATGAGGAGATCCTTTTCGGGCAAGAAGTACTATTTCGATTCCAATTCGCTGACAGTATGCACGGCCAAGGAAAAAATGCAAGGAGTACAGTTGAGAAATATTCAAAGCAACAAGAATATTTGGAAAAGCGTTTAATAAGGATAGAAGATAAGAATATTTATTGCTTCCCCATGGTCTGGTGTGGTGGATAACAAAACACACTGCAAGCAGGCAATGTTTGTATAACTTAAGAACAAGAGACCATGATACATGTCTTCTTAAAGCAGAAGTTTTCTGCGAAATGACAGGAGTTAACGTTAAAACGAAGCGAGGTTGTGATTTTAAAGACGTGGATATTTTCCAATCTTGTTTGTAAGGGTAATATCAAATTGTAATTTATAAGGAGCATGAAAAAATAATCGATAAAATATAGTTCGTTACCTAGGAGAGCCTGCAGAAAAAATATTTTTATTTATTATCAGAGAGGTAATTGTTGCTCATTTTGAAACCATTCCCAATATTAAAAGTTTTCTTGGTAAACAGAAGTGTTGCTATTATTATTTGGAAGCGTATAATGGATATTCATGTAAACACAAGTGGGAAACACGGTGTTCTTTTTGCGAACAGAAACACGAACGAGACTATAGCGGTAAGAAAATTAAATATTATGCTTGCAACAGGGAATTATCTGAGATTGTATGTCTTGAGAATCATGTGAAACGTAATTAAGAGGCTAAATCTGTAGGTGATAAGGTTAAGGCCTGCATTGATTATGTGTCATGTTTGATAACAATCGTCGAAAATCCAGTCATGTGTGTGGTGAACATTCTTGTTCGACATGTCGCGTGCATGTTGAAATAAACCACACATGTTTTGTGCGGAGGCAACAGCCTGTACATAAAGTTGCGAAGATGCAAATCTCTGTTTAATTACCTTGCTCATTAATTTCCACATGAATCAGAGGACGGCAACACGCTATATCGTAGGGGGAGTCACAAGAGAATTATAACTAAATTACACCATGATTTTATGGAAAAAGTGGATTAACCTAGGGGAATGACAAAATAAACTTCTTAAAATATTTAGGTTTATTAGATGCTTAGTCTGGTAGCATACAACAACATAAGGGGTAATTCAAATAATTTGATAGTGTATTTTAGAGTCTGACATTGATTTGACAGATAGAAAATTTAAGTAATTGGTATGACAGATAATTCAGGTAACTACCTTACTGGAGATGAGTGATAAAATGCGCGTATGCGACAACAGATCTTAATCTTGAAAGTTTTACTGTGGGCAGACAGAAGATTTTAAGGAAATGCATGACATCTCTAATCATGAAATTAATGATGCAATACTCGCTCATACATACATTGCAGTAGTCTCGTAACTCTTAGAAACTTTGACGACGCTTCTTACAACTAAACACCGACGTTCCGTTGATGAAAGCCGAGTCTCGAATCACCTTCTCGAGACCTTGAGGTTCTTTTTTAATATTTCAGAGGGACAGACTCAAGCCTGTAACAGTCAGCTAAAAATTTTGCATCAGGTCCCTAAATATCTAAACCAATTGCTCTTTTGCATTCCGATTGGTCCACCTACCACACCCAGAATACATGGTGTGAAACGTGGACAGCACATAAGTCATAGCTGCATGAATTGAATGTCATGAGTTCTATAATTGTTCATAGATCCTTAACTGTTAACTATTTGATCATTTCCGCACATTAATGCGTTGTCAAAATCGTGATTAATCATTGTGTATCCTGACTATGTGTGACTATGTTGTGGTGACTATGTATAACCTTCAACAAGTAAATTCCTATGAAACGTCAGTTGTCTTCAGAAGTGCTGCTTATTTCCTTTCTTTGTTGCTAGGTGTGACAAGCCAAGAGAAAAAAATGTCTATTAAAATGTCTACTAATCCAAAATAACATTTTCAATTCATGCTAATTAAGAACAAAGTAATCATATTTTGAACCAAACCTCACCATAATAATTTTTTTATGTACATTTCTTATGGTGTAGAAACGATGTTAAAGGCGTTAAAGGCGCGCGTTGAAAGGGAACATGAGGTAGTTCTCCAGTGTTGTAAACGTGTTTGTCATATATGCATAACTAAAGGCATCGATGAGCACTCTAAGACATGTGGTGATAAAAATGAGAATCATTTGTTTTCTTTCAAGATGATGACGGCTTTATTAATCATATATTAGTAGATCATCCCGTCTTTAGGCCTATAATTTGCATCGCCCATAACGGTAGTAGATACGATTGTCACTTCTGCCTTAGAAATCTAATTAAAGAGCTGCATATGTCCTTATTTAGGGTCAGGAAATTTTTAATAACATTGGAAATCGTATTTTTATAAAAGATTCTATTTTGTTTATCGGATGCAAACTAGCAAAGCTACCCAAAACTTTACGCCTTAGTGAAAATTTAAAGAAGGAAGATTTCCCTCATTTGTTCAATACAGAAGACAATCCAAATTACGTTGGTCCCTATCCTTCACTTGAATTCTATGACCCTGAGATTCGAAGCACAGAAGAAAAAAACAATTAGCAGCCTGGCACCAAGAACGTGCGTTAAGTGGCGAGGAGTTTAACCTGCAAAAGGAAATGCTCTTATTGTGAGAATCACGTTAGAATTCTAGCAGAAGCGATCATCAATTTTAGTGACATTATTGAGGAGGAAACGAATGGTTTGCAATGTTTCGTCACGTCATCCACCATTGCAAGTCTTACAATGTGTACTAATTGTACTTTGTACTTACCTGAAAATACTATTACCGTAATTTCTTCTTTGGGTTTCCATCATAAGACCAAAGCTAAAGCTATGCAATGGAAGGAAAATTACAGATAAAAACCAGCATGCTAGGAGAGGTGGGGAAAAGTGTATTCGCAGGTACCAAGTCGATGGGTGGCACGAAGGACTTAAAGCTGCCTTCGACTTCATGGGCTGCTTCTGGCACGATGAGTGTGCTCTGACAGGGACATTGTGCACTTCAGAGTAACACATGGCTTTTAAAAAAGGTTCAGAATACTCGATACACACGAAATATGGGAATTCGAAACCATTTATCCTGAAGAGAGGAATTGAGGTGTCTTTTTTTGAGTCTTATGTGAATTCCTTCCTTCAGATGAAGCAGGAAGCCTCTGGTGTAAAACAGAGGAAAACAAGCTAAAATATATCGAGGAATATTATGCCCATGAAGGCATACAACTGAATTATAATAACATTGGGTCGAACTCCGGGCTGAGGCAATATGGAAAACTTGACCTCAACTCATTAAATGAGAAATGGTGACACTGGACTGAAGTCACATAGTATAATCATTTGTGATGAAGTCGCGTTTCTTAGGTATTTAACATCGGCACGGTATGAAATTCAAACTGTGATCCCAATTAATGATGATCATTTAATTATCACTTACAGAGGCATTGAAACTGAGAATGTTCCTCTAGAGTTTTCCAATGTAATTTTAACTGCGTTTATTACGTCGTGGGCTATACTTGAACTGTACAAACTACTGACTACTGTAGGAAAAGACAGAGCAAGTAACTGTGAGACCGACAGTATTATGTATATACAGAAAAAATGAAGAGGGAACTTTGTTACGCTTGTGAACAATTTTGGTGATCTAACAGATGAAATTCCAGAAGGCTGGTAAATTAAAACATTTTTAGGATTAAGCCCGAAAAAATTATAGTTATAGGCTAATTAATGCCAAAGGGGATGTTCGGTATATAGTCACAATTAGTGGTGTAACACTGAACGATAGGACCTCTACGAAAATTAACTTTGAGTTCGTATGAATTAATGTCTTGACAATTAGAATCCACAATAATAGGAAATCCAAATAGTATCGTGCGTAGACCAGGGTTCCGTATCTTTAGCTGTACAGAGACAAAGACACCCGAACAAAAAACGTAAACGTATTGACGAACGTGACGTGACTGACGATGAAGCGATACGAAAACGTGCAAGCGTACCTTATGGTGTTGGCCCACGAACGAGTAAATGTAAGCAATATGAATGTCTCTGTTTTTTTGACGAATCGCTTCCCATCTCCTTTCTCGTGCAAAGTCGTTCTTTATTTATTTATTTATTTATTTTTAATCCATTTCTTATTTTTCATGTTTTCAATTTCCGTGGAAAGTCGTTAAATCTAGTCATTTTAATTATTTATTGGATCGGTTTCTGCGCAACCTCGTGATCTTTAATTTTTAACTTAAAACCTTTAATATTTCCAGTTTTTAATCGTTTTGTTTCGTATTTTTTCTTTTCCTGGACTAGAAGCTTGGTGTTATTTATTTATTTATTTATTTATTTATTTATTTTCTGTGAATGCGTTTGTATATAAAGAAAAGTCTCTATTGTATACATTCACTTAAGTACGCGATGTTAAAGTTTGAACATCCTTCTACTATTTTAATCGCTGGTCGGTCAAGGGCGGGGAAAACATGTTTTGTAAATCGATTACTTAATGAGTGTGATCAAATGTTTAGTATAAAATTTAATGATATAGTATGGTGTTAAAGCGCAGTAATACCAAACTTAGATCCACATGCAAAAATACGGTTTGTAGACGGGTTAAATGGCATGAATAATTTTGATATTAAATAAAATTCATTATTAATATTTGATGATTTAATGTCAGAAACCAATGGTAATATTGCTAATTTATGTACAAAGTATGCACATCATAAAAAGTTGAGTGTAGTATTTATTATTCAAAATTTATTCCCAAAAGGAAAACATGCACTTGATATTAGTGTGATTAAATACAAATACAGTATGTAGCAAGGCAAATTATGCCTCGATATAGTAAGGAAATCGTGAGTGTGTTCGAAGGAGTGACACGTGAGCCTCGCACTTATGTATTATTTGACTTAACACAGAAAACAAATGATGCAATTTCCTAATGAAATTATGCATGTGTACGCTAACGTAAAAGACATGCATACAGAAATTTTTATAAAGTCTGAATGAAGATGCTGCAAGTGAAACAACACTACAACACGCTCCGAGCTTCATGCAAATGCAAGAATACAAAACGAAAACAAATTTGTCAATGCTTCAGGGGATTTAATAAGAACAATTTCTCAGGTATCTAAAAACACAATAAAAGGAAACATCTCTTTAAGTTCTCGTCAGAAGCAACGTTTACGTAGACATAAAAAGATCTTACGTGCTTTATCTCAACAACGAAGAGAATTAAAGAAGAAAAAGAAGTTGTTAGTACAAAAGTGTGGCACTCTTCTACCATTAATCTTGGGACCAATTCTTGCAGCAGTAGGAAGTACTACTTTTAGTCGACAACAATATCAGAATTAGTAAAATGATTTTAGTTCCTGAAAATGCTGTACACGAAGTTCGATCGAATCTTAAATCCATAAATTCCCATCAATTACGTTTAGATGAAGAAATAAATACAATTTTAAAACGTCATGATCTTAGTGTCCAGTTCGCGGCATAGAAATTATTACAAAAATTCTAAGTCCAAATTAATAACAAAAATACATATCTCAATCGATTAGTTGCTTCTAGTACGATCGAAATTCAACTGCTCCCCTCCCCATCTCTCCTTGTCTAAAGCAGTGTGTGTGACGTAGTACACTCTTTTCATTCAGACGAGAAAACAGGAATCAAGTTTACAATGTTATAGACCTAAAACAGTGTTTTTCATTCGTTTGTTCTGAAATGCATTTAAAGAGCCTATTTTTCTTTTGAAAAAGTCACACAACCTTCCCATAGCTTCATTAATACCTTTAGTTTCATACTTTCCATTCTTTAAAGACTGCAAGCAAGTAAGATGCTCCCTAAGAAATCTATATAAATTGCCAATAACGGCAGTAGGTTTTGCGCTTCCTAAAGTCTATAATGCACGCACAGACCTCTAAAACATCTTATGACAAAAATGAATGTTATTCAATGATTCATATCATTTCTTTTGTCAAGGTTCGTTACAGGCGACATTGAGAGAGGTACACACACAGAGAGAGAGATTGAGATATGTAGACAGAGAGGAATGATTTATATACACAGATTGAGAACTGGGAAAATGATCGGACAGCATTCGCTTTAAGACAAAAATTGTGCTTTTATGAAACAGAAGAAGGGAATGTTTCAAACTGCCGGGATCACATTAGGCAGTATACGAATTAAGGTGGAGATCACTTTTGAGAACATCAGATGATTGCGAATGGAGAAAAAGATCTTGAGAACTGAGGAATTAAGAATTTCAAAATACTGCAGCTTCCGAGACGTTTTTCGAACCGTGAACCTTGTAGTTATGGAACCATGACTTTATCCACTCTGCTACGGAGAACTCTGTACTCATGCACATACGATTTCCTTAGTTACGTTGAAAGCTATCTTAATGAGATATTCCAAATTTGACTTGACGTACGCGCCGTTCTAATACGATATAAACCTACTGTAAGTTATTTACAATGTGAATAATGAACTTCTCCTTGATCAGAACACTTTTTAGGGCAGTAAAATTTGTTACCTTTGTGTTAATAAAGTAACATTTGATACAACCATCTGATAAAGTAGAGCCAAACCCTGTGCGTCATTGTTTGTTAGGTGACTGGTTAATGTAAGTTACTCCTACGTGTATTGTCCGAGCTTCGAATCAAGACCATTCTTATTCATAATTTTCTCTGAGCTACGCTCACACTGTGAATTCCACAAATTCAAATGTGATATAATGTAGTTACAGTTAGTTTAATTCGAAATTATTTTCAAATATGATATTTGTTATTACATGCGTTTCTTCAACTTGCGAGGAATCTCAAACGAATTTAATATACGTATAAGTCACCATCTCAACCATCTTCTGTGGGGGTTAAGACACTAAGAGCATTCCAGGGAGGGAAAGGGGTTATAAGTAAAAAAAAGTAATAGAATACAAAAGTATTGGTGTCAAATTCATAGTTTTCTAATTCGAAGAGATAAATAGTGCCTACCAGATGGCACTCCTCACTTGTTTGTAGCCGTGCGTAATGGAAAATTGTTTCAAAAGTATATTTTGCATTCAAGTATGATTGCTAAATAAAAAGCTTGTATTTCAACATAATGCATTATAATTATTTTCTACTGTATTTCTTATTTATAAAGCATATTTTCTATATATTGTATTCTATGTTATACGTTTCTTATTTACATTTTACGTCTTACATTTGAAGAGGAGCATATGATAATTCAGAGCAGCGGGGACATACACAGAATGCAAGCCTTGGCAATTCAGTGTTCCTGCCTTAAGAAATCACTACTTGTCGTTAAAAATATCTAATTTTAGAGATAATGATAAACATTTTAGTAAAAGATGTCCCAAAATGCCTTGGCTACGCCCCTGCAAAGCAGTGACAATTTTAGAGAGTGAGCAGTTAGTAATGTTTCCAGAGAAGTTATACCTCCGATTTTTCCGAGTGTGATATCAGTATTTGTGAGTTATCACTTTTCACCCACATTGTCTTAAAACGTACTAAAAAACTGTTCTGAAGTCTTCCCTGGCTCCCCCTATGACCCCATGCCAATAGGGTCAACCTTGGACACATCCACATCTGAAATATCACCTTTTATGTCAGATATCACGAAAATTATCCATTCGACACAATTATAGGATATTTTCGATTCTTTTTGCCTGTCACTCTCCCATTGTCAACTCCATGCCAACCAAGGCTTAATTTGGTTTTACGCGGCATCCAGTGTCACTATTCAGCTTTGCAGATGAATCCGACACTAATATCGTTCGTATTTGACGTCTTTTAATGTCATCTTCACCTCTTGGTAGCGGTGGTTTCGGTGTCTCGCCCCCATAACTATGGAGATATTTCATCCAACGTAAGTATGATTAGAACTTACCATTAGAAAATAGCTGTATAGGTGATCTTTTCGGAGAGGAATTCGTTAACTACTTTTTCGATATCAATGTTTTTATAAAGTAAGATCCTACACTCAAACACAAATCATGTCTTTCAAAGCTCTAATGGAAAACGAAACGAATCGTCATATACATGTAATATTTTTGAAAAGAAAAAGAGCAAAACATTGATTGCACAAACGTATAGTGGTAGCATATGCATGCAAATTTATAATTCGTGTATCGTGTTGGTTTGATAGATGAGGCGATAGCGAACGTGTTTTCTGCTGCTGTTCCTACGTTTGAATCTCGTCCATTCTTGTTGCGTTTTTCCTTCAGCTACACTGAGTTTATGCATTCCAGGTCTTCAAGCTTGAACCAAATCTAGTACCAGTTAGTGAATTAAAAGTAGCTGACATTATTTTCAAATACGAGATGTTATTACATGATTTTCATTACCTTACAGTACTCAATTTTGATATCAACTATTCCATCATTCATTTAAATTATTTCTTGACGTGTTTTGTTACAAAATTCATGAATCCTGACGTAAAAATTGCTTTACCAGTTAATGGTAACTGCTTTGAAAGCAAGTGCAAAGTATGGGAATTAAATTTATCTGTAGTTACGTGTGCAGAAGAAACAAACTTGTGAACCAAAGTTTTAAGTACAACTCAAGTTATTAATATTTGCCGGAGACTATTCACTTATATCATCATTAAAGAAATACGAAAGACGTTCTGGAACGAAGAAATATATCATACAACTTTGCAGGCGTAGGCAAAGAAACCTAACGTAACAAGAGTAAAGACGGATCGTTTACTGCGTAGTAATCGTGTTTGAGTGCTCAAGTTACTGACTCAGTAATCTAGAGGTTTGTGTTTCGAATCCGCGTCGGCCACTTTTTTACTTTAGGATTTTTGATGGCGATTGATCGACGATTACACACTTTATATTATATTCAGATACTTGAATACTCGGATGTTTCAATACTTCAATTATCAAATCTTCAGGGATAGTAAGAGTAATAAAAATACTTATTATTATCTCGTAGAGGATTAAAATCTAATAGCTAATTATCGCTCCGGTCATACCGTTACAAGCAGAAACGTGACATTTGGCAAGCATATTTCTGTTTTGTTTAATGTTACCCGCGACAAGAGAATTTTCTCATATTGTTTCTAAAACAATCAAAATAACATGAGAATTAACATTCTACATTCGAGACTGGATAAGGGTAACTCAAATTATCATGTCGCTTTAGAGATGAGATTCGAGACGAGACGAAAATTATCGTAAATATTTCTCGTCTTGTTACGATTCTCAAAATTGTGTATGTCCATTCTTTAAGTAACAATTGCTCTGTAGACTGAATCTTATTAGCTTTTTGTTCCTTTGTATTTTACAGCTCATTGAATTATGGTCTATATAGGTATGCTTTTATCGAAGCTTTCGAGTGATGCTGTTGAGTGATAATCAATTATTTCTATTATAGTTATTTTTCTTAAAACTTACAGTAGAACACTTTCTGCACGAAACGTTACTGGAGAGTTTCTTTTTAAAATGTGGGTAGTTGTAGAGGTGTATATTGAAGGTACGGAAGGCATTTCTCCCAAATCCCTACGTTTTTCAAAATTAGTTTTTTTTTCAAAATTTTGTAACTACTTTAAAATTTTAATACCATTATTAAGATTATTATTATTATTATTATTATTATTAATAATAATAATATTATAACTGAACTGTTATTAATTTAGTGGTTCACCCCCTTCCACCCAGTTCCCGCGTAGGGCATTGTGCTGAATAAACACCGTATTAGTAGTTTTCTCCGGATTTCGCTTCCTCCCAGTTTCTTTACTTCAATAGTTCTTTCATTCTCGTCATCGACATCTTCTGTAGCTTAGCCGGCATAACCATTGCTTAAAATCAAATTTTTGTATGCTCTTCTGAGTTGAGTATCCCTACTTTCTATATGAAATTGGCCTGGAAACTCCTTTTAAAATTTAGCTAGATGTAGGGCCGTATGCATATGGTATGTCCTGATGGTCCTGAGAATTGTCTCCAATCCCGGCTATTTTCTAACTTTTTAATAACGCTAGGGGATATTTTACAGATTTTAATATACTCTGTACTCATACTGAATTTGTCTTCTATATTATTATTATTACTATTATTATTATTATTATTATTATTATTATTATTATTATTATTATTATTATTATTACTGATATTTGAGATCTATTATGTCCTATTGCAATGCAAATAAGTATGCTGAATTAAGAAAAATCAAAAGAAATTTTTTGGAACCTCTAAAAGGGTGAATTTCTATATAAGAGATACTTTGGAAGGAAAAGTGGGGGAAAAAGAAGGTGTCAGATAGTGCACAATATGAAAATCGAACCTTCAATTGCCGTAACAGAAACTAAGTAGGATATGTCTTCATCACGATACAAAATAACGAAATTTCTTTGGGTAAAATACATTGGATTATGCTTGCGTTATATTGATATTTTAACAAAATATAAGTACAAAGGAAAATAATTCGTGTTTATCAATTTAGATTGAACGAATAAATGGAACGTGTTGAAAATGAGGAACTGAAATATTATTATTACTTTTAGTAAGAGTGTAAGAACTTAGAATCAATTCCACAAGGTCATTTCAGACCAATTTATGTCTTGTACAAGGCCTTAAGAATGGCCGTTTTGTATTCAGGAATTATTTGTGAAACAGTCATAGTTTTCAGACAGTAGGAATCGAGAGTGTAGACTGTGTCGTCATGTTAGTTTTTCCCCTGTGAAGGAAGTCGTTTCAACTCTAACATGTAAGAACAAGAGAAATTGACTATGTTTATGATATTATGCATGAGATATATCAAGTTTGTAAATTATAATATATTTATGATTTTCATCGGAGGGACTGGAACCGTGGACACCTGACTCACGAAACAACTGCTCAAGCCACTATTCTAATACCCCTCTTTTAAGAATGAGTCAAGAAACACTCGTGTATATAACAAATGGCAAACGTTTACGATTGCAATATTTTATTAACGATGAAACACTGATTTCGGTCATGATAAAAATATAATAGTCCAGAGATTTCAATTTTAAATTTTTTAAACAGACCGAAAATTTATCAGTAACTTATATCTATTATATTCGGTTATTCACGTTTTCCATTTATTTCCAGTCACCTTGAACGAGAGGGACACGAACACAGATGCATTGAGGACATTTAATATTTCAAAGGCACTCCCTCCGGGAATCGAAACTAGGCCCCCCTTACTGAACTATCTGATGGATGAGGTCCCTGGTTCGTTCCCAAGACAAGTACGATTGAGTCGGACAACATTGTACTAGTGGGCTTTCTCGGGACACTCCCACTTTTTCATTCCACTAATCCGTCCATCATAATTTTCTTGCAACAATCATAATCTTCCTCAACCTAACAGCTATAATCGTGGGACATTAAACGTAAAGATTATATTTTCAAGTTGTTAATCCAAACCAATGCGAATTGAAAAACAGTTGCATATTATTGCTCATTAACGTGTTTTTACTAAAATTTGTAGAAAAGGAGCGGGGAATCGTAATTCCATTCAAAAGTGAAACAGTAGACTCATAATACCTTCAGGTAAAACGAAACACATTTACGATTGCCCGTTTCTTTCAACATATTTTCTACATATCAAGTAACCCTTGTTTAATTTACAAATAGATTTATGTACAGAAACAACTGTTTAAAAAATATGAAATTAATCATTATGATTATCATTTCGAAATTAAATGCGCTTTAGCAGAACGATTTATAAGAACATTAAAGCAAAAAATGTATCGTTACTTTCCTGCAAAAATATCTATCGATATATTAACGTCTTGGAACAAATTGTAAACAATTATAATCATTTATGTCATTCAAGTATTAAAATGGCATCCGCACAAGTAAATTATTCCAGTATGAATGATGTGTGATAAACATTATACGGAAACACATTAAATAAAAAGAATACAAATTGTAAAATTAGTCCAGGTGATTATGTTCGTGTTAGTAAGTAAAAACATATATTAGAAAATTGTCACAAGAAATATTTATTGTTGATAAATGTATTAAATAAGATCCGATCACATAAATTAAAAGATTTGAATAGTGAAGAAATTAGATATATTTTATTAACAAGAATTACAAAAAGTGATTATAAATTCAAAGAAAACTTATCTCATTGAAAAAAACTGTTAAAACATAAATATGGGTGGATGGATGTAAAATGGTTCGGACATTCGTCAAGTATGAATTCGTGCATTAGATCAGATTCTATTCAGTCTGCAAGATGAATTCCAACTTTACACACTACTTTTACGTCACTTTTCCTTCAAAGTAGCATAAACTATTGATTTAATTGATGGAGAAAGGGGCATTGCATTAACACAAATTAATTTTCCGTGGAATTTATATAATGTTGCTGATAATGAAGAAATTTAAAATATTACTGTTATTGACGATAAACTTGAACGTCATCATGTTCCTCTAACACCAGGATATTATTCATGTATTGAATCTATTCTTCAGTTGATTCCTGAAAATGTTCGTATATTACACTATTTACAAAATAAAAATCAAGTTGTTAAAGTTCTTTAAAATTAGATCAATGTACGGTTGGTATTACATCGGGATTACAACATATCTTTTGATTTATTAATGAAAATACACTTGAAATTAAAAATGTTGTATATACAAAAATTAGAAATTTTGATTTGATATTAACACGTGGAAAATTTCCATGTAATTTAGATTGTAATATTCCCAATACAATTAATGTTAGCGTTGATATTGTAAAACAACATAAGATATTGGACCGATAGTGCGAAAACTTAGTGTATATATTATACAACACGGTCATGTGAAATCTTTTGTGTTTCACACACCGCATTATGTTATTGTTGAAAAGAAATATGTTGATACCATAGAAGTAAACTTAAAAGGTAAACACGGGTTAAAGTTACAATTTCGTTTCGGGATTTGAAAAGTGACACTTCACTTTAAACGAAACTGAAAGTGTTGATTTCTGAAACAATTGATGATAGTTTTTTTACATTTCATTTTTTTTACAAAGGCTAATGCAAATTTATATCCAACAAATAGTCCAACACATTTTACTAATCAATTAAAATATAATGTACGATTATCAAAATCTGATTGGTACGTAAGATTAAGTGAAGTACACATTCTATTAACACGTTACAATGTTACCGAAGGTAAAAACGTTATATGGTATAAATTTAAAATGCAGACCGTATGAAAAGTATTTTTTGTATTATCCAACTAATCATCATTTAGTAGATGAATTAAACACATTATCAAGATTTATAAGTTTTAGTTTTTCAAATATTGTACATGCTGAATGTTATGAACGGGTAGAATCTGTCACATTGTCACCTATATTAGCATTACAATTAGGTTTTTCTGAAAAATTATCTTACGAAACAACGTTGTTCATTCAAACAACCATACATACATATTGGATATCCACATCAAATTTTTATTTATACAGATATTATACAATATCAACTTTTAGGTGATACAAAACACCATTATTATGTATAGCTACAATCTCTGATATTAAATAGGGAAAAGTACAAACAGTTACTTCTGAACATATGTATTATACGCCACTTCCAAAATTTGGTTTTAACATAATCGAAATACTATTAAAAGATCACGCGGGGCGAAATTTGCGATTTTGATCTTGGACAATAATGGTATCAATAATGGACAGCTGGTTATACGCTGTCCTGTGTTTGTTAAATAATAATAATAATAATAATATAAATAAACATGACATTAAGACGCATTTGTCATTACCGTGGACGCGGAATGCCATATTTTTCAGGACATGTATGTCAAAGGGGGTATGGTATAGGCAGTTTCTTTCGATTAACTTTACCATTTCTTAAACAAGGTGCTAAAACTGTAGGGCGCCAGGCATTACAAACGGGTATCCAACTTGTAGGTGATGTATTCGAAAATCGTGCATTTAAGGAATCTATTCGCGCACGAGTAAAAGAAGCTGGTGATAGTTTAAACACAAAGGTCATTAGTAAAGTCGGACAATTGCTAACAGGTAGCGGTAAGTGACGGTAACGCAAAATGAAGTCTCCTGCAATTGTAACGTTTGGACCACCAAAAAACGTAAATATATAAACGATATCTTTTTATAATGTCGCTCCTAAATTCAGATAGTTCTGAATGTTGTACGTTCTTTATGTACGTTCTAAAATTGCAAAAGCTGATGGTACAAAATTAACTAAAGATGATAATGTTGCACCAGTAAATAATTTCTTACATTCTTTATTCTATCAAATTGATATTTCGTTAAATGATAAGTTAATTAGTTCTTTATCAGGATCTTATTCTTATCTTGCATACATTGAAACATTATTAAATTATTCTTATGATGCTTCTCAAACACACTTAGCATGTGCCATGTGGCATAAAGATAGTACAAAACATTTTAATAAATTGGATAATACAAATGCTGGTTTTGAGAAACGTCTAATAAGGTGAAAAATAGTAAATTTTTAAAAGTGTTGGTACGTCTTTATACTGATATAGTAAGTTTAGTTCTTATGCTTCCCATTAGAGCAAGTTAACGTGTAAAATTACACTACAGTAAAGATAACTTCTGCTTAATGTCTCCTGAAAATACAAATTATAAAGTTCGGCCAAGTTACGTCTCACAAGAGTAGAAAAAAGATCTTATACAGTTCCTTCACAAACCAAATCTTACAACCTCAATAATCTCTTCCTGGGTAATGTCCCTAAAGCCTGGTTATTGGTTTCATCTCCAACACAGCCTTCAATCGGAAATCACATCTTAATCCCTATGAGTTTCGAAGTTTTAACGTTAACAAGTTGCAATTACACGTTGGCTCACAATCGTTACCTCCCAATCCCCTCTACCCTGATTTTAATAATGTGACAATACTCTTAAGTTACTATACTCTGATATCAGGTACTGGTATAAATTATCAAAATTATTCACATACTGTTACTTTTGATGAATATCCTAATGGATATGCTCTGTATGCTTTTATTATGTCTCCAACAGGAACTTCAAATGACAATACATGTTATGAAGTGTGTGATTCCCCTGTAAACTTAAAAGTATCATTTTCAGAAAATTTAACTGAACCTGTCACGTGTATTGTGTATGAACAAGTTGATTCATTAGCACAAGTAGATAAAGATAGAAATATTTATACTAATAACACCTTTTCATTTATTCGGTTGAGTATAATGATGGTTGTTGTCTACTTCTCTGCATTCCTCGATAACGATGATGAATTTATCGTAAATGAGCTAGCAATTATAAATCCTGACGTTCCCTTTTTTTCAAAATTGGATATTTAAACCACCATATCCAAGAAATAAGGTATCTGACAATGAGCCAATCATAAGTACAAACAAGCTGCTAACTGAGAATGTATATGGCAATACCTGGCACGAAGACGATGTAGAGTATTCACATCTTAAGGACATACTTCAATTATATTGTTCAAATACTACAAGTATTTAGACACATGGAATAACTAAAAAGTGTTTTCTTGAATAAAATGTTACAAATTTGGAAGAAATAGACTGTCCAAAGTATACTGATTAAGGTTTCACATTCCGAAGCGTGCATATGAGAAGCATCGTTTCGGACAATATAGGTGCAGTGTTCATGAAGCATTACTATATAGCGAATATGTAAAAGTGTATGATTACGTTTTACATGTGGATAACAATGATAATTACACACCTACCACAATTAAGAAAAATAATAATAATCTTCATCATAAATAGTGACCAATTGTTAAAAGTGTTACTAAGTGATAAAGTGATTGGTGCAGGCGTTACTGGAATTTACCTCATTGACAAAATTCCTGTAATGGTGTAACCACCTGCTGCACTTGTGATTAATTTGGATATAACTGATTCAAATGGTATACACTGGGTTGTAGTATACATTTGTGACAAAAAACTAGGCTATTACATTCATAGCCTTGCTATGGACATTCCCGAGGAAATAAGACACTTTTTATTTAAATACTAAAATATATTTTACGAATAGTCGACAATATCAGGACGATGAACCTGTGTTGTGCGGATATTTTGTTTTATTCTTTTTGCATCATATTACTCACACTCAATCATTTCAAAAATGTTTTAAAATGTTTAACAAGAAAAATTTGAAACGAATGATGATATCCTTTATAAACATGTAAACAAAATTTTAAAAAGAAAACACAATTTTTCTAAATTATATATATATATATATATATATATATATATATATATATATATATATATATAAAGACGAATATCATTGTTGCACCCATTTTGCAGGATTATGGCAACCACTAGAAAAGGTGAAGTATATTGGTTTCTAAGTGCGAATATTGTCAATGTCACATACTGTCAGAATAAAAATCGGTTTCGATTTTCCAAATCCCCCCCCCCAAAAAAAAATATCACTTTTCATTTGATGAGTAAAGTGGAATCCATTCATGTTATATGATTAAGAAACCCGAAATGTACGGTCCTACAAATTTTACTTTTTTATCATTATGAAACCATTCAAGCACAGGGGTACCAACCTTTGCATTTGCAATATTTCTTGCCGATTATTTTAGTTATGCAAAATGACAAAGAGTAATCAAAAAAGAGTGACAAACATTTTTGTTTCTTTTGAATTCTTTCCTGGTGTTTTGTTGGTATTCCTTCTTATTCTCCCCTTTGACTATCCCACAAAGTTTAATTTATCAGAGAGTATGTCAGATATAATGCAAACATCTACTACCTACTGATATCTGAGGAATCGAGTTGCTCGGGTTGGGTAGAGTCAACCCGACCCATTTGAGAGTTAGACAAAAAGACACCAAGCAAACTTCGAAGAATATCTAAAATTTTACACTCTTTATTTCCCTAGGGCAGGATTGAGTAACCCTTGATACGCGTGTCAAACATTGCAAGCTGATGACTTGTTTCTGTCACGCCAAACAAGTTCTTGCTAAAATTATTTACAATGTCTTTAAGATATCTCCGTCCAATGTTTTAACTCAGAAGAGAAAAGTAGTCTCATGACCTGGTTGTTCTGACTAAATGTGACAAATGTGTTCTACCCAGGTTCCTAGATGGTTGTCAGTACAAAAGGAACCTAGGAAATCATCCGCCTAGTAGTGAACATCAAGCAAGACACACACATAGATATATACTATTAGAAAGAGAAAAAATAAAGTTAACTGAAAATGGAACAAATGAAACAAAATTCACTAAAAGGTAATGTTATTTGTCTTAGCGTAATTTCAGTCGAAATTAACAACTATCCATTACATCAAACGCAACGCCTCCACTACAAATTAAACACAAATATTTTGAAATTAGTAGCATATTTTTTTTCTGGTTGGGTAGTATTAATACGAAATTTACTTAGTAGGCCTTCATACAAAATGAATTTAAAAATTGGTTCGAAACATCAGATTAAAAAATAAGATCTCTTTCACGAGGGGGGGGGGTTAATTTTGTATCAGATATTTGCTACACTTCGGCACGAACTCTCAGAAAGGTTGCCCACTTGGACTATAAATAAGTGTTGGTCATGAGATTAGTGCGTTGAGGGACATGACTTCTAATCGAGCGACAGGAGTAAAATCACCGGTGGGTGTAGAAAAAAAAATTCGCTTAAGCTGGTATTCAGAGATTGACACACTCTGAAAGTGAGTAGTTTGGTCCCTTTAGGCTTCCTTGATACCAGAAGTATAAATAATGCACAGCAGATAGCGGTATGTTGACCACACACGCCTCTTAGATAGCCGCGTAACAGTCTATGGCCTTATAGGACTGTTGCGCTGAACAGTTTGGTTTAGAGCTATAAATAGAAAATCAAGTTTGCAGTCATGCTAACTGTAAGCGAATAAAGTTTGCTGTCTTTTATCTTTTGTGTCTTCTGCTATACAGTATGTTCGTGCGCTGGGTTTCTACGGGGAAGGAGCTTAACTTTAATTCCCAGAGAATTGAAATCTAGTTTCTCTAATAGAAAAATCTTACGTTTGCAACAGGGTACAGAGCAGAAAATTTAAGATACATTTTATTAGCAACCCTTGTAAAGGGAGTAGCTACTGTGATTAGGTAGGTCTCAAGAAAACATTTTGGGGGAGTATGAAACCGAACGGATCTTACAGTTTTGATTTGCTGATCGCAAATCTGGCTTTTATTTTTCAGTGCCGTCAAAAAAGGAAGCGCTTTTGGGTGGGAGGAAGTGAAAAATTACGATAAATTATGATATCCACTAAACACATTTCCATCAATGGAAGTGCGTCTTATATTACATTTTCGGGCGTTCTGATTACAAATATGAAGTTTATTTTTCAGTGGCGTCACTAGAAAGTCACATTTTGGGGGACCAAAGCGAAAATATATGATAATTAAGATAGTTTTAAAACTCTCATGTTTACAAATAACTCTTGGGGAGAAAAACATAAGCTGATTTTATAGATTCAGAGTCGTTGGTTACGAATATGACCTCTATTTTCCAGTGGCGTGGTAGAAAATTCTTTTCGAGGGGACAAAGAGGTAAATTATTGTAATTTTCATTGTTTTAGAGCTCCCTGCTATAAAACATTTTGCTGTGGATAAAACTAGACAAGTGTTATAGTTTTGAAAGTGCTGATCACAAATTGAGTTTTGTTTGAGTTTAACGTCCCTTTCAGCAGGGAAACTATTGGAAACTTTCAGGTGGGACCTATTGATTGACGTGGAAGCCGAACCACATTGGCTCCTGCCGGAAATCGAATACAGGTCTCCCACGTCAAAGGTGAGTACACTAACCGCTTATCCACAAGAGAGCTCAGGCGTGATCACGAATCTGACCTTTCATGTTTCATTGGCGTCACCAGAAAGACAATTTTGAGGGAAGGGAAGTTTAAAGTTATGATAAATTATAACATTGATAAAACAATTTTCCAGCAACTGAATCTCTAATTATTTAACATTTTCCAGTGCTCTGATTACAAGTATGAACGGTGTTTTTCTAAGCTGTATCTAGAAAGTCACTTTTTTTGGGAGGACGGGTCAAAGAAATTTACGATAACTAATATTGTTTTAGAGCTCTCTAAAAATTTGGAGAGGTTAAAGCAATACTGATCTTATAGATGCAAAGGCGCTCATTACGAATGTAACCTTTGCTTTTCAGTGGTATGATTAGAATGTAACTTTATAAGTGGGAAAAGTGATTAATTAAGGTAATTTTCATTGTTTTACATCACACTGTCTACAAACCATTTGTTGCTAGGATGAAATCGAATAGATCTTATAGTATCAAATTCGATGATCACGAACCTGACCTATCTATAGTTTCCATAGCATGACTTGAGAACAATTTTTTGGGATTATGTTGAAATTGAAACAAGCTGATCTTATAGATTAAAAAGCACTTAATATAGTTCTGAAATTTCGGTAGTGTGACGATAAAGTCACTTTTCGGGGAAAAGGAGAAGTAAAATGATAAATTACGGTAATTTTCATTGTTCTAAAACTTCCTTTCTAGAGAACATTCATTCAGAGATTGCAATTAAGCTGATCTTATAGATTGAAAGGCGCTAATTACGAATTCAAGACTTTTGGTCTAATTTGTCTATAAACTTAAGACAAATAGGGAAAATGATAAATTAAATATTTTCCAAATGTACGGTTAAAAACGTTGGTTCTGTTCATTCGTCTGTCTACAAAAATATCTTTTCTAAATCATCAGAATCGAAGAAATATCGAGTCAGACGTCTTAAACAGTTTTGGAGTACAGAAAATTGGAGTTACTGATTTTTTTGCGGATAATAAACCGACATCGAGTTCAAAAATAAATAAGGGAAGAGGGGAAAACGAAATCTGGGAGGAAAGCTATTGTTATGTGTGAAATTCTTGAACTGACCCCAGAGCGGCATGGAACCTCGTTTGTACCTAGACTTATAATAAGCTATAATGATTAAGAAAATCATTACCGTATATGGATTTTCTATTTTCTTTTGAATTTTCGTCTATGTTGTTGAAGTATAAATATAGTTAGCAAAGTGAAGACAAGCAATTTTGTCTTTGCGGCTAAGTAAATGCGGCGCAAATCTGTCTTTAACATTGGGGTTAGTGGGGCGCGGTACGGGAAAGACTGTTGCACCCATAATCATTTTCTAAGCGATTTTGAAGTTGAGAAACAATACTGTGGAAATCAGGGGAGCAAGTTGTCTTGAACATTGAGAGGCGAGCAGATTTGAGGTTTATTCTGGGGGCATCAATTTCATTTCATTGTCCTTTGTGGCAGCCGGACATAAATCATCACATTTCTCCCAAAACACGTATTTCAAATCGGATTATTGGGGTGACAGTACCCCAGTTTCAAGATTGGGGGACATGTCCCCATAATTCCCCGAGATTTCAGCCAGTAAAACCTACTGCAATTTTCGGGATAATTATTTAGTAGCAAACTCTCACCGTAACATAATGATGGTTCGAGAGATGACGTGAGCCAAGGAAAACGTGACCCACGATCATCTGACCCACCAACGGCTCCGACCCAAGACAAACGTCCCATCTTGACCCGCTCTGACCTACAACCTACCTTGATCTATTCTTACCCACCAACCCACTTTGACCTCTCTGAAACCACCTTTATTGATGGTGGCCCACTCTGATCCACGACCCACCGTGATCCACTCTGACATACCAGGGTCTGATATAAATCAATGGCCAAAGAAAAGATTGACACTTTTTTATCTGATATAGGGTGGTTGAGTTGAATTATACGTCGTGAAATAAGTTTTAACAGACATTATACAGTAGGATGGAGCGAAATGGGGGGTCGATTATCAAAAATTGTCCAACAAAATAGCACTGGGCGTCAAAAGTTTTGTATTGACTAGTATAACAATAGTGATTTTTTTTCATAATTTTTGAACTTCATCTTTATTCCCCGCAAAGGCCTTAAATTTTTGCAATTTTATATTTTTGCAAATATAATTTGATATTTTTTTGAAAATATTAAATAAATTTTAAAAGTGCCCAATGAAATCGAACTAGGTGACAAAAATGCATAATGACTAGATTGGCTACACCATTCATGATTTTTAAAATAATTTGCATCTTCATTCCTCGCAAGGGCCTGAAATATTGCAGTTTTTATCGTAAATTTCGAAATTTCACTTATAATATTATAAAAGTTTTAAAATCCGCCAAATTATTTCACACTTGCTTTAGGAAGAGTAGTGTTCACTACTTTAACACCTTTGGTTTTGAAATATTTTTTGTGCTTTATCTTATTACCTGTAGAGGCCTTAAAATGTAATTTATTCAGTAAATCTCAAAATTCATTGAAGACACTGACAATTTTCAAGAACTGTCAAATATTATCATGCTAGATGTCAAGTTTTGTGCGTGACGAGTATAATTTCGAAGATTTTTAAAAATATTTGTCTTAGTCTTCGTTACCTCCAAAAAGTTTTAAAATGTGGTTTCACAGTAATATCTAAAAATACATTGAGCATAATATTAAGATACATTATACAAACTTAACAATTTTGCATAGAATTTATTTTTGATACGCAACTCTTTGCTGGTTCCCAAAGCTCACCATGAGGAGTTGGCTTCATGTAGAGCTCCAACCATCCTCCCATTCCATCCACCCTACCTTTAGAAATTCTCTCTTTTTATTCTTTGGTTTATATTCAGATTTTGTTTCGAAAGTGGGCATAATTGACCTATCCAAAAGTATTACTCTGAAAAATCCATTTGGAGCTAAAACACACTTCATACGAAGCTTCGGTAACAGTTTTAACGCACTTCTTGATTGCTTGGGTATGACATGATAAGTGGAAAACAGGCGGAAGTACAGATGAACCTCCAGTAACACATTTCTGTAGATCCTCTTCCAACAAATGGCTCGTCAGGAGTGGCTTTGTTACTTCGCGTTCCTGCCAGTTGATTAGGTCAGTGTAATCCTGAGCACTAAAGTGTATTGCTGGAACACTGAACTCCCGTACAAAAGGTGTCTGGTTTGAGATTCACGACCTTGTGTCAAGGATTCTACGCATACCTAATTTTCGAATATGCTTTCGATCATCGGGGAGCATAGTTACCAGTAAATTCTCCGGATGCGCGAAGAAACCATTAAGCTTAATTTGCTAGCTCCAATGAGCTTCAGTTCATTGTTTAAGTACAGTGAAAAGGCTATAGTATGATATAAGTTCACAGGAGCATCCTTGATAATAGGATTATATTTAATGTAAAACCACCTCGAAACATACACTTTCATGATGAGTGTAACCAGCTCTTTAAGTTGGAAGATGGGTTAGTAGTGCTTATGTACACTCTAAGCATTATGCAGCAGCGCCGCAACTTTTAGTTAGATTTTTCGGAGGGGGGAAGGGGGTCGAGCAGTAATATTCGTATTTGGGGCCCTAGAAAAGTTATTTTTCTAATTCTTGGGTCCCCTCTTTCCATATCTCTCTTACTCTTTATGAGCCCTTCCGGAGCCTGTAGATCCTCCCGCTTGGCAAAGTTTGCGGGGCCGTTAGTTACGCCTCTGGACCCATTCCATACATGACAAATTAATTAAGAGGACAATATTGACAAATCTCAAAGCCATACAAATAAATATTATTTCTAGGGCCCTAATTGTAGACATTTTTTACTGAAATGGCCCCAGGACGCAGTTTTGTTTTATTTATCTTGTGTGTGCTGTTTTATTTATGTAATGTAGTGAACCTCTTTGAGTCTTCATTTTTAATTACACGTTCGTATCCTATACGGAGTAAGAAAATTTTGTCTTAAAATGGACCCCCTCGAACGGCTGTGAGCTTCCGTGGGGGAAGGCAATTGCCCCCTGCTCCCCAGAAGTAGTTATCCATCTGACATAGAATAATTTACCTGGACTTCTTGACAAGGTTCTGTGCTGCAGAGATTACTTTGCAAATATCCCACATAGGTCTGTGCTAAGGTTTCTGACGTCTTTTTCTTTCAATCGTTGAAAATTAACGATTGGTAAATCTTCACAATCACCGTTGCAAATCTGTCTTCAACATGGGGGGTTATACCTTTTTTTAGCGATGTTCAAAATATTTATGAAGTTGAGAAAATATGCTCTGGAGGATCAGGGGAGCAGAGTTGCTTTCGACATTGGGAGGCGGGCATATTTGAGGATTATTTTGCGGACATCAATTTCGTGTTATTTTTCTTTGTGGCAATCGGAGACTAATCATCACATTTCTCCCCCAAAAAACACATCTCAAATCATAATATTAGAGGGCAGTCCCCACAGTTCCAAGATTGGGCGGCACGTCCCCCTCATTACCCCGCGATTTGCGTCAGTGCTCATAATTGGTTAAACGTTTTTCTATAGTTCTCTAGAATGTTTGAGGAACCACTGTCGCACCATCTAAATGCTCTATAATACGCCTTAGAATGTACCATAAAAACTGCAAATTTTCAGACTCTTGCGGGAAATGAAGATGCAAATTATTTTTAAAATCATGAATTGTGTAGTCAATCTAGTCATAATGCAACTTTTGTCACCTAGTTCGATTTCATTGGGCAGTTTTTTAAAAAAAAAATCAGTATTTCAAAAAAAAAAGAAAAGAAAAGAATTCAAATTTTCATCAAAACTGCAAACATTTAAGGCTCTTGCGGGGAATGAAGATGAAGTTCAAAAATTATGAAATAATTCACGAACTTTCGACACCTAATGCTATTTGATTTCACAACTCTGGTTTTTCCCTCCACCCTATTATACAGTATAGCTATAGTGTGCTGCTGTACGTGGAAACACTTAGACTCGGAAGCTATAATACTTAGATAGATTAAATTAGGACGAAGTAATGAAGTAAGCTTAGGATAATCCAGTAAGCCATAGTAATTTAAATGCTTTTCAAATGTCACCAGTCCTGAGATATAGGGTTCAGTATTTTCCACACATGATTTTTTAACCTTAAACCAAATAAAGTGAACTTAACTTAAATCAATGTAAATAAATACTTTCCAGGAATCCTGGATACTTCCGGTTGCTCTCTTGAACAACGAATATTCGACTATATCTCGGGTATTTCATGGAATGTTTTAACTAAACTACGGTTCGGCTCACATTGATGTTCGACTTATAATGACGGTTTTCTTTTTCTTTTTTCCTTTTTTTTTTTTTTTTTTTTTTTTGAGGAGAGTGTTACTTTGCGGCACCATCTTGAAAAGTGAATACAGACTCGGAATTTCCTTGAAACATTTTAATACAATGAAGTAGTAGTAGTTGTTGTAGTAATAGTAAGTTGAACACTTTTCGATTTTCGGGCATTGTCTCCGAAAGAACACTTTCGTAGTGGGTTGCTAAAGTCCCAATTTTTTCTCGATTTCCAGATAATAATAATAATAATAATAATAATAATAATAATAATAATAATAATAATAATAATAATAATAATTAATCCTCAAGGAACATTGACCAGAAATTCAATTCAGTTCATTTGAAACACAAAAGACGCAGTTCGCTATCATTGCATCTCACACGTTGATAAGAGTGAATGAGCCAACCGGCCAGGTTGGAGTACTGTATAATGCATTCTACAAATATGTTCTACCTGAAAAAATATATAACCATAAATTAAAAAGTGGACATCCTATTTGTTTACGATCTTTTGATGTTAATAAGAATTTTATGTGGGTCCCTTTGCGTTGGAGATAATTAGTTTTTGAGCTTATACTAGCTTATCGCCCTTTGTTATCCGAATATTTACGTCACTGGAACTGCCACTAATAAGACTAACTACGTTGAAAACTATGAAATTCGACACTAATTCGGCCATTTTGGACATGTCGAGCTTAGATTTGAGTGGCAGTAAGAAGATCACTATTCATCTCAGTGAGTTTGAAAACTATGAATTTAACAGTAATGACGGTTTCTTTCGATCATTTTTATTAGCTACTCTATTCTAATAACCCAGCCTGTTTATTATCTTCGATTGAATTTGTTCCCTTGCTTCTTACCTTCACTGATCCCCTGACACCCTAAGAACTATATTATAAGCCTAATCGTTTTACAGCCGGAATATTATATTTCAAATAAATATAATAATTATTATTATATGTTATTCTGTCGATAGTGAACATATAAAATCAGAATAAAATATTGAATATTTTGTACCCAAAATAGTTGAACGCGTCCCACTGTCCCCGCGCCAGAGACGCCCATAACTTGCACTACGGGAGAAAATAAAGATAAGACGGATAGTAAGATATAACTTACTCCATAATTAATTATAATTCTTTATTTCAGTATGTGATAAAATAAAAATATCCTAACGTTTTATATATTAACTATAACCTCTTTTATTTCTCTCTCTTTCGCAATGAACTACAAATCTCGATTTTTTTCTTTTATGTGGAATTATTCTAAAAGTTTCTGTTTTAGTTCTCACGATTTTCCAACGGAAGGAAGGTGTTGGAAACAATACCAAACAGTAGGCCTATATTTACTGTATAATTCAATTCAAATTATATATATATTATACATTATATGTATTTGCTGCGAATGTAGCACGTCTCTTGAACTAAGTCATCGAGCGGGAAGGAGGTGGGAGAGCAGTTGTGGAGTCGAAGTCCATAATTGTGTGTTGTCTTAACTGATATGCCCTTACGCACGGTCCAAACACACACAATTCAACGCCTTCTGCTCAGCTGGCAAAGCAGAGCAGTCAATCACGTGGATTCTAAATAGGTCGCAGATGGTGGTAGTGAATATAATGCATTTTGTTATGGTATCGTAGATTCTTTTAGAAAGCTAAATATTGCAGAGATCTTCATGCATTAGCGGATCCAGAATGATCGTTTGGGGGAAGGAAGTGATTAGCGTAACCTCAATTTGACCAGAATTTTAATTTGGAAGAATGGGAATCATTTAAATGTGAGGTGTAAACCTGATTCCCAGTTTCCATTTTGGGACCCGAAATTTTGTGTGTCTGTTTTTTTTAATGAAATTATATACTTTCTGTAGATTTAAACTAAATACGCAATTCTGTTTCGGAGGTCATGATTCACTTATCAGACGCGCTGTCTTGCACAGTACTTGAACAAAATAAAATACTATATTGACGATGGCGTTCATTTTAATCTACAATATTCTCTTATCATTTATATTTTGAATAGCAATTGCGCGACTACAGTTGAAAAAACAAGACAGGCTTGGTCTACGCAAAAACAGATAACAAAAGTATGCATGTATAAAGAATAATACCAACGTCAAAAAATACCAAAATATATTATGACTTTCTATGTAAATTTCTTGGTAGCTTAAAAATAATATAATAATTAATTATAATTATAAATGATGTTTAATAGTATATGGTACACAGTGTTCAAATGGGCCAAAATATAGAGAAGCAATCCTTTCATATTGCTTTAATTAATGCTTATAGCAGAACATATGTTAATGTTTATAGCAAACTGAAAATTGGAAAAGTAATATAATATTCAAACTGAACTACAAGGATGTTTTAGTGACTCCGTGATTGTTCCCTGTAGGAGTGATTACACGAACATGAATTTCGTAACTTTCCCCCGAAATAAGAATATTATGATTTTTCCATCAAAAAGAAAAAAAAAAGAAAAAAAGAAACGGCCCCCTCACTCAAGGGCATAGATCTTGTACGGAAGAGTGAAATGAATACACCTTCTAATGCATAATTCATCACTGCATTTAAACGTTGTACTCAGGGCCGGCGCGAAGGGGGTTGAGCCGTGCCATCGCAAAGTGTGACGATTTGCAGACTCCATTTTTAATTATTTAGCTCGTAATTTCCACACAAAGATGAGATCTGCTCGCACTATAAGTTAGCGGATGTCACAAAAGTATTATAAACAAATTACACCATGACTTTCATGGGAAAAGTGGATTAACCTAGGGGGAAATGACAACATAAATTGAAATTATTTAGTTTATTTTACAACTAAAATGGTAGTATACATCATATTTAATTTAGGTATTTTACAAAATTAATTAGTAAAAGTAGTGATATTTGCCTCTTCAGTGATCGTTGACTACATTATCATAATTTGAAGAACTAAATAGACTTCAGCTTAGCAAAGATAAGAAAATGAATTACGAGTATGCGACGTTTACTCTTATTCGTGAGAGTTTTACTATCAACTGATGAATCATTTTGCAGTGCTGACTGACATATTATTACTTGAGCTCAAAATAGCAAATGTGCATGTACATACCTTGAATAGAAGTCTTGTTACACCCTGCAACTTGGTGTCCCGAAGGTCTGAGTTCTTATACACGTCGTCACTACGTCGTTGCCGCCCGAATGAATATTATCTAGACCTTGAGGTCCCTTTTTATTATTTTTGCAAGGGCCACTCCCAAACCGCACATCAGACATCACATCCTGGTCGCCAGATTCACAAATATGGAAACTTATTGCTCTCTGCATTCTGATTGGCTATTAGCAAGTAACCGCACCCAAAAATTATGGCGTGATCCAGCACACACGTGGATGGCGTGACTGTTACCGCCGGAAGATTTCAATAACAGGATTTCCAGAATTATCCACATTTATCTATGACTGGTCCAGAGATTCTTAACTATTAACCAAAATTTCCGCAAATGCGGGGTCACGTTGACAAATTTGTAATATTTCATCCTGTTAGTAACCAAGCATAAGTAAACATCCTATGACCTTTGTGCGCAGTAAAACAACCATAATCAACTTCGAGGTTTTGCGTAGTTCCGCTCTCTGTTACCAGCTCATGATAAGCTAAAAGAGAAACCGTCCTGTAATTGCACATTAAACCAAAATAGCCTTTTTCATTTCCTTCAATAAAGAGCAATGTAACCATGTTTTGAATCCGGCGTCACATTTCCACTGCTTCATAATTTTCGTCCTCGAAAATCATCAAGAAGCGAGCGCTCAAGAAGGCTGAAGTAACCAATACTTTTCGAATGACCCTCGTATGAAATGAAGATTTTGCAAAAAAATATGAATTGTATGTCATGCACATAATATGAGTTGACTAATATGAGTTTGTTGTCGTCATAGTCGTAATTCACCTTATTGATACAATAAAATAAAGTACATGTGCAATATAATGATAATTGTCCGTCTTCTCATGAAAATGACACAATAGTCGGATACTTAGGCATGAAAAACATCAAGTGAATAATCATAAAGATTGGCATAACATATAACATATGGTAGTGGCACATTGTTATAACATATTGCTGCTGTGTCAAGTTAAGGAAGTATGATCTTAAGAATAATGGTTAACAACTTTTGAAACATTGTGTTGAAACATTTGGAATTTCTACAACTGCAATTAAGGTCCTAAACAAAATACTACATAGATAATGAAGAGTTGATAATAATTTGAACATGCTACTGTGACTGAATGGTACTGACGTATTACAGTAAAGTTAAAAAAAACAAAACAAAAGAACAGTTATAACTTGCTTGCTACATGCATATAAGTTATGGAATGAAATTACCACATTATACTTAATAAGATTTATAATTGGTCGAATACGCAACCTAACAAGAAATCACGTAATTGAAATACTACATATATTGAAAATCAATAATATTTTGAATCATGCGTCATTAGCAAAAGTGAATAGTACAATAATCTATTAATGCCCTAGAAGGTCAGTATAGCTAACAGGTTCCATGTCTTTCAAATTTCATTACAACTGATTTGAGAATAAGCAGTGAATCGATAAACATCAACATTGTAAGTGAACTGTTCTGTGCATGGAGAGGGCATAGGGCAAAAGTAACGATAATAATAAATTAGACTAATTAGTAATAACAAGGAACTATCAGGATTATCGTCCTAACGATACAGTTATAACGCTATCCTAGATTCAAACTTAGTTCTGTTAGGACTGTTAAGTCGGTATACGGTTTATGTACGTTAAATACGTATAACTTAGTGAGATGTATGTTAGTTCAATTTAAACGAAATAGGGTCTCATTAGTTTTGAACGATACACAATTAAGGATGAATTAATATTGTCTACTCAGGAATACAGTTACTTAAATTTATTTTAACATTATTCCATTGTTTCCATATATTTTCAAGGTAGTACCAATATCATGATTATGAAGGTATTGATCAAGAATTAATAATTGATTAGAGATTAATGACTATTAGATCGATAACTTTAGCAATTTGAATAACATTAACAATCTATAACAAATAACGAGTTTGTTTTGCCTTACAAGGCATTTAACCTTATTCAATTGCTTACAGGAATGAATGAATATTTACAATATAGTCCAATTGAAGGTAAAGAACCAGGAATATAAATTGAAAAGTCAATTTCCATAAGTAGATTGCAATAAGAATTTTACAGACTTGAGTTGTTCATGAGGGACATGAGAGAGTTATTATTATTGATTTAACATGTAGAGTCAAGGAGGTTATGGCAATAGATTTGAAGTACAATTTATATTTCAATTTTGAAAAAAAAATTATCAAACAGACAAATCACAAGACTTAAAATGAAGGTGGCCCTTTGGTACGCCTTGAGTCTACATGGCATGAGACCCTATTTAGTTATGATTACTCTATTTTTATACCCAATATAAAGAGTGAGTTCTTCTCTTTCCTTTCTCCTCTTTTTGTGCATTATAAGAGGTTACAAGTGTATTTTTTAAAAAAAAAAAGAGCGAGGAAGGAAAAAGATTGTTATTTATTATTCTGGGACTTCGGAGGAATGAACCAATACCTGGTAGATTTGGAAATTCCACACTTGGTGGTATTACTTCCGCCTGGTCGTAATCATTTACATATTTTTTTTTTATGTCTTGATGGCACGAAGGAGTATGACCACAGGCGAATATCCATATCCTCTCTTTTTTTTGGGGGGGGGCAGGGGTGGGGTGGCAATAATCGGGTTTGTAACTCTTCGTATGAAGGGCAATCGTCTCTCCTTCTTTCCCATTCTGTACTTAAGGCAGCCATCGGAACGAGGAGAGAGGATGTTAGCTTGCCGATCTTGTGACGAAGGGGAATCGAACCGCAGGGTACTTGCATTCAATGTTTAGTGTGCATATCATGCATAAATAGTTTATAGAGGAAAGTTTGGTTGAATATCATTATGTGCCACGCAGTGGACAAAACCACAAGAAGCTGATACTGACTTCCTGTTGACGCTGATATGATATTAAAAATAATATTACAGGAAGCTTGTATGAATACTGCTACTGCAAAACAAGAACAGTGTTTCCATTGTGATAGGTGATTGTGAGCTAAGGAAAGAGTTTTAAAATTTGCTACGTTCGCTATTCTTATAATTCTGAAGTATGTTATTCCTATTCTGGTGAATAGGCACCCGGTTGGCATAATTGGGAGGTTGACGAATCGGAGGAAATAATTCCAATTGCCAAATATGGGTTGAAATTAGGAAATCTAGAATGTCATTGGTTCTTCAAGTAATCAGTGGCAGGAAGGGCGTTAGCAGGAAGGGTGTTATCCCAAGGAGTGAGGAACGCTGTAAGCAGCGTATTAGTTCTTCACTTATTCAATTTTGTGCGCGGATACTTGGAAGTACGTTTATACGGGACATGGGACTTCTTAGGTGTGAGAAGGAGACTTTCACTAATTAGATAAGTATATCTCTATTCTACACTTTACATTATATATTATATTTGCGTGTTTTTTTTATTAAGTTTTAACGTTACTTTGAACATATCCAGTGAACATATCCAGTAATGAAACAGGCGTCCGTGAGTTTCCTCCAATACTTGTACTACATTTCTGAAAGTTTTGCCAATCGTTCAGAAGCATCTTCTCCCAACGCAGTCTCACATACGATTCACATGCCGTAGGCAAGAATTACTCATGAAAAAAATATAATAACAATATTAGTAATAATTATAATTAAAAAAATACACTTAATTAACCCTAATTAACAACTCCCAATTATTAATATATTTTAATAAGGATTAGTTATTATTAACAAGATTCAATAATCTATATATATATGTGAGAAACCTCTCTTTTTGTTTTCACTTAACAGTGGTGTGATGTATCTAAAACTATAAAGTTCATTCGTCTCTATGTCCTTGTTCGTTTGATATCAGCTTTGGCTGAACTTGTGAACGACTTCCTTTTGTTTAGTTTTATCATTACATAATTCAAGGCTGGAGAGAATAATGTTATTTGTTAGCAGAATAGTAACATAGTGGTAGAGTTATGTGTTTTAGAATTTATATTAATTTATTGTACCTTGTCTATGCTTTTAGGCACGGTGTAAATGAAAAAAAAATTAATTGAACATGAATGAACATTAATGAACATAAGCCTCTATTTATAAGATGAATTTTCTACGAGGTTATTTTTGATATTTTTTTTATCTAACAAGAATATACTCTTGCCTCTTAGCATAGAATTAAAGATAATAGTCAAATGTATGCTGAAATAAGAATACAGTTTAGATAATTTAATTATACTCACTGCTCTGGCAATCAAACCTTTTTTTTCTGTAAAGAGAAAACTGCATTATTTATCAGAGTCACTTTACTGATTGTTGTTACATACTATTTTGTACCAGAATTTTTTTTTCATAATTATACCAGTGAGGCTAAGAGAGACAGTGTAATAAAGAATGAATGAGAATGAACATAAAAATAAGAAAAGTGGGAGGGAACAGGAGAATCTCGAGAAACACAAACACACTGTGTTGGTCCTCCTTAATTATTAAGATGGGTTAATCATTAAGATTAAACACTAATGAGGTCGTAGAAAACTAGGTCGACATAACGGCACATGAGGAAGAAGATGGTACGCACAATTACTTATGAATCCTACACAAGAAGATTCAAGTCGAAACTACTGGCCATCTCAGGTATAGGGGTACAATGTAGATAGCTATATCAATTGTACACAGATACCTGTAATGGAGGGTAGGGAGATTCATCCCCGTCGATGCTGCATGAGTTAGAAGGATTTCTTTGGTTGTGGAACCTGACCTATTTGCATGACTACCAATGACCTCTGTAAGGCACCAACCTGACCTAACGTTTTTCATTCATATCGTTAGGCAAGTTGGCTCCTGATGGAGTGTCTTTGATTTGCTTCGCATGTTTTCGACCAAATGGATGAAGAAGGGATTGAAGACCTTCACCAATGGATCTACACATAATAGTAGCATGTCTTAACTAGGAAAGCACTAAAGCGGGATGAGGTATATGTGTTCGGGTAACTAGATGGAATGTAGCATGATCATGGGAATGTAGCATGTAGTATTGGTAGATAAGAGTGCATAATGACACAACTGTTTCTTTAAGGCATTGTCACTGTTTCTTGCCTTGTGTAGTTATTCTCACTATATGTCATATAAGGGTGATTGCATGATGCATGTACATATCAAGTTTTTATTTTATTTTAAAGCTTTTAGTAACCTAAAATAAAGTGCCTATAGAAATTACGCATAATTAGTTAGTTGTAATTAGTTTAAAAAAAATGAAATGAAATTTTGAATTTAACGTCCCACGGTTATGCCGGTTAGACTAAAGGAAACGGTAAGAATGAGAAATGAGTGAAATGGTGGAATGAAGAAGGTGGGAGGAAACGGGAGAACCCCGAGAAAACCCTCGAGCACGATGTTTGTCCACCACAAGGTTCACACGGCGCGAGCTGGGATCGAACCAGGGAACCCAAGCACCGGAGGTGAACGCTCTACCACTGAGCCTCCGCGCTCCCTCCTTGTAATTAGTTGACACCTAGACATATTGAATAACTTCATTTAAAAAATATAATGATTTAGATATATATATATAGATATAATGTACATAAGGAATAATGTACTAATTAACAATTTTCAATTGAATGGTAGCATTGTATCTTTATATGTTCTATAGACTATACAAGATGTGTACTATCTTTAATAAGGATTTATCATATAATTTATATGGAGTGTTACTAAGATACATCATGCCAATGTGCAAATATATATATATATATATAGTAGTCTAAAAATAATAAAATTGCGCTAAATATAATTATAATTCCAAAATATAATAACTACTTAAATATCTACTAAAAACTGAAAAATTAAACAACTATTAACTACAAGATAATACAACTGAAAGTTAGAACTACTGAGTAACTAGTGAATACTAAACATTAATACATTTAAATATCTTCAGTACTAAAAACTCAACAATAATATAATAACCTAAAATATTGAATAGTAAAAACAAATCTATTTACTGAATACTAAGCTTAAAGTGAGTTAAATAATCTTTGGATATTGAAAGGTGATAAAATAAGCTGAAAACTAAGGATTATTGGAATCAAACAACCTAATAACTACTGCATGTAGTTAGATACATATAAATGATTACACATTTTATTTCATATTTATCTATTGCTATTTATTTCATAATAATATTTTTATTTTACTAAAAGAATCTAAATGTCTACTGAATACGGAAACGTAACAACTAATAACTATAGTATATTGAAAATTAAAACAAACTAATGAATACTGAATATTTGAAAATCAAATAACCTAATAACTACTGCATATAGATATATACACATAATTGATTTTATATTTCTATTATATATCGATTATATATTACTATTTATTTCATTATTTTTACTTTACAAGAAATATAAAAGCGAAACTGGCACATAGCATAGATAAAGCACTGAAAGTTGAAGTTTTGAAAAATCAGTTCGAGTATAGACAAGTTGGCAAGAAGGGAAGTTTTTACTCATGGGCCTGGCGTCTCAACCAATTTATAGCGGTCTGTGAGAATGTACTTGTGCGTAAAAGTGATCTTCTTTGTGAAGCCACTAAGAAAGCCTTCTTATCATAAAAGTGAAAGCTCTGGAGCACACTTTCTGTTCTGACTAATGGAATAAAGTGCTTTAATGCAAATTTGTTTTTAAGGCGATTTAGTCGATATTGCACATCGTCATAATTCAATTCAGTAAAAATAATAAAAGCCAGTCTGTAGGAAAAGTTTTTATGTACAATTACATAGCCGATGAAGGTCATGAACAAGGAGGAACGTTTAAAAAGAGTAGTCATATGTGATAGAGAAACCTGTCTGACTCCTAAAAGAAAGAGATCGTATTTATCATCCTGTAAGGGTTTAAGCTCAAGGAAGTAGCAGTGATTTGAAGAAATTATGATCTCTCTGGCCTTTGAAAAATCTGCTAAGCTGTAGCAAGGGATTTCTGGCAGTAACTTACAATGCTCTGCATATAAGACGTATTTAAAATGACTGTCCATTGAATTTTCCATTTTCCTGTGTCGAAAGGATTCAATTTCTGTTCGTTCTCTTCGGCGTACGGCTTCGTGTCGTCGTTGATTATGCCTATCACTCATTTTACCTCTAAGAATAGGTAAACAACAGTAAATCACTACAGTAATATTAATTGTCTGAATTTACACAACACAATTTAGTTCCAATATATTCGTCTAAATCCAAGTAACGGATGTCTACATATTACGCAATGATTCACCGAACTTGCGCATGTAGTACATAGGGCTAAGTGATTACAGGGCAAAGCTAAAATGTTGAGATCGTTTTGATAACACACCTTGCACTTAAGTTTGTCTGATATATCATAAGGCGAATTGTGATTCGTATTACGTATGTGTGACTCATGTTCTCCATTATTTAATTCTTTTTGGTCAGTTTTAACTGGAAGATATGGCATAGCGCCTAGACGGGAACCAAAATAGTTGGATGTTGGACAGGATTCCAACTCCTGATGAACTCGTCGAACAAATTAGGCTCCTTTCAACAACAATAAATAATAACAGGTGGGAGAGTATTTTGAATGTTCGACCCAGGGATTATCCACAGGTTTCCAATTAAATAATCCCAATCCACAGTAATAACATAGAACCAAATCATGATTTCCGGTATAATAAAATCCAGATCGAACAAGTTCTTTTGAATTTTGACCAGTCCCCTTTGGCCATGTGAGAAACGTTTCTAATCGCGGTCCCGCGGTTGCATACTTTGGATGCAGGGGAGGGTTATATAGATAAGTCCGTGTATTATACAATTCGATGACATACAAGGGGTCCAAATGAATCTTCGGGGGAATGGGTTTGGGGCCTATTGATGCAATGGTTTGAAATGGCGCAGTGGTCAATCCAGAGTCTTCCTCCATAGGAATATTTTGAGTGTCGCGGCGTAGTATTAAGGGGCAATTTGGGTTGGCGTGCAATATAACCGGTAGAAAAAATTCTCCCGAACGAAAATTACCTAATGTAACTTGGCAGAATATGCACTTTACAAAATCAGGGGGGTGGGAAAAATAAAAACCGTATTTTGCCAGAAAATTGGGATTTAGAAAAACATGAGGCCAATTACAAAATGTTTTTCGTCTGTCCATTTCCTTGCGGAGATTTAATGAAGGTTGCAGAAAGTATAGCGAGCCGAAGGTTGGAAATATTGCTTTTTCAGCCATACTTACAGAAAATTTAAGGTTCCGCGTGTGATTTCCTTAAGGTCTGAAAAAAAAATAAATCAAGTTGTAAATGTATCCTTGTTTCCTTCTTTTTTTTAACCTAAATTTATGTATATCGAGCATTCATTCCATTAGTCAGAATATATTTTGGGGTTATCTATTCCCAATCATCAGGAGAGGGGTTGATTTCTAAGACAAGCCATTCTTTATGTGTGCTTCCAGAGGGGTGGCTTTCAGTTTCCGTTTTAGCCTTGATCTTGTGAAGCGTAAACCATTCACATAAGGCTTTGGTCTGGCTTAGAGCACATCTCGCAGAGCTCACTCGTGCGTGCGAGCTACAACACTGGCGTGAGCGGGGAAGGTGTTCTAATCGAGGACATCCTATGGTTTCTAAATCCTCAGCTTTAATTTCGAATAGTTGTTGGAGCCATTTAATTTTATTACTGCCTTTACAATAAACTCTGCTGTCGGGTGGAATTAATGTGGACAGCATATTCTGTACTGTGCAAAAAGGCAATCCCCTCAGGTCGAGACCACTCAAGACCATGAATGCGAGTTGTTTGAAAATGGACTCGGCGTTGATCCGTTTCTAATAGGGATTCTAAAGAAATAGGTAAGTTGATTAAGCAGTGGAAAAGGAATGTGCTATTTGGGGTTGCAATTCCCAATTCACGCAAATAATACGATTTCCCTAATAAGAAGCCTTGGATATCAATTATGAAAGTTGGTTGGGAAGGAGAGTTTCGCAGTGGGTAAGAAGATGAACGCAATGAAGCTAGTAATGAGCGATCTCTCAATATTCCTTGGAATGCTTTCAACAACAAGGAAGGAGAAAAAGCATGAATATGTTGGTTTACGAATACTTCCTTCCATTTCGAGATCATTTCCTCGTTCTGTGAGTCCTCATGTAGCTGTTCTTCAATTGTGGTATGGGGTTGTATGCCAACTTGATTGAAATATCTCGTTAGTGAGTCAAACACACAACCTTCCTTGATATATCCGTCTGAGCAGAACATACAATTTTCCCGTCCAGCCATATTTTTTATTTAATTTGTTTCGTTTCCTATAGTAAAAAGAAATGTAGTTACAAGTATATTGCTTGGCAGTTAATAGTGACAATTTTAGCTGTAATTTCTTAATTATTACTATAATTTGTAATAATCTGATTATTGTTTTTTTTATTATTTTATTTTTTTTATTTTTTTTTATTTATTTTTTTTTACTTATACTCGAACTGACGTATACTTACGAAATTTGTTTGTTATTATTATTATTATTATTATTATTATTATTATTATTATTATTATTATTATTATTATTATTATTATTATTATTATTATTATTGCAATATTTCGCAATATTCGGGTCTCGTATGAAAGGTGCGAGGCATTTCATATTCATCGGGCACATTTTGAGGTCGGGGGAGAGTCTTAGGGGGTCGAGGGAGTTTCCTCAATTTTCTATAATAGAAGACGGATACAATTAAAAGACAACCTAATATAATATTAATAATTAATCCCACTACTAACGTTATGATACATTCTAAACTTTCATCATGCGTTTCATTAAAATTTTCTATACCTTCTGAATTGTCTAATACCTCATAATTTGTTATGGGGGTTGGAACTTTTTCCGGTTTATGCCTTAACCAAGATGATGGAACTATATGTGACACCTTGGCCATTAATGTTTGCAATGAAAGACACGGAAATTTAGAAGTTAATGTCGTATTTTCGAACATTAGTTTACAATTGCAACCTAGATGTACAAATACAGAGCCTACCTTGGGGGTGGAATGCAACGGGATATCTACGGTTGGACATGAAATAGTAAAATCTTGCTCTTCAGCTATCAATAAGGATATTGTAGTAAAGTTTATATATGATATTGACATATCCCTTGAATGATTAAAGCAATTCCATTTACAATTTTGATCAATATCCTTTGTTCTTCCACTTAATTGGGCCTTAATACATTCCATATACTGTAACATGTGAACAGGTGGAGTGGTCACGAGACATAATAAATCAGTGTGGATATTGCAAGTAGTATAAAGAATTTGGTTGGTGATTTGGCGATAAACTATAAACAAAGGAGGTACATCCAAATGACAAATTTGGTGATGTTGCCTGAAGGCAAGAGGGGAAATGATGTATGCACTGTCATTAGCTGATAAGTCAGTGACCGGAAGTTTTATCCCTAGCATTGCATACTGAGGCGATATAAGACATTCGGCCAATGGATAATTATATATAGAAGCGGGGTCTGATTGTATTATTTTCAGTGTTTTTCCTTTTTGCCGTAACTTATATTGAATGTCTTCTATTACATAAGACAATTCAGTTACCTTTATCAATTGCGGATGAACCATTCGTCGCTGACAGCCAATTAATAATTTTTCAAATTCAGTTTCTGATTTTATTTGCCGATTAGATAATTGGAAAAACCAAGGCTCATCCGAATATTGAAATATTCTGTTATGAATATAATCCAAATTGTCCTTAGTCAACAACAGTCGCTTAGTATGTAGTCTAGTAATTGTATGAAAGAATGATCCAGTTGAAGGGTCATCAGCAGAAATAGTTTCGGATAAAATATTTTGATCAAAAGTTTCAAACTCATATTGTTCTGTAATAGTTGGAGGATAAGAAAATTTTGTGAGAATTACTACTGCTGATTCATAGAGAATTGGTGAATCAAATGGAACTATTGACAATCCACCATGCGCTAACGTAGGAATTGATAATGACTGAACAGGATGATTGATAACACTGAGCAACGTTACTAGTCATATCGCTGTGGTAGCCATATTGTCTGATAGATTAAGTCCTCGCCTCGCTGTTCTAGGGGTAGCTACGGGGGTAGCTAATGCTCTTACCGATATTGTGTCTCCTACGTTTTCTGCTTCTATATTATTGTGCGACTTCATTTGAGCGAGAAGGGGACACAGATATTTACAACAACAATTATACAATATGTAAAGACATAGTGCAAATATGACAATTGATAAAAGAGTATATGAAAGTACTTCTGCTATGTCGTGCAATAGTGTGGCTTCTGTAGGGGTTGGCCTCAATAAAATAAGGGTGGCTATGCCCAAGTGGCTCCTTAATTTATACCCAATCCATAAAATAATTAAAGAGATAGTGACATTCCATACAAACAGAATTGTTAAATACGGTCTGGTAGATTGAATTTTTTCAAAGGGTATGATCGGAGTGGTCAGTGGCGTAACTGAAGATAACGTGGTCGAGATTTTGAAATGGGGGACGCGAGCTGTCCAGTTTGGATCTAAGCACTGACTGAGATGTGTGAATTCAGAATTTTCAAAGGTTGATCCTTTCAATTTTAAAGTGGAAACTTGAGTCCAAGAAGCGGGAATTATGATTTTCATTTCCAATTCCTTATCATTAATTTCTGGGCAGGGAAAAGAAGGGGATATCACATGAGTCTCAGTAATAATTGCTTTACATTCACAAGGCAATGATAACTGATAAGCTCCAGGCATAGAAGAATCGAGTTGCATTGTTCGTTTTACTTTGGGGCATTCTATATAAATTTCAGAAGGGGGGTTGGTTAAAGCAAATAGTCCGGGTCTTACTTCAGTGATCAATAATCCATTCGTTTCTTCACATCGAAAAACACAATATTTACTGATCTCTGCTACTGAGGCAGTATGAAATAGTGTTCTTGCACAACCTGGTGAACGCAAATTATCCGCGGGATAACTTGGAATGTAACATAACTCACTACTCTTAGGATCGCATGCCGATAACCGATCTGTGGCCAATACTGAAATATCGTTAGCACGTTTCACAACAATAGATGGTTGATGTGAGATTAAGCAAGTAGCATTTCCAAACTTATATGGTACTGTTATTAATTCGTATACTTCGACATTGCCCGGATTTCTAGTAATAGGTACCTTAATTATTACATTTAAATCATTATTCTCATAGTGGCAAGACGCAATGGGTAATGTATAATATTTCATCAAATCCGTTAATGGTACAGCTAATATGTATGAATAACGTCTTAATTTAGCTTGTAATTTAGTCAAATTTGCTTTTAATTGATCTGGGGTAATCATAGTAGGAGGTATTCTCTGTGACATACAATGAGCTAATATTGTTTGGTCTTCATTACTTTTGATAATCCGAATCAGTAATCGGCGTAGCCCGGCGACTTGTAGGGTTAGCAACAATTGTTTTTCTGGAATGCCTTCCTCTAATTCGCGGTTTAATGCTTTCTGAGTCAACTTAATTTGGGTTTCTAATTTAGATATGGTAGCTTTTAACTGCGAATTAAAATTTTGACCAGCCTTCACAAACTGTACTATGTTTCTATGGTCTTGATATATCTCTGTCTTAATTCCTTCAATGACTCGTTCCATTTCCGTGGTTCGAACAGCCACCTTATCTACCAACGAGACTGTTGCTACTGAACAACACCACGAAAGAGCTGAGCCGAGAAAATCTATACCGCGTTTCACTCTTTGATCTAATATTGTATAATCAAGATGTGTCATATCATGTTCATTAATTAGCGTAGCAAGTTCATTAATGTGCTGGACTACTGAACAATATGAAAAGGTTACGTTCTCCGGCTGAGAACATACTTCCTGAGTTATCTTATGAATTAAAGCCAATTGATCTTCATCAGGGGGTATAGTGGTTACCTTTTGATGGTAAACTAATGGAATTGTAGCCTCATAAGGAATTACCTTTGAAATCTTATTCCAGAATGCACCTGTTGTGATTGAAACAGTGAATTGGTTACCTGAAGTCGGTGATGATACATCTATTAATAACCCTAAGTTGATCAGAATAGACCCTATTACAAGAAATCCCATCTGTAAAGAACAGAGTTAATTACCAATTAAAAATTCATGCCATGTTATTTTTCTAGATACTACTAATAATATTACTTGCTGAAGTCTCCTATCTATCCTGAATGTTAATTTGAAGGCGATGCCATACCTTTTCCGAAGTTTACGAATTATAGATACTAATCGTCTTTTTGATTTATATAACCAAAATCTAAATAGACATCCGGAACGAAAATGTGCATACCTTAAGTAAGCTTCAGTGGCTAAGATTGACGAAAATTCAAGGGGTACTATGAACTTAACATACCTTTCTGGGATACCTTCGAAACATAGCCGTAAGATATCCTTCAACCAATGCTCTACTAATGACCTTATGGAATTTGGAATTGTTCCTAATTCTCCTATTCGAGGGTGAATCGTATAGTAGTTCATAGTTGGTTATCCTACAATATAAGGGTATATAAATTATTGTGCCAATCTCTAGTCAGTATACTTTATCGCTTTTGTCATTCGCTAAAAAAAATACACTTAAAGTGAACTTCAATACATACTTATTTTTGAGTGTTATTTGAATTGTCTACATTTTGAGTTCTATCATTGTTAATTCGTCTTCCTCTATTTGGGCGTCTCCCAAAAGATTGTCCTCTTTTAATCGGTTGACCTCTATTTGAATTTTGATTTCCGCGGTGGAGTCTATTAGATTGATCCCTATACTGATTTTGATTTTGTCGAATTCGGCACTCGCGAGCAAAGTGACCATATTTACCACATGCGTAGCATTGTATATTATTAATATTTATATTCTGAAATCTTCGAATCAGATTAGGACGAGGGCCTCGAGTACCACGACCTCTATTGTTATAAAATCTTTGTCCTACACGATTTTGTAGTGTTTGTCGATTTACTTCGAACTTCGGTTGATTAACTTCCACCTCAGGGAGTTCCAAGGGTGCATCAGAAAGGGCACGTAGGCCTGCTTGAACTTTAGCAGATTCATACAATTTAAGCAATCTGTCAACTTCATCCACACTATCTGGTTCACGAGTGATGACGAACTCTAATGCACGCGGATCTAATCCTTTTAATATATGTCGTTTGCGTTCAGTCTCACTCATACTAGGATCTACTTTGTTACACAGTCTTAAAACTGCATAAATATATTCAGAAAAACTTTCATGGGGAGTTTTATTTCGTCTCGCTAGTAATGCAAAAGGTTCACCAAGCTCAGCTGAGGCTGCGAAGGCCTTTCTTAGCTGAACCTCCAGATCTTCAAATTTTGTTAACGCCACTAATGATTCTTTTTTCATATGATACCAGTCAGCGGCACTTCCTTGCAAATACGCGGGAAGAAACTTTTTCATCTCGCTATCGCTCCAGGAATAAAGATTTCAATATGTTTTATACGCGTCAAGAAATTGAGATATGTCCTCATTTAATTTTCCAGAAAAGGGCGGAATTGTGATGGAGGGCAGTTTGTTATTTACAGTTATAAAAGCCATTTCTGATTGTGTTTCCACTTTTGTTTTTAATACTTTTTCCTTCTCGAGAGAACTAGAAGGGAATTGATTTTCTACACACTTGTTAAAACACTTACTTCTTGTCCTGATTGGACTTCGAACAAATGAAGAATCCTTTGACATCCGTATTGGTGTAGCCGGATGATAGTATTGACCTTAATAGGACCTACAAAATACGAAAGGCGCATGCTAGTTTAAGCGTATTCCTTCATGGTATTCATCTATCGCTGATTTTATTTATTTATATTTTTTTTAACGGAGGGAGATAAGTTTCTCCCCTTTTTTTAATATTTTTTTTAATATTTTTTTTTCACTTGGTGTTATGGGTTTGTCTGTCAGTCTGTCTGGCCATCTGTCTATAAGTCAACACCAGGAAAATAATACTTTGCCAAGGTAAGCGGTTAACTTCCTTAGTTGTATTTAATGTATTCATGTTGTTTAATTTGTTCCTTTATTCAATTGCAGGGTTTCCGACCATTAATGGATTTTTTTACCTAACTTAGACCTTACACTTTACTTATTATGACAACGTTGTCTACAAATCAGTTAGTTCCTTATGGACTCAATCATTTATTTATTATTCATGTTTTTTTTATTTACTCTATCATTTCTTTCAGAAAGCCTGCTTCAATATAGAATTTCACGTTAGAAGTTTCTACGCCTATCGCGATAACTTATTAAATAACATTTTTTTTTAATTGGACTTTGCAATATGTGATCGACTAATTTCAATCCGATTCGGAACCAGAGAACTTGGATAATACAGCTTCATTCGTTCAACATTAACCTTTTTTTTAATTGGACTTTGCAATATATGATCGACCAAATTCAATCCGATTCGGAACCAGAGAACTTGGATAATACAGCTTCATTCGCTCAACATTAACCTTCTTTGGCTGACTTTTCCCATTCACATGCAGAACCTCGCATACGTTTTTAGGACATATACGTACAATTTTATAGGGGCCTACATATCGAGCCCTTACTAACTTGGGAGATAATCCTGGCTTAGTGGCGAAATTCCTAACGAGGACTAAATCGTTTTCTTTGAACGTATGGACCTTCCTATGTTTGTCAATTTTGACTTTTTGTTTTTCCTGTTGCCTAATTAGGGCATTTTGAGCGAGCTTTCTTATTCGACTTAAATTCTTTTTCACAAGTTTTCCAAATGGAGTTCGACATGGTGTTTCGAGTTTGATACCTAATACAGCTTTTCTGCCGAACACCAATTCATATGGAGAATAAGGATGATGTTCGTGTCTTGCCGTATTGTATGCATAACAAGCAGTTTTAACAAATAGCGACCAATCCTTTTGGGAAGTGGAGACGTATTTACTCAAATAGTTTGCTAACGTATGATTATATCTCTCCACTCGTGAATTTGTTCTAGGATGATAAGCAGTACTAAACTTTTGATGTATGCCCAATACACCAGTAATCTCTCGCGTCATTTCTGCGACAAAATTAGAACCAAGATCGCTTAAAAGATGACGCGGTGGCCCAAAATAACAAATTATATCATCCAACAAGAACTTTGCGACATTTTTGGCTGTTATGGTTTTCAACGGTCGGGCTACTACATAGTTTGAAAACAGATCAACAGCAGTGATAACGTACTTATAACCGTTTGAGGAGGGCAGTGGGCCAAACACGTCTAAATTTAGAGTATGAAAAGGAGCTATTGGTTTAATTGGTTCATGCAACCCTAATGGTTTAGTGGTTGGGTCTTTACGTTCTTGACATTCGCGACATGACTTAATATACTGTTTGATATCGAATCCCATTCGAGGCCAATAAAATCGCTCATTAACACGAGAAAATACTTTACGTTCTCCAAGATGTCTGCCTTCTAGACATGAAGTATGTGTAGCATATAGCACCTCAGGAACTAGACTTCGAGGAACACATTGTTTTAAATCATTATTAGGCTTACGATATAACACCTCATCTACTAATACATAAGGACGAGCCTCATTATTAGTAGGATCAGACTTCACTAAATCACGAATTCTACCAAAATATTCATCTTCTTTCTGTGCTTTGACTACATCAGTCGTGTCAATTTTCATCGTGTTTATACACAGTCCTTCATCGCGATTGGCATTTTCTTCCTCACTTAAAGTTTGCGTCGGATATCTTGACATACAATCGGAATGACGATTAGAGGGATTACCTCTTATCGCTTTAATCGAAAAGTTGTAAGATTGTAAACGGATTAACCAACGAAGGTATTTGCCTTTTAGATTTTTCATGTTCCTCAAATAGCATACACAACAACTATCAGTAAATGCCGTGAAGTGTGGCACTCCTATTAGATATTCATGAAAGTACAACACGGCCTGTACCAAGGCCATTGTCTCTTTTTCTGGAATCGTCAAGGACTTAGCTTCATGGTCTGAGATTTTCCGACTATAATAAGCAATAGGCCTTTTTTTCCGTTTTTGATCTGCATTAATACTGCACCTATTCCGTACTCGCATGCATCTACATACAACTCGGTAGCATCTGCTTCCGGATCAAAGATGGCTAATTCAGGGGCAGTAATTAACTTTTCCTTTAGGGTATTAAAGGCTTGACGCTCTCTATCTCCAAAATGGAAGAGTACATCGGACTTAGTCAAATCTATTAGAGGTTTCGCGATAACAGAAAAGTTTTTAATAAACCTTCGATTATAACTAGCCATCCCGACAAAGCTGCGAACATCACGAACTGTTTTTGGTTCGGGAAAGTTAGCAATAGCCTCGATTCGCTTAGGGTCTATTTTTACCCCGTCGCGTCCTACGACAAATCCTAAAATAGGTAGTTCAGAATACATGAAATGGGACTTTGATGGATTTAATTTTAAGTTAGCTTCTCGCAACCGAGTGAATACTTTTCTAAGTCTATCTAGCTTCTCGTCTATTGATTTCCCAAACACAATCAAATCGTCCATATAACAGGCCATGATATCGAATTTCAAAGCGGCAAATACTTTATCGATCATTCTTTGAAATGCTGCGGGGGAAGTGGATAGTCCTTGTGGGGTAACGTGGAAACAAAAGAGGCCCGCGGAACAGATGAAGGCTGTTTTCAATTTGTCCTCTTCCCTTAAGGGGATTTGGAAAAATCCTGACCTTAAATCCATGGAGCTTACAAATTGAATATTTGCGAATAGATCTATCAAATCGTTGATTAACGGAAGAGCATAACAGTCTGGAGATATAGAATTTAATTTTCTGAAATCCACTACCAATCTCTTAGTATTATCTTTCTTATTGACTAATAGGACCGGAGACGCATAAGGGGATCTACAAGGAAATATGATGTTTTGTTTGAGCAATCTGTCTATTTCTTCCTGCATGGCTCTCTTAGTCTCTAAGGTCTCTCTATAAGGAGGTGAAGATACCGGAATGTTAGAAATTAATTCAATGGAGTGTTCATATTCATGCGTGACGGTCATATCGTCAATTGTCCACGCTAAAATATCTTGAAATTCAGTTAATAGATCTACTACTCTCTTTCGATCTTCAGGGGACAGGTCCGAAGAAATATCAATTTCTTTACCAATATCGTGTTGTACTTTAGAATTCGATTCCTTTACTTTCTCAGGGGAAGGTGAGCTGGCCTTAACCATATTCACTCTTGCCTCTGGTGTTGGAACACATTCCTCTAAATGTCCTATGATTTGAGCATCTGGAATAGTGACGTCCCGCTTACTTAAATTAAACACAGGCAATCTAACATATCCATTTTCTTCTTCATACATTGTAGGTGGTATTAAGCATGAGTAGGTGCGATGCAAAACATCATTCGGTTCAACATAATAGTTTCCAGTTATAGGATAACTTGGTTTAACTTGCACTAACCCAACCTTCCCAGCAGGTATTCGAATGCGCTCCGCAGTCGTGATCAAGTTACGAGAGGTTTGCTGCTCAATATAATTGATTTTCAATATAGGACATTCATCCTCAGGTTGGGAACCACAATGTGCGTCTTCAGAAAGGGAATTTGACTCATGAAGTTCTAAACTACTTTGAGGCACGTCAATATTCGTAGGTGATACTAATGTTGAACTAACTTTCCTATTCGTCCTAGAGTTACCATTTTTGTTATAAAACTGAACATGCGATAAATTAAGTACTGTTTGCTCCTTACGATTTGGCAAATACTGGACATAAAACTTCATGTTAGGATGTCTGTGATTACCCTTAATGAGAATGGACTGTAACCCAATGCCATACGTATAACGCTGAAGGAAATCCATTCCTAGAACCATTTTCTCGTCTAATTGAGACTGTTTAACTAAGGCCACATTTAACCACAAGCGACGCGATCTTCGACCATAAGTTCCAACTTGGAAACTTAATCGAACCACTGGGAGTGGTTCAGTTAACTTATCCCCCAATGTGCGCAAACGAATAGTGGCACGCATTCGCTTAGCAATTGGAAAATTTTGAGGGATCATTTCTTCAGCTAAAACCGAAATTTGGGAACCGCTGTCTAATAAAGCATCTACCTTTTTATTAAAAATACGAATTGGTATCGTGGGCAATCTGTGATCACACAAATTTGTTCGAGCTCTTTTCACTTCAATTGGCCTACCATCTCTCGCGATTTCACGTCTATATGTCCACATTCTTCTAACAAACGAATTGTTTTTAGCACCCATATAAGGTTTTACATGATGTGGTCTTAATTCTCTACCTTTTTTCTTCATTTCCCGATGAGATTCAGTATAAACGTCAGCTAAATACAATAACCGCAGAACATGGATAGCTTGATCTATGGTCGATACTTCCTTTAAGACTAAAGCTTGGACATAGTTACTAGGCAATGCCTTATATAGTAGGCGTAATAACTCTCTTTCTCCAATTTCAGGTCTCACAAATTTCCAATCCCGTATTAAAGTATACGCGAAGTTATCAGGTGGAAAACGAGGAGGAAGTCGTTTTCTCTTCAACTTTTGTTCAAGCTGACCTTTATACATATCATCAGGAAATGCTCGAGAAATCATTTGCTTTAATTCCCGAAATTGTATCTGTCGGATGGCATCTTTATGACTTAAAAACCAATCAAGAGCTGAATTTTCAAGACAGGCCACTAATTATATATGCTGCTCCCGGTCATCCCAGTTTAAGGCACGAGCTATGGTCTGATATTCATCAAGGAATTTAGTAACCGATTCGTTAGGGTTTCCTTTAAATTTTGGCAATTTAAATACCGGGACATTGGCTACTTGATTATCAGTTTCTTCCTGTACAATTGTTTCATTAAGGTTTTGCCCATTTTCTACTTGGGATTCTTTCGGAGAGGGTGAATTAACTTTTATAGATTTATTTCTCGTCCAATTGTAATGAATCCTCTGAGGGAGTCTTCATATCGTGATTATCTAATATTTCATGCCTAATATTCTCATATAACAATAATGCAAGTGCATTATCGGCAGTGGAGGAATATTTCACTGAAGGAGGGTGAGAAGCAACTTGCGGATATTTAGGAAAACTTAGATTTTCTATGCAAGGTTCGTCATTTGCAAAATCTTTGAATTCTTCGTTTGATTCATATGAGAAAGGACTTGGTGTTAGTACATCATGTACAGTCTTTTCCTGATAGAGCTCCTTCTTTGCCAATTGCTTAATTTCGTCTTCTGAATCATATTTACTTGATTCAGGTTGTGAATTTTCTGGGAGTTTACTTTTCAAGGGTTCGCCCACATGAGGTGGTATATCAAATGGAAAATAAACTTCATCCTTGACTGCTTCTGAAGCAACTACTTGCTGCTGGGCTTCGGTCTTTAAAGGTGTTGACACAAACCTAGGATCAAACTCAAAATCACTCGTCATAATACCAGGGGATTCTTCGGAAGAACTAACTGCATCTTCATTAGAAGGGTTAGTCAGTTGTTCTGGCTTAAGAAAAATTGTCCGTTTCGCGACCACTGGTTTATATTGTGTACTGTCCAAAGGAGTCAAGGATGACATTTTGTTACAAGTTTCTTCAAACTTAGCCAGATTTTCCTTATAACGTTGCGTTTTCGTTATCGCTTGCCTATCCACAGGATCTGGTAAACTATACTGCTGTGGATGATTTATCCGCGGTTCAAGAGAAGTAGGCGAACTACCTACTGGCAAACTAGCCTGCTGCACTGGCAAATCGGTTGCTTCTTTTGCCATGGGACATAGCTCGGAACGCAAAGTCTTCGTGAGCGCAGTTTTCTGAGCGAGAGATTTCCTACAATATTTGCAATTTGCCTCTCCTGATTTTGTAATATACCAGGCATGATACTACGGCGGAGATTTCTTAGATTTGAAAAAGGGGAACCAATGGAAAGACATTTTAAATTATGAATTAAATTTTTGTTTTCTCTAAGCGAAGGAAAGAAAGGAAAAATATATATATATATATGGGGTATTTCACTATGAGTAATGTAATCAATCACTAATTGCCATTGTAATCCACAATAATACATTAGCAAAATTGCAACAATTCACATAATTTACTTAAAGTATAATGCACTGTGAACAATATACCAAAGAAAACATAAACAAAAACAGAGAGAAAAAAAAGATGATGTCATAGCAGCACTGCAAAATTTTTCGTCCCGAAAAATGGAAAAGAAAGAAAAGGCTTTGGACGAGCCCCCATTTGTGACGATTTGCAGACTCCATTTTTAATTATTTAGCTCGTAATTTCCACACAAAGATGAGATCTGCTCGCACTATAAGTTAGCGGATGTCACAAAAGTATTATAAACAAATTACACCATGACTTTCATGGGAAAAGTGGATTAACCTAGGGGGAAATGACAACATAAATTGAAATTATTTAGTTTATTTTACAACTAAAATGGTAGTATACATCATATTTAATTTAGGTATTTTACAAAATTAATTAGTAAAAGTAGTGATATTTGCCTCTTCAGTGATCGTTGACTACATTATCATAATTTGAAGAACTAAATAGACTTCAGCTTAGCAAAGATAAGAAAATGAATTACGAGTATGCGACGTTTACTCTTATTCGTGAGAGTTTTACTATCAACTGATGAATCATTTTGCAGTGCTGACTGACATATTATTACTTGAGCTCAAAATAGCAAATGTGCATGTACATACCTTGAATAGAAGTCTTGTTACACCCTGCAACTTGGTGTCCCGAAGGTCTGAGTTCTTATACACGTCGTCACTACGTCGTTGCCGCCCGAATGAATATTATCTAGACCTTGAGGTCCCTTTTTATTATTTTTGCAAGGGCCACTCCCAAACCGCACATCAGACATCACATCCTGGTCGTCAGATTCACAAATATGGAAACTTATTGCTCTCTGCATTCTGATTGGCTATTAGCAAGTAACCGCACCCAAAAATTATGGCGTGATCCAGCACACACGTGGATGGCGTGACTGTTACCGCCGGAAGATTTCAATAACAGGATTTCCAGAATTATCCACATTTATCTATGACTGGTCCAGAGATTCTTAACTATTAACCAAAATTTCCGCAAATGCGGGGTCACGTTGACAAATTTGTAATATTTCATCCTGTTAGTAACCAAGCATAAGTAAACATCCTATGACCTTTGTGCGCAGTAAAACAACCATAATCAACTTCGAGGTTTTGCGTAGTTCCGCTCTCTGTTACCAGCTCATGATAAGCTAAAAGAGAAACCGTCCTGTAATTGCACATTAAACCAAAATAGCCTTTTTCATTTCCTTCAATAAAGAGCAATGTAACCATATTTTGAATCCGGCGTCACAAAAGGGCGTCAAAATTTCAAACGGGAAAGAATACTATCAAAATATAATGCTTCAAAATAGGCTCACATAGAAAAATAAAACTGTGTTCACCTGAGAATGTAATTGAACTTACTTCTCCTACATTCAGGAAAATACTCACTCAGCAAATTCAGAAAATTCCCCCTCATTTCAATTATCAAACCATTACCACAGGTTCTCGTTCAATATTTCACTTGCAGCGGCGTAGATAAGATTTTCAACTAGGGTGGATAGAATTATCAAAATGTCTTGTATATCTTTCTTTATTCAGCAATTTTCTAACATTCCACTTCAAGAACACAAAAGGTACACTCCCACTTGAGACATGCCGTTCTAGCCTTTCCTTTCCAAGACTTTACTTTCCTTTGCTCACTCGTTATCTTGTATGACTTTTTACTCCACGTAAACATAGTAAGCGAAAGTCTCCAAAGCATTGATTTTCATTTGTTCGATGGAGTCGGATTTCTTGAAAATATATCTGCGTACTTTGAGAGGAGCAGAAATGATGCAAAGTTTCAATTTAACTTAGTCGATGCAATGAAATCGATGCAACGAAGGCATCAGCATTAGATATGGATGATCCACGGATAGGTAATATGATCCACGGATGAAGCTCGAAGTCGAAAGAAGAGACAGTGTCAGTACAAGGCAAAGGATGAAGCTATTGAAGATCCACAAACAAGATACAAGATCGATTTTTATTACAGAGTTCTAGGCGTGATTTTGTTAATTTTAAGGTAAAGGTTTGGAGAACTTAAACATCACAGCAAGTAATTCGAGCTTCTTTACGATATAAGTACTCTTAAAGATATGCCACCTGAACCTTTGTCTGAAAAATGTACTAAACTTGCCAGCATTTTGACAGACGCACAATCGAATGATATTAACTCCAGTGATTTGAAAAACGAATTGAAAGTGTTATCCACAATAATTAAGCCTAAAGCTATTAAGCGCACCAAAAGAGACTTTAAAATTAATTAAGGGATATGAGTCTACTCCCAATGCCAGTGTTGCACTTAGGGTTTTGTTAATCTTACCGGTAACAGTGGCAAGTGTAGAAAGAAGTTTTTCGAAACTTAAGCTTATTAAAAACTACCTACGTTCTTCCATGTCTGAAACACGATTTAGTGGCCTAGGGGCAATATTCATAGAACACGAACTGACTAAATATTGGAGTACGTGAATGTGATAAAATAATTTGCTTATATCAAAGCAAGAAAAGTTTCTTTCAATTAAGTTTTAAATTTAAGAATCTATATTGTGTTTTAGTACATTATAAGGTTTAGGCTAATCACTTAGTTTTGCCGTTATATCTGATTCACTATATTATCTTCATGCTCCTCATTCTATTGGAAACACCTTTTGATATAAAATAAGCTTAAAAATTAAAACTCTTAGTCGTGACTAAAGTATATATATTTAAAAAAAATTCTGTATGGACTGCTGTATATCACAGATGTTGTATATCTGGGGCAAGTGGGGACAGGCACGATTTCAAAAATCTGGAAAAAAATATGAAAATAGTTCCTCCAAATTTGAAGAATGTGGACATAGTGCAATTCGTCTGGTAGAGCGGTTTTATCTAATATGAAGAGTATAAAAGAATACACCTATACCAAAAATGGGTCCATGTTTCAGCATCCAACCAACTTTCATAGATCATGAAGCGTTGGGCTATCCTGAGATAATTGTTACAGAAGCACCCGGGGAAAACTTTGTACGGTTAAGATATGATAAGGTACTTATAAAAATTGAATATACTGTGTTGTGTTTGTCAGTATATGTACAATTGAGGTGTCCCCACTTACCCCACATTTTTTACAGTGGGGTAAGTGGGGACAGAAATTTTTTACCTGTAGGGTAAGTGGGTACACGGACACAAATGCAGCTATTTCCGTAAATACATCGAAAACGATGAAGACAGTGCATTGTCTGTCTCACAGCACGTGGCTTAGAGACAGATTAGTATTATGCAGCTGATTACGTGAAAAATTGGTCTACTGACAGAGTCCACGTCAGCAAAAATACGTATGAAATTAAGTTCCTTGAACGAATTGGCATGCAATCTCGTCTTCCGCTTCGAGAATATGTAGATATTGTGCACAAAAGGGCTGTTTTCTATGGCCCTGTTAAGTTTGACAGTGTGCCTAACGTAATTATGCCTTTCGCAATTATATCTTCCGTAATTAAGTTCTCTATTGTAACTGATATTGATAAACACTATCGTTTCATTAAGGCAAAACTGTAGACTACAAATATAGTCCATGCAGTCGATGTTTTGTGTAGACTCTATTTGTATCCTATAAACTATGTGGATTTGTATTAGATGCCTTACAATTCCCATTAATAGTTATCACTCTTTAACGCGACGACCTATGAATCTACATAAGCTTCAAGGTGCAGCCTACATTTATTCTTATTTATCCATTTTTAGAACTTTTAGGCACCAGTAGATTTGTGAGTATTCAGTATTTGGTTGGTCTTTAGTCCAGAGACTACCTCATCAGAAGCTCTTGTTATTTTTCTTTTATGTACTAGACTAAAGCTTATTTTGTTTATCTCCACTTGCCCCGTACCAAATATCAAGCCTCAGAGCAAACTCTAATCACATATTTATCATTATGTTAATGTTTCTGGTATAAGTAAATGGTGTCCAGTAAATGTTTCTAATATAAGAGTTTTCTGAACAAAACATATTTTTGAAATATTGACATTGTTTGTTTCTTCTACATTTGCCACAGTGTTATTTTCAAAATGTTCTATCTCTGGCTAGAACTGCAGCAGATGTGAAACTTGGACTTATCAGCAGTAGACAACAGGTACTCTGCCCCCACTTTCCCTTCTTTATTCCCCGTATAACATACAGGAGGGAACAGTAACTGATTTCTAATAAACATGTTATTGTGGAACAAGTATTTACATTGCTTCCAAATGGACCCTATGTTTATCAAGTGTACAAACTATTGTTAATATGACCATACTTTCAGTGTGATAATCCGAAAAGTATTACTGGTTCAGTAGTTGAAAGTCGAACATTGCAAAACGTGTCCCCACGTACTCCAATTACCCCTATACAGCGAAAACGAGCATATTGAATATTGTCATGTATAGAGTCATTTAAATATTACGTAAGTATTCGAGAAAGGTAGTTCCTGTTTCTTTACTTTTCCATTTCATGCATGTTTTTCAGTGGGGCATCTTTCTTTTTCGTGGCACTTAAAGCCTTCTGTCAAAATAAGGTTTGCGGACTAAAGGGGCGGCATGTGAAAGTACCGCCCAGGGCGGCAAAACTGCTAGCACGGGCCCTGCTTGTACTGCACTACTAAGAGGAACCCGGAGTGACGAGCGCTTCGAAGATAACCTACAATAGTAAAGTATAAGCCCTACCAACAGAGACAACTTGATAAATCGTTTCTTGTAAGCTTGCATTGCAAGTCGACCAAAGTAGAAAATGGATCGATCTGGGCCATATGAGAACAACATAGAACAACTCAAGAGCCCCTGAGAAATTGAGCATCTTACACCGTGAACCCACGGTCTTTTACGACCTCCATTTTAGGGGTGAATTTGTTCCCTTTTATGAGCACTTTTTTAGGGGGTGTAGTCGTTCTCTTTTATGACCACTTTTTAAGGGGTGAACTCGTTCCCTTTTATGAGCACTTTTGCAAACCTTATTTTGATTTCGAACACATAGAAGAGCAGATAACACATAAGACTACGTAACACACAGCAGAGCAGATAACACATAAGAGTACGTAACATAACAATGGTGTACTCGTTCTCTATTATGAGCACATTTTAAGGGCGAACCCGTTCCCTTTTCTGATTACTTTTTCAACCCCTATTTTAACATAGCAGATAACACATAAGATTACTATCACACAGCAGAGCAGGTAACAAACAAGACTACGTAGCACACAGCAGAGCAGATAACACATAAGAGTACGTAACACACAGCAGAGCAGATAACACATAAGAGTACGTAACATAACAAGGGTGTACTCGTTCTCTTCTATGAGCATATTTTAAGGGTTAACTCGTTCCCTTTTATGAGCACTTTTCTAACCCCTATTTTAACATAGCAGATAACACATAAGATTACGAACACATAGCAAAGCAGATAACACACAAGACTACGTAACACACAGCAGAGCAGATAACACATAAGAGTACGTAACATAACAAGGGTGTACTCGTTCTCTTTCATGAGCATATTTTTCAACCCCTATTTTAACATATGATATAACACATAAGATTACGAACACATAGAAAAGCAGATAACACATAAGAGTACCTAACATAACAAGGGTGTATTCATTCCCTTTTATGAGCATATTTTTCAACCCTTATTTTAACATAGCAGAAATGACATAAGACTACGAACACATAAAAGAGGTAGTACAAGAGTATGGCTTATTTTCCAACCCCTATTTTAACATAGCAGAAATTACACTGAAACTATGAATACATAGCAGAGCATAAGACTACGTAACACACAACAACCTCCATTTTAGGGGTGGACTCGTTCTCTTTTATGAGCATATTTTCCAACCCTTATTTTAACATAGCATAAGACTACGAACACATAGCAGAGGTGTATTCGTTTTCAACCCCTTAGCATAAGACTATGTAACATAGCAGTTACGAACACATAGCAGAGCAGATAATAAACACAACAACCTGCATTTTAGGGGTGTATTCATTCCCTTTTATGAGCATATTTTCCAACCCCCTATTATAACATAGCACAGGTTACATAGCAGATCTAATACGGCTTATTTTCCAACCCTTATTTTACCATAACAGACTACGAAACATAGCGGACATAGCACAGGGGGTGTATTTATTTTCTAATTGAACATAGCAGAAATTACACTGAGACTACGAGCACACAGCAGACCAGAGAATACATAAGATTCATTCCCTTTTATGAGTACATTTTAAGGGGTGTACTCGTTCTCTTTTATGATTACTTTTTCAACCCCTATCTTACCATATCAGAAATTACATAAGATTTTTTTTCAACCCCTATTTTAAGACAATGAATACCTATGTAACATAGCGATTCGATACGCTCTTTGAACCGATTTGGATGAAACTCGGCATATGGGGTTTTTCGACCATGCTGAGTACGAATATCATACTTATTTTTACCTGGGTCCTATAGTTTATGTGGCATATGCCCTTTGTATGACACTTAAAACCTAATCACTCGTAAACGAAGCAACATACTGAGGTGGTGTTTCCACATTTAGCAATAGGTCATCAGGTACTACATGTCCCAAAATTAGTGGTCATCGAGGCCAAAGGTCAAAATACTTAAAACCCAATAACTCGAAAACGAAGCAACGTATTGAGGTGCTGTTTCCAAATCTAGTAATAAGTCATCAACTAGTAAGGTTCCAAAATAGTGACCATCGGGGTTAAAGGTCAAAATACTTAAAACCTAAAAACTCGGAAACGGAGCCACATATTGAGGTGGCGTTTCCACATTTAGCAATTGGTCATCAACTAGTACAAGTTCCAAAATAATGACCATCGAGGTCAAAGGTCAAAATACTTAAAACCTAATAAACTCAGAAACGGAGCCACATATTGAGATGCTCTTTCCACATTTAGTAATTGGTCATCAATTACTACATGTTCCAAAAATAATGACCATCGAGGTCAAAGGTCAAAATACTTAAAACCTAATAACTCGGAAACGGAGCCAAGTATTGAGGTGCTGTTTCCAAATCTAGAAATTGATGACCATAGTAGTAGAAAATCTAGTAGTAGAATCTAGTAGTAGAAAATGGATCGATCTGGGTCATATGAGAACAACATAGAACAACTCAGGAGCCCCTGAGAAATTGAGCATCTTACACCGTGAAAATAGTGACCATCGAAGTCAAAGGTCAAAATACTGAAAACCCAATAACTCGAAAACGAAGGAACGTATTGAGGTGCTGTTTCCAAATCTAGTAATAGGTCATCAACTAGTACAAGTTCCAAAATAGTGACCATCGAGGTCAAAGGTCTAAATACTTAAAACCGAATAACTCGGAAACGGAGCCACATATTGAGGTGGGGTTTCCACATTTACCAATTGGTCATCAACTAGTAAAATATACTCATAAAAGGGAATGAATCTTATGTATTCTCTGGTCTGCTGTGTGTTCGTAGTCTCAGTGTAATTTCTGCTATGTTCAATTAGAAAATGAATACACCCCATGTGCTATGTCCGCTATGTTTAGTAGTCTCTGTTATGGTAAAATAAGGGTTGGAAAATAAGCCGTATTAGATCTGCTATGTAATCTGTGCTATGTTATAATAGGGGGTTGGAAAATATGCTCATAAAAGGGAATGAATACACCCCTAAAATGGAGGTTGTTGTGTTTATTATCTGCTCTGCTATGTGTTCGTAACTGCTATGTTACATAGTCTTATGCTAAGGGGTAGAAAACGAATACACCTCTGCTATGTGTTCGTAGGGGTTGGAAAATATGCTCATAAAAGAGAACGAGTCAACCCCTAAAATGGAGGTTGTTGTGTGTTACGTAGTCTTATGCTCTGCTATGTATTCATAGTCTCAGTGTAATTTCTGCTATGTTAAAATAGGGGTTGGAAAATAAGCCATACTCTTGTACTACCTCTTTTATGTGTTCGTAGTCTTATGTCATTTCTGCTATGTTAAAATAAGGGTTGAAAAATATGCTCATAAAAGGGAATGAATACACCCTTGTTATGTTAGGTACTCTTATGTGTTATCTGCTTTTCTATGTGTTCATAATCTTATGTGTTATCTCCTATGTTAAAATAGGGGTTGAAAAATATGATCATAAAAGAGAACGAGTACACCCTTGTTATGTTATGTGTTATCTGCTCTGCTGTGTGTTACGTAGTCTTATGTGTTATCTGCTCTTCTATGTGTTCGTGATTAAAATAAGGGTTGGAAAAGTGGTCATAAAAGAGAACGATTACCCCCCTAAAAAGTGCTCATAAAAGGGAACAAATTCACCCCTAAAATGGAGGTCGTAAAAGACCGTGGGTTCACGGTGTAAGATGCTCAATTTCTCAGGGGCTCCTGAGTTGTTTTATGTTGTTCTCATATGGCCCAGATCGACCCATTTTCTACTACTTAATATATTGCAGTACTCCTTATCCATATAAATCACTAGTCACTGTGAAGGTAAAAGCACAATTTATTCAATAAAATACGGCAAATAATGTAATAACAAAAATATCAATACTATACTTTCTGTTACACAAACTCAATAGAAATATTGTACATGAATTAAAATTATATAGTATCAAATATAAGACATTATAATGCATAAAGAATTAAAAAGAAAATGAAATCCACTGAACAAATAGCATAGAATGCAATAAAATGAAAGAAATATCAGAAACGTAAAATGAAAGTGATGTTTCCGTTCATTACTGCACACAAACTATATTCCCTTTAACGTACCGACTGGCAATATTATTTCATAATATCAGATGTTTGGGGAATAAATGCTAATTAAAATTTAATTTTAAAAAATCTCATCTTTCAATCAACGAAATTACCAATTGAGAAAAATGTACGTTTAGCTAGTTCTTTTATTTTCATCTCAGATATAATATGAACCCTCGTTTGGCCCACTGGCTAACACACTTTGCCTTTGGTGCGCGTCATTCCGCGGTCGATTCCCGCTGGGGGTTCAGTTGAACGAAAAAAGTGGTTCGGATTCCACCATAATCTGTAGGTCCACGTCTCCTCTAGCCATCCTGGCAAAATCGTCTGACGTTAAAGAAACATATCAAATATAATGTATAATACAGTATATAACTTTAAAAAAAGCAATTTCAAAAACTTTTGTGAGTTTGTGTTTCTTGATTTTTAATTCCATTTATATATCCATTTTTAGAGCTCAATTTTAAAATATACATTTTTAGTTCAAAGAGTGAGTCGACTTGTCCTCCTTTCTACAGCTGTTCATTCAACGAATGAATCATATTATTGCTCCTTTGAGGCTTATGGTGGTTACCTCAAGGAACTAGGGACAGAAGTATTCACAATTCAAATATGTCTATATTGAGTACTAGTAAGTACCACATATTTTATTAGACTCCGCTAGACTTGTCACACAGATTGGAACGGTCGCTAAAAGACCATATTTGTATTTCCCTGACTCGTTTTTGGAACAAATCCCACTTGGAGGCCAATGATTGGTTGAAATGAAATGAAACGAAATTTTTGTTTTACGGCCCAAGGTTATGCCAGCTAGGCTAAAGGAGACGGAGATGAGAAACGAATGATATGTTGGAATGAAAAACGTGGGAGGAAATGGGAGAACCCCGAAAAAACCCACGCACACGAAGTGTCTACCACAAACTTCACTTGATTTGAGCTCGAATCGAACCAACTACCTTATGCACCAGAGGTGAATGCTCTACCACTAAGCCATCGTGCCCCTTCCGATGATTGGTTGAGTGATGGTTGCTGTCACAGTGCCAACGTAGAGCTGTGCATGCCTTTGCCCTGCCTCGTGTAGCCGCCGACCTTCTCATGACACATTATGCTCTTCCAAAAATAAAGGTGAAATAAACAGTTTTCTTACGTATAATGTCATGTCATCTGCTATCCACTGAATCAAATGAAACGTATAAACATGAAAAATGTTGCCTCCGTACCGGGCCAAGAAGCAACTACCCCAACTTCTTTCTTATTTCTAAGTTCTGTCTTTCTTCTCTAAAATTTTCGAAGTGAGGCAATGGAAGGACAGTGCAAACTAGTACAGCGGTATTTCAGTGAAACAGGATCAAAATCATGCATTTAATGAAACATATTCGTTTGCCTACCAGTAGCTATTCAAATGCCAGTCAAAATTGAAAAGGAGTCACCCGAATTTCTCACTAGAAATCCAAAACGGCTACTTCCAGATGTTTTTCACACATTTATTCAAATACCTAATTTAGATCAGCATTTTATAACGTTTTTTTTATGTATTGGTAGAGAATGAAATAAGCTCTCCAACGAATATAAATCCACGTAGCTCTTTGTATACGTAACAATTATGGCCGCCATTTTCTAATATGACTGTTGTAATACAGCGGCTTTCCCATAAGAAAGGACCAGAATACTGGTTTTGATAAAGCAAATAATTCCTTTTGCATACAAGTAGGTACCAAATGCTGCTCAAAGACTAATATGAAGCCAGCTGAATTTCTCACTAGAAACCAAATATGGCAGCCATTTCCAAAATTGCCTCCTTCTTCAGGCTCACTTTTCACATTTTTGCATATAGTGTGAAGTATCAGTGTAATCATAGTGACATGATCGTTAGATAACTGTGTAAACTTTTAAATTACTTCGCCAAATTCAATTATTTATTAAATTGCTGCTGTGCTGTACAGAATCATGAACTCTCTTTAAAATCAAAAGGAACAAAAACCTTTTATTAAAATTGTATATTTCCGGACAGCTTCTGTAATCACATATTTGTTAACAAACACGACTAGTTTCCTTCTTCACTTTCCCCATACCTAACGCACAGCCTGATACTTCCCCATTCATTGAACTCCCAAGTCATCATTTTGCAGAGAGACAAAACCACGGAGTCCACATCAACTAGGGATATTCGCCACAGTTTAGGAAGTTTGCAGGATCATCGGAGGCAAGCAGATCCTACCATTGGAGGACGACCCACTTCATATTCCGAGAATACAATTCTGCTGGTTCATCGCCGCAGACACACTTTGAGTTTGACATCTAAGTAGTGATATGAAGGTGTAGAAGAGTATCATCGTAAAAGGCGCATCATCGCACAGAGGACTCGACGACCCTAGCTGTCCAGCAGGATTAAGATCAGTTGTTGGCTGATTCCAGAACATTCAGGCTCCTCCGGGGAAAACCATTAATCATGCAGATGACCAGAACGACTCCAATCTAATTGGCTAGTGCTCATCCTTTATCTTATAATCATAACTTATCTCTCTCTCTCTCTCACCTATTTCCCCAACTAGTCATTTTTCAAAATTAAAACATTTGAATTTCAATTAAATTTAATCATAATTTGATAGTTAAGTACCGTGTTGTGCTTAAATCTTCTCACATATAAGTAGGTATCCAAACATTTCGGTCCAAAATTGAAATAAAAACACTCGAATTTGTTACTAGAAATCCAAAATAGCCACTATTTTTAAAATGACCTCCTTCCTGAAACTTCCTTCACACATTTTTTATATAACCTAATTTGCGTCAGAGTTCTCTAACGTTCCTCTCTAAGTATGGGCAAAGAATTGTAACCGTTGTGTACGTCGTGGTTCGGATCAATCTTTTAGTCTCATACCTTGCCCTTTTCTCCTTTTTATTTCCCAGCTATCTCACAACGACTATGGTCAATGCCCTACCTACAGTTTGCCATGCGGGGGTTGGGAGCACAGCAGGCGTAGATGCAGACAACGTAGATATATTTACTAAGCTACGAGTATGGTGAAATTAAACATTAACTTTTCAGCAAATAATGAACTCGAACTTAAATAGTAAACGTATAATGTTACTTGACAAATGTAAACATTATTTGCACATTGATTTAGAAATATAACTGTTTAATAACCTTTTACTAATTATAGACGTTAAGGTGGCGTGGCTTATAGATAAAACAATTCACGTCATTCTTCGGCCAGCCCATAAAGTAGTTCCATCGATGTCCTGGGTTCAGTCGCAGATGCTGCTCCTGGAATTAATGTCCTGAGTTAGTTCCGAAAATAAAATCCTTGATGTACATAGTCAAAATAATAGTCAAAATAAAACTCTTCAAAATTAATTACAAATTCTTATGCAACCATCCCTTCCTTAGAGTACTGCGCAGTCACATACCCTTCACGGGGATGTAAAGGCACTTTTGGCGACGAGGATACATAGCAACAGACGAAATATTACTCCAGTAATCCACTCTTTGTGACGTTGGTAATAGCGAAGACAAACTGACTGAATCGAATCTTCAAACTGAGAGTATTCCAAAATCAAACTGTCAACATAAATTAACTAATAAAACACTTAATTTTATTCCACCTAGGGACGTATTGTACGTTAGAGAAAAATAATCAGAGACACACATACCTTATAGTTTTAGACAGCAATGGGCGCTGCTTTTCCTGAAGGCGCGCGATGCGCAAACAAACGACGACACGAGGGTAGTCGTCCCGAGGGTGCAGTTACATTGTGGCTTTGTCCAGTGGGCTATTGTCTATGAGTTCTTCGGGGCTGGAGGCCCCCGGTTATGACGTATAATATTGAATTCAAGCTCTTTGCCTGAAGAGATGCGCATGCTTTGAATTAACAAATCAGAGATCAACGATGACAAGACGGAGGTGTTATTGCAACTTTCCCGTTTTTGCGGACTCGAGAAAGCGTTCACAAAGGGAGTCGTTGTTCTCACAGCGTATGTAAATATAAAGTCAGAAGATCGGACTGAGGCTCACTAACACAAAGGAAGTGACGAACCAAAGCGATGCGAGAAGAGTCTCTAGAACGTTTGGAAATACACGAGGTTTGCTTAATAAAGTTCAAATCAAGTCCATTTTTCCAATGTCCCTTTCAAATCCAAAAAATGAGATTTAGGTCGGTGATATCTTATTGGGGCCCGAACGGTGACCGAACAAATTGATCCAATTTGTGAAGAGAAAAATGGCCGTCTAAGGGTTAATATGTCTATCCTGAAGTGTCAAAAGAAAATCACTATATTGTGGAACACCCTGTATATGAATCGAAGATCGTTGGGGACTCAGTATAAAAATTCGGTGTATTTGGAGTGCACTGTATATATTACACTTTACTTTGTAACTGTAAGGCAATTCACCCTGTATGACAATAAACCACCTTTATTAAAGCCACCTATTATGTTCATAAAGCCACCTTTAAATTTTGAATAAGCCACTTTTATGACAGCATTAATAAAATGTTCATTGTTTTTTCATTTATTTGTATTTTCAGTTCATAATTCCTTTTATTTATTTATTTTTTTTTCAATTATCGGTTTCGCACCATGACTTTCAATCATTTTCAATTTACTTTTCAATTTACTTTTCAATCATTTTTACTTTTCAATCATTAAACACATGACATATTTAAACATATTAGACCAAATGAATATGCAAATAAACGTTAACACAAAAATACTTATTACTAGACAATAATAAAATGTGTGTATCGGTTTCGAAAGTGTTGCCTGACTACGGCGTGAACGGTAATGTCGAAATTTCTAACATATGTATTTGGTGTAGTGTAGTGTGGGTATATGCACCTTTTTACAACAAACTTAATCAATACTTAAATTCTCTTATTCAAAATTTTATAATATTCAAGTACTAAAGGTAAACATGTAATATAATATCAAAAAAGATAATCATCTCTAATAATATTCATATTCATTCACATAAAAACACTGATAAAACAGAATAATTTCCAAAACAAACATTTCATAAGATAATTTCAGCATAAATCACATAGTGATCATTTAAAATACTATATTTCAACTTATTAAATATCAAAATACTAAAAAGAATTTAAAATCAAATAAACTATCAAGTTTCAATAATCATATTGCTCAAACAACAAACAAAAGATTCATTGAATTGTTTCAAATAAATTTGGAATCACAAGTCAACTCACATTATTTTTAAAATTATCAGCATTACTCACAAGAAACGTAAACTTTTATTTTATTTATTTCTCAATTGCAAAAGGTATGTAGGCATCACCATTAATGCACGGACTTTTTAGATAATTGGCGAACATGCGGTCATTGGCTGATATAATCATTACTTTACTTCATTTTCAGCAATCGTCTTATTGGCAATGGCTCAGTACAACTCTATTAACATATTCACGGGCATTAATCGCATTGAACTCAAACATACAACTCAAAAATACTTTACACGCAATCGTTTTGTTCGCTTGATAACCCTCATCAATGTCAACGTGCCGGATAGATTTACACCTGATTCCCTCAACATACCATAAGCAATGGGATCTATCAGTTACTATGTTGTACAACGAATCAATTTCTTTTCATTTTTTTAAATATGAAAATTCCCAAATTCAACTTAAATTTCGTTACATAATGTTATTACTGTGTGAGTCTATTGACAAATGATAATTGGAGACAATATTTTCTCACAAACACGAAAACAATCGGTTGAACAACAAAGTAATTTGTTAATTATTGCCATTTTATTGCGATGTGAGCCTGCGCGAATTCAAGAGTATCTACGGTTTGACTTTCGCCTTGCACTTCCTCGCGGTTAAGCCGTGCCGTCTGCATGCATTCACAAAACTCAACAAGGCTTTTGTTACATTCCACTACACTGCTTTTAAACTCGGCAGTACCTAAATCAACCTGATTGGTCACATTAATTAGTCCAGAGTGTACCTCAATGAAGGAGTTTTTCATTACTGCAATTTTGTTCCTCAACTCATCAAATTTTCTATCAAATCTACTATCAAATATCTTTATATCATTTGCTGATCCTGTTATGGCCTGCTGGAGTTTACCTACTGATCTATTTATTTGCTCACTGTTATTTTCTAATTTTTGCTCTAATTTCTCAAATTGTTTTTCTAATTGTTCTGTCAAAATCGCTTGAAATTGTTCTAAAATATTTCCCTCCATATTTGCTTAAATCACAACTAACTAACTCAAAGTATAAAACATGCAAAAAATAAAACACTTGACTTCAATAACAAAAATGTAAACAAACACCTTTCCAAAACTAATGTAAACTGTTTCAGTTACGCGTGGCTTTTATTTTTCAAATTTCACTTTGTGAAATTTTTTATAGAAAATTAACACGAGCATAAATGAGTATCTTACACAAAACACATTGCTTTTCACTAAGCTTATCTAAAACTTGCATATGTACAAATATAAATGTGTGTGTATGTATTCGGCTAAGATCAGCTGTTTGGAATTTGTTCGTTTGCGCATAATATAAAAAGTTGACAGGAGAAAATTTCCGCGAAAAATAAAATGTCATACTTTAGTTTCTTACAAAGAAATAATAATGGTAGTCATGTTTCTCTGATAATTGAACTTACTTTATACTATTTGAATCCAGGTAATTCTCTTTGCTTTTTCACGAGCTAAATCAATCTATACACCAATCTATAAATCAACCTATACGTGCTTATACACCAAGTCTGCTGCTAGTGACTACGTGACTCAAATTCTTACTGCAGTCGGATATTAACAAATGACCACTAATGTATTTAAATACAATTCTATCCAAAGATTAAGCTAGGTCATGTCACGGTTTAGCCATTTTGGGTTGTAACCATTGTGTACGTCGTCGTTCGGATCAATCTTTTAGTCTCATTCCTTGCCCTTTTCTCCTTTTTATTTCCCAGCTATCTCACAACGACTATGGTCAATGCCCATGCCTACAGCTTCGTCATGCGGGGGCTGGGAGCACAGGAGGCGTAGATGCAGACAACGTAGATATATTTACTAAGCTACGAGTATGGTGAAATTAAACATTAAGTTTTCAGCAAATAATGAACTCGAACTTAGATAGTAAACGTATAATGTTACTTGACAAACGTAAACATTACATTCACATTGATTTAGAAATATAACTGTGTTTAACAACCTTTTACTAATTATCGACGTTAAGGTGGCGTGGCTGATAGATAAACAACTTATGTCATTCTTCGGCTAGCCCATAAAGTAGTTCCTTCGATGTCCTGGGTTCAATCTCCTGGAAATTCTGCTCCTGGAATTAATGTCCTGAGTTGGTTCCGAAAATACAATCCTTGATGTATCCTCGTCGCCAAAAACGCCTTTACATCGACGTGACGGGTATGTGACCGAGCAATACTCTAAGGAAGGGATGGTTGCATAAGAAATTGTGATTAATTTTGAAGAGTTTTTGTTTTGACTAGGGAGATAACGTAGGTATAGGGACTAAAGACATAGATTAGAAACCTCACCGCACTGTCTTCTCTGAAAATATTCGTATTCTCAGTTTTTAAATTTACTGTCTTATATGTTAAATTAATAACTGCTAACAACTGCTACTAGAGCTTTTCACTCTTCAGGACTACTACGACATGTTTGCAGGGCACTTATCTAAGTCCTAAATGTGTGCGTGAATTATTTCATTCCTCTCACTGTAATTATTTGAGAATGGAAACTGATTACGCTTAACGAGAATATGTTTCGCTGTCGTAAAGCAAGGACCGTAATAAAGGTAGATAAGGTTTTTATTATTATACAAAACACAGAAGTATTTATTCCGTATATAGAACAATATAATACAGTAACATTATAAATTTCCTATAATTTATTCTGAGCTTTATTTTTTAATGCTTGCGTATGAAAGACAGAAAGCAATGGATCTCGCAAAACCTCGAACACTATTCCTATAGAAGCGTGGGAGAAACAAAGAACCACGTGCAAAGTCCAAAGACTCGTGCTATGTAGTACAGTGAAACCTCTGTAAAGCGGACAGCCATGGGGAATCAAAAATTATCCGCTATAGAGAGGTGTCCGCCTTAGAGAGGTTTCAATATTTTATGACGTAAATTAGTAAACAAGGTAATACACAATTAGAAAACAAATATTTTTGCATGAATCATGTATTTACGAATATTACATAAATGCCTGAATTATCCTCCGCCACCTAATACTCTATGGTCGAGGCACAATAGTTCTCTGCTCTTTACACTTGCTACTACTTACTACATTTTCGGTATGTTGTTTTAATTAGTGAGTTAATTGCAGTCCAGTACTGTCTTTTTTCAGACAATATGTGTACCCGCGGGCCAAAAATACCAAACTTGTCTTCTGCTTGCTTACAGATTGTAGCGGAACAGTACCATAACGTGTCATCCCAAATTGTGGGTAACTGTCAAACACTTTTCTGTCTAAAACGGTTTGGGTGGGAGTGGATGTAAGCAAAGGACATGAGAGTGTTGTTAAACAGAGACTTCGTCTGGGTTGCTGAGCAGCCAGTTGAGAGGCAAAATGTCACAATGCTTCCTTGATGACACATGTATGAATTCTAAAAATGTATTTTTACTGCACTTTCCAACTTGTTTCTAGAGAAAGTGTCCGTAATACGGAGGTAAATAATACCTATAAAAGACAGAAAAGACTGTGCGTGTCCGTACTAGAGAGTGTCCGCTTTAGAGAGGTTTATCAATAGGTTTTCTTCCCATTACAGTGTTTGGGGATTAAAAAATATGTCCGTTACGGGAAGTGTTCGTTTGTAGAGGTTTCACTGTAGTACTTGCGAAGAGACAGTTGCTGTTCTGACTACGTTTACAGGGATATCTATCTTCATTTTAAGCTGGATTTGTAAGTGAGAGAAAAAGACCGCTACTTGTTCTTATTTGCTTTTATTTTAAGCCATCTTTCGAGCTCTATAAAATGTTAAATTGTTGTATCCTTGAAGAACATTAGTATATATATAGTCCCTATATGTCTCCATCAGAATAAAAAAAAAGAAGACTCCCTAACGATAAGTTTAGATGTATTGGCAATTCTATCACTTTTATATTTTTCACGAGAGTGAACAGTGCTTTTACATGTCCCGGTAAATGCCCCCCTCCCCCGGTTCAAATTTTGAAAACGAGAAACCTTTTTGTCTTTGTCTGGTCCCTGGATCAAGGTACCTGTGACCAAATTTTGATAACTCGGTCAACTCATCTTGTCCGCTGGCGCACACAGACACAAAGATATTTAGATAGACACACAAAGAAACTCTACTTTATTTATATTGGATTCTTCGCTCAATAATTGTGCAGATGAAAGATTTGAAAAATATAAAAATCTATACGGCAAACTGAATGACTTGATATCCACCTTTCCTAATACTTTTTGCTCAGATCAGCTTCAGAATGAACTTATCAACATATGTTCTGATAGAACAAACACTTTTCCCTTCCTGAATACTTGAAATATATTCTCAGTAATGAAATTCAAAGCGTATATTAGGAAACAACAAAGCTGCTAAATATGGTATTGAGCATTCCATCAACTCCAGTATTTTGTAAACATTCAATGAATGTCCTGAAAAGAGTGTAACTTACTTAACAAACAGCATGACAAAATTTCTGAATTACGGACACTTACAATAAAGAACTTGGTATAGGAGCTTTGTAGGAACCTGCATTCAAAAAAAAAAAAGAAAGAAAGAAAGAAAAGAAAAGAAAAAATAAAGAGTTATTAATGTTTTCGCGGAAATGAAGAACAGGGTACTGTAAGGTATTTGGTATTAGGTATTAAGTTAGGTGTTGTAAGGTGTTTGGTTTTTTACTACATCGTTTTTTCTACATTTCATTTTTTCTTACAGTTCATTTCTAAGGTATTTAAAAATGACTATCCCTAAGGAGGGTTTGGGGAAATAATGACCCCATTTCTTGCTAATGAGGTACCATTCAGAAATCTATGCTTCGAAAAAAAATTATTCACGAAATTTCACTAATTATAAAATTTTATACTTAAAGGAAGTAAAATTTTATACTTAAATATATGCCTTACAAATACTATATATATATATATATATATATATATATATATATATATATATATATATATATATATGTGTGTGTGTGTGTGTGTGTGTGTGTACAGCGAAACCTGTCTATGCTGGCCAACATTGGTTCCATTGAAAAGTGGCGAACTTACAAGAAATAAGTGTGATTCGTGTATTTTTAGAATAGGATTTCTAGTATTATTTGGTTGTTAATAAGCAATGTCACGGCAACTACTTTCAAATAATGTATATAGATTAATCATTTAACTACTTTTTGTTAACGAGCTCCAAGTGTTTTGCTCGGAGCAAAAGATGTTTTGAGAAATGTTAAGGGAATTCATATTTCAATACCTCCACTACCTTTTGACAAGAAGTCATGACCTAATAGTTGAGAATTGAGATGGTTAGCTTTAGCCTTGAGAATTTCCCAAACTTACTAAAGCTCCCCACTGATGAACGGAGCTGATAAGCTTTAGCTAATGATTTTACCAAAACAGATAGAGTAAACAAATAAGTGCAATCATTTCCGGAATTCCTGTACGTGCTTTTTCTTATTCATATCTTCCTTCCCCAACCCTTTATCAGGGTAGTGTTCTAGCCTTTGACTTCCAAGAACAAATCGTGGGAATCTATGCTTCTTTGTCTCCACTTACAAATACAGAACATCTGCTTTGCTTATGGGAATATGAAAGAGTAAAGAAATACGACAAAATGGTACTTTGCGTGGCCAAGATATGCAGGTAAATTTATGATTATCATCATAGGGTAAACATTGTTTCAATGAGGCCAACTTCCAAGATAGACAGATGGCCAAGTTGACAGATTGTACTATATATATACACGACTGGTATATATACAAGTGACTGGTACTGTAATGAACCAATATTCTGTAGACGACTTTTGAGAAAACCAACGTTTCTACACATTGTTCTAAAATTACATTGTTTGACAAATTGGTTTCGCATTTCAGTTGATTCATTTTGCACAAATTGTTTCCTGCAATCAAAATGGAAGGTACCGTTTAACAATAATATATGAAAAATCTTTTGCCACATCGCTTCTTAGTTTTTAAAGATCTATCGAATGAAGTCTCACTCGCCCCAGGCCATTTAAAATTTTTAAATTAATATTTTTAATTTAGCCCCATTTCATATTTTTAATTTAGCCCCAGGCCCGCTTGAAAAGGGGCTCTGGGGGCATCGCGACATCGTTGTTCGATTTGCCCCATGGTATTTCCTATTTGAGTTTTTGTTCAGTTTATTTATGCTCAAACGATTTTGAGATATTTCCGTGGAAACCCTGTATATATAATGTGTGTGTCTACTCCGCCACTGATTTAACGTCCCGTTCAGCAGCGAGCCTATATGAAAAAGGCATGTGTGTCACAACTTGATGCTAGAATCTTCCTACAAACTACCTTCATCGTTCGTTTCAAAATCACCGTAGTTTACATTATTTATTATTTCCGTAATTTCTCGGGGCGAATATACGCAACTATCATAATAACCACGTCTTGTCGCGGTGGTATTCATACCCAAAAGCTCAACTAAAAAGAAGAAGGAAAAGTAAGCTAGCTACAAGAGGGATGTGAAACAAACATGCACACTTCCACTGGCTAATAGAAAAGGGGAAAACAAACATAGCTACATGTTTTTGCCTTTTGAGTACTCATATCTTTTTGAGAATATATACTTGTCACATGTCATTTAATCTACGCAATACATGACCTGTACGCATGAAGGTGAAAAATATTCGTGGAAAGTAAACTGAAGGGACTTGTTGTTGCTGCAGGAACTGACCTTGATAGGTACTGACTAAACGTCTTGTAACAAGAGGGCAACTAATTACCCATAGGTCTCTTTCAGCTATAAAGCGAGCTGTGTGCGTTGTGTGTTACTCCCTCTCTAAGCCTGACTGTGTTTGCGAAAATATTGTTTGCTTTTCTTGCCTTGGGGCAAGGATTAAGAAGGCACCCTTGCACACCTTGGGGAATGGGACGGAGTAACATAAAAAATTCGAAAGACGACCGATCTTAATATAGAGTTAATAGTTTCGAGCAGTGCCATATACTGGTTTGAAAGCATGGGCTACCACTGACCTTGTATATTATTAACTAACTAACTAACTCTATGGCCTATGGAACCCGGAGGTTCAGTGCCGCGTTCACAAAAGCTCTCCACTGACTTCTATCCTTAGCTAATTGCATCCAGTTTCTACTTTGTATTCCTATCTCTGTTAGATCCATCTTAATATTATCCTGCCATCTGCGTCTAAGTCTTACTAATGGACGTTTTCCTATGGGTCTACCGGTCAAGACTTTGAAAGCGTTTCTACTTTCTTCCATTCTAGCTACATGCCCTGCCCACCTAAGCCTTCTAGAGTTGACGACCCTAACAATGTTGGGCAAACCGTATAAACTATGTAGTTCCTCGTTATGAAGTTTCCGCCATTCCCAATTCTCGTTCCTCTTGGGTCCGAATATTCTTCTCAGGATCCTGTTCTCAAATACTTTCAGTCTATGTTCTTCCCTCAGTGTAAGCGACCATGTTTCGCAACCATACAGAACAACAGCCATGATTATCGTTTTATATATTTTAAGCTTCAAATTCCTCGACAGAATTCGCGACGACAAGAGATTTTGAACCGAATAGTAACACGAATTCCCTGCTTTTAGTCGACATTTAATTTCTTCGTGAATATGATTTTCGTCTGTTAATATTGATCCTAAATATTGGAAACTATCCACTTTATCAATAGTATTATTTAATATTTTAACGCCTCCACAATTTGCATTATTACGGTCCCGACGCACTTCCATTAATTTAGTTTTCTCTGCATTTACTTCTAAACCCATGTCCCTGCAAGCGTTTAATAAGATCTCTGCATTTATCTCTACTTTTCTCCTATCATCCCCTATTAAATTTACATCATCAGCATATGCCATAACCTGGTGAATGCCGTTCAACTCTAGGCCCTGGTTGCTATCTTTGATTTTCCTTATGGCGTATTCCAGCACAAAGTTAAATAATAATGGCGACAACGCATCTCCTTGTTTCAGGCCTTTTTCGACGTGGAAGCTCGTGGACAAAAATTTTCCTACGCGGACTTTACTTTGGGATTCACTTAAACATATCTTAATTAATCTAATTAGCTTTCTCGGTATTCCAAGTTCTGTAAGAACGTTGTATAATGTTTCTCTCCTAACCGAGTCGTAAGCCTTTCTAAAATCAATATTATATGTATAGTATTATTATTATTAATGATGATAATAGAAAAAGTAATAATAATAATAATAATAATAATAATAATAATAATAATAATAATAATAATTAAATTTGCATAGCAATGAACAAAAAGTGGTTGTGTTTTTGTTTTGAGACCATTAATGTTTTCCACCGTTAATTAACTTCCACCATACATTTGCGAAGTTCTCGTGAATTACATTCGTAAAACGTTAATTTTTAAAGTTGCAACTTCCATCAAAAGTCGCCTCTCTTTACTGACGTCGGTTGTCATTCCTTAACAGTCGTCGCAAAAATTCTGAGTATAGTAACGTAATGCAAAAATGCAGACAGTCATTATAATTGTTATGTTTATTATCGCTACCTAAATCATAAATTTTTGCGTTAACAAACTATTCTCGGGCCCTCTTGTTGCGGAGATCTTTTGACCGGGGCCCTTTTAATGAGGGGCGTTTTAGTTCGGGCCTTTTGACTGTGGCTCTTTTGTTGTCGAGACCTTTTGACCCATGCCCTCTTGACACTGAGCCTTTTGACCTAGGCCCTTTTATAGCGGGCCATTTTTGACAAAGGCCTGTTTGACGCAGGCCCTTTTGACTGGGGTCATTTTGTCGAGGGACCCGTTTGACCGGGCTCTATTTATGAGGTGCGTTTTCATTCGGCTTCTTTCGTTTTGGGCCCTTTTAACCGGAGGCTGTTTGACTCGGGCCCTTTTAAGGCGAGCCCGTTTTTCACCTGGGCCCGTTTGACGCACGGCCTTTTGACTTGGGTCATTTTGCCGAGGGACCCTTTAACCCGGGCTCGTTTTATGAGGGGCATTTCGATTCGGCCACTTTTGAGCAGGGCCCGTTTCACGAGCTGCGTTTTGATTCGGGACTTCACTCACGCCCTTTTGTTGCAGAGACCATTTGACCCAGGCGCATTGACGCATGGCCGTTTGACTCATTGGCCGCGGTGGCCCAGTGGTAGAGCGTTCACCTATGCTGCTTGGGATCCCGGGTTCGATCCCAGCCCACACCAATTGACCTTTCTGGTGAACAAACACCGTTTCGTGGGTTTTCATCCCGGGTCGTTTGACGCAAGGCCTTTTGAGACTTGGGTCATTTTGACGTGGAACCCGTTTAACGGGCTCTATTTATGAGGGTTTTTTGATTCGGTTCCTTTCGATTCGGGCCCTTTTAATCAATGGCCGTTTGACTCGGGCCCTTTTGCAGCGGGCCCTTTTCTCTCCTGGGCCCGTTTGACGCATGGCCTCTTGACTTGGGTCATTTTATCGAAGGACCCTTTAACCCGGGCTCTTTTTATGAGGGGCATTTTGATTCGGTTCATTTTGACCAGGGCCCTTTTTGAGGGACATTTAGATTCTGGACTTCAGTCGCGCCCTTTTGTTGCGGATACCATTTTACCAGGGCTCTTTGACGCTGGGCCGTTTGCCTTGGGTCATTTTGTCGTGGAACCCTTTTGACCCGGACTCTCTTTATGAGGGCCTTTTGACTAGGATCCGTTTGACTAGGGACCTTTTGTAGCGGGACTTTTTTTCTCCTCGGCACGTTTGACGCAGAGCTTTTTGACTTGGTTCATTTTGTTTTGGGACCCGTTTGATCCGGGCTCTTTTAATGAGGGGCGTTTTGATTAGTCACCTATCGACTCGGGCCCTTTTAACCGGGAAATTTTGACACAGGGCCGTTTGATTCGGGTAGTTTTGTAACGGACTCCTTTCCCCCCGGGCCCGTTTGACGCATGGCCTTTTGACTTGGGTCATTTTGTCGTGGTACCCTTTTGACCCGGGCTATACTTATGAGGGGCGTTTCGATTCGGCTCCTTTTGACCCGGAACCTTTTAGTGAGTTGCGTTTCGATTCAGGGCTTTTGACTCGCATCCTTTTGTTGCGGAGACCTTTTGACTCGTCTCTTTTGGCGCGTGGTCGTTTGACTCAGAGGAGGAGGTGACTCAGTGTTACAGCGTTCACCTCTGCTGCTTCGGGTCCCGGGTTCGACCCCAGCCCACGCCAATTGAACTTTGTGTTAGACAAACACCGTGTGCGTGGGTTTTCTCGGGGTTCACCCGTTTCCTTCCACTTTCTTCATTCCACCATTTCATTCATTATTCATCACCGTCTCCCTTAGCCTAACCGGCAAAAACGTGGGACGTAAAACTCAAAGATTTTTCTATATGGGTCTTCCCCCCCCCCGTTAAAAAAAATTCTGCGGGCGTTAGCGATTATTATGTTGCTTAGTTACTGTATTATATCGTTTTATACACGGAATAAATACTTATGTGTTTTATATAATAATGAGAATCTTATTTACATTTATTACGGTCCTTGCTTTACGACAGCGAAAAATATTCACGTTCAGCGTAATCAGTTTCCATTCCCAAAAAATTACAGTGAGGCGAACGTTATAATTCATGCACAGATTTATGACTTAGGAAATATATCGTAGTAAATTCCTGAAAAGTGAAAAGCGATAGTAGCAGTAATTAGCTCCGTCAGTCCCTATAGTTCCTTAGTGAATTACATAAATCTTACAAATTTTGTATCCCTTTCTTTCTCTTCTCTCTACATCATGTCTGGAGATTAGTGTTTCGACAAATAAGCTAAAGTGGCAATTTTAAACAGTAAGATTATCTACGTCATAAGTGACAAATGTTGTGATTTTTACTTAACATATAAGGTTATAAATTGAAAAACAGAGATGACACTGCACTGATGCTAGAAATCTGTGCCTTTACTCTCTATACTTACGTTATCTCCCTAGTCAAAATAAAACTCTTCAAAATTAATCACAAATTCTTATGCAACCATCCCTTCCTTAGAGTACTGCGCAGTCACATACCCTTCACGGCGATGTAAAGGCTCTTTTGGCGACGAGGATACATAGCAACAGACGTAATATTACTCCAGTAATCCACTCTTTGTGACGTTGGTAATAGCGAAGATGAACTGACGGAATCGAATTTTCAAACTGAGAGTATTCCAATACCAAACTGTCAACATAAATTAACTAATAAAACACTTAAGTTAATTCCACCTAGGGATGTATTGTACGTTAGAGAAAAATAATCAGAGACACACGCACTTTATAATTTTAGGCAGCAATTGGCGCTGCTTTTCCAGAAAGCGCGCGATGCGCAAAAAAACGACGATACCAGTGTAGTCGTGCTGAGGGTGCAGAGGCACTGCGGATTTGTCCAGTGGGCTATTGTGTATGAGTTCTTCGGGGCTGGAGGCCCCCGGTTATGACGTATAATACTGAATTCAGGCTCTTTACCTGAAGAGATGCGGATGCTTTGAATTAACAAATCAGAGATCAACGATGACAAGACGGAGGTGTTATTGCAACTTTCCCGTTTTTCCGGACTCGAGAAAGCGTTCACAAAGGGAGTCTTTGTTCTCACAGCGTATGTCCATATACAGTCAGAAAATCGGACTGAGGCTCACCAACACGAACGAGGTGACATACCAAAGCGATGAGAGAAGAGTTTCTAGAACGTTTGGAAATATACGAGGGTTGGTTAATAAAGTTCAAATCAAGTCAATTTTTCCAATGTCCCTTTCAAATCCAAAAAATGAGCTTTAGGTCGGTGATAGAATAAAAAAGGCTTTCCAACAACTTGGAACCTCCGTATATATAGCTGCCATTTCATAATATGGGGATTTAATACAGCGACATTCTCATATGAGAATGTTAAAATACAACACTTAGTGAAGAAAATAAATCCTTTTGCACATAAGCAGGTTAAACAACTGATATGATGCCACTCGAATTTCTCGATAGCACTGAAATATGATTGCCATTTCCAAAATGGCCCTCAACATAGGGTTGTCGTTTTCTCCTGCTGCAATTAGTTAAAAATAAAATAACGTTTCAAACCTAAACAAACCCACATACATATGGTTAACAAATATGACCACTATTTATTAAAAAGGCTGTTGTTGAAATTCTACTTTGCTTAGGTTTCAGACTTTAATAATTCAATCTATATATTAATTTTGTAGAATTTTATTTTCATCATTGATAAATCATCAAATAAACTTTTAGCAAATCGAAGTGCTTAATAGTTGTGTTAACTTTACCAACATGACCATCATATATTAAGAATGAGTCTTCATACCGCACATATCTTTACATATTTTAAGACAATGTATCAGCTAGTTTCAGAGCTATACTTCTCTTGATTTCCAATATATTATTCAACAATTAGGAAGGGGAATGATTTTCATTGCCAAAAAATATTGATATCGAGATGTCTGTTGAAGAGGTAGCCCACTGTTTTGCAGACTATTTTAGTGGGGTGTACATAAGGAAGAGTATAAAAATGCATACCTATGGGAATTGAAAGTAGTAATTTTAATAACTGCGTGGATAGCCTATCGGTTTCTCAGATAGATAGGAGAGAGAACATGCAATAAATAAGTCAGCGAAAAAGGTAACTAGCCCAGATTGTATACTACGAAAGTGAAAGGACGCACAAATCTGTAAAACATCCATTACAGTAGACCAATCAAACACATTTTTTTTAACTTCGTGTTAATGATTAGTTTCCGTGTTTTTCTGTATTGTTGAAATCGGTTGAATAGTTTTTTTTTTAAAGAAACATATATACCTAGGTATATAACAAATCAAAAATGGCGCTTCCAGGCCCCAGGACCCATTTTCCGTTAAAAATGTAGCTTATCCTCACTGGCGTTAGACAAGGTTTCCAACAGCGAAAGAATGTCCGAAAATGGTTCATTAGTTTATGAAATGTTTTATATATATTGAAATCGTTTGTGCAGAAATGTGCAGGTAAAATTTTCGTCTGTACTAAACAATATATGGAGGTGAGAATTTTTAATATTTTACCTAGAATCGTAGAAAAGGGGTGGGGATTGGAATTATTATAATTATGTATATATCTCGGGATTGCTCAAAGTTAGAGATATGAAAGTTATTATTTCGATTTCTCATTTCAAATGTTAAACCAGTGTATCGTGTTTTAACGTTTTCTGATATTTAACCTAAAAAGTAAGAAACGAGGTTCACAAAAATGCTCACGAAATTCGCGATTTTGGATTTCGGATCAATTCTATATTAAAGACTCAGATGAAGAGAAAATACTGCGCACAGTAGCGCGTTGAACCATCTGCTAGTCCTAAGATAATAATAATAATAATAATAATAATAATAATAATAATAATAATAATAATAATAATAATAATAATAATAATAATAATAATAATATAGTAAAAACAATCAACTTTGAAATGTACTGGTTAGTGGAACATTAAGAAATGTGTCATATACTATGGAGTATTTACTAACAAGACTTTGTACACACTATTGTGTCGATTGGTATGTTCACACTATTGTGTAATTCATTACATTGATCTTATTCTAACGATATTAGAATCTAAAGTTTTTTTTTGTTTTTATATTTATATTTATACTTACAATCATTACTGCTGAGTTAGTTTATCACTCCTCAGCTCTTACTATTAAAGTTATTCATTATATCTTACGTGAGCTGAATCCTTATGAGAAAAATGCAATTTTTTCTTTGTAACTTGCGCAGAAACCGTTATCCTCATCTCTTGCAGGGCTTTGATAAATGGAAGATATAACATATTCACAAAGTAGACTGTTAAAGGGAAAATGATAACACAATATCTTGTTATATGGGAACATCTTCATTAAACTCATTTTGCAAAAACTATAGAATGCATGGTGAAGTATTTTGGTGCATTCAGCATTCTGATTTACGACTAGGGTTGCTAACTGGCAGGTGTTTGCTATGATTTTGATTAAGGCCGGTGACCGGTACAAGCTTCTTATTAGGTGCCTTCTTTCCGGTATTTTAGAATCTGCAATCCAGGATGTAACATTGAACATCGACATTTTTAACAGTGCCTTTACAAACAAATTTCCGTTGTATTATCCATTATCGATATCTTTTCTAATCTATGGCAGTTTTTTTCTTATTTATTTATTTAACATAAGAAATTTAATAACACTTAGATTCCATTGTAAAAGAATTTTATATTAGAAAATGACTTGCTAAAGCAATTTACTTTGGTTGAAGTGTACGTTTATAGAGTAAATTTCAGTTTATGAATCAACAATTGTTACGTAAAGATTAATATACAGTATTATTCATCTGTTTCGATAATTTTAAAGAAGTGTCAATTGCTGGTAAATAAAATAACGATCAATACAGTCTTCAGTTTTTCATTTGTACAAAGAGTTTTGAGGGTGTGCCGATAATTTTGTTTTCCTGACTTGGCAACCTATTTACAAGTTTTTGTTTCAACTCTGCTACTGACTTTCCGCTTGCAAATAAGTTTGTATCTGTCCCGGTTTCTTAAAATTTGATAACACCAGAAATTTTCCTTCTTGTCCTGTTTTTTATATTAATTACATATCAAAAGTTCTGATAAGATAATGAAATTGACTTATTCCTTTTGCTTTCGATTCCGACAATAATATAGGAACAATTTCATTCTAATCTTTATTATTATTCCAGTCGCTAGTTCCCCGGATATAGCATGCAATGTTTAAATCATCTTAACTGGCACTCTTATCACCAAAAGTAAAAATATATATACCCCTCAAACGAAATTCTTGTAACGTTGGAGACCAGCCCCGGAGACCCTTTTTTTCTGCTTCAGAAAAAACAATATGCAAATTGCTTTCTTTTAGTTCGTCTGTATTTTAGGTTAACGAAAAAATAAATCAGTCCATTGAAATTTGGAAACAACTTCATAAATCTGGATTTTTTTCTTTATAGACATGTTGAGCATGTGAGGTGGTATGTGTAATAATATTGAAAATATAATTTTTGCATAAATATTGTATGTTTACTAATTGCGTTATATTGTATAACAGCTTCATGCTTCTATAGTAATTTTTAGCACTGTTGATTAAGTATGGACAATATTAATACATTATCTTAAGTTGTGTAATTAGTGAGATGCTGTAGTAAAATTCGAAAGATAAAATTATAACAAAATGGAATATTTACTACTAATTTGTAAGATGTCCCGCTTTTTCGGTTTTCAAAAAGTATGGTAGCCCTAAAGTATGCTAAACCATACAAAATAAAATGTACTGTAAATTGTACCCCCTCTGACCCTGCTATGGGTGCTGATATGTGTGTACGTGACACTCTATTTCTTGGTAACTTCATCTCAGATCTAAATGAAATTCGGTGAATAAGTAGCCTATCGTCTAATTAAAAAATATCGCTACATTTTTCGAACCCTCTCTTACCTCCTAGGAGTGATGGTGAAAAAGTAATGTGTTTAATCCATAGCTCATTGGGTCTGAGAAGAATAGTGATACTTTTCATGCCATTTAAATACCATTTTAGCTCCCATCATCATGTGGGTTCAGAGGGAGGAATAATCGAAAACAGACGATATTAGTGTCGAAGGAATAGTTTCCGGGATGACTGAGATGAATACTGATAGTCCTAATGGCATTTTAAGTCCAAGTTCAGCCCTTATCGACATAGAGTGGCATATAGAAATAGTCAACTTAATGTTTAAATGGGTATAATAAGGACTCATACAGTTTGTGTTTCACGCTTTGCAAATCGAAAGCTTCTGCGTTCGGTTCACAGACTGTCCCTCGGATTCTTCTCTTCCCAGCTACGCTATTTTTTAAGTCCGAACGTGTTTCACCCACTCCATTTAATACATCCACAGTAGATTGAAGATTATCGGAATAGGAGACAGCGAGAACTGCTGTTTTACAATCGATTTAGCGTTCTAATAATAGATACCAATTTCAACCTTAGCAACCGTTATTCAAACCAGTTAAAGTTGATCGCTAAACAGCATAAACAGTAATACACAGCTTTAGCCCTATCCCTTTCCATACTTACTAGGCTAAGTATCAAAAAACGTTAAAACACGATACACTGATTTAACATTTGAAATGAGAAGTCTAAATAACAACTTTCATATCTCTAACTTTGAGCAATCCCGAGATATATACATAATTATAGTAATTCCAATCCCCAAATTCTACCTGCACATTTCTGCACAAACGATGCATAAACGATTGCGACCATTTGTGATTGAATTGGACATAGTGTGGGCTACCATTTAGACAGCCCCCACTTTGTTTTCGTTCTGGCGGCACCCCTAATTGGGTACAAACGAAAATTTTACCTGTCCGTTTCTGTACAAACGATGTACAAACGATTGAGATCCTTTCCAATTGAGTCTGAAAAGGTTGGGGGGGGGGGTTCTAAATGGACGTATACTAATATCGTTCATTTTTAAAAATTATCTTTACATGTCTTGATGATCCCTCTATTATGGTCCCTTTTCTTAGCAGATGAAAGTTAAATTTCAAAGTACACGAGATCTTAAGTTTCGCCATTGAGCTCAGCAACCTCGAAAACTATGTCTTTCTTTAGCTTCCAATCTTCACGGTATGACGTCATGAATATCAACCTATCAACCAACTACTTCCTGTGGAATCACATGAAGTCATACACACGGGCTGAGGCAGATGAAGAAAGAGAGAGAGAGAGAGAGAGAGAGAGAGAGAATCATAGATCACGTGTGCCTGGACAGGCCTTTATTTGGCTCTCGCTATTTCCTTTTATGAAATAAATAAAAGCCGTTCCAAGCAGCCAGGCAAGAGTACCAACAGTCCCGTTGGTCGCAAAAATGCCGCTACTCTGGATTCGCTTCTTGCATATACGTATCCAGTTTCCGATCGAAAGCGGAATGTACTCGAACTAAAAATTTATACGTTTTTCATATTTCGTATGTTTTATGGTTACCAGTGCATTTTTTTCAAGTAAGATTTTTGATAACTTGGCACATGAGGAGCATGAGGAACAGAATTTAAACTGACGACCATATAAGTTCACTGTAGAGAAGCGGTGGTTGCAGTCTGAAAGATGAAGAGTAGAAAAAGCATGGAAAGTCATACGACGACCAGTATACAGTCGCCATAAAACGGTGGATGCCACATTAAATGTAATTTTTTAAATATAAGGGTTCAACAAGGATAACGGGTTGAATATATATACAATTTTACTTACATTTTTTAAAAATTACATTTCTGCATTTTATTTACAATTCCTCATTACAATCTTTGATAAAGCATTAGTGAGTGCTGTTAATCTTTCATCTTTCTACCAATAATTCAACTGTTGTGCATTGCGATATGCACATCCTGATTTCTTTACATATCTGTGAAAAGAACAATATTCGTTAAATATGTTTTCACATAATTCAAATATTCTCTTAATCCGTAGAGATTTCTCTAAACCTTTACAATAAAAGTTTCAATTCTTTGCACAAAATTGATATACAAGCTGGCGTATGAACGATAAAGTATATACAGTTTTGCTATTCCACTTCAAACCGTGTAAATTTAATGTTAACCAATCAATTTGTTTTTGGAAACCTAATGACAATAAATTATATTCCATTGGAGATTTTACCAGGCAATGAACATTTACTGTGTCATCACATGCTCTTAGACAAAACTCACGAATAATAAATTAATTATCAGACATTTTAAACCCTGCATGCCAATAATATATTGATTTACACATGTTGAAATTTCATTTGTGCGCTGAATACAATATGGTATAGTTTAACCAACAAATTCTGTATGTCTTAAAAGATCACAAGTTTTATGCATAAAGCATAGAAATGATATTTCACTATAGTCTTGTTCAAACACTTTATATATACACTAAGAGTTTTGTCAAGAAGTAAGTACTTTGCTGCAAATGTACCAACATTATGAAGGTGATTACAATCATGAAGAATATTCAATTTACATTCCACGTATTCAATTGGTTTATTATTAATTAAGTATACTTTTATTCCTTTTAATACACAATTCACATTAATATTTTTAGCAGCACATAAGACACATGAAACACTACTACGATTTGAATAAAGTTTTTCATTCTGAAATGTCCTATTTCTGTCTGTCTTTTTTAAATAGAAATGTCCTGTAATTACGGAAGATTCTCTCTATCACTTAATAGTTCCGCATACGTTTCATAGATTTTTTCTCTTATTAATATTCCCATAATTTGTGCATTTGCATACAGGTAAGACACATCTTCTTCAACACTAGGGCTTGCTATAATATTAGAAGCATGGGTTTAAAATGACTTTGAATTTACATTGAAACAATCATGAGCAAAATCATGAAGGGATCCCTCCCTACATCTGTCGCATATTAATGTATCATTGAAGTCCCATTTTTCAATAGCAATCTTTATACATTCCCGGTCCACTTTTTCACTATTACAATAACAGTCTAAACTCAAAAACATTTATGTTCTTGATAAAACAGGTGGTGATGATGACAGGGTTTCAGAACCTGTTAGCGATGGTGATTCTATTGCGTCAATATCAAATTCTTCATCTGACGATGATTCGTATATTTATGTTTCAGCATCAGGTGATGATGATGCTTCAATATTACTTTTGCAATAATCATTTTTCTCATACGACTGCAAGATGTATCTTAACATATATAAATATGTATTTAAAGAAGTATGATGACTCTGTAAGTTGTATTTAAATTATTTCTATACCCAGAAAGTAATCACGTTCTCACCTTACATGACGTCATAGTACTCTTCTATTAGTCCACACCTTTCTCTGATGATACATACCTATAAGGTCAATCACTTATAGATCCAGCTTTTCACTTCCGCCTATCAATCCAAGTTCCAAATTATTTTATATTAGTCCGCAGTTTTATTTGATGTCTACACACCGTGGCGCCAGAGAGTTCTTTTGTATTAGTCATTGGTTTTCTTTGATGTTTACTCACCCCAACACCAAAGCTATTTGTTAATGCGTCAGCAACTTTCTATAATGTCACCAGGTCAATACCATGCACCGTAAGATTATATTCTGGTTTCAAAAAGCGCGCGAAAACAGTTAGTATCCAAACCTCGAGTAGAAAGGACATATGAAAACCATACTCTGTTTGTGAACCAGTATACATACTCCCTACATATGTTCTCAGTACGATCATAAATGATTAGTACGATCACACTTATTTAACAATGAGTATGCCTTATCATATGATCCATCAAAAACAAGTTGCGAAGCAAATGTCCGAATTTAAAAAATGTAACGCATGAATAAAGTTTATTACCTCCCATTTAAACAAGAAACTTTTTAGTTCGTTCACATCGTGTTCGAGTAATTACCACAAGGAAATAAAATATACGAAAGAACAAATAATTCGTATGAACACAAACAAATTGAACAACGAGCTTTAAACATAATCACAATCAAATTTAACAACGAGCTTTTAATATGATCACAATCAAAGTTTGTTTTGAATTTGCTATAAATGATCAACGAAAATAAAATAATACGAAAGAACAAATAATTAGTACGCTCACACGTAGTGTTCGAGTTTCCAGGAAAATTTAAATAAGTTTAAAATTAAAATTAAGGGCATGTTTCCAAACCAGTCTAATTAAAAATCGAGATTCATTTTATTTTAGTATAATTGTTGTAATTAGTTTCATATCAATTTTTAAATATGTTCACAACATATGATTTTATTGGATCATAATCAAAGATTTTTAGAGCTTTATATAGAAGCAAAAGAATAAGAAATTAATACGTAAGCAAAGCTTCATACGAAATCAATCAAATAAAAATTATTACATAAGTTGAGCTCGCTATGATTAAACATTATTACAAGGAAATTAAAAATACGATATAAATAAATATAACACGTAGTACAGGAGAAAACCGTACAAGAGAAAACGCTAGCCTGCTTTCACCATGTAACAATTAACGTCACGCGGTTTCACATCTCGAAATTTTCTAAAGTACCGTTAGTGTGGCATCATTTTGTCGTGTACATTCTACTCCCTTGAATCCGCGCCTGTATAAGTATACTATTTACAGTGCCGGATTAAGGTATAAGGTAAACAAAATATAGCTTAGGGCCTCGCTCTCTTGGGGAACCTAAATCTAAAGAAAAACTGGATTTACATGTTTAAAATATAAGAAAGTTTTAAAAATAAAATTATATATATATATATATATATATATATATATATATATATATATATATATATACGTAGCAACAGTGCTTCCTGCTGTGTAGCCTACGTTCATGTAATTAATGGGGCTTATTCTGCTAGTCTGCTTCCTAAATTATCTCTAGTTTCTTCATTGCTTCACACATAAAGGACCCCATTTACCTTCAACAACTTGGGGCCCCACTAAACTTAAATTCGACTCTGACTGTTTATGTATATAAGCTCCCTCTCTTTCAGAAACAGTGTATCTTTGATATTGCTTCCAATTTCGGCAGGTTTTACCAAGGGGAAACAGTCCTTACTCATTCGAGGCATTCAAACTAGCGACTAGATTACTTTCTTAAAACGTTCTGTCCCCCATGTTCCCGGTCTGAATCAATTGTCTCAAGCCATAGAACATTCAAATTCTAATGTAGATGTTGCTCATGTGTGTAGACACCTAAATGTTTCTCATCCAACGGTAGGGGTGTTTGGTATCCTCGATCTGTCTCCCTCTTATTAGCGGAGAAACATTCTATATTCGGTAATAATTCTTTAAAAAAGGCACTGTTCATGTACGTAGTAACGCATAGGAAAATAAATTTTATAATACCCTAGTAGTATAGAAACGCACCATACGGGACCTTAGCAAAATAAACACCCTATGCCAAAGATGCAAACATTAACAATAATAAAAGATAATAATAAACAATTTTAAAAACATTCTTTCATTAATCAATTCGCATTTAAAAGTAAAAAGACAATTCTGTTTATGCATGACTAAAAATAAAATGGGATGCGCTCTAAATAAGCTTACAGTTACTCTATAAATTCTTAAAATGTCGTACCCAATTCTTTTTATTTAGTCTTGCATAAACAAAATTATTTTTAACTTTTTAGTGCGAGTTGATTAACAAAATAATGTCTTTAGAAGGTGTTTTTTAAGTTTTTTATTCGTTGGGCACATTTCCCAAATCCTAAAGTGATGTGCAACAAGGAAAACTAGGGCTGGTTAAGGGCTGGTATTTATTTTAGGATAAGGAAGTTGAAAATAAAAACATATTAAAATTTCCTTGACAATAAATTGATATATTGTAAATTATAAAAGTAACAATGGAATATTGTATTATCCATTACGTCGCTTTGCAACAGTTCTTAGTTGTATGACGTCAGGAAATAAGTTCAATTTATACGAACACTTGTTTCATGTTAGAAACAAACTCCTAATACGTCCTTGTACACTCATGTCCAAAATGATTGTCGCATATAACTGTCTTCTTGTAAGAATATAATGTAATAATGATTTTGCTGGGTGCTTTTAGTACTGATACTATGTGTACAATCGGGAAATGTATATGTGGTCAATTTCATAGGAAAATAATTATAAATACGAAAACTAGAATGAGTAAATCAAAATGTTACTAAATGGACACGAATGTTTGATTTTCGTTTTCTTGTTCTCATTTACTGCTCTTTTGACGTGAGATTTGCGGCATACATGTCTTTACCGATTTAACACATACTGACGTTATAAGAAATACCGAGTGAATACGTTATCACATTATATTCCTACGACAACATATTTATAGACATGCGACAATAATTTTGGACATGAATGTACCCTCCTGAAGAAGATGGCACATCTTTTAATTATACGAATATGTATCAGTGCTGCCAAATACTGGCAGAAAGGAAATTCTAGTAGCAGGGGTGGAAACTAATTCTTCTAGAAATATATGTGAACGATAAACAAAAATAACCTTAACATCAAAGTCACCTATAAAGTTTTGTGTGGGGGCATATTCACTCCATTGAAGTTTACATAAGAAATCATGACTCTCTGTGAAAGGTGTTCAAAGGCAATTGCTAGGTTGCAAATAAATCAAAAAATTCAGTGTATTGACTGTAGGAAAATTTTTCATGGTGCTTGTGTGGATCTTAATGAAGAGGATATTAAGTTTTTACGAACTTCCGATAAAGGGTGGAGGTGTGAGGGCTGTAGTAAGGTAAGGCGTAAAAGTATGAGTGGTGATTCGACCCAAGATATCAATAACTGTACATCTTCAAAAGAAATTTATGAGTTACTCCTATCTGTTAGGGAAGAAGTAAACGCACTTAAAATATCAAAAGAAATGTAGAAAGTCAATTAGTTAAATCGTTGGATATAGACCATGAAAAACTTGATGAAAATTTCAAACTCCTAAAAAATCAGAATGAATCTCTAAAAAACTGTATGGAAACAATTGACGATCTTCGTAATGCGAATTTGCGTTTGCAAAAGCAAATTAATAAATTAAATATACAACTGGATGTTCTGGACCAGTATAGTAGAAGAAATTCTTTGGAAATCCATGGTATTCCAGAACAGCCGAATGAAAACACATTTAAGGTTGTTGAATCAGTGGGGCGTGTGCTTGGGATGGAAATTAATAATAGTACGATAGACACATGTCACAGACTGTAAACAAATCAACCTATTCCCGGAATTGTTGTGAAATTTATAAGAAGAGTGGATAGTCATGGTTATACAAAAACGTAAAGTTAGGGGTAACTTAAATTGTAAAAATTTAGGTTATACCGTTAGTGGACCCGTGTATATTAATCCGAGTCTTTCATTAAATAGAAGAATTGTATTTTCCGAAGCCAAGGAAAATTAAGAAAGAAAAAACTTTGCATTTGTTTGGGTTGATTGGGCGGGAAATGTAAAACTGAGAAAGAAAGAAAATGAGACATATGTGTATACGTTAAAATCTTTTGATGAAGTATTCAAATAGTATAGCTTAGCTTCAAATAGAATATAATCAATGTGTATTAACATAATTTCAGTTTATTATCAGAATGTAAGAGATCTGAATACCAAAATATACGAAATATATACGAGTATTCTTTCCTCAAATTACAGTATAATAATGCTAACGGAAACCTGGTTATCTAGAAATGTATATGACGCAGAAATTATTGACAGCAGATATTTGGTGTTTAGGAATGATCGGAGTTGCAGGAAGGGTGGTGGGTCAATGATAGCGATAAAAAAGTATTTTTTCTGTGACAGAGTAGATATTAAAGAAGTTCAAACCGTATGTATTAAGACAAATATTGGTACAATTCTACTTTCAATAATTTGTGTGTATTTCCCAGTAAAATATAACATTCAGATATATAGTTCGTTCTTTGCCAGGCTTAACGAAATAATAGTTACTTTAACATCCTGTAAAATATTAATTGTTGTTGGTTTTAATATTTCAACTACAATTGATTCAAGTTATAACATATTACTCGGGGATTCAATATGTAAAACCCTCTCCAATTTTTGGCATTATACGATCTACGCTCTATAAATGATATAAAAATAGAGATGATAAAACTCTTGATCTGGTTTTAAAAAATATGAGTAAATCATGTAATGTATTTACAAGCGAGAAATCTATGGTATTTGCTGATATCTTGCATCCACCATTACGGCTTGATTTACAAATTTAAAATATGAGGCAGGTTAAAATGAATGATAATATGTTAAAATACATTACAGTAAAGCATATTTTTATAATTTTTATAAAGATTTGCAAAAAAGGGTTGGGGTCAATTATACACCTCTAGAGAAGCGGATGGTGCAATAAAATATTTTTTATGAAATAAATTTTAATTTTATAGATAGATATGTACCGAAAGTGAAAAACCATAAAAAGAATTTGTACCCGGTTTGGTTTATTTCTGAGATTATAAATGTTTTGAAACATAAAGAATATTATACGAAGCCTAAACAACACTCACAGTATAACTTGGAAAGGGTTTTAGACCTGCGCAGGAAATATAAGACGATGATTAAAAAAGCCTCTTCTTTAATCAACTTCTTTAATTAACTTCTCTAAGTTATTGATTCTTTAAATAAATAACTCTATGTTCTATGGAACCCGAAGGTTCAATGCCGCGTTCACAAAAGCGCTCCACTGACTTCTATCCTTAGCCAATTGGATCAAGTTTCTACTTTGTACTCCTATCTCCGCGAGATACATCTTAATATTGTCCTCCCATCTGCGTCTCGGTTTTCCTGATTGTCGTTTTCCGATCGGTCTTCCAGTCAAGACTTTGAAAGCGTTTCTACTTTGTTCCATTCTAGCTACATGATCTGCCCACCTAAGCATTCTAGACTTGACGACTCTAACAATGTTGGGTAAACCGTATAAATTGTGTAGGTGCTCGTTATGAAGTTTCCGCCATTCCCTATTCCCGTTTCCCTTGGGTCCGATTATTCGTCTAAGGATCTTGTTCTCAAAAACCTTCAGTCTATGTTCTTCCCTCAGAGTAAGCGACCATGTTTCACAACCATACACAACAACAGGCATGATTATCGCTTTGTGTATTTTAAGTTTCAAATTTCTCGACAGAATTCGCGACGACACTATTTTGAACCTAATATTAGCAAGAGTTACCTGCTTTTAGTCGACATTTAATTTCAGCGTGAATATGATTTTTGACTGTTAATATTGATTCTACATATTTGAAAGTATCCTCTTTATCAAAAGTATTATTTAATATTTTAACGCATCCACCATTTACCTTATTGCGCTCCGGACGCACCTCCATGTATTTAGTTTTCTCTGCAATTACTTCTAAACCCATGTTCCTGCAGGCGTTTAATAAGATCTCTGCATTTCTTTCTATCGTTCTCCTATCATCCCCTATTAAATTTACATCATCAGCATATGCCATAACCTGGTGAATACCGTTCAACTCTAGGGTGCTATCTTTGATTTTCCTTATAGCGTATTCCAGAAGAAAGGTATATAATAATGGCGACAACGCACATCCTGGTTTCATTCCACTTTCGACGGGAAAGCTCGCGGACAAAAAATTTTCCTACCCTGATTTCACTTTGGGATTGATTTAAACATATCTTAATTAATCTAATTAGCTTTCTCGGTATTACAAGTTCTGTAAGAACGATGTATAATATTTCCCTCCTAACCGAGTCGTACGCATTTCTAAAATAAATAAGTAGTTGATATACCGGGGTATTGTATTCCTACTATTTTTCGAGTATTTGGCGAATGGTAAATATTTGCTCGATAGTTGATGGATTTCGTCTAAATCCACACTGATAATCTACAATAATTTCATCTGTGTAGGTGGTCAATCTTGCTAATGGAATATTTTAATTGATTTTATTTAATGTTGACAGAAGAGAAATGCCTCGATAATTATTACAGTAAGATTTGTCGCCTTTCTTGTGAATTGGACCAATGGTTGATTCTTTCCTCTCTTGTCGCAATTCTTCCTTGTTCCAGATAAGGAGAATGAGTTTGTGTATCTTGTTCCACAATTTTTCGATACCACCTAAATTTAACTCAGCCGAAATTTCATCTACATCCGGAGGTTTGTGTTTCTTTAATTCCTTTTTTAGCGGTTTCTACTTCTATGCGGTTGGGTTCTGGAATATACGGTTCTGCGGTGTGTATATCTTTTTCTCCACGCACATTAGTTTTTGGCTGCGTGTTCAGCAAATCGTCAAAGAAATCTTTCCATCTATTTAAGATGCTATCAGTATAAGTGAGAACTGTACCGTCAGCTTTCTTTAATATATTTAGCACCAGATTGACAGCCTTGCTTAAATTCGCTGATCCTCTTATACATGTAACGAATGCTTTTATTTTTACTATTATCTTCAAGTTCGTTAATTTTAGCTTTCAAAAAATCGCGTTTCTTTTTTCTAAAAAGTTTTGAAAGTTTCCCGACTGATATCTCAAAATATCGGGAAAAATGTTAGTAGAGACACAAAATACTTCTGGAGTTTCATAAAAAATAAGAAAAGATTTTTACAAAATCCATCCACTATTATATATAAGGGTGAGTTATTAAAAACAAATAAAAATATCGTTGAAGGTTTTCGCTCAATATTTTAATAGTGTGTATGATGGAAAGTCTTCATTCTAATAATGGAGCACCTCTAGTATACCTTTAATACCTCACTGCCTGGTTATATAAAAAGTGAGTTAGGAAGAATATAAGGAACCATTAAAGAAAACTCAATCAACAAGATCTAGTGGTCCAGATAATTTACCATCTTATACTTTTAAGGGTTGTGTAGATGTTTTGGTAACTCCTCTTTATTATATTTATAATCTCATTTTGGTTACTGGAAAATGTTAGAAAATTAGTAAAGTGGCTCCGATTTATAAATCACGGAACTCAAAAGATATTACAAACTATAGGCTTATTTCATTAATATCGATGACGTCTAAAATATTTGAACACTTATTGTGCAGTAAAATATCTAATCATGTAAAATCATACATAGTAGAGTGTCAACATGGTTTCTTACCGGGGGCCCACTACAACGAATCTAACTAACCTTACGCAGTTTCTTTTGGACTCCTTGAACGGAAACAGTTGTTCTATTGATGTAATATATACTGACTTTGTGAAGGTATTTGACAAATTAGATCATAACATATTGCTAAAGAAATTAGCAAATTTGAGCTTGTCGGAAGCTTTATTAACTCTAATTAAATCTTATTTAAGAGAACGTGTACAGTTTGTTACTTATAATGGGTTATGTTCAGATATATAAGTGATTCATTCACGAATATAACTGATTCATTCATTTAAGCCATAAACTAGGAATAAATTTAGAAATAACGTCAGTTCAGGTACGATTATTGGAGTTAACAGACAATGGTTCTCTAAATTTGAAATTTAAAGATGTAACACAGACATATGGTAGTAATAATATACAAGTTTTTGAATTGCTATTAAGAATTGAAGAAACCTTGTTAGAAACTAGCAATTCTCTCTGTATGGTGCTAACTGTTCTTGTGGTTAAATGTACACGGCCCTTATCAAGAGAAATTTTGTATGTTTTGAATAACAATGTTAGATTATATAATTTAAGGGCGAATCTATTAAATAATTATGTTACTCCAGTTAGTCGACATGCATTTCTGTCGGTATATGTTTATAGGAGTCAGAAATTATTAGAACAAATTAATTACTACTTAAGATCTGTTATAGTAGCAATGAATGTATTAGAGTTTAGTGGCCCATAATTGGAATCAGTGAATATTGTTATTAGTGGAATGAATCCAAATCAGAAGTACCGGATGCTGAATAATTATATTCCGGCTGATCGATTGGAATTATTAGAAATAGCGGAAAAACATGTTTTGAGTTTCAGAGACCAGTTGGATTAAAGTAATGGGTAATTCTAGAAATAGAATCTAATGTTCTTGTGTCTAGCTATCATGATAAGGGATTGAATCAGTGTGTAACCTCTGTTAATAATTCTTCGTTATTAGAAGGTAAATTTAAACCAACTTTTTCCGAAAATGTATTAAATCGATCGAGAAGTGGCTCTCGGGAAGTATAACGTCTGAGCCTAAATGTTTCCCGAGACCAACTTCTGCGCTTATTCTTTCGGAGAAGAAAATAATTGTTTTGTTCTTATACTGAATTTTCAGTCATGCAATTTAGAAGCTTGTTTTTAGGTTTCGCCCGTCTCTGTTGATTCTCCTCAGTCGGATAAGGGTGGTGCAGACAGATCAGCGTTACCTTGGGTCTCAGTATCCTTGAGATGTCTTATCCTCCTAACATATTTTCTGCTTCCGAAAGCGGATAGGAACGCTACATTATCCAGAGTGGAAACACAGTAAACTAAGTACCACGGCACGAGATTTGTGTCTTCGTACAACGCGTTTTCATTTACTTGTTTTACGTTCCTTTTATATATTATTAGTGGAACGTATTTTGGGTATTTTATGTTATACGTTAAATAAAGAAGGTCATTTCTGCTTATACCTGGCAAGGATACTTGTCCTGCGTTTGTTACTTTACAAGTATCAGATACTATTATATGGTCAATTAAATCTTCTTTCGTCTCAATTCTGTGGTAATTTACAAAGAGGTGGTAATTTACAAAGAGAAAGATTTAGAGAATTATTGTTGCTTTTATATCCCAGCACCTGGGATTTAGAAGGAAAGGAACATAGTTCTTATACCCTATAATTATGATTTTACTGTACTGGGAGATAGTTTTGGAGATCGCTTCTAAAAAAATTTCAAAGTTTGTGTTAGGTGGGCGATAAACGGAGACCAATAGAATAGGTTTATTTTGTATATTCAGATCGACATGAGCTTTCTTCAGAAGGGGAATATAAACTGAGAGATTCATCTACTATTTTCAATTTAGTATCTTCTTTATCACATACCAACACGCTCCCCGGAACCCTTCCGCATTCTGTTTTATCTTATAGCCCTATAGTTGGGTATGATTATTAATGAGTCGGATACAATAGGTTTCAGCCAAGATTCAGAGACCAGGAAAGCATTCACAGAGAGAGGGCTAAGAATGGCCATAATTTCATCGTGGTTCTTTAATGCACTTTGTGCATTTAAGTGCAGAAGCTGAAGATAATATGATTGCCTTGCCATCTCGCCTTTGAGGATTTCCCTTTTTGACTGGACACCGGGGGTGAGGAGAGAAAAGCAGGAGAGGAATGGAAGAGTGCGGTTATTGATACCAAGGTCAATGCCGAACATCTCCCCAAAGACTGAAGACCCATGGCCCAGTGTTTGAAATCTATCTACTTTGTTACTCTACATTCTGTGTTTAGCGACGACAATAATGTGCAGTGTTTATGGGTTTTTCTGTTTTCTAATGAGGTATGTGAATAAGTAGGACAATTTCTACAATGTATTAAAATAGAACCTGATCTTGTATGATGAAAATTGATAACATTGAATATATTGTGTTTCACATAACTTAACTGGAAAATAGCAAAACAGTGAAAGAAAATAACTCTACTAACCCGGCTTCCGCTTTTGTAACTGCTAGGAGACTCTGAGGACCATTGCATTTTTACACCCACAAACATACACTGGAACAACACTAAAAGCACTATAATGTGCAGGGAAGAAGTAAGAAAAAACACGTATCACTAGACACATTAACAACAATTAATTCCACTTGGCAGTATTTTCGAAACGTATAATTCATATTGACACATACAAACACACACCATGTGATAAAATGTGCTTCATTTTGGAAGTAGAGAAAGCAACAACACTCGTTTGTCACATATTTTTTTCAAGACCGATGAGGATCACATTTTTTCCGTCGTTTGTCCATACATTTCGTACCACAAATCCTTGGCTCGTCATAAAAGGTCCAGGCGTTTGGAGGTAAAGGATTCGGTAAGGAGTCCACTGCCTTTCAGTAGCTTTTTTACATTGCAAAGTTGTTCCGCAGATCGATAACACAAATTTTACAATGATGGTACAGGATCCTTTACGGACAACCTCTGCAGCACTTCGAATGAGACCAAAGGAACCCAGCATGTGGCAACGATCGATGTGGTCTTCGGTGAGATTTACGCCAAGCGTTTTGCTGAAAGTCCCAAGAGCAAATTCCGTAAGATCTTCATTTGGTGTTTCAGCCACTCCGTGGAAGACCACACAGGACCTCCTGCTATATTGCTTGAGTTGATCGATGCACTCGCTCTGTTTTTTTTATTTCCACTTTCAAATCTGATACTTCTTTCTTCAGTAACTTTAAGTTCTCAAGGAGATGTTGTGACTCTTCTCAAACTTGCGTAGAGATTTGTGGCGCAGGATTCTGTCCCCAACTATTTCCTGTTAGTTGTTTTAATGCAGTAGTAGTTTTATCTTCGAGTTTTTTAATTGTGTCCTCGATCTGACTGCACCTTGCATTCAGTGATTTATTTGTGATGGGGGCCATTTTCCTGCAGAGGGTTGGAACACTACACTAGAAATCATAGACTATGTTCTGGCGGGTAAAAGAATGCAAAAAATGTTACCTTATTTACGAAGCACAATGTTTAGTGATTGTTGGAAAATTTTTTTGTGATTTGTGAGACTTTTAGCTACCATTTAACATAATATAGAAAATATTGCACAGGCTATGAAGCTGGATATTTGAATGAAGCACGGACACTAACACTCACTCGCTTCCTTAAAAATATTTCTTCGGTTTTTGTTTATAATTGCATTCCTTGACGAGGCATTCATATTCATTGGAGACTGTCGAGGTTAGTCTTTTATTCAGTCTAATCAAAATCTTTGTCTTCTCGCGCATTTAAACAAAATTGTCATAATATTTTTAGTTATTAAGTTATTTTCTTGTACCTTTTGTTTTCGTAAAATGTAAAAGAATAAATTTTATAAAGTAAACCACATGAAACTCAAGGCATTCAATTTTTTCTATAGATAGGTGTTCTTCCAAAACTATTAATTGAGAACCGTGAGGAATAGTGATTTATTTTCTAGGTAACCAGCGGATCTGCACTTACTTAAAATAAAACAAATTATTACATGTTCGGATTTCCGTTCAAAATATGTAAGAACATTATCAAAAATTTCTATCTTGTGTCTCTTTCAAACACGACAAAACCAAATGATTATTCGACACATTCGGATTGAATCTTAAATCGAAACCAAACAGGTTAACCGATCAACTAGTTTTCGGACCATTTGTAGTGACTAGAGTATAGTTAATTTACTTGTCTATTGTTGTTTTGTATCGGTTGAACTTCTTGAGCTGTTAGATACCATATTGAGGGCAACAATTAGAAAATGAAACTAAAAACTGAAGTTTTGTAGTTGTAAATATATGGCAATTTAAATTTGGTGATACGAGTTCTAAATTTTACTCAGTTTGCGTTTATGTGTTAAAGTGAAAAATGTAATAATATCATTGTTTAAACATGTATTTTTTCTATAATGGACATCAGTAATGCCAATGTTATTCATTTCTTAATTACTGTTCCTTTTCTAGAATCCAGTGCACATAGGTAGAGATTCAGGTTTTTTACATTATAATTGTTCTTTCTGTACATTCCACAAAAACAATATTCCATGCAAAATACCTTAATAAAGTTGAAATATGTGTAAAAATTTGTTTGAGAGTGCGGTTTAACGGTTAGTGATTTTGAATTACCCAGTATTGAGTATACTGGATAAAACATTATACTGAACAATCTATTAATTTCTCCTGAAAGAATGTAAGAAATACTCTGTGATATATTTTTATATTGTAGTTTCACGTAACATATACCATAGTTGCTCAAATAGAGCGATAGAGTTTCTATTATCTATATGTTGCAATAACTCTATTAGACTGCTGCTACCACTCATATCTCAACGACTTATTCTTGCCAATTTAGATTTGAATTCTCCGGAGATTTGTTTAACAAAACACTTTAATGTTTTATTTTGAAATAAGATTTTTCTTCGTTATTACAACTTTAGAATCGTATAAATGTGCAATTTAAAAAAAAACAATTCACAACAATTTCTTCCCTTACTTAACAGCGATGTCGTAGAGTAGTGGGTTAAGCGTTGGTTATATAAGCCGGTGGTCTTGGCGTTGTTTCTCGCTGAATAATAAACGCAATTCTTAACATTAGCAATGTTGATACTTCCGATGTATAATAGCAAGAAAATCGTATTCAATTTATTTCGGTCATAGTGTTGAGACGACTTCTTTCAATACACCCGCAATTGAAAGGTGAACCATCAAATACAACAACAGGATGACTTCAACCTTATCAACCTTTATTCGTAATGTGTAGAAATGTAAAATGTAAGTCTCATCCGCATTGAGTCAAAAATATGACTGTTCAAAAACTAACATAGTTTTTTTCCAGCAATTGTAAAATTGTTTTTAATTTTCTATTGTATCTTCTTCTACTACTACTGCTAGAAACAATATTTTTAAACCACTTCATATTTTCAAATACATTCCATGTAGACGCTTAACGAAATTTTGTACATGGGTAGTATTATTTACTACATTTGTATGTATATTTTCGCAAAACATTAATATAACGCATACATTATTCTAATTCTTTTACAGAAAAAGAAGGCTTTACTATGTATCGTGAAGACAGCAAATAATACTACTATTATCCACAACTGTAACTTACTATCACTATCAGTGTTCCGCCACATTGACAGGTTCTTACAGCAAACGACTATTTCCTTAATCGCTTCCATCCTTAGCCTTAGGTTTCGCCAATGCATCAGAATCTTTGATACTCGTATTGAGCAAAAGCGCACATCTTCTTCTTACCACCTTTCTGCACAATCTAATTCTTCTAAAGTATAACACATCTTTAGCCAGTGTGCTACGCAATTTCTTCTCAATTTTGTCATCAACGTTCGTTTTCCACTTTATTACTTCACTTTCCTCACATTTTTTTTTATTTTTTCTCTTTCCAGCTAATTTTGTTAACCTTCATCAATTTACGAAAAATATAATTTTATTGTTCCGTCTGTAAACACATAACCATCCCAAAAAAGTAAAATTTAGATTCTCTAATGTTGCTTAATAAAATTTTTAATAAAATATACGCCCCATTTAACGTTCTTCACTTTTTCAACTTCTTGTACGTCTCTTTAAGGAAGAGTAAGAGAAAGTTGAGAATTTCAAAGTAAAAGACTTCACATTCTCTTATCCTCGCTGCCGATCTTTTAGTAACGACAGCTGAACATTACTGACTGAATGTCTGACGATTAGTTTATATTCTTATTGGTTGTCTCAAACATTTCAACACATGTTACGCAAAAGCAAAGATCTCATTTTCCGTACTTGAAAAAAGCTCGTGTCCCTTTTCATTAGTAAATTACCAAATATTTTAAAAGTTCCTATTGGACTATATTTTACGAAAATAGGATAATTTCTTCATAAAGCTAGGAGCATAACTTGTTGTTCTACAGTAACTGATAGATATCTTTAATCTTCATAGTAAGGAATATAAAGCTAGATTCATTGCACTGAGTACTCTTTATATAAAATACGATTGTTTCATTTCTTCAGCATTATATGCACAAGTAATTGGTTTTCAAATATTTTACTAGAAATGCGTTAGAAATATATTTTGTTAGATATAACATTCGCTTGTCATTTCACTTTCAAATTACATTCTGATTTGCATTCATCGGAATCTAATTCCACATCATTCAAGTGCCGCTGATAATGTAAAGATTGTAAACAGAGAAGTATTTACTTGCTTTGGAACTTAAAGCACAAGATCAGAAATCAGTATGAGCAATAAACACCTGTTTATGACAAAAGAATTAAATTTGAAATTTATATGTTTAACAAATATCTCATTTTAAAAATTTCATCACATTTTCATGTTTGGAAAGTAGAAAAAAGGTCTAAAACCCAGTTTTGAAACCTCGATCTTCAAGTTGCTGGAGCTCTTTACAAAGAGTGAGTGTCTAGCTAAGGTTCCTTTTGCATCTACTGTTATTAGGGAATGCCAATTCCTAATTTTATGTAAATACACCAAAGAATTATGATCTGCAAACACTTTGACATGTTTACTGCACAAAAAATGTCCCCATTTACGAATAGAAATCAGTATCGCTACAGCCTCCTTTTCTGTTGTAGTATATGCACGTGAGCTTTGTTTAAAGTTTTCCTGCAAGATCCAATAATATTGCGTCTACCATCAATTTCTTGAAAAATTATTCCAGCTACCGCTACTTTTGAACTCTCTGTGATTAATGAGAAGTTTCAGATGAGTGAGGAGAACATCTTGAACTAAACTGTCTTTAACCCTGCAGTGCTCCCTTGCGGACTCTCAGTCCGCAGTCAAGAATGGTTGATTTTTTTCCCGCGCAAATCATCCCTCCCCCTTCCGGTTTTTCATACCTCCCAACAATCGGCTTCTGCTTATTAGTACAGAGTTACACTTCGAAGCGTGCACTAGTGTTGGAGATATTAGCTAATGCGGAGCGTGAGTCCGCAGCGACCATTAACGTTAGCTAAATATAGTGGTGACCAGAAAGATGTGGGAAAGCTCAGTGGGAAATAAATATAAATATGACGAAGAGAAAAAACGTATCCAGCGTTTGTTGGATGAGTGCTCAGTCGATGGAAATGATATCGTGTATGAAGATGATGAAGATCAGAGAGAAGACGCCAATTTGACTACTGAAATCATGGACACGAACACCGAACAGGAAATATCTGATGCAGAGGAAGTGCCACATAGCAAGCAGGTTAGACCATTTTATCTGGGGAAAGATCAGAAGACAAAGTGGAGTGTGCACGTACCCCGAAACACGTAAGAACAAGATCAGTGAACATACTGACGCATTTACCTGGTGTAAAACAAGCCACAAAGGATTTGAAAGACCCACTCGAAATTTGAAAATATTTTTTTCCGGAAGAAATAACGAACGCTATTGTAGACAATACAAACAAAAAACTTGCACTTGTAAGACAAAACTCGTGACCAAGATGCAAAAGAAACAAATGTTGCTGAAATTCAGGCCCTCACTGGCCTGATATATTTAGCAGGCGTTTTGAAATGCAGCAGGCTTGACGCTGAAAACCTGTGGCGAACGGATGGTACGGGCGTAGAAATTTTCAGACTCACTATGTCTCTATCCAGATTTCGATTTCTTTTACATTATGTTAGGTTTGATGACCCCGCAACTCGTGAACAGCGCAAAGCTCAAGATAAGTTAGCTGCGATTAGATTTCTGAAAGGGTTATCCCTACGAATGGTAGAGAGCCTTCTGAGAATTAGAGTGATTGTCAGCAATATTTCCGGCAGTCTGAAGAACCGAATTCATGAGTTTCTTGGAACGGAAGCTACTCAAAACTTACCTGAAACTTCCAAAGGCGTCCGGGGAAGGTGCAGTAAATGGGACAGAAAGAAGAACCAACCTACTAGGTATTTTTGCATTCTATGCAAAACATTTTTGTGCTTAGAACATTCATCAGTCGTGTGTGTAGAATGCATTGAAAGTGTCTCATGGGAAAACTAAGTGAGTGGAAAAATATTACAGAATGTAATTTTATTTAGAAAATGCGTAGTTTGTATTGAAAGGCCTTCATAGAAAAAAATTCAATGTTGACGGAAAATGTTAGACGTTTTTCTTTTTCTTTCTTTCTTTTTTCTTTCTTTTTTTGCGAATGAAACTATAATACAACAATATGTATACTATCTCTTTTATATTGTATAAGCTCTGAGTTACAATAATGCTAAACAATTGGGATTTTAAGTACATTTAACACGTAAATCATGTTTTGTGACATTCTAAAGCAACGATATACTACAAGAAAATTAAATATACAAAAATACGCTAGTGATAAATATAATCACTAAATCAAGTGATGAAATAATAGTTTTATAACGAGTGTTTTCGTGAAGGTGAATATTTTTTCAATAAAATAGTTAATATTCTTTGCGATTTTTGTAATATCATTTATTTAGTATGCAATTAAAAACTTTAATTTTCCTGCGGAGTGTCAGTCCCCAGCGACTACTCATGTCATAAAATGAGCGCGACTACAGCAGGGTTAAGAGACTGAAAACTACTTTCACACTTCTGGAGTCCAGATCCATTTTTTTCACTTTCTTGGTAGGTTCAAATACAGGAGAAGCTAATTCTGCAAACTTATGCACACATTTAGAACACCATTCAATATCACCTAATACTTTTTTGTAATTGTTTCATACTCGTAGCACGAGGTAACTGACGAATGACTTCTACTTAAGAAGGATCCTTACGAATAACTTCAGGTGTTACAACAAAACCCAAACTATTGAATGTAGTTTTACAAAGTGATGATTTTGAAAGGGTCAAAGGTTGACGTTCATATCAGCGTAATACAATTTAGAAAACGACTGATCAAATAAATGCAATTGCTCTGTCAAAGAAAACGTTGGAATACTGAGGTCATCAATCAATATACGGTATAAGTTTATCGTATAACGCATAATCTAACACTTTTCGTAATGCATCAATTAAAGCAACAGAACCATTTATGTATCCAAATGGGATTACAGTAAATCTGTACATGTGTCCGTTCCACGAGAAGGCAATAAAATCACGAGATTTTTCAGAGACAATGACTTGGAATACGACGACACAAGATCAATTGAGCTTACGTATTTAGCAAATTAAAACTTATCATCAATAAGAATATCATATAAATATACTTATCAATTTTATTTACTTTCGATTGTTTGAACTGAACATGCCGATTCACCTCAGTAAAGTCAATTACCAATGTAGGTTTATTTATATTTTTTACGAACACAAAAAATGGGATGGCTATGTACAGAAACTTTATTTTCAAGAAGACCTAATTTTAACCATTCTTCAATTTTTTATCAACGCTTTCTTTAAAATGGTAAGGTAGGGTATACTGTGTTTTGATAATAGGATCCGTAATATCAACATCTATGCAATATTCATATTGGTCACATCTACCTGGGTAATCAGCAAATACTTTGCGATGTTTTACCAACAAATCAAACAATTGTTGTTTTTGCTCACTATTCAAATCATCTCACTCATATACATTTTCTCTAATTTCATTTATGGCTGCTACAGTATGCACATTTTCAAAAACAATGTCATTTTCTAACACATTATTCTAGTTACTTACCTACTTTTTCTGTTTACTACAATGTAAGTTTCTAATTTCCTCATCAATAGCGGATATTTGTAAACCATAATATTCTAGTAAAAATGCTCTTCTGTAGCTTGATTAATGTCCAAATCTTTCAATCGAAGTTGTTTAGAACCTTTTCTAAACTGAAAGTATGCTTGGTCTCGTTCATTTAAATCACGGATCCACTCATGCTTTATTTTTTTTTCTTTCTGAAACCAAATTATTGATTACAGGATATACAAAAGATGAATCGTTACAGTCGGATTTAAACTCAGAAGTTTCGTCTGAAAAATTACACTTTCCTACAGGAAGGCTAGCATTAATATTAACAAGTTTATTTATTCGGCCAGCATATGTCAAAATTTTCTTAGGTCAATACTCATTGGTTTTCTTACTACATACTTTTTCATCGAGCATAGGAACAACAACTTCCTTTCCCTAAAAAAATCTAATTATGTTTTTTTCGAAAAATCTATCATAGCTCGGGCAGTGAGGAAATTACGTACTAACAGACACTCGGTATTTAGTTCAAATACAACTAAAACTCTTGTATAAAACATCAAATGCTGTATTTCCACACTAACATTTATTTCGCTCTTTACCTGTTTTTTTCAATTACCTGAATAATCTACCAGGAAAATATGGGGTGCCGGTTTTAGTTGCGGATGGGTAATTACGGAAGAAAAACGTTTCCACGACTCAAAATTAAGAAGAGACACCGAAGCACCTGTATCCCACAACACTTTTAATTGTGTGCTCAATATTTTACAGTGAATTTCTACAGTTCGAGTATCATTACAATTTTTCATACCTTCTGTTATTTAAGTTTCGTCTTCAGAATCTTCTATATATCATTATTCATATAAATGACATTATTCATATTTTCACTCAACACTACATATTCTGCAGGAAAAGTTGGAGTGAGTGCGTTTTCATTATCAAAATTTTGAATATTTATAACACTTTCATTATTTCTACCAGAAACACTCTCTAGGCAGAGCGTTTTTAGTTTAACGGTGTTTGTCTACTGTAATTACCTAGTGGTGAAGGAGGAGGAAAGTTATAAGGTTTATTAAAATTTCCAGCAAAGGGTGGTTGGTTAGCAATATCAGGAATTGAAAACTGTAGAGGCGTATGCCCACCATGACCTACACGCCCTTCGTTAGTATAGTTTGTCTTCCTGAGTTCTGTACGAACTGCGAGTACCTTCATCTTCAGAATATAGATGATAATAAACCTTTTTAGGTTTACCATTATGCTTAGAATTTTGATTTTTATCTTTACCTTCAATATTGCTTTTTCTTTTTTTTACTTTCATCATGCGGCTCGTTTACCTGTTGTTCATTGGATTGATTCTCACTCTCGCTACCTCATTCACACGTATTGGTTTCAAGTGAAATGCATTATTTGTTTTAGAATTTTCCTTGTTCCTTGACAATGTTTCGAGGTTTCAAACAACATTTAACATAGTCTGTAAATGCAAAGAGGGCAACAAGACTAACAGTTTTTGGAAATAATTAGGCAATAACAATTTAATTGTATTAAAACGAAGGCCTCCTTAACTTTTTTTATTCAAATCTCTAATTCTGAGATAACGATCAGCTACAAATTGGTAAACTGTACCATCAACTTTAGGGTTATACCTTTTTGATTGCAACACAGACATTTATCCTGATAGAACTTAGGGGGATTCAACTGTTGTTTAAAAGCAAGCACAAAATCATTGTACGATTTGAAACGAGGTTAACGAGTAAACCAAGATTTAAAACATCCTTGCATCAAAAAATCTAAAATATCTAAATACTGTGTTTCTGGGATTTGCATTAATTTGACGTTTTTCTCAAATAATTCAAAAAATAGATGCAGTAATTTCACTTTCATGACCTAATTTTTTAAAAAAGACTCTGTGTCTCTGCGCTTGATGGGCCTAGCATTTTTCATCTGCACCGTTTCCGTATGATGGGTACGATCGCGAATTTTACTTTTTGATTTTAATTTAACGCTAATCTCATAGCTACTGTTAGTGCTCTCACTATTACTATTACTAGCAGAACTGCGAGTTCGAGAAGTATTAGTTACACTATCAAATATTGAATCAGTAACGCTACGAGTGTTACTGACGCTACTAGCTCTGCATTCAATGTGCAAAATCAGAATTTGATTTTGTGTTAGTGACAACTGGTTTTCTAACATTTGTAATTCTTGTTTGAGGTTGCTAATTTCCTTTTTAACTTCCAAAATAGTACTCTAAATTTGGGCATACTGTCTTGATTCCTTTTCTCAAAGGTATCCTGCTGCACTACTGTTATACCGATCTACTGAATTTTTGAGAAAGAGTAACGATTGATTAATGTTGTCAATTTCCATGCCACTACTTTTTACGCTACTTTCATTCAATGTTACATTTTGTATGCACTGAACCACATGTGCTCTGGTGGTATTGAATCCTTCCCTCAATGTCTGCTAACAGCCTTTGATTATAACTTATCTTTTTTTAGATCTATGGTTCTACGATCATGCATTTCAAGGATTTGTTGAGAGTCATGTTTTACTTGCGTTAGAGAACTACTATTTCGAGTTTCAACTTGTTGGATCGCTAATGACAACTCATCCCGCATTTTTGTCAGCTGATCGAAGATTTGAATTTTTGTTTCACTAAATCGATCATTTGTTTTATTTTCAATTCCCTAAGTTCTCGCCTCACTCTTTCTATTTCGGATTTAATTTCTAATTTAGAAGCATTGAACTCAGTTTGTATTCCTAGAATAGCGTTCGTAATTCTTGAATTAACACATCGTGTCTTTCACGTAATTCAACTACTTATATTATCGAAGTATCGACTTGTTTTATTAACACAGTGTGATTATTTTGTGTACATTTATTAGTATCGACCAGTTCTGCGGTTATCTTTTTCACTGCTTCGAGCAGTGTTTCTATCTCATGCGTTGTTGCAATGGTAAAATTATATGTCACAGTACAAAAACACTAAATCATATATAAACTAAAAAACGTCATTCAATATATATTGTAGCACAGTCCAGAGATTCACTTTCCCCTATTGGAAAGGAACGCCATTTTATGAGTGTGTGCTTCGATTACCGTGTGTTCCCGTTTGGGATAAGCTATACCATGATGGTATCGGGGTTCATGTTCCTGTGGGGGAACAATGCACACTCACGGCCTCTAGGTTCGGGTGCTTTCGGATTAATAAAAAGAGACTTTGTCATGTGTCCTCCGTTGCTGACGGGCCAATTGCACTACAAAAGTAGGGTTAGGACTTTTCTTATCAACAGTCTCATATGAATTATACTTATATTTCCGAGTGGGGCCGCGGTGGCTCAGTGGTAGAGCGTTCACCTCTGGTGCTTGGGGTCCTGGGTTCGATCCCAACCCCCGCCAAGTGAACTTTGTGGTGGACAAACACCGTGTGTGTGGGTTTCCTCGGGGTTATCCCGTTTCCTCCCACTTTCTTCATTCCAACATTTCATTCATTACTCATCTTCACCGTCTCCTTTAGCCTAACCGGCATAACCGTGGGACGTAAAATTTAAAGATTTCATTTCATTTTTTTATATTTCCGAGTGTCCCCTATAGCCTCACGAAGGAAACTCACGAAGAGCACAAGAGGCAAAATGAGCACCGGCTGGTTGCAGAAAAGAACCAATGTACCCTTGTATTGCGCTACGTGAAATACCTTATAACTGTGGCAGATATTCAATGTTAAAACATGCGTGCACTATTAACATGATACCACTCGATTTACAGATTAACTCTCACAATGAATACTTTCAATTCATATATTTTAACTTTAGGAAATCACAAACACATTTGTATAACACAAACATCAGTATATTCTTGTAAAGGAAATATTGGCCCAAGAATGCGGCTTAGACGCACACGAAAAACGATACCGACAAGAACGCAGGAAAATCACCATTTCAGTGATTTATTGAAATACGCAATAATTCTTGAAGAGAAGACAGGTATTCTTCTTTTGTGACCATATCGCGAATCAATTCCTTCACGAGGGTCCTTGGATGGTCTTTCCTTATTCCACATCTTTCATATTCGTAAAAGGAGTAATTTGTCCACTAAATATTTTGGTTAATGATAATCCAAATCCGCAATCATACTTTGTATATGAACTTGTTATTATAATTTGTGAATGTTCACTTGGAGTACATTCTTCTACATTTAACATTTGTAGTTTCAATATTCTCAAAATATTAACAATTGAGTGAGACAGTCGAGTAGTTACATGTTACATCGTGTTTTTCCAGGTTGTTACTTCCTGGCACCTCTTTATCGTGTTAGGATAGTCACTCTGTAGGATATGGATTCACTAATGGAACAAAAGATAGTTCTCACACAACATTAATTTTTAAGTAATTTCTTCCCTGATAAAAGTTGAGTAATTAAATGTTGTTTTATTGGGAACAGATTAATCACATTTAAACACATTATATGGAATAAATTGTTATTGTGAAAAATTCACATTATAACGTATAGTCCGCCACTGCCTTTTAGCTTCGGAATTGAGCTTTGGGTAGGAGGGAGAAAATAGTTAAGCTGAGTTTAATTTTTTGTCCGTATTTGGTCGTATGAAGAGAAAAATAGGTGTACTTACACAGTCACACAACATAGAAACTTGTAAGCAAATGAGTTCGCAGCATTTCGGTTTCTATGAATTTTTGTTCCGATGCGCAGCAGTTCCAAGAAATCCCCTTCGCATACGAGGGTACATTAAGAGATATATAACGATATAATGTTATACTGTCTATATAAAAGAAAGAAGGTAAAATAAAATGTATACGCTTCTGCACAGATCTATATTAATAGCGATAGACGCCAGGTTCACGTTCTTATATTTAATGCCTGAAAAAATCTAGATTTATTTCTACAAAAAATACTCCGATAACGATGCCCTGTTATATATATTACGTCTACAAATACGCTTCCGATGGAATAATAGATAGTGTGATTTAATATTAAAGGATCTGTAAAGAAAATGTTATCATAGTTCTGATTGACAAAACTTCCTTCCTAATTCAATCGTGTAAATACAAAACACATTTTCACCCAGAACTAAAACATACTAAAAGGGTAATGCCTCATTCACCTTGAGCAAATTAATCGAGTATGTTCGGGAAAATATTTTCCAAGTTTTCTCGGTAATTAAGCAAAGTATGATTTAACCGACTACTGCTCGGTTTTTAGTATACCACAATATTTAATGAAAACTGTTGTCCTATCCGAAACTTGGCTACATTAACCTTTATGAAACAAAATATGTTTGAGACTTTTTTTGCGTATATTCTCACTATGTTTTAGAAGCTGTATTGTTCAAACGAAAACAAAACTTTATTGCTACATACTGTTCTTCTCGTGCAACCTCCATTCTATAAATATACAAAGCACATTGCCAGGCAAAATGGAAGCAGTGTCTAAAACGTAGCGGAGTACTGCTAACCTACTGATAAGATAATGCTGCCACCTAGTAAGCGTATACATGAAACACATCTCTTTCAGGGATCGCGTGGCTCAGTGATAGGGCCTTCACCTCCTGTACTTGGGGTCCTGGGTTCGATCCCAGATCGCACCGTGTGGACTTTGGGTGCACAAACACCGTGCTATCGGAGTTTTTCCGTTTCCACCCACTTTCATCATTCCACCAGTTCACTCATCTCTCATGATCACCATCTCATTTAGCCTAACCGGCATAAACATGGGACGTAAAACTTGCAGATTTAATATCATTTCATTTCACAGCAGTTTCAACTGTGAAACGTGCCAGCATTTTGCTACAAAGGAAACTGCGGTACAATAATCAATCTCAGTCTTTGTTGAACAGCCTCGTGATAGTTTTCATAAATTAAACTGCACGCACCGCACATCTTGTTATTTCTTTAGTCTTACTCCCTTTCTTTTTCTTTCTATTGCGCTTTCCCAACACACTGGAGGCCAATAATTCCCATCAAGATCTTGTGCCAACAGTCGTTCAATTTGTCCATGCCGAACAGATGCTGAGGTTGGATTGCCGGCGCACGACACCGCTGTATTTCAACGCAATTTTCAACCGCGACGAATAGTTGCCTTGCCGAGCAGTCGCCAAACAGCCGGAAAATGAGCATTAAGTGCGCCGGCGCCGCAGTCGAAAAGGGGCCCTCATAATGGGTCGGCAGAGCCAAAAAGAGGCCCTTCCGACTGTTTTCCCATCCTGAAGGTCGGCAACAGTCGACAAATAGTCGGCAAAGATCATTTTGTTTTACGATTTTTGACCGCCTGCGGCCCCACCGAAAGGTCGGGGACTTTGAACAAGTAAACAGATGTGTCGCCGCGGACGGGTGCCGGCTGCCTCCAGCGTCCAGCCCTCGTTGATTACGGCAATCCCTCTTTCAGACAAAGATTTCCTAATGGGGATATAACACCGGTAAATGTTCTTGTTCGCTGTATTTTTCAATATCACGTAGTTATAGTATATTTTTAAGCAATGGAAACTATGATGGTTTTGTGTGAGTCAAATCATCCCGCATAATAATGCTTTTCAATTAATGTTTCAGTAGATGTACTAATACTGGAAACTAAGAAATTGATGTTAATATTCAAACGAATAATATAGATCACCAAGAAATGTAATAAATATTGTAACCCGTGAAGTAAAATTAAAGTTTGGCTTTCATTGACTTTTCCATTGTAGTCCCTATGCTTAATGTTAAATATGATCTCTTTCTTACTTGTTAGTGATATATATATATACTACAAGGTGTCTTCTAAAAGAAATTCGATTCGTTGCAGAGGCATACAATTTCCAAATTTTTGTCGTTTGCTACATTGACATCTTTCTAACCAACTAGAGCACTTGTAGAATGTCTTATATCTCAAACTGCCAAACTTAAGTGTATTGTTGGTGGTTTAATTTGATATATTGGAAATTAGAATGCACTTCTATTGTTGAAAATAGAGTACTGATCCAGGAAACATTGATATCATCAGTGGCACAGCACTGGAAAATCGAAGACTCTGGTATGTTTTAGGAATTACTGGTATCTAGTGTAATAGGTGCTCAATATATACAGACGCTAATGAATTGCTGAACACTCAAATTTGTATCGGAGCATGAGGAAAATATTGACGACATAGGTTTTCATATCTGAATGCTCAGAACGATCATCAGCGAGTTCAGTTTTCTTTCGCTTCCTCTTCGAACTTGACATTTGTCCAAATCACCTAAGATATATTGAATACTAAATGTGGCTGTAACATTTTGGATTTCTCGCCGGACAAACTTTTCTTCAGGAAAACGTGAGCGGTTTCTTTTAGCATGTCATTTATCCTTATAAAGAGAGAACAAGCAAGTATTCACGACTTTGAACATGGAACAAAACACCTTTGGACGTAGTATATACACACTTCATCTATGATAATACGAAAATACTCATATGAGATTGTTCGAGATAATGTGATGACCAGTACAACCTTTAATGCTTCCTTATGATAGGCTCTCTAAAAACGGTGAGATTTGGCTAGAGTATCAGAGTTGGAACTATTAATGCATTTAAGAGAAAAAAAACTTAAAATCGCCAAAAAAAAAGGTTTAAAATCTATCGGATGCACCAATGCAACACCAAGTTCATAGACGTGTCAACAAATTGTAAAGAAACAAAGTGTTGTCTCAACATATATGTTCGAAATGTTATTTTTGTACCCAATCTAATAATAATAATAATAATAATAATAATAATAATAATAATAATAATAATAATAATAATAATAATAATAATAATAATAATAATAATAGTTATTATTATTATTATATTGCAAACTGGAAATTACAGAATAATCTTCCCAATTAATTTTTTTTTATAAATTAGCAATAACAACAGGCAAATGATGTAAATAAACATAATATAAAATTGAGTTTAAGTAACACATCCACAAAAAGATATACAAAAATCATATATAAACCAAACATACTATTATATAAAAAGCTAATACTTTCAGCTTCTTGTGAAATTATTATACAACTGCCTTTCAATAATACTAAAATTATATTAAAAACTATCAATAATATTTTCAAAAATCATTGGCAATTGACAAATTTACCTCATTAAGTATCATTAAGCAAGGACACATCATTGGTAAAGGTACGTCATTAAGCAAGAAATACGTTTAAACGTTTTAGGATCTTATATGTGATAGCTAGTTGCATTGGAAGTTCTCATTAACAATAAATTCAAATTATCATGAATAACTGAATGCCATATTTTAAGATCGTCCTGGCACCTTCAACATACTGAAAAATGAAGAAATTCCTCCTGGAACATATCTTTATAATACTTAAATTTCCAACGTAGCCAAGCAAGAAAATTATTTTGAATCGTTCCCAAAGTATTTGGTCTAGGAATTAATTCGTGCGGGTGGACAAGAGATGGCGCAACGAACGGAGCGTCCCACAGTTCCGTGTATCCACACATGTGTTGCAAACCCCTGTCATCACGTATCGTTCGTAGTATAGGGCAGTGGATTAAGCGTCAACAACACCAGTTTGTAGTTAAGTGAACATGGCGAATTTTGTGCCTGATAAAGTGTTTTTGCGGGGTGTCCTGCTGCATTACTTTAACATGCAGAAAAGTGCGACTGAAAGTCATCGTATTTTGGTGGAAGTGTATGGTGACCATGCTCTAGCTGAGCGAACGTGTCAGAAGTGGTTTGCACGGTTTAGAATTGATGATTTCGGCTTGGCAGACCAAGAGCGAGCTGGACAGCCAAAAAAATTTCAAGACGAAGAATTGACAGCATTGCTCGAGCAGGATTCGTGTCAAACGCAGGAACAACTTGCAGCAGCATTAGGCGTTGATCAAACAACAGTCTCCAAACGCTTGAAAGCCATGGGAATGATTCAAAAGATGTCACATTGGGTTCCACATGAATTGAAAGACAGAGACGTTGAAAGACGAAAAACCATTTGCGAATTGCTGCTTCAACGACAGAGCAGAAAGGGGTTTCTGCATCGAATTATTACGGGTGATGAGAAGTGGATCAATTACGAGAACCCTAAACGAAAAAAGGCCTGGGTGAAACCAGGTCCATCACAACCAAAACGAGATATTCACTGTGCAAAGGTTATGCTGTGCATATGGTGGGATATGAAAGGTGTGGTGTACTATGAGCTGCTGCAACCGGGTGAAACTATGAATGGAGAACGTTATCGACGACAATTAATGCGTTTGAAGCAAGCTCTGGCCAGAACACGACCAGAATGGGAGAACAGACATGATAAACTTATTGTTCAACATGATAACGCTCGCCCACATGTCGCAAAACCGGTCAAAATCTATTTAGAAAATGTCGGATGGGAAGTTTTACCCCACCCGCCGTATTCACCAGACGTTGCCCCTTCGGACTACTACTTGTTCGATTGCATGAACAACGATTTGATTGGACAGCGGTTTACTTCTTCGGAAGATATCGAAACATGGCTCTCTGACTGGATCGCTTCCAAGGATGAGGACTTCTTTCGCCACGGAATCCGTACATTGCCTGACAGATGGGCGAAAGTGGTGGATAGCGATGGACAATATTTTTCTTAAAGTATTTATGTATTTTGTGTTTGTACTACAGCTTCAATGTGTGCGTACCAACCGCACGAATTAATTCCTAGACCAAATATTTGATATGTCTATTAAATAATATTGTACTTCTATTAAATATATTTGAATAATATTACAGACGCCTTCTGACATTAGAGTAATATCGTATGAGGCAAGTTTTATCAGAATTAAAGTCTTTGGACATTCATTTCAGACTGTCAGGAAGTGAGATTCCTTCTCGCTTTGCAGTTATATTCTCAACATGTTCTTTGAAAAATATTTTACTGTCAAGAACAATGCGTAAGTCTCTAATAATATCTACAGTTCTGATTGGAGTATCATTTACATTATAAATAAAGGAAATTGGAAACGTTTTAGTCGTTAAACTGATTGAATGATTTTTGTTACAATTTGAAGGTAATTAATTATGTTTAGACCAAAGTAGTATTTTATTAACATTGTTTCGTACCACCAAGCAATAGCTTTTAGATTTTGACGTCATTTAAATACATTACACATTTATAATCTAAATGTTTAGTTATATCATTAATAGACATAAAGAGTATAAGTGGTCCGAGGCTTGATCCGTGTGCTACACCGGAATAGTGTTTTATACTTCAGAAAGACTGCCTTTATACCTATACATAAACTTTACTCAGACAAATGTGATACTCTAGGCAATGATAATAAGATAGAAAGATCATATGATTCTAATTTATAAATTACAATCTCATGTTATAGTTTATCAAATTCTTTAGAGAAGTAGAAGTAAATTACATCAGAATGTCCATTACTCTTAAGAGTAGAAAGACCATCAGCCATAAAACGTGTCAATTTGGTTGTGGTTCAATTTTTCATAAAGCCATGTTGACTCATAATAATGTTAGGACAAACGTAATTGTACAAATGCTTATATATAAATTTATCAAACACCTTAGATATAATACTCAACCAAAAAAAATCACCTATAGTCAGTTAAATTTTTCCATCTGTTTCAGGGATAGGAAACCAACCGTTTTGCAATTATCAAGATAAACAAAAGTATGCAAACTCCAATTAAACAAGTAAGATAGAAAGGTGCAGTGATGGATACAATGGTTTTCAGTATGAAAACAGGTGTACCATCTAAACCACAAGAATGTTTGTTATTAAAACTGTTTATGGCCTTAATTTCTTGCTTAATTGTGATAATTGATTTATTACAAGCTAAATGTAATAAGTCAATATTATGAAGAGAAGGCAGCTTTTCTTATATACTCTCACATAATTGAGCCCATGAATTAGTCAAAGTTTTAGGATTAGATATATCCCTGTATGACCTAAATTATGATCTTTAGTGGCAAAAAATCTTTAACGACTTTGTTTAGCTACAGTGAGATGCAGTAATACAAAACTTATTCAAAATTTTAAAAATAATATTTTTCCTTAGAGATAGAAATAATATATTGGTCCTGAGGCAACAATAGGCATTTGCTATAATACATATTATTATTCAGTACATGATTTAAACGAAGTAGTAATTTGAATGTCAGATATGGGCATTGGACAAACGAAACTGTATGTTTACATTTTAAGTATTTACTAGGACTCTACATTTGATATTAAAAATGTAATATTTTGCAAGTCATGGCTATACGGTTACACAGTACGGAATGTGAGGATACAGCTCATGTCTGGTGTGAAGTACAGGTTCACGTTTCATTTCAGAAACTGAATTTTTAGGATGCTGACACATTCTTGGTTCATATATCGTCCTTTATCACAAATTATGATCAATGTCCATTATGATCCATTCTTACATTGGCAACAGGAATGGGCGTAGTTGGTTCTTTCTGTTTCTTCTCTTGACACAGAGCCTCAATTGCAGATGAACTTAGTCTTCCTCTTTGCCTCGTGAGGTCTTTACATTCCTCGCATAAACTTTGGATACCTTTTGATTTGAATTCAAGAAGTGACATTTGTTTCTTTCTTGGCATACCTGTAATATTGAAACACAACAAGTGAAAGGATATGAGCAGATATCACTTCTTTGATAGATTACAATGCGGTACAAGCCAATTAGCGAGTCAGTATCCTCTTATAATGGTATTGTGTGTATTTTGTTGAATATCATATCTCTTTCCACTATCGATAGAGTGCAGAACGGAATGAAAACAACAGTGTAACGCAGCGGTTGTCGTATCATTTGAAAGCACGTGAAGTCGCTCGACCCATCACTGCCTTCTGTTTATCATATGCACCTCGACCATTCCGATTAAGAGCTTTGACACTTGTTAGACAAAATGTATTCAGTGTTGTAACGTGCCTTAGGTATGGCTCCGTCGTGGGCCACCGGCCGTTAATGACCAGGAGAAATATCAATAAAGGGAAACATTCCCTAAAGTAATAATTGTTAAATGAGGGAAATTAGGCAATATCCTCCTAGTGCAAATATTAGCTATATTTCCTATAATAATTCTCATCTATAGGGTTTCTGCGTATTTCAGCTTATCAAAACAAAAAACCATGATATAAACAATCAAAATGATGCTATTAGGATAGTGAAATAAAAGCTTGTATATGTGAATTGAAAACATTATATCAATAATTCAAGCAAGCAATATATACTTTCAACGGATTTGAACAAGAAAACTAGTTTCTACACACACACACACACACACACACACACACACATATATATATATATATATATATATATATATATATATATATATATATATACTGTTTTTACTGTAAGTATATTTAAGGAGTCTAACAGAGTAGCAACATCTACCCTACCACAATTTCATAGCATTAATTATCTTTAAAAAAATCATATTCAAAATTGTTCTAATACACTCTGTTAAATAATTTAAATAGATATACTGTATATTTACTCCTAACTAATGGAACACCTTAAATGAGAGAATATAACAAATCAGTATAACAACTCACCCATTTACAAAAGTTGTATATAATTTCAGTCACTCCCGATTTAATTAAGTTGGTGTCACACTACAGAAATATTCATCCACACAATATTGCCAAACCGAAATTACACTTTTCGGAAATTAAGTACCAATACTTTAGAAAATATCTGAATATAGATTTCTTTTTTCAGAAATAAACTGTAAAATTCACTAATTCTGAAACGTGTGATATATAATAACATTATACGCAGTTGACTATAGGAGAATAGATACTGCCCACTTGCACAGTAGCAATCGAATGGCTAAGCCATCCTCTTCAAACAACATCGTAGGTACATAATTCACAACTTTCCACCAGAGGCGCTTTGGGGTTGCATACTCTCAGGCAATATACTCCAAGATTATTTTTATAAAGTGTGGATAAAATTTCCGCACGTAGCACACATCGCCCGCTCAGCGATAAAAAGTTGGCACACCTTTTTATAACAAATTTTGCAACCTGTGATTACCCTTATTTTCTTAATTATGAATAGAATTTAATTTCTCGGTAGTCCTTGTCAGTCGCTGTTAGTAATTTAACGCCTCTAATCTACATATATTCATTTCTAACTAACTCACGCTCACCCAAATTCATTCACTTCAACTAAACAAAACCAAACAAAAATAAAAAATCCCCCAAAAATCAAACACTCCATATTCATTACTATAGTCACAACCACTCACGTTAGTTAAAGAAAAGTTATCAGTGGTTATCCTATTCATAAAATACACAAATTTCAATATGTGACATTTTTTCAGGCTGTATTAATGTAATATTACTTTCCATAATTCATAATAATAAAAAATTTAGAATTTTATATTAGTACTCATCATACATCCATTCTTGCTCGCTACATGAATTGGGCATCTTGATATATCTTCCATGAAATTTTCTGAGAATTACCATTACATTGGACAATTAACAAAACCATGACAATTATACAACTCATCCAGATCTGGAAAACTAACAAAGACAAGTATTAATAACACATTAAAAATTAAATATATCCATATATATTTTTTATATATAATTTTAAAGCTGGACCATAAATATCATTTCTTTATATAACAGATTTTCTATATCACATATCTAATTAATAGTATAAGAAGTATATACTTTATTATTATTTTACAATGTTTCTCCTTTCCCTAAATATCTTTGTCTGACTCACATTACACTTTCTAATATTTCTAGGATTGCCAATATTCATAATCTGAACAGTGTTTCCACCCAAGAAACGTTTTATGGTATAAGGGCCACTCAGTTTTGGACACAAAGATTTAGTTCTCTTATCACTTAAAAATGAAAGATATTATAATTATGATCAACACGCCTTCTCTCACATAATTTCTATTTTCGTTTCCGCGCATTGCTCATATTCTAAAGAGCCTTTGACCATAACTCCGGTTCTCGAGTATTTAAGTCTGAATCTCTTGTTTGCCATTTAACAACCAACGGATTACATACATCATAATTAAAAACTAAATCCATAGGACTACATTTTGTTTCTTCGGGAATAGCACTGAATACTATTGTGAATCTACGGAATACTCAATTTCCCAGATTCGTTTATCCCAAGATGTTTGTTTTCGCTCTAAATATATCCTCAAAGAATTTTTTATCGTAGACACGTATCTTTCACTCGGATTCAACGCCGCCTGATATGATGATATACTTATGTCCTTAATTCCATTTGCATATAGAAAATCTTTAAACCTAACTGATGTAAACACCGAGTGATTGTCATGACCTATTGAAAACATAAAACTGTTTCTACACATTAATTTATAAAGTTTATTGAAAATGCTTTGAGTAGAAAGGAATTTTATTGGTTCGAGAAAGACTCTCTTTGAAAATGAATCCACGATTATGAGACAATAACGTCCTGATTTACTTTCTACCGTTGGACCTATTAAGTCAATTTGCCAACATCCATGTACTATCTTGTTATACTGCGAAATCAACTTTCCTGCAGGTTTTACATTATTAAGTTTATTTAACTGACATTCCTTACAAGCGGAAACATATTCCCTAATTTCCTTTTGCATCTCAGGCCACGTAAAGCGTGCACAGATCTTTCCAATAGTTTTTCTCATTCAGCCATGAGTTCCGGGTAAAATACTAGCGTGGAAGAACTGAATTATACTTGGAGCTAATATTTTAGGTAAAGAAATCTTTTACAGATTTCTAATATCATTAGTTTTACGACACAATATATTGTCAATCAACTTTTGCTTTGAAATACGTTACAATGTTATTTAATTCAGGATCATTTAACTGATGATCCTGTATAGACACATTTACATAAGGCATATTCCACAGATTAGTCAAAATAATTATTTGTTACTTTACCCGTATGTGAAGGTTCTATCTCTATTTCCTCAAAGTTGCTAATGCCATACAATCTCGAAATAAAATCTGCAGAGACATTCATATTAGTAGAAATTGATTTTACTTCAAAATTAAAGGCAAAGAGACGGTATAATAACGATCCATATCTTTTCACTCTTTTCATATTCCTTAAGGCATACACTAAACCGGCGTGATTTATTCTAAGCTCAAAGGGTTTATGCAGATAAATTCTATAACGTTCCATGCTTTCGATGGCCACTAATACGAGGCCTGTCTAAAAAGTATCCGACCTTATTTTTTTCCACGCGAAGTAGTGATTCTCAGGCGGAGCCACCGTGCACGGTGGAAGGAGGAACCTTAATGCGCATGCTTGAATATTTTCACCGCGTTCGCGTGTGCCAGTCCTGAGCTGGTGGTCGCGAAGTGAGGTGCTGTTGGTAGTGTTCGTCGGATTTAGTGTTTCTCGCAAGATGACTGAACGAATTGAGCAAAGATACTGCATCAAATTCTGTCAAAGGCTGGGTGATTCTCAAAGCCAAACAATTCGTAAGATTCAGCAGGAGTTTGGAGAAGATGCGATGGGTGTAACACAAATTAAATAATGGTTCAACCGATTCAAAGATGGCCGCACATCAGTCGAGAGTGAGCAGCGTAGCGGCAGGCCCCAAACTGCTCGGAATGCAGCTGTTGTTGAGCTGGTGATGGCAGATCGCCGTTTGAAAGTGCGGGAGATTGCAGATGTTGGAGTAAGTAAAGATTCTGCACATGCAATTTTGCGTGACGATTTGAACATGAAACGAGTGGCTGCTAAATTTGTACCCAAGTTGTTGTCTCAGGAACAAAAAGACACCCGTTTTGACGTTGCACAGGACCTTCTGGACACCACCAACACTTATCCTGTGTATCTGAATTCCGTGATAACTGGAGATGAGTCATGGGTGTGCGGGTACGACCCAGAAACAAAACAACAATCGTCTCAATGGAAGCATCCCGATTCTCCAAGGCCGAAGAAAGCGCGGCAGGTGCGAAGCAAAATCAAGGTGTTGCTGACTGTTTTCTTCGATGCACGTGGAATTGTGCATCACGAGTACGCACCGGAAGGACAAACAGTGACAAAGGAGTACTATCAAGATGTTCTCAGGCGACTCCGTGACGCAGTCCATCGCAAAAGACCAGACATGTGGACAGCGAAGAACTGGCACGTCCATCATGACAACGCCCCAACACATTCATCCCAATTGATCCACACGTTCTTAGCCAAACATGGAATTACAACCGTTCGCCAACCTCCCTACTCTCCAGACCTGGCTCCTTGTGACTTCTGGTTGTTTCCAAAATTGAAGACGCCTCTGAAGGGATCCCGTTTTGAGAGTAGAGAAGACATAATGCGGAACACGACGGCGGAGCTGAACAACAATCCAAAAGAAGACTTCCAGCGGGGTTGCCAGCAGTGGAAGGATCGGTGGGCTAAGCGTGTGGAAGCACAAGGGGCCTACTTTGAAGGGGATTAGGGTCCCAAATCTGTCAGGTATTCGCAACTATTTTTCTGGCCAAAGGTCGGATACTTTTTAGACAGCCCTCGTATTTCTAAAAATATATAGTCTTATTAAAGTAGTATTTCTTTAGACGTCATTATAAAATCCCACTGGAACTAAGTTTTTAACATCATTATATTATTGATCACCCCTCCTAAACTTCTTAATGTTGCATCACTGTTAATTACAAACGTTTTATTCAAATTAGGCAATTTTAACACAACATAATTCGAAAATAGTTCTTTTATATTATCTAGAGCCCTTTGTTTTTCTGGTCCCCACCTAAATACTGCAGAAGCCACACTTAATCTTTTCTATTGGTTCCATAACCGCATGAAATTGTGAAGATTGTGAATTTGCATAATATTGTAAAAACTAAACTAAAGATATCAAACCCTTTTCATTCTTTGAAGCGGGTAATCTTTTAATAATCTCAAGTTTAGATGGGTCCATTTTCATTTTTCCATCTTTTATAATAAAACCCAGATAAGAAATTTTATGTAAAAAAATGTACGCTTCCTAATCGATAAAGTAAGTCCTTTATTCTGTATCGTTTTGAAACCTTTTTCTAACAGAACCTTATGACTCTGTATATCTTTACTTTTACAAATTATATCGTCCATATACCACTCAATACCTTCATCTTTTAACGGATATAACAATTCAGTTAGTATTTTTGATAACACATGACTTCCTGCAGCTAATCCAAATAGAAGTACCTTAAATTCAAACAGACCCCTATGCGTAAGAATTCAAATGACGACAATACTCCGTCAATAATACTGTTAAATATTCTTTCCTTATATCAAGATTGGTATAGATTTTAGCATCTGATAATTCAGCTAAAATATCCTCAATCCGAGGCATAAACTCTGTATTTAAACAAAGATGCCGATTCAAATCAGCATTCTTAGATCCATCGTTATTATTACCAAGAAAACTGTGAAAGGCATATTCACTATTACTAGATTGGATTAAATCACATTTTAGCATATCATTAATAATTTTATCGAGTTCTCTTTGAGATGCTCGTGACATGGGATATGTTTTCATACGAATAAGAAAGAGTGTAATCATTCAAGATAATTTTATAATTAAAATCCTTAATTTTTCCATCATTGAGTGAAAATACATTAGGAATTTTATCAAGTAACTCATTCGCATATCCTTGTAATTCCGGATATTCCTACAAGACTTCCGGATCCACTCTCAATTGACATGGATTCTCGATAGACTGCATATTTAGACTGGTATTGGCAAAACACTGATCTCCACTGACCTTGCAACAGTGGAATGTCTCAAGGTTGGTCACTGAGCAAATTTCCCAACAAGTGATTCCTGACAAGCGTTTGGATGTAACTCACTCAAAGATGTTTCTCTCAAAAATAATTTTGTTGAAATTTGTGATGGTTCTCTGCAAAACAAATCAACAGCACAAGTATCTTCACGTAAATCAGGTGGCGAGTCCCTTAATGAAAGTTCAAAGATATCACAGAATTATCTAAAGGAAGAAGTAACTTGTTGGTCACTAAATCGATCTTTGCATTTAACTGGTTAAGTTCAGTAATTCCCATAATAAAAACTGGCTCAAGATTTTTTACAAAAAAAACTTTAATCGATACACTCGATTCATTAATTTAATGGGAATCCTCACACATTGTTCTAAAGTTAACTTCTGTTTATCTATCCCTACTCCTGTAAACTTTTCATTAAACACTTGCACAGGATATGTTAAATGTTGATTCCACCTCTCAAAGGTTTGTTTAACAATAAGCGAAGCTGATAAACAAGTATCTAGTCCCCCTCTCCTACGAGTTTCCAGCACGTAAGCATCGACAAAAGATGCAATTAGTTTTCCTGAAGCCTTATTTTCTATTGTTCCATTATTTTTTTTAATATCCGCTGTATTTCTATCAAAAGATTTTCGGGGTGTTGTACTTCCCTCTCCGTGAACTTGTCCCAAAATATGAAAGTTCTTATTACTTTCATTATAAGCAGGTGACGAACTAAAAACGTTTAAGTTCTCATTTTCTACACCATTCCGAGACATTGACACTCGATTCTCTTTACAATTACCACTATGCATTAAATTACTCACCGGTGTTGATGCATAATGTTTTGTTTTTATGTTGTTAATTTAAGAAACTTCATTATCAAAACCATCACTCACATTAGGATGTCCACGTTGAATATTATCTACTGGGGCTCGAACTTCGGACCTCTCCATAGGAAACGTATACTGCTGCCGATCACTGTTAGCTGCAAAGCGTTTCTTATTCCCTTTATGACTATACATAAACTGATTATTGAAAGAATTTGGAACATCAGCACCATTAGAAGATTGAACATCGGACCCCTCAGGTTCTCAGTAGCAATCTAATGGCTAAGCCATCCTCTTCAAACAACGTCGTAGGTACGTAATTCACAACTTTCCGTCAAAGGCGCTAAAAAAATTACATTTTTATTTCGGGTTGCATACTCCTCAAGCAATACAATAGAAGATTATTTTATAAAGTGTGCATAAAATTTCCGCCCGTAACAGTCTATTCACTCTGACTCTCCCAAGACAGAATATCGGCAGGTGTATATGCCTTGTCTACAACACTGTCATCAGACGACAGATCTGAATCATTACTTTCTACTACTGGAAATTTTCCAAAATTTCCCTTTCCATAAAATAGGGTCTTATCCAAAATTAACCTGTGAACAATAATTTCCTATAAATATGAGTATGACATAATAGGACAGCAACATCAATACATAAAATTTTCAAAACTGAAAGTGCATTACTCTATCTGGATTCTTATATGTATTATTTACGCGAAAAGAAAACGCAATTTTAAAACTTTCATCATTCCTTGGAAGCAACGTGAAAACAATGTTGCATTTTTTGGTTTTCTACTAAAATGTCATTATTTTTTATAAAGAGCTCCTACACCTATAATAGGAGATCAGGCAGGTCTACGTACCTCACTTACAATTACCTAATGTTGCTTTGAGGCTACATAATAAATATTACGATTTCCATACAAGGTATTTCCTTTAATTATAAAAGAAAAATAACTATATATTCCAGAAGTACTTACCTCTACAAATTTCATTAACGAAATCATTTTCTCTTCAAAAAGTCTCGTTCAATGGCGTTCGAATACACATAATGAACTGATGCTCGCGAATAGACAGAACCAAATCTTGCACTTTGTGCAAAATCAAGCCTCTATACTTTCAAACTTCACAAGACGCGATTTAAATCATGAAGGCTGTTTGATAATTTCGAGTAACAACAGGTCGTTATGACCCGAGTGATGCTATGCTAAATGAGGAGGATGTTGCTTCAGGTTAAAATAAGTCATACAGTGATTTAAGCATCATCAACCATGAGTCCAACGGCTTGGTGGATATGGCCTTTGCTTTGTTAAGAAATTTGTTAAGAGGCCTATTTAAACATATATTCTTATACATACTGGATTTTATTAAACTTTCTACAGAAGTAGTAGTAGAATTAAGATCTAAATTCAACAAAATATTAGTCCAATCACCTTCAAGAAGTTGTCGATATAAGGCTAAATAATAGCATAATAAGCGTAATGAGCATAATGAGAAGGATTAACAACAATTGCAGTATTCAGATAAAAGAAATCGTAATTTCAATTGGAAAATGAAAACTATTAGGTATGGCAATTGGTTGGACATTCTGAGAAGCATATAAATTAAAATTAGAAACTACCAAATCTAAGTCAGATACATTATAGTCTATAATTTAACTAGGATCGTCTAGAAAAGAAAAGAATATTTTGAATTTACATTTACAATAATAATGAATACCTGTTAAGAATAGGTTCATAGGTCAATCAGCTTTAGATACATTATAATCACAAATCTTAAAAACAACATAATGAAACAATATTCTAATGGAAAAGCCTAAAAAATTCAACAAATACATCAAGATGCAAGTTAGAGTGAAAGCATAAAGAGAATGATAAAAGATTTTTTCAACTTTTGCCAGAAATTCTAGACAAATACTTTCCTGAAAAAATTAGTAATCAGTTTGCTTCAATACCTTAATGTTTTTCTTTACTGTGCAGAGAACACTGCCACCTCTCTCACATATATGAGGTTCATAATGTCTATCCGATCTAAAGCAGGAGTAGGTGTCGGGGAAATAATCATCATGATCATAAATGTCATATAACCAAGTCTCAGTGACTGCAACGATATAATATTTGCAGTCTGCCACAGAACTATAAAACTGTTGATTTTTAGTTCAACATCCACGTCTATTCAAATATAATTAATGTTATCCGTGGCGAATCTGTGCCTTCGTTCAGTTGTTCCATATAAATTTTAACAGTTAATTTCTTTAGTTTTGAATAGAATGAACCACTAAAACACTTTTAGGCTATACTTCTGGATCATTTATAACATAATAATCAAACTCAACCAAATGCGAAATGAGGAACAGGTGTCATATTTGGTTTTGAGTTTAGTACGTTTGTCAAATGTTACTTGGTCATATAATAATTCTTGATATCCTCAACTGAAGTGGATGGGCTAAATTTTGTAACAAAGAAAGATTTTTCCTTGCATTGGCGACCAACTATGTTTTAGTATTTCTACGACGAACATTCACTTTACGTAAGTTAGTCTTTATTCCCATACCTATATTCGAACTTTGATTGAAATTTACATATTCTTTATTTAAAAAATTGCTTCTTCTTATTATTTTTTTGAATTCTCAAAATTATTTCAACCTTCCGATCAAACGCACCTGATCTTTGATTTACACCTTCAAAAGGTGGAAAATTATATATCTTGATACAGTTCTTTAAACTGACTACTTTGTCCATTTTCTGATTGGAATTTCATATTATGCATACAATCAGATGTAACTACATTCTGTTGTAAAAGAGACATCAACTGATAATTTTCCAGACGTAGGGAAGTTATCTCATCTTTTAGAGCTCTTGATTCCTTAAAAAATAACATCTGAAAGGTATTCAAAGAAGGATATTCACTTAGAAAAAAGTTAACCTCTTGAGTCCTTTCATTACTATATCCAGTGTTATAATGTTTATTCATTCTCACAATTTTCTCATACATAATATACTTCCGTTTCCACTGAAATAAATGGTACATGGCATTTAGTTGCTCATTTCTTGCATTTAACTACTGAGCAAGAGAAAAATATCCAAAAAAAGCCAAAAACACAAAATCGCTTCTCAGGACTGCCACAGGATCTGAAAAAGAAAAGAAGACCTCACGACTGTTTTATTATTATTATTATTATTATTATTATTATTATTATTATTATTATTAATAATAATAATATAAATAATAATAATAACAATAATAATAATCTTTATTTTAGTGCCGCGAACAGCTTTTGGCAAAAATACATCACTTGGTATCAGAGTATGCGATGCAATAATAATACTACTAAAATAAATAATAAGAAAGAAAACAGTAAAAAGAAGGGTACTAATATAAAACACAATGTAGATAAAAGTCAGTTAAGCAGAAATAATTCCTTGTCAACGCAGTAAATTTATCAAGTTTTCTATCCATTTAAAACAGCAAGAAGCTAAGAACAGCAGTCATAAAATTACATTTGGCTTAATGTTTCTAAACGTCATTGACTAAAAACTATCAGTCAGATCACATAAAACTTTCACATTGTTTAATACAATAAGTCTAAAATGAGCTTAAAGAATATGTCAATCTTTTTAAAATTTCGCATTTCCATTTCAGAGAAATTAAAATCATGGTATTTCTTATACTATGGTTTGGCACTATAATACCTATGTTTTGTAAACAATATTCACTGATATAAATGTTATTTAATATTTTTTGCATGCATTCTCTATCGAAATTTTTTCGTCTATTATAAGGCTTTCTAAACCCCAATAATCAATCCAATATTCGTAACTATGTGAGTAATAGCTCATTTTCATTTTAAAACATAGCAGATGAATAAAACATTTTTGCACAGATTCAATCTTATTTGTCAAAGTTTTCGAAATGCTGTTCCAAATTACCGAACCAAAATCTAATTTTGGTCTTACAAGTAATTTATATAGAAATACATCCTTTGAAATACAGGCCACTGTTTTAAAAATAAAACCTATTATCCTTCTGGCACCTTGTACAAGACAATTTATATGATTAGAAAACTTTAACTGACTTTCAAATGTAAACCTAGGTCTTTAATAATGCTTACTTTCTCAATTTGTACACCGTTGACCTCATATTTACTGACATAATATTGAGTTTTATTGGTGTATGTCATAAATTTGGTTTTCTTATCATTAATTTTTAGAAAATTATTTCTACACCACGTGTTTACTGCAATTTAATTCTTGTTGCAGTAAATAATTATCGAACTCATTGTTGACTGACTAATCTGAACAGCTTCATATAGTCAGCATATAGAAGAATTTTAGAGTATTTTATTTTTTCTGTCAGGTCATTTAAAAATAATGAAAATAAGAGAGGGCCCAACGGCGACCCTTGTGGTATTCCGTTTTTCACATAGCCTACACTAGAATGTACAGGTCCGATTTTAACTTCGTAAGTTCTGTTTGACAGATAGCTTTCAAACCAGCTAATGTACAAAGGTGACAAGCCAATATTTGATAACTTGCTAATGAGATACTTATGACTGACAGAGTCAAAAGCTTTTGATATATCTATGTATATTACATCGTCTTGCAATTTATTTTTCAGTGCGTTATAGGCAAAGTCTGTTAAATGAATTAGATTTATTGCAATTCACTTGCCCTTATAAAAACCATGTTGAGACTTATTTAAGATATTTCTTACATTAAAATATATGTGTTTATGGACTATTAGTTCAAATATCTTCGAGAATGCATTACCAAGAGTTATTGGCCTGTAATTGCTTGCAATCTGTCTATCATCTGATTTATATACCAGAACAACATATACTTGCTTCCACATTGAAGGATATACACCTGTACGTAATGAAACGTTAAATATATTTGCTAAATTAGTTGAAAGTTCAGTTGAACAAGCTTTTATTACATAACAAAGAATATTATCTAGACCTGGAGTAGTGTTCGGTTTAATTAGTTTAATTACTTCCATTACATCTAAATCAGTAACGGTAGAAATTCCAATTAGAGCACAATTACTAACGATATTCTCAGGCAATACCTTTTTACCTACTTTTAAGTTAAAAACTTCATAAAATATACTCTTAAATGCTTCCAAAATTTCCATAGTGTCTTGAATTAGCATACCATTGCAGTTTATTTGCTTTGGTACTTCTTTACACTCAGACTTTTTAAAAACGTTTCAAAAATATGAGCTGTTCTTATAAATACTATTTTCTAAACCTGAATAATAAGATTTTCTTGCTTTAATGTATTTCTTTTTTTACAAATTTCCTTAGGTCTGAATATCTCTGATACCATACGTCATCATTTGTTCTTTTAGCTTTAACAAAATATATAGTTTTCTTGTTTATTAGTGCTTTCAATTGTCGCGTCATCCATGGATCCTTATATTTTTGTTTACAACCAATTGACTTCTTAGATACATGCTCGTTAAATACAGAAAAAAATTAGATTATATAAATGGTCAGTGGTTTCATTGACACTGTTACTGCTATTATTTATTAAGTTAATTTCTCTAATGCCCTTGTAAATACCTAGGAAATTTGCTTGTTTGAAATTGTATGTATCGTACTGAGGAACGGAACAATATTTGCCACTATCTATAATTTTCCACTCACACATGAATGGGATATGGAAGCGATCAACTTTAGTCAGTGGTGGGATGTCAAAATCCATAGAACTGTTATCTAAGTTTGTCAGCAACAAATCTAATACTCTTCCCAAGTTGCTATGTTCATATAACTTGCTTCTCTGGTTTAAATTTAAAATGTTGCTTAATTCAAATATTTTTCCTGCTTTTTTCTTCGAATAATAATTATCAGTTGTTATCTTACCTGAAATCCAATCTATGCCTCCTGCGTTAAAATCTCCTAATATAATTACATTAAAATCTTTCGTCAATGCAAAAGAATCATAGCCAATCACAGTAGTTACTAAAATCTTGAAGTAACATGTCAGGAGGGAAATAAACTAAACATAAAATCAATGGGGTACTGTCAGGAATTTAAATTTTTGCTATAATAATGTCTAATGATTCGTTGGGGGGATTAAGGATTTAATAAGAATATTCATTTTTTATTAAGAGTAAACACCTTCCACCTTTAGACTTATTATGAGGGTTAGATTTCTATCTTTTCGTATCACACTGTAGTTTCTAGACATTTGAGAAAGATAACAGTTTTCCTTTTTATACCACGTTACTGTTATACAATAAAAATCATAGTTCCCACAGTTTATTTCATCTGTAATTTTTTTCTTCTTTTGTGTTCAAACCATTAGAATTTTGATAGTATAGTTGTAAATATGTCGTATGCATTGATTATGTATTAGTTACCTGTTGTTGCTCTTTTCCATTCCGATCGCTTGCAGACGTGGGTACCACTATTTCATCCTTCAAACGTCCCATGAATCTTGTAAACAATACTCCTTCAGGCAACATGTCTGAGTTGCACACAGTATCTAAATGTTTTTCATGTACACTAACGTAAAAGGATGAATAACTGTTGTGTTTTGTTCTTAATTTGGAGCACTTTACAACCTCAATGTCTGCACTATCTCTAATAAATGCACTAAGCTCATCACACGAAACACTAGGATCAAGTCGAGTCACAAACACTGCGGATACACGAGGTGGTTTTCTGTTTACCTTTAGTTTATCACTAGCACTTCTTCCCTGCATTAGATTTGAGCTTCTTATATGTTCGCGTGTTTAATGGTTTGTTACGATTCCTGGCTGTTTTGCTGGATTAGTGCGCCTGGAGTGTTGGCTTACAACCTTCCATCCACTATATAATAATAATAATAATAATAATAATAATAATAATAATAATAATAATAATAATAATAATAATAGGAAGATTAATTTCATTTGACTTTGAGTTTAGCGTTAATCTCATTAACTAAACTACATGAAACGTCGATGTAGACTTCAATGTGAGCTCTTAGGCACATGAGCTCACGCCAAGAATCTAACCCAGGTCTCACATGCTAAAGAGGCCTAAATAATAATAAAAAAATAATTCGTGAGGGTAATGATGAAGGAGTAACTAGGACTTATACTGTTTTCACGAACACTACTTCTTCAGTCTTTTTTCCAGATTTACGGAAATATATTAGATCAATGTAAGAAGTTTTTGCACTAAAAAGAAACATTTTTCAGGTGTTACACGAAATGTGACCCGAGACTATGGTCAATCAACAACAAAATCCATAGGCGGGAGAAACCCTCAATCGCAACCATTCCTTCCTAGGATCAGAGTGGGGGCACTTGCAATATAACACACTGTGAATAATGAGACGAAACAAAGAGCTAATTCGCTTAAAATATGCATACAAATAAGTAGTAGAAAATGGATCAATCTGAGCCATATTAGAACATATTAGAACAATTCAGTAGCCCGTGGGAAATCGAGCATCTTGAACCGTCCACCCACGGTCTTTTACGACCTCCATTTTAGGGGTGTATTTGTTCCCTTTTATGAGCACTTTTTTGGGAGTGTACTCGTTCTCTTTTATGAGCAATTTTAAATGGTGAACTTGTTCCCTTTTATGATCACTTTTTCAACCCTTATTTTAACACAGCAGAAATTGCATAAGACTACGAACACTTAGAAGAGCAGATAACACATAAGAGTACGTAACTTGCCAAGGGTGTATTCGTTTCAACCCCTATTTGAACATTTTACCATAGCAGAGAATACATGGAGACTACGAACACATAGCAGGGATGTATTCATTTCCTTTTATGGACATATTTTCCAACCCCTATTTTAACGAACACATAGAAGAGCAGAGAATACATAAGACTACGTAACATAGCAGGGATGTACTTGTTCTCTTTTATGAGTACATTTCTAGGGGTGAATTCGTTCTTTTTTATGATAATTTTTTCAACCCCTATTCGAACTTAGCAGAGAATACAGGAACACAAAGCAGAACAGATAATGTTTATGAGTACATTTTAAGGGGTGGACTTAATCCCTTTTATGATCACTTTTCCAACCTTATTTTACAATAGCAGAAATTACATAAGACTACGAACACATAGCAGAGCAGAGATGTATTCATTCCCTTTTATGAGCATTTTTTCAACCCCTATTTTAAGACAATGAATACGTATGTAGCATAGCAAAGGGGTGTACATAAGACTAGGAACACACGTATTCATTCCACACCTATTTAAACAAAGCAGAACTAGTTAAAGAGTTTGGCTTATTTTCCAACCCCTATTTTAACATAGCAGAAATTACATAAGACTACGGACACATAGCAGAGCAGAGACACGCATGCGCAGAAACATTTATATTTCCGTTTCGATACGCTCTTTCAACCGATTTGGATAAAACCAGGTATATGGAAGTTTTCGACGTGCTGATCACGAATACCATTTCTATTTTTAACTGGGTCTTATAGTTTATGTGGGATAGTCCCTTTCTATGACAATTTTAACCAATTTTGATTAAACTCGGTATACAGGCTTTTCGGACATGCCGCACTTGTTTTTACCTGGGTCTTATAGTTTATGTGGGATACGCCCTTTCTATGACAATTATAACCAATTTGAATAAAACTCGGTATATGGGGCTTTTCTACCATGCTGATTACGAATATTATATTTATTTTTACCTGGGTCTTATAGTTTATGTGGGATACGCACTCTGTAAGATACCTAAAACCCAATCACTCGTAAACGAAGCAACATATTGAGGTGGTGTTTCCACACACCACCAACTACATGTTCCAAAATACTGACCATCGAAGTCAAAGGTCAAACTCGAAAACGGAGCCACATATTGAAGTGTTGTTTCGACATTTAATATTTGGTCTTCAACTACCAAATGACCCAAAAATACCGACCATCGTGCTCAAAGGTCAGAACTCGAAAACGAAGTCCCATATTGAGGTGTTGTTACCAAATTTAGTAATTGACCATCAACTATTACAAGTTCCAAAAATACTGACCATCGAGGTCAAAGGTCAAACTCATAAACGGAGACAAATTTAGTAATTTCTCACTTGCAACTATAAATCCCAAAAGTGTTGACTATCGAGGTCAAAGGTAAAAGTACTTAACCACCAAATAGCCAGTAAACGGTGTCAAATATTGAGGTGCTGTTTCCACATTTAGTAATTGGTCGTCAACGACTGCAAATCCCAAAGGTCAAACTCGTAAACGGAGCGACGGATAAATTTTGTGCCAAACCGAAAAAATAAAGACTATTTTAATTACCCCAGAATCTTTTATCGTTGTGCACTACACAAATAGACGAAGGAATACATTCCAGAAAATAAGTCAATTTTATATCATATTGTACTACCGAGTGAAAAGCAAGAAATACCATTTTATGCCGTTGAAATAAATGAAGGAATAAATTTGGGTACAATATTTACTTTTGTACCAAGAAAAATAAGAAAAAGAAGTGAAGAACAAATAAAATTTGGATGGACTATTTTCTTATGTACCAACAAAAATGGAGCACATTTGAGTGGGATACATACTTTTGTACCAACGACAAAAACGAAACCGAAGGAGGAATAAATTTGGGTGGCCCATTTTGCTAAATCTGAGTGACCTATTAAGTTTTGTACTATGCAGAAAAAATTGAATAATGAATAAAATTTGCACTAAAAAGCGAAGAAGATAAAATTTAAATAGCTCAGTATTTATGTACATTTTGTACTACTAAAATAAACGAAGGAATAAAATTGGATGTTCTACTTTTTATAGTAATCAGAAGAAAACGGACAAGGGCCATTTTATCTAATTTTGTAGTACTCAAATATACTAAGATATAAATCTGTGTTACCCATTCAGTTTTGTACTAAACAGAAAATTTGTTTACCTTTTTAGAAAGAGAATTTTATATTTTGTATTACTCAAATAAAGAAACCTATACAGATTTTCCCAAAAGCGAATAAACTTCTAAGATCTACTTTTTGCGCTATCATTTTTTGTGCTCTACAAATAAAGGAAGGAAAAGCAAACAGAGATCATTTCTAACTAGCTTAGAATTTATGTGCCTCTCCTCTCCTTATGCTTATTTGGACCAAGCATTATTTCAAACTCGTATTCTAGCCAACAATTAGAAACTCACTAGTAGAGCGTCCACTTCGTCCAATTAAACTCCTCCTTATCCTTTGCTTTAGTATACAAAATCCATATTGGAGTATAACTTTAAAAGCATACAACAAACAAGCTTCTTAGCCTCACTCCAAAAATTAGAAAACCAATTCTTTCTTCTACGGTCTTCGGCATGCATTTGTTGTATTTTTAGCTCTTCCAATTCTTGCATTTTAGATCAAGAGCAGCAAGATTAATATTTGTATTCCCCTGCTTTAAATAACAATTCTGCTGGATAGAAATTCGATTCTCTCGATCTTCTCTTTCATCCGGCAACCCCAATAAGCATCTGTTGACTTTATCCACATCTTAGAATTTATCAGGTTACAGCTAGTAAAAGAAAACGAATAGATAATTTTGAGACAGTTCCATATGAGTATAAAAGAAAACGAATAGGTTAAATACTGTATTAGTAGAAACGATAGTTTTAAATTAAGTAGAGATAAAAGAGAGTGTGTGAAAAATGGATAATTGAATTTTAAATCATTATTATTATTATTTTAGAGGTGAAAGGGAAGAATAAATGAATTTGAGTGGCATATGCACGAGCAAGATATACCATTTTATTATATTATCTTGTGCTGTTTAAATAGGCTTGTCCTTTCATCCAAAAATTAAAATATTTGCAAAATCTTGTGTAATATTCTGTTTGTAGATGTTCTAATATTTTTCTATTGGCACATCCTAGTAGTTCTTACTTATATCTCCCAAATACTTTTGCAAAATTTGTTGTACACCTCTTGCCCCTTTAATTTATTCTTAAATCTGAGAAATTAGGTCGTATAAATGTGTTAAAGGAACACATGTCCTTCGCAACATAATCCCCAAGTACATTGTCGCAGAATGGTTCGCCACTAGCAAGTTGTTATCGGGTAAGTTTTAAGTTTACGTTATAATTCTCTCAGAGATCATTATTGCTGATAGATTAGAAAATGTACAACAGAATACACTTTTAAAACTCTTGTGCAATGTAACCTATTTGAAAAGTTTTAATATTCTTGTAAAACCTACTCTCATTCGAAAAATAAACTGCACTATTACAGACTATTAGTATTTTAAAAGTACAGTGCAATACCGCTATTAATTGGAAATTCTTACACAATGCATCGTTCTTGTGAAACCTACTATTAATCGGGGAATTATTGTTATCGAAGTATAATGTAATACCACGTAAATTCTCTTAAGTCTACTCCAAATAAGCATAAGGAGAAAGTAGTATTTACTGGTGTTTAATATGTTTTTTATGTAACTTTTTGCTATAATGAATTATTCTGTATGTATAGCTTTATTGTGAGAAAAACCATTCTTTTTCACCAACTTTCCAAATACTGCGAGGTCCAAAGATATGTATCAGGATATACCGCAAAAAGGCCAGTTTTACCACATCGTGTAAAGCAACCAAGTAAATCTGCAATCTGGATACTTGGCTTGAACTCGGACCCATGATTCCAAAACTGTTGCAGCTCATCCAAAGTGTCCTGTGTTCCCCCATAGCGAAAGAAAGCTATCACAGTATTACAATTACCCTTAGTTTTCATGGCAGAAAAGGTAGCTGATTGGAAAAGAGATTGTGTGCTGTTAAACGAGTAATCAACGACAGAACATCTGTCGAAAATCTTAATATCTACCTGCGATAAATGCTTAACCAATTCTACCATATACCATTTGTTATAGCGACTATTAAACAAATATCTATCCATCAAATAATTGTCTACCACATCGTTAAAGTGGGCATTGTGCTTAACAAAGCATGGCTGTATACCATTATTCAAATATCTAACTGTAGACATTGTACAACAGGGAAATGAAAAACTTCTGCCATTGTAAAACACATAAGAAAGCAAAATAGTACAAAAAATTTGTACTTATACTCTAAAATTCAAAACAGTAATGCACACAACCATGTATGTGTTAAAGTTTTTAGTCGTTAATACAAAAGTAAAGAAGCCAACAAATTTCTGCTTGGTACAAAACTATATATTCTATCCCAATTTATACCTTCATTTATTTGAATGTTTTTTTCTTGGTGGCACCAAATAGTACAAAATCGTATAAAATACTAGGTTTGTTAGAATGGTTTATTTGAGTAGTACAAAATATTATGAAATTCTGAGTTAGCTAAAATGGTCTTTCTTTGCTTTTATTCCTGCATTTATTTAATATACAAAAGTAATACAAACGGTACACCTTCTCTCAAAAAGGTTGAGCGCATTCTTTATTTGTGTTTTGAAGCAAAAAGTTTCTAAGTATAGCTTCGGGTATCTTAGGAAAAAAGTAAACCAGGTTTGAACCTCCAAGCCAGCCTTTGCAATCGGGAAAAAGTTTGCAGATGTGTTTTCTTCTTTTAAATATAATAAGACTTGTTATCATGTGTAGAAAAAAAAGCAACATTGATTGAAATACTTAATGATACAATATTTCGAAACCTTGTATTAATGTCAGCACATTCTTGTTTGTCATTTAGCTCTCCATACGTAAGGGAACATTTAAAGAATCTTTCCATATGTAAAAGAATGCTCAAAGTTAAGACATAGAACATAATTATCGCCTGAGTACTAAAATAAAAGTAAAAGTAGAACAAAAACAGCGTTTGTACTGGATATGAATGTCATAATTATCTTGAGAAACGTTATACATGTTTCGCTAGAAGCATGTTTCCGTAAATGCATGTGTTAGATCACTGGTAAGGTGTTGGATTTCAAATCTTAAGGTTACGAGTTCGATTCCCATCTGGGTCAGTGATTTTTTATGAAAATGTATTTTCCGCAATGCATGAAAAATTATATAAAATAATTCCATTAAATACCTCAGTTGTATATATATCACATAATCATTGCATAACATAGTAATTATTATGTTTAAAATATAACATCTGAGATAGGTAGGTGTTCACAGTAGGTCGGTATTATATATGAGAATGTTAAATACAAGTTAGGAAAATCGTTCAATAGCAATAAATAAATTATGTAGTGTATTTATTTGCAGCTATTTGTCATACAGATGTAACTTCTCAATATTCTCATTACAGCAAGTTTCTATATTCGTGAAATACAGTATATTCCTACGGATATAGAAAGTGTATAAACAGAGTATCCAAAGTCGCATCCTGCTTGAAGACACATAATTTCTCCCGATCCCCTTAACGTCACGGGAAGAAACACAAATTCTCTTTAGAACGGAATGTCATTACTTAGAGTCTCATTCGAATACGTTGAATATGCTTTTGTATAGTCATCTCTCTCTCTCTCGCTTTGTTTATGTGTGTGTGTGTGTGTTGCGGAATATTCCAAGTTGAATACACCATTTGCAAAGTATATGAGCATCATTATCATCGAATACCAGAAATTGAAAATCGTGTTTGGGTTGCGTGTTCATGTTAGCTCACTGTTAGAGTACGGGCTTGGTAATGAAGAGGTCTTGAGTTCAAAGCCTGCAGCGATTTATCGTTTCTTTTGTTAGTAGAATTGCACTGAAATCAGATACAAGGAGTGATTTACTTCTAGAAATATTTTCAGAAGCGTTTAGGTAGCCCTGAAAAGGACTGTTTTCGGGTGTTAAGGCGGGGACTTTAATATTGTGTCCAAGACCCTTCTGAATGCATTACACGCTCCATTCTTCTGGGCATGGAATCTATTAAATGGGTGAAAAATCTATCTCCTTCCCTTACCTCGAGCCATGCTCCGGAAACAAGATGCCACAGGTCATCCTGAGTTCTTGGTGGATCTGCCTCAGACCAACTGTCCCTTAGAGTACGCTTCACTTCTGCCCACATATTTTCTATGGGATTGAGGTCTGCTCCATAAGGTGGCCATCAATTAAATCAATCTCAGGCTGCCCTGCGAACCATTCCTGCACCACACGGGAAGTATGCATTGGCGAGTGGTCTTGCTGAAACTGAATTACATCATCAGGCTGAAATACTCGTACAGATGGCACCATGATATTACTCATAATGTCTAAGTACTGAGCACTGTCCAGATGTCCTTCAATTCTGTGAAGCTGTCCTGCTCCGCTACTGGAAATCCATTCCCAAAATGAAATAGATACATGGCCACTGCGATTGCAAGCAGCCACATATCCAGGGTCATATCGGGTGCCTTTCGGACGATACACAAAACCTCGTACCTCATTTGATGTTGTGAATCCATACTACGTTTTCCCTATTGCGACCCACATTCGCCTGTGCAAACGCGAGACGGTAAATTTTGTGGTTGTCTGAGTTTTTCCTTCACGGCAGCAACACAGCCACGTAACCCAGCATGATGAAGCCTTCGCAGAGCTGTATGATTACTACCAGGAAAGAGAGAAGCTTCCCTTAGTTGTCTAGACGTCTTTAGTGGGTCTAACCGGGCTTCGTTTACTAATCTCGCATCTTCAGCTTCGGTTGACATGCGGACGACCAGTAGATCGCAAATTACCAGTCTGACCTGTAGCACCATATTTCCGAATCCATCGCCTTCGTGTAGAGACCGGGACACCTACTCGCCTGCTAGCTGCAGTTGCAGAATAGCCTTCCAACTCCCATAAAGCAATTACTGCTGTACGTCTATCCATAGTTACCAATGTTCTGAGCTGGTAGCAGGAAGTGGTAGTATCTGACGTGTGATTGGTTACTTGCACGACACGCCTATTGTGGGGAACGATTTGGTGAACGACTCGCAAAAGAAATCTGAAAATGGTGCGCCGTAATAATAATATTAAAAACAGTTTTTATAAAGGAATATTAATACATACGAAAAGCTGTTTAAAGAATAAATTGTTATACTGACTTTATACGTATAAAAACATATACGGTATACCAAACAGATTGAGCGATATGATGATAGCTGTTTTGAGACGAACACTTTCGAAGTCCAACTTCGAGTATCTTCGGAAAACAGTAAACTAATGTTGCTGGTTCGAACCTCGAAGCCAACCTATGCAACTGGGAAAAAATGTAGAGATATGTTTCTCCTTCTGTTAAATATAATAAGACATGTTGAAATGGTATTAAGTGTAGAAAAAAAGAACATTGATTGAAATACTTAATGATACAATATTTCGAAACTATGTATTCACACTCTTGTTTCGTCATTGTGATTTCCATACCGAAAAGAACATTTACGTATGAGCTCAGTTATATTTCAGAAGCAGATTCCGAAAAGCGGTAATGTTAGCTCAGTGGTACACTCCGAGCGTTTAAATCGTGAGTTCGATGCCCGTTCAGGTGACATTCTTTTATGATATTCTACTTTCTTCAATGCATGAAAATTATGTACAACAGTTACATTACAATTCATCAGTTGTATATACAGATGGCGATCAGAAAAATGGAAACATCTGAACGAAATTGCAACTTACCAGATTAATATTGTGTCGGGCCACCTTTCGCCATCATAACAGCCTTGATGCGACGTGGGATGGAGGCATACAGGTCCTGAATGGTAGCAAGTAGAATTTTACACCATTCCTCGTGCAGGCCATCGGCCAGTTCTGTGAGAGAGGATGGAGGTGGAAATCGTCTCCGGAGCCGTGTTTCCAAGACGGACCACAGATGTTCAATTATGTTGAGATCTGGAGATTGGGCGGGCCAGAGGAGGTGTTGAACTTCATCCCGATGTTCCTCAAACTACGCTGCAACAACGCCAGCTGTGTGAATGAGTGCATTATCATCCTGGTAGATGCCGTCATTGTCCGGGAACAACATCCGGACCATAGGATGCAGGTGGTCTCCTAAAATTGCGACATAATCGTTGGCAGTGATTCGTCCGCCTAAGTGTGATCACAGGACCCAATGAAAACCATGAATTGGGGTCCACAGCATCACCGAGCCGCCGCCATGTTTCACAGTTGGGCGGAGACACTGCAGATCATAATCTTCTTTGGGCGTTCTCCACACATAAACACGGCCCGTGGTTGGGAATAGGGTGAAGGATGACTCATACGACCATATCACACGTTTCCAGTCCTCAACGGTCCAAGTTGCATGGTTGCGGCAGCATTTGCGGCGTGCGAAAGCGTTATGGTCCCTGATGAGCGGTTTGGCCCGTACCACACGACCCCGTAAGATCATGTCATGTAATTCGCGGCGGACTGTGATTGTCGAAACAGGGTGGGGGAGGTGCTGATTGAGTTCCTCCGTCACTTGCTCCGCAGTGGCACGACGGTTCTGTGTGACAATGCGCTTTAATACCCGGCGTGACCTGTCACTCATGATTTTCTTCCGCTCACTGTTCCGCTTCCCCGATGTGGTTTTCCCGTGTGTTGTGTAGGCCGTCATGACCTTCGACACTGTCCCACGCGACACACCTAACAAAGTAGCCATTACCGTTACACTCACTCCACATAACCGCGCACCAACAATTTGCCCTCTTTGAAAATCTGAGAGGTCTCCCATTTTATACTACCTCCGCTTGCTGCAGCCACTGGACACTGGTGTTCCACTGCGCCTGACGTGGTATGGATACCGACCTAACACACCACCGCTATCGGTCCGGCGCTGCGGGCGCTACGACACCACTGCCAATCCATGTGACGTGTTGCCAACAACAGGTGTTTCCATTTTTCTGATCACCATCTGTATATATATCAGTTGAATATATATATATTCATATCATTTCACGACGTAATTAATACTGATCTTTAAAATATAACATCTGTAGTATTGACAGAACGTCGGTACGTTATAGTGAATATTAAATACAAATTAAGAAAATCGTGTAATAGCAATAAATAAGTTATGTAATGTATTTATTTGCACCTATTTTCATACGCAGGTAACTTCTTAATATTGGGATTACAGCATTTAGTTAGAGCATATAGAAAATCGGATCGTGGTTCAAGACAAAAAACTAGCTAGCCCCAAACTGTTACATAAGAAATTTACGAATCGCAAAAGTTAAAATGAAGAGATTGAGAGCGGTAACACCTTAATCGCTCTCTCTCAACCCTCTCTTATCTGTATTTATACATATATAAGTGTATGTATGTATGTTCCAACATAACTCATGTATGCCTAGAGCAGGGTTTCACAACCTGGTAGTCGCGGCCCCTACGGAGTCGCGAAGATAAGCGGAAGATATAAAAATAGTTAGAATCTAATACCAGAAATTATTTTTAAATATTATTTTGAATTTTGTTCTGATAGCCATACTTTTATTTTTATACATAGGCCTACTGTAAAGCACAATAAAAAATAAGTCCACTGAACATTTTCAAAGAGTTGTTTAAAAATGAATTTAAATAAAAGGGATATGATATGAAACTAATGAGAATTGTATATAGAAATGCTAGAAAAATACACAAGGAACAAAACCTGCACATTGAAATACAATTAAAATTGAAACCTAATGAGATACCTAAGCATGGTGTAATTTCACTAGTACAGCAATGCCCGGTTCAATCTTCGTGACGAACATTATCAAGCCATTTTCAACTGATAAGCGATTTCTTGTCTTTGTTTTAATGTTTACCATGATCATGTGGTTCGGATTCCACGTTAATCACTAGGTCCACGTCGCAGTGGGTATAAAATTCAAACTGTAGTTTTCATTACTCAATTTCTTTCTCAACTAATATCAAACGTTTTCGATTATTTTCACAAATCAACCAACTACCAATTTCCAATATATAGAAAATGCCCGCCCCTCCCAATCATAACAATATAAAAAAAATGACAGGACATATGCTGTTTATTTTTATTAAAGAGTTATATGCCGAATTTCAGCTCTTAGTTCAACGACTTGTGAGATACTCAATTTTTCGCAAAAATTCGGACTTCTACTCCCCCCTAAGGATATGTATTATAATTGTTAGGTTTGTTTATTTTTGGTACCTTCAGTGAAGCAAAGTATTACATTAATTAATTTCTCAAATCTACTAGAGTTTATAAATGAATTATACCATTTTAGTTTCACTGTCAAGCTTTAATTGACGTATACCAATACACTCAATTAAACAGGAGCCTATCTGAATCCCAAAAACTATAGCAATAACTATGATGCCACTTGGCGTTACCATAACCCACTAAAATATCAAAAGCCACTCTTGGCTCATCAACCTACCATAACAGTGTCCACTCTCGGCTCTTCGACCTTATTATCAACAGCCACGCTTGGCTCATAAACCCTAAAATATAAATTGCCACACTGGCTCTAACTTTCCTTAACACAAAAAAGACTTCAGCCACTTATATGGCTCCATTTCTACATCAACACGATTACACATTATTTATTTCTACATAATAACATCCTCATTTGTTGTTTCTATTTTCCAACACTTTGTCCGATTATTCAAAATCAACACCATGTCCGGCTAACTAATATAACCCAATACTCTCCCGTGTATTGCCAAAAACAAATTGTCAAAAGCACAGTCTCATCCCAATGTTCTCCCGGGGATTACCGAAATAAAACAGCAAAATAATTCAAGGTCTACATAACTACAACAAAATATGATCTTTAATTCACGGCTAAACATACTCATTTTTGCTCTCGTCGTCTCCAATAACTACATATTTCTCCACCCCTTCATCCCTAACTTAAAAATAAAACTTAATTCGAATATGCTTAATTAGTGAATTTACTACAATTAAATACCACTCACTAGATGCTACAGCTACAACTACGTAACAAAAAATAACAAATGTGAAACATGTTCTGAATTATTTTTAGATTTCTAACACTAATATTAAACATATTACAATAGTAAAAGAGGATTGTTCATGAAATAGTATATTTGCTCTTCATTTTTAACTTTTTTCATAAGGAAAATATTAAGATATTAATCAAGTTTTAAACTTCGTACGCTGAAAACATGTTGCCCTCTAGGCAATGAGACTAATGTGAAATGTGGACTAATGTGGAATAATGGGAAATGCGGCACTGTTAGCGGCCCTGAAAACTTACGATTCGATTCTAATATCGGTTACGTCGATATTTTTATGTCGCTACATAACCATCCTGGGTGCTAATGGGAGCTTAATTGGACTTGAATTGAAATTATAACTATTCATCTAAGAGACCATGGCACTATGGATTCGATTCTAATTTCGACCCGTTTCTAGCATTTTTGATATGTATCCCGACAGTACTCTTTTCCAGACTGTAAGAAATATAGTTAAAATGGCTCTAGATATATCAGAATTATGTTGAAACACACACATAAATCCACTTTTATATTCTGTATAAATACAGTGAGCGAGCGAGCGAGAGAAAGCGACTCAAGGCATCACCATATTCCACATTGCAAAAGCATATATCAGGAATTGACATAGGCGGAACTATAAAGGGTCAATTGGGTGCCGGCTCCCGCTAGAAGCAAAGCTGGCCCTCCCCAGAATTTTTATACTGGATGAAAATAATGTTATTAATTTACCTCAATTTACGCATAACAATTTTAATGATGCTTGCATTCGACATGTTTAATAGTGTCTATATTCGTCCGCCTATTGACTTTTTTTTCAATAAGGGTTTATGGTCTTGTGCCTGAATGTAATAAAATACCTGGACTAATGTGATAGTGGCCAGTATAGTGACCTCTCGACTTGAGCTGTATGCGACTTTTTTTTTATTTGATAGCTTCATTAATATAAATTATTTTTGTATTCTTTCAAGTAATTCACTTATTGACGTAGCAATTTTTCTTGTTTATATATGTGTGATAAATCAGTCTTAATGTTTTTGTTTTATTTATAGCATACTGTAGTAATGTTTGAACAGTTACGATTCTCAGAGCAAATTATTAACATACACTAAAAAGACAGAAAGGAAAGAAAAAAGAAGCCGAACTCTTGAACTGCTAAACTGAAGCAATTACCCATATAATACTCATTCAAAAGTCACTATTCAATATCGTTTGTTGCTTTTCCTCCTTCTTCTTAGTATTAGTATTATTTATGAACTGAAGTTTGTAGTTACATTCTTAAGGTATAAACTGTAATCAGGTGCGCAAACAGAAATTTTTGTTCAGTGTCGAAAGTTGGGAGGGGTAAAATATTGCAAGACACAGACATGGCGTTATTCTGCGTCCGAGTAAACCATAAATAATTTCCAAGTAGCGTAAGTTGTGCACAACATGAACAATTTTTAGATTTTGCTTTCGAAAAGGGAGTGTATTTGTGCTATGCTAAGGAAAAAAATTATGTTCCTGATAACCTGATATTGTAGTTTCATGATGTAAAAGTTACATGGGTATCGCAGCAATAACAAACAGTGTTCGTAGGTTGAGGGAAATTTCAATCTAGAGAAATTCTTACGCTTATTGATTAGCCAATATAAATATTTAAGTTTTTCTTTGTTCGTCGGAAATAAACCAATAATAATTTCACTGTTAAGTCAAGTATAGTTTTATTAAGGAAGTGCACATATGTATGTCAAGTCACTAAGATTTCACGCGATCCAAATTGGATGGGCTTTCCATGAGTGCTCCTGGTACAGACAAAACACAAACATTAAATATATATATATATATATATATATATATATATATATATATATATATATATATATATATTTCTTTTTTGAGGGTTCGGGTCCGATGGACCTCTTTGTGGGTGTCCCCTGGCTGTAATGATATTTCCCAACGGTTGTTCTAACGATGTAACTACAACAATACGCTTAAAAGCTCATAATGTAATTCAGGAATATTATAAGTGTTGATATGTTTTGTCTCTCTCTTAAAATATTGTGGTCAACATTATTATCAATCAATTCTGCTGGTTGAATCTTTGTTTCATTAAATGTTTGTTGTTTTAATTTTTACAATCACATCTGCTTGTCCATCAGTGCCACTCACCATACGTCCTCCCGAAAATTGTAAGGTGTGTAATTTAATATTTAATTGAAAAGATAATGGGAAATATCTTTTATAGGAAAACGGGTCCCTCAAGTCCGTCTACATGTCTTCTCCTCTCGTATTGTTGATCTGCTTCCCTCTAATTGTATTTTTTAATATTTAAGTTGTTCTAGAGTTAGCCAACTATATTTCTACCACTGTTTTGTATACCATTGTTTCTGTTTTTTTTAGTTAAAAATGATTTGTGTATAAAAATTTATTGCATTTCTTTGTTCGCACAGATTTATGTAATTAAACGTCAACATTAGTAAACGACAATGAATAGCCCATGACTGATTTTTGAAAAGTTATAACTTTAAATTATGTCACTTCTTCTATATTCATTTGTGTTTCTAAAAGATATAAGAGCAGAGTAAAAGTAAAGAGGAACACAGGAGAACACCCTTCTCCCACTTCCAAAACTATCTACGATGCCCCTCCAATTCCTAAGAAATGGAATGGGCAAAGATAGGCACGGAAGACGGCGTGACGTCAACCATCCCCCTATCTTTTCAGACCCACTTTTAACCTTGTGTAAGAGTAAACTGAGAACATGACAGTTAACGTTTACGAATAACGTATTTTCGCTCAGAATTGCTCGAGTAAAACAATAATAGAACATTATGAGTTGTCATAATTAGAGTAGATTTTAGGTAGTTATTTAGTAGCATCAGAATATAGGGAATATACAATTTTAAGTAAATTTCAAAAAAATAAATTTTCACTGAAATGTTACATGACAGTGTCGTGTTAGAACTAAATAACTTGAAGTTGATAATAAGTGCGGGGTAAGGGAGACTATATATAACATCGTAACAAGGTCTTCTAAAAGATTCTTCCAATTTTTCAGAACTAATGGACCATGGCCCCCTTAGGCGTATCCTAGTTACGACAATGGGAATTGAATTGAAAATTTATGTAAAGACTTTCTGCTGTGGCATGCTTCATAAGGACAATTCCAGTCTTCTCACGTAACCTTTGGGGTTCATGAATTTCTTGAGAGCGTTCCGACTTTGGATTCTCTGTTTATACCCTCACTTTATGCATTGAATAATTTTTCAAGAACATAAATGATATGCTGTAATATGAATATTGAGAAGTACCCTCTATATGACAAATAGCTGCAAATAAATACACTACATAATTTATTTATTGCTATTGAACGATTTTCCTAACTTGTATTTAACATTCTCATATATAATACCGACCTGCTCGGAACACCTACCTATCTCAGATGTTATATTTTAAACATAATAATTACTATGTTCTGCAATGATTAAGTTATATATAAATATAACTGATGAATTTTAATGTAATTATTTTATATAATTTTTCACGCATTGCGGAAAATATAATTTTAAAAAAACTGTTGGCCGAGATGAGAATCGAACTCAAAACCTTAAGATTTGCAATCCGACAGCTTACCAGTGAGCTAACACAAGAATTTACAGAAACATGCTTCTAGCGAAACATGTGTAACTGTTCTCAAGAAAATTATGACATTCATATCCACTTCAAATGCTGTTTTTGAGGCGATAATTACGTTCTATGTCTTAACTTCGAGCATTCTTTTACATATGGAAAGATTCTTTAACGTATCTAAATGTTCAATTACGTATGGAGAGCTAAATGGCCAACAAGAATGTGCTGACATAAATACAAGGTTTCGAAATATTGTATCATTAATATTTCAATCAATGTTGCTTTTTTTCTACACTTGGTAACAACTCTTATTATATTTAAAAGAAGAAAAACACATCTGCCAACTCCTTCCCGACTGCAAAGGCTGGCTTGGAGGTTCGAACCTGGTTTACTTTTTTCCGAAGATACCTGAAACTGGACTTAGAACATTTTTGCATCAAAACACCAATAAAGAATGCGCTCAACCTTTTTGAGACAAGGTGTACATAAATTCTGAGATAGTTAAAATGGACTTTCTTCTCTTATTTCTCTTTAATACAAAATTTATTCATTCTCCATCCTTTTGGCTGCTTGGTAGAAAAGGAAATAGGGCACTAAAATGGATCTTCTTCTGCTTGATACAGAAAAACCAGAACATAAAAATTTGTTCTTTTGTTTATTTGAGTAGCACAAAAAGTACATTTTCCTTTGTTTAAAATCCTAAGCTAGTTAAAGTGGCTCTTATTCACTTTTCCCAGCTGGTACAAAAGAAAATATTCCATCCAAATTTTATTAATTCCTTCGTTTATTTGAGTGGAGCATTTCTCGTTGGTACTCAATTTTTCCTACATTTGTTTAAACACGACACGATAATATAATAAAGTGGTATATCGTGTTTGTACATATGGAACACAAATTCATTTATTCTTCCCTTTGACCTCTAAAATAATAATAATAATGATTTAAAATTTAATTATCCATTTTTCACACACTCTCTTTTATCTCTACTTAATTAAAAACTATCGTTTCTACTAATACAGTATTTAACCTATTCGTTTTCTTTTATACCCATATGGAACTGTCTCAAAATTATCTATTCGTTTTTTTACTAGCTGTAACCTGATAAATTCTAAGATAAAGTGGATAAAGTCAACAGATGCTTATTGGGGTTGCCGGATGAAAGAGAAGATCGAGAGAATCGAATTTCTATCCAGCAGAATTGTTATTTAAAGCAGGGGAATACAAATATTAATCTTGCTGCTCTTGATCTAAAATGCAAGAATTGGAAGAGCTAAAAATACAACAAATGCATGCCGAAGACCGTAGAAGAAAGAATTGGTTTTCTAATTTTTGGAGTGAGGCTAAGAAGCTTGTTTGTTGTATGTTTTTAAAGTTATAGTCCAATATGGATTTTGTATACTAAAGCAAACGATAAGGAGGAGTTTAATTGGACGAAGTGGACGCTCTAGTAGTGAGTTTCTAATTGTTGGCTAGAATACGGGTTTGAAATAATGCTTGGTCCAAATAAGCATAAGGAGAGGAGAGGCACATAAATTCTAAGCTAGTTAGAAATGATCTCTGTTTGCTTTTCCTTCCTTTATTTGTAGAGCACAAAAAATGATAGCGCAAAAAGTAGATCATAGAAGTTTATTCGCTTTTGGGAAAATCTGTATAGGTTTCTTTATTTGAGTAATACAAAATATAAAATTCTCTTTCTAAAAAGGAAAACAAATTTTCTGTTTAGTACAAAACTGAATGGGTAACACAGATTTATATCTTTGTATATTTGAGTACTACAAAATTAAATTAAATGGCCCTTGTCCGTTTTCTTCTGATTACTATAAAAAGTAGAACATCCAATTTTATTCCTTCGTTTATTTTAGTAGTACAAAATGTACATAAATACTGAGCTACTTAAATTTTATCTTCTTCGCTGTTTTAGTGCAAATTTTATTCATTCTTCAATTTTTTCTGCTTAGTACAAAACTTAATAGGTCACTCAGATTTAGCAAAATGGGCCACCCAAATTTATTCCTCCTTCGGTTTCGTTTTTGTCGTTGGTACAAAAGTATGTATCCCACTCAAATTTACTCCATTTTTGTAGGTACATAAGAAAATAGTCCATCCAAATTTTATTTGTTCTTCACTTCGTTTTCTTATTTTTCTTGGTACAAAACTAAATATTGTATCCAAATTTACTCCTTCATTTATTTCAACGGCATAAAATGGTATTTCTTGCTTTTCACTCGGTAGTACAAAATGATATAAAATTGACTTATTTTCTGGAATGTATTCCTTCGTCTATTTGTGTAGTGCAGAACGATAAAATATTCTGGGGTAATTAAAATAGTCTTTATTTTTTCGGTTTGGCACAAAATTTATCCGTCGCTCCGTTTACGAGTTTGACCTTTGGGATTTGCAGTAGTTGATGACCAATTACTAAATGTGGAAACAGCACCTCAATATTTGACACCGTTTACTGGCTATTTGGTTTTTAAGTATTTTTACCTTTGACGTCGATGGTCAACACTTTTGGGACTTGTAGTTGTTGGTGACCAATTACTAAATTTGTCTCCATTTACGAGGTTGACCTTTGACCTCGATGGTCAGTATTTTTGGAACTTGTAGTAGTTGATGACCAATTACTAAATGTGGAAACACCACCTCAATACTTGGCTTCTTTTTCGAGTTCTGACCTTTGACCTCGATGGTCAGTAGTTGATGACCAATTACTAAATGTGTGAAACAGCACCTCAAAATGGGGCACCGTTTTCGAGTTTGACCTTTGACCTCGATGGTCGGTATTTTTGGGTCATGTGGTAGTTGATGACCAATTACTAAATGTGGAAACCACACCTCAATATGGGGTCTGTTTTCGAGTTTGACCTTTGACTTTCATGGTCATTATTTTTGGAACATGTAGTTGCTGGTGTGTGGAAACACCACCTCAATATGTTGCTTCGTTTACGAGTGATTGGGTTTTAAGTGTCATACAAAGGGCGTATCCCACATAAACTATAAGACCCAGGTAAAAATAAATATACTATTCGTTATCAGCATGGTCGAAAACCCCCATATACCGAGTTTCATTCAAATTGGTTAAAATTGTCATAGAAAGGGCGTATCCCACTTAAACTATAAGACCCAGGTAAAAACAAGTGCGGCATGTCCGAAAAGCCCTATATACCGAGTTTCATCCAAATTTATTAAAATTGTCATAGAAAGGGCGTATGCCACAGAAACTATAAGTAAGACCAAGGTAAAAACAAGTGTGGTATTCGTAATCCGCATGTCCGAAAACATCCATATGATCATAACAGGGAATGAATAAATCCCTGCTATGTTACGTAGTCTTATGTATTATCTGCTATGTGTTCGTAGTCTCTGCTATGGGGTTTAAAAAGTGATCATAAAAGGGAACGAATCTTATGTATTATCTGCTATACTATGTGTTCGTAGTCTCCATGTATTTTCTACTATGGTAAAATGTTCAAATAGGGCTTGAATCGAATACACCCTTGCTCTGTTACGTACTCTTATGTCTTATCTGCTTTTCTATGTGTTCGTAGTCTTATGTAATTTCTGCTATGTTAAAATAGAGGTTGAAAAGTGATCATAAAAGGAAAAAAATTCCACCCCTAAAAAGTGCTCATAAAAGAGAACGAGTACACCAACTAAAATCTGCTCATAAAGGGAACAAATACACCCCTAAAATGGAGGTCGTAAAAGACCGTGGGTGGACGGTTCAAGGTGCTCGATTTCCCAGGGGCTCCTGAGTTGTTCTAATATGTTCTAATATGGCCCATATCGATCCATTTTCTACTACTACAATACAATGTGATATTACCTTTGGCAATACTGTGACTATTAAGGGCAGTGAGGACGAGTGCGGGTAAGCAATGAGTAAAAGCGTGGAGAAAGATTTCTATAGAAGTCATGAATATATTTAAGCCGCACTTGAGATGACTACATAGTAATATATAATGCACATGGTCAAGTACAAGGGTGGATAGTACAAAGGCAAGGGGAGAACGACCTCACCTTCCTAAACTTATCATTCACTGTATAGTGGTGTACATGCTCACAGTTGTGATATTTATTTGCACTAAATTCTTTACAGTATACACACAGGGGAGTATATTGTTGTCTTACCCTTATGTCATCATCATCATAATCAACCATGCCGATCCACTTGTCTCTAAAATACTGCTCCAAAATCATTAGTCGCCGGCAGTCATTATCTGGCGCTACATTTATTTGTACCCAATATTTTAGTCAGACGTCGGGGGACAGGGACCAGACAATACGGACAATCCCCTGCATATCTCTCTATTTTCCATTCCTACTCCATTGTTGCTTTCATACGCTGACTATAGTTTGTGATTGATTACTTTATCTGCACTATTACTGTACCATTCTCTTGATAAGTTCCTTATCCCTTTTCCTCAATTATATGACCATTTTTACTTGCACCTACCCACCCACTCATGTCATTACGTGCTACACCTCTGCCCTCGCCTGTCAGAATAGTGTCGAATGTAATGTCACACTGTAGTAAATGTATGACTGCACTTCTATACATATTTTCATCGAGCTCACTCTATATTTCGTCTCATTATCCATAACATGTTTTGTTGCTAGTGCGAATACTTCCCCCCAAAAGTACGGGAGGTTTGCGGTCGAGGGTTTCTCCCACATATGATTTTTTTGTTGACTAACACAAATCGATTGACCATACTCTCGTTCTACATTTCGTGTGACCCCAGGAAAAGGTCCCTTATAGGAATGAATCGAATTGGGATTTATAGAAAAAAGTAGAGATTGCAAGACTTCATATTTTTGGATAGGATAGTTGTTCAATCAGCCACGTGTAATACATATAGAAAAAAATATAGCAAGCAAATATTTAAAAGTTATAAATATTAGTAACTGAAATCACCAGTGAATATGATCACGGTTCCAAAGCATTAAAAGACGAAAAAATAGCTTAACACGGGTAGTTATCTAAAGAACTAGAAAGTTTCCCTATACATATATGGATAGATAAGAATATTCTCATTAATTTTATAGTTTTAACGAATTTTGTGGTTCAAGGGCGAATGTGTTTTATCTAGTACCAAGGTTTGTGCATTTGCCAGGGAACTATTTTCTTCTAAAAGTATCGTTAGAATATGTGACAAATATTTAAAAGAGTGAACTGTGAACACCCTTTGGAAGTCTTGTATTGCTTTTTCTTATGCTTTGCCCTCCAATCTTTTCAAATGTGACCTTGCCAAACGAAATAATTTAAAGTAACTTAGAAAAATTAGAAGTGTAATTTTAGTTTGAAGAAGTGTGAAGAATTTTAGTATCTCCAAATCAGTTCTACTTATTGGGAGTATTGGGAGTCTTTTTAGTATAATAATAAAAGAGGTTATAAAATCTAATTCTTCACCAATCTCTATCTTAGTGTGGAGAGAAAACTTAATAATTCGTCTCATTCTTACGAGCTATATAATTGAAAACCCGAACAATTGGATTTAACTCATACGTCAGGTAAAATGTATTTTAAATGCGGTGTAAATTCAGAGACGGGTAAAGGATCTCTTATATATTTGATTTTCCTACGTAGGAAGACATATAATAAATTAAATATAATCCAGCTTTTTGAATTTAGGATAGTCGAAACCTCCAGCATTAACGACGAACACAGTGAAATTATTACGACAAACAATCTTTGAGGAAGCATGAAAGTTTAAAAAATCTAACAAAGAGAATGATCCTTACAATTTAAATGTCGAGACCAAGGTTCTCTCAAAAGTAGTTCGTAAAAATATCTGTGGGTAAGACGATTTACATGAGTTTTAAAACTTAGAATTCTGGTCCTTTCAAATATTTCAGTTTCCCAACAAAATGTTTTCTTTTGTAATACGTAAAACATCTTTCTTAGAAATTGAATGCTAATGTTTGTTTATTAAAAAGAACACTTTTATCGTGTATTTGAGACGGCATTCCTGTATAAATCAGTTGTATTTCGAATCTGGTAAGAGATCTCGAATTGAATTTGGTTTGTTTAAAATTTAGAATTCAAGTAGATAACCTATATAAAATGTATATATAAATTGTTTGTTATAATTTCATTTAAAATATATTATATACATATGCTTGTTTTGTAAGGATGCATTTTTGGTTTTATGTATTTTACAGGAATTTTTCGTTTTCAAATTTTATACTCACCTGAACAATGGTCTGTAAAATAACATACATATGTTACAATATAACGATCTTTGTATTTGTTTAAAAGTATGACATTTTGTTAAAGCTTAATATTTGTGATCATTAAGACTTACTAGACATCTTTGTTCTTCCTATCCTTGTTTTTAAATTAAGGACTTTTTTTTTCAAAACTCGCTACAGCAAATGTTAGAAAACGTATGATTTTTTTCTGGTATGCTATTTATGCTACTAGTCGAGCTGTTAAAACAAAATTGATAGATATAGTAATGTGCCATGTGAATAGAATATTAAGTAATGAACGTTTTGACAGAAGTTGATAGAGGTTATGTACAATAAGAACAAAAATACAAATCTTGTAAAAAATAAAATAATTAAGATGTTTTGTCTTCTATTGAATTTTCAAAAAACGGACCTCAATTGATTTTCTTGAAGTCCTTCAGCTTTATTGAATACGGTTATATGAAAAATATTGTAACTAACCAGCGCTTATTTCTTTAATTATTTAAACAATCATATTGTGTAAAAATGTCATATTTATAATTTTAGTCACACCTCGTCATATTGTACTCCGATCGAATGAAAATAAATGTTACATAACAACTACAGAGTTACACAACTAATCTTAATTGAAATTTCAAATATTTTACTGCAAAGGTATTAATTGTTATATATATATATATGGGACGATCAACTGAAAACGGTTCAGTGGTCATAATTCGTGAAATAAATTTTATTTAGAGCGGAAACTTGTACCCTATATAGAAGCGCCTACGGTGAGCTTGCAGTAAAAATATTGTTTAAATGAATTCACCATTCGAGTTGTGTCACTTTTCCCACCTTGTCACTAACTTAAAACTGCGGTCCATGTAAAATTTACACGACTGACTATCAAAACAATCACGCACAGCGTCCAGAATCTCAGCGTCAGACTGAAATTACTGCTATCTCAATGCCTTGTTTAGAGGCCCAGAAATGTGTAAGTAGCAAATTGGGCGGTCAGGGCGGGTGTCGCAATATTTCCCACTCGAATCGTTGAAACAAATTCTGCACTTGGTTTGCAATGTGTTATAGACGTATGTTGTCATGCAACACAATGACTCCAGCAGTCAATAAATCAAGCTTTTTGTTTTTGATGGCTCTCCGTAACTGTGTCAAGGTCTGACAGTAACGTGCGACGTTGATGGACTGTCCTGGTTCCTTGAAGTCGCGCAATAATGGTAAATGGCAATCAAAGAACACAGACACCATAACATCCCCCGCAGACGGTTACGTCTTGAACCTTTTGGGATATAAAGATGTGGAGTGTTTCAACTGCATACTGGAAAACTTTGAACTCGCCTCAAAATGATGGTGCCAAGTTCCATCCTCAGCAAAAGGTCCTTACCTTCCAAATGGTAAGGTGACAAATGTTCAATGGCTCAACCCATACGCTCCAACATTTGGTCTTCCGTCAAGACTCTGGGGATGCACTGCACGCACACTTTATGATGCCCAGAACTTTCACAAGTTTCTGAGCTGTACCAAAACTCACATTTAAACCGAACGCCATGGATTAAATACTAATGCGTCTATACGTAGATATAGCTGCCTTCACCTTTTCATGGGTGTCTTCTGTGGCAACAACATGGACTTGACCAGGACAGGGATAATCAGTGGTTTGTTCACGCCCCTTCCGAAACATACTGGCCCAGACCACCACTGTTGTTATGGCGACGCATAAATCGCAATACGTCTTTAATACGCCATAACACTTCAACTGATAGACAACCTTCGGCACTCAGAAAATGGATGACGACACGCTGGTCCCGTTTGGACTGTTTAGGGATTTTCAACGCCAGCTTTCACTCCTTATACCTTGAAAACGAAAAAACGTATCAACAAGATTCCTACACACAGGTACATTAGCCATTATACGCTATTAAACAAACAATATTCTCCTACATGCGATATAAATAATACATGGAATAAACATGTTTCAGTTGATCGCCTATGATATATATATATATATATATATATATATATATATATATATATATATATATATATATATGTTACTGCTTTCCGAATCTGTCGTTCTCCCATCTCACTAAGAGTGCTTTCACTAGATCTGAACTTGCCTCGTTAAACATTAAAGAATATTTTCCAAAAAGGATTACATAATTTATTCCGGATCGCCCTGTTCTCAACAATGAGATGAGCATCAAGCACCGAGAGATTCGGATGTCACGTCTCGAAATCTCACGGACACCGAGATGGTCGCTCAGACCACGACACACAAAAAGTACTATGTATACATGCAAATGAAAAACATTAATTAAAATGATACTACGCTTATTTATTAAATGCTCTATGTGTAAACAATAATATGTAGAAGAAAGAAAAACAAAGGATAAGACTGATATAGACGTAAGCCCTAATATAAAATTACACTTCACATTTCACGAAATAATATCCCATTGTATCACGTATATATGCTAGATGAACGAAGGATTATATTTGACGCTTTTCCACAAACACATTTCTCACACCACTCACTAATGCACGTGGAGGCTAACACTGCGAGGTAACACTGAAGTGATTTCACGACCTAAGTTCGTGGCTGCTGCGAGAGTCCCGAGAATTCCTGTTAGGTTCCTTAATTAACCCGTAAAGTTATCGTTGTATCCAGCAGAATAAACGCAGACAATCGTATTACAGAATTAGGACATATATAGGCCCTTTTATTACTTATACGCACTCGGTGTGCGGACCCGGGATTTCACTAAACGGGGGCTAGTCGCGATAGCAGTCCTTGAACGGCTATGACATGTATGCCCCTTTACTTAGTTCTATAACGAATCCAACGAACGTGCTTTCTAAAGCGACACACAGAAAAAACCCTTAGATTTAAGTTGCTTGAGATGCGGGCTTGGTTGACCAAACTGGCCAAAGTTGGCAGTTGATTTTAAAATTTAATCAGGTTAAAGCACCTTTATGGATATGCAAATTAAATAACGAAAGAATATGCTTTAATGCACAGTTCACTGGCCACAATGTACAAAAAAGTTAACGATAGTTGAACGTGAAAATTTCTGGATAAAACTGGATCAACGATATTGCTATTCGACAGCCGGACTAGGTTTCACTTGCTTTGCTCTCGCCTGCAGCAGTATTTCCATAAGTAATTAAAGAAAGCACTTAATTTAGTTCCAAATAAATATAGAAAGTATTCTTTATATATTAATGAGTAAGGAAGAAACACTGAGAATCCAAGTAACAAAAATGCGATTTTTCATACATATAGTTCAGATAATGAATGTAACCTTTGTCACTTACTAAAATCTTATCACGGTGAAGAAAACGTTTCACATATATGTATGACTGAACGAAGAAAGACAATTGTTCTTTACTCGTGGGAAAGAAATTAAATTATTAGCAATTCCCAGCGAAGAAAAGAAATTATTTGCGTCGCAAAAGTAAAGTATAAATTGAAGAATGATTTCTGCAATTCCAAATATAAAGAAATTCTAAAAAAATACTTATATCACATGCTAATGGTTATATATATGGTATACCGTGAAATAATGAATGTTATTGCTACGATTATTTAGAGTGTCTAATAAAGACAAGGCACCACTCAAAACGTTTAATTAGCATAATTTGCATTATCCGTGAAATATTTCATATATTTGGTACTAAATGTTTAATTGTATTATAAAACTGAGGGTCGAAGAAATAACATTTTATGCATAACGCTGTGAATGCATGGATAGAAATCAAAGTAATAGTTGTATTTATGTAAATTTTGGTTTACATGAATTGATCCAAAAAGTTTGAATCACTATGTGATAAATCGTGTTCAATAACGTAATGTTTAGGTTGCTTGCTTACAAAGCCACTATCTGTTATAAATAAAATAAAGAGTTTTTTTTCTGTGTCTCTCCTTGCTGTCTGGTTTGATGCTGTGTGGCAACTAGTGGAATTGCCAGACAGTAAAAAAAATTTTGCTGACGGATAGCTTTGTCCAGGGCCGACGAAGCGCTTTTTTCCATTTTTCTAACTAAATGGTCTCAGGGGCGTTTACTGAGTATCTAAATTTAGTAGAAAACGACTGACATTAGTGTCAAACTAACAGATTCGATTGTGAAGACCAATGGTGAAACTCCGTTAACATCAACTGCCAAATACACTCCATTCCGCTACTTCCGACACCATGTGGGGTGCCGAGATATGTAAAAATAATCCCAAATGAACGATATTAGTGTCAAATCCATATTTTTCACGGTCGCTGCGATCATTGGTAATACCGTCCCTATGATCTGAAACAGCGTTGAAAAATAACTGTGTAAAAATTTGTCTGATCCTAGGTGTCCACGTGCCCCTAAGGTTTACTGGTTACCTTTTTAACACAGTCATAGACTCCGCCTACCGTCGAAGTCCGTAAGTTATCATGGGGATTGGATCTATTACCAGATTCCGTCGAGTTTAGTCTTGAGTAAACCTTTGTGTTAGGCTCAATTTTTGGTTAGTAGCTAAAGAGGTATAGTGTTTTATTGAAGCTTCGTCGAATTTAAAATTGAATGATGTTTTTATGGCGATTTTTAAAAGTCACGTATTTTGCCGGAACTGCCAGGTAAAGTTTAGTCGTAATTTGGGAGATACCGTCGAATGAAGTACCCTGCTTTCCTATGGGAAATTCATTTTTGCTTTGTAGTATTCTGTTGCACAGATTGAATCGAATAAGGCCTTCGAATCACACTTAAAATTGGTTTTGATTAGTGCATGATGATGGTGTTAATTATTTTGAAAACGTGGTCATGACCTGAGGATGAGATATTCATTGAGCGAAGCTCCCCATAGGAAAATTGGATATTGCTATAATAATTGTTTTCAAAGTAATTTTTAAAGTACATATGAGAATAATCCGAGCACTCAGTTGATGAAGTGTGATTGTGTTTGTTTGTTTAACTATGTTTGTAATAAAATAAGAGATGATTTCTCTCTGGGTTTGTGTATTAAAAAAGGATAGTATAATGTGAGAAAATAATATTGTTTCATTTTTACGTCCCATGATTAAGCTTGAAGATTTGAAAACGTATGTTACGTCATATATTTAATAGTAAGTTAACTCAAATCGAAGAAAGGATCCATCCATAGATACACTAAAATAATGGACGTGTGTTACTGAAAAATATATTTCCTTGTTGCATTCGAAGAATAATGAATGAATGACACTGAATTTCGCGTTAATAAGAGATTGTATTTCCGGAAAAATTAGTTAGTGTCGGCCTGAGTTCTGTCCTTTAATATTTCATTCATACTGTAACTAGTTCTCAGGTTCCGTGTGAAACGTGTTGAGAAGACATTAACATGGCTAGTAGCATCACTTGTTGTATGCTAAAATACAGCAACAATATAATATGAATATAAAGGTTTCTTTGTTTCAGCTTTCATAATATTTTACATTTCATATCAAACGATATAGCTTATGAAGCTGTATTACGGTAAAGTTTCGGGCAGCCCGGTACGCACCATCTTTAGACAGTTACCGTAGAGAACTCACAACTCTTTACCTCCAAATTATATAGCTTTGCACTATATTACTTGGAGGTTCAGAGATCTCGTTCCTTCGACAATAGTCTAAAAGTCCAGGAAGGCATGGTTCACCTTACCGTAACGGTCCAGATGCGGACGGAATCACCTAAGAGGAGACCTGAGCCGTGATAAAGAAAATAGGTGAGAGCATCACCACTTTCACAGATCGATCATAAGTAATTGAACAATCACGTTTTCACCTTGTCATGCAGCCTGAAAAAGGAACAAACAAAACTAAATACTTTCAGTGCCATTTATTATGAATAATTGAACGTACCTGTAACATAGTTTATATTACAATTTACTTGCCCCAATTTCGTAGTTGGTTCGTAAAAATACTTTGAAATCTCTCACAGGAACGAGGTCTTAGTCCGTCGAAGCACACTATTGTTCGTGATCGCAAATCTAAAGTCTTTTCACTTTATATCTGATGAATCTTCTTGCAATAATTGTCCATTATTTCCCTTTTAAGGATTTACTGAGCTAGCTTCCGTGATGAACGTGATGACTGCATTATTTTGTGGGTTCAGTTGAAAAATTTTGCTTAATCATTAATCGTTCATGTTAATCGGTGTTTGGACGTACATTCTGTTAAGGTACACCTTGCCGAGTCCTTTTTTCAGCTCACTGTCTCGTCCTCTACCCCCTCCTGTTATAAAGTACTTCATGGGGTAGAGTTACTTTAACAACAGCTTTTACAGCACTTGTGAAAAGCACTAATATCTGCATTATTATTTTTACAGATTATTTATAGAATTTTGAAAACATTTCTAGTTTTTCTAAAACATAGCGCAATTCAAATCCTTCCAAAATGAATCTGGCGTTGAGGTGAAACTTTATTCAAAAAATTGTTGCCTAGTCATTTCCGGACACACACTTACATCAAATTTTAACTTATACGTCTGGAGTTCTCTTTGTTTTCTTCTTCCTTTTCTTCTACTCTTCTTTCTTTTAGTACCACCAGGCGGCAGCACAATTAACGGAAGGCATACATCATACGAATTGTACGAATTCGAACGAACGTCACAAAATACACTGACGCAGAGTTTGCGTTGAAGCGAAAAAATATATAAAGGAAAAATTTGGAGCAGTTACATTGGCGGTCGAAAGGAATGTGCGTGTACCATTGAGTAATGGTAAACGTTCAAGATCCCTGTACTGTAGTTTGACTTAAATGATCATCATTGTTCCAATGTCAATATGAACATTGGTTCACTGGGAATTTTATAGGAACTTTCGTCGGGCGAAGACTTCATCAGATGAAAATGTCTTATTTTAACGTAGAAAAATGACGAACTCGTGGGGCATTTATACGCATATATAAAAGTTTATGGGGCTTTCATACGTACAGTCTTTCTTTAACATTTTGCACTGTTACTAAATTAAACAATTCTACGTGCATGACTCATAATTGATATACAAATAATTCTCATGATATACTTTGAATATTTGTCTTACAATATTGCTAAATGCGCTCTTATTATTAAAAATAACACAAACATTACACGAAATGATCACATTATTAAGCATAAAATATTCACATTACTTACTTTACGATATTACGCAAAAACTATAAATCATGAACAAATATTCATTATGAATTGCTTCGCTTATCAGACAAATAGATAAAACAAATAATTTGAATCATATATTTTAATATTTCACAAGAGGAAATAACCAAAGGAATATTCCAATATTCCTTATTTCTCACATATTATACTTAAAATTGCATAATTGACGAAGCATTCTTGAACTTCTTACGCTATTCTAACAAAGAAATTATGGAAGACAAAATCATTATTCACAAATACAAGGATTACACAGCATTTAAACATAATAACTACATGAAATAAATTTATTATAACACTTTCGTACTGTTACGATAAGAGTGACACCGGATAGAAGTAAGTCTGCCAAACTTTTACGCTAAGTCTCCCTTCCCCATTATACATTAATAGCTTCATCCCGCCCCTTTGGAATGGCAAAAAGACATTCTAGTGAGGTAGGAGCATAAAAACAACATAGAAAATGAACCCAAAGGTAAAAAATCAAATGAGGGGGGAGTTGCCATTCATAATTCAATACTCGTGTTACAGTATTCCACTAACACATAAAAACTTACTCTCACTCTCATAGAATTAAAGCATATAATCGTTTACATCAATAATAGCACATGAATGCTAAGTAACTCACCTCATACAATTGGTGGTTCAAGATCTTACTGTTAGTTTCGGTAACTTGTCGCAAAACATGAACGGGACAATGTGATAATTCATGTAAACGAGAGTTAAAAACTCATATTTCTTTTACACATTAATACTACTGAACAATATTTTCATACATATTAGTATTTAGAAAACAATCATGTCCGTGACAATTTTTTTACACGTCACATCTATTTAGTTCAGGATTCAGCAAATGATTTAAAGCTAATATAAGAGTACGATACCGACAATCTAGCTTATCATTTAAGCACTGCAAATATGTGTCACATTTTAATAGCTCTTTCAACAACAACTGAATATTGAACTTATTACTTTCACTCTTGTCGAAAACCAACAAACTAACTTCCGTTACATTTAAGGAATTCACATTTACTAAAGTTTCAGGTTGACAAGAATCATTTTTTTCACTACGTTCTTTTACAGAATCAAATTCTTTTTCATGAATATATTTCTTAGCTAATTCTAACCAGATGTTCCTAGTTTTTTGAATGTATCTCCACACTGTCATAGAATTAAAGCATATCATCGTTTACATCAATAATAGCACATGAATGCTAAGTGACTCACCTCATGCAATTGGTGGTTCAAGATCTTACTGTTAGTTTCGGTAACTTGTCGCAAAACAACAACGAGACAATATGATAATTCATGTAAACGAGAGCTAAAAACTCACATTTCTTTTACATATGAATACTAATGAACAATATTTTCATACATATTAATATTTAGAAAACAATCATGTCCGTGACAATTTTTTTACACGTCACATCTATTTAGTTCACATACGATCAATAGAATGTACACCACAAGACTCTCCGGTTAAGGGATCTACAAGTACAAATACTTTGTCTGAAATCTTACTTTTACAAAACAAGGGACCTTTATACAGCATAAAGAACTTACGAATCGTTTTGTCTACAAATGAACTCAAATGTGATTGCAACAAATATAGAAAATCATTTTCTTTCATTTTATATTTTCCCTCTTGGGATGCATTATATTTCTCGTTTCTTTTTCTAACTTCTTCACTTCTGCGATAGTCAGCCATTATTTGTTTATTTTCCCAATTTACAGGTTCATTTTCATCATAGCTTTCGTTTGTTAGACCAAAATGCTTCAACACAGAGTAATTTGCTTTTACGTTTAAATGAAGGCTAGCAGGGCTGAGACCAAAACTACTACATACAGAATAATTCAACAAAATGACAATTTGAGGTATGTACCTCTCCCAAGAAGTATGTTCTTCGTTACAGAGTAAATTGAACAACCTATTTGTTTCCCTATGGATTATTTCTACAATGGAACTGTTCGGATTGTAAGAAGTTACATAGTGAATTTTAATACCATATTCGTCCATTTTAGATTTAAATTTTGCAAATACAAAACATCCACCATTGTCCACCAATATGGATTTTGGAATTCCCATGGTTAGAAAATAGCAATATTCTAAACATCTTCAAACACATTTGGTTGTCGCGTTTCTGATTGGGAACATTCTGTAATATCTACTAAATTCATCTAAAATTGACGATGCAATTTTATTTCCAGTATGAGAAGCTGGATAAGGATTAAACAAATCAATAGAGACCATGTGTCTTACATTCTTTACGGCTAAAGTTTGTAAAGGTCTAGCAGGTGGCGATGTTTCAACTTTCGTGCGTTTACACAAAACACAGTCACGCAAATAATGGCTAATATCCCTTCGCACAGATTTCCAATAGCAACAATCACTTATAAAACCTAAAGCCTTTTCGAAACCAAAATGCCCTTGTTCATGATAATTTAGAATTACATCGTTCACAAGTGAAGGAGGAATACAAATTTTCCATTGATTTGGAAAAGGGTAACTGCAATTCAATTTTCAATTTTGTAAAATTCACCAATGTTACGATTCTTAACCTTAACATAAGGATCATTGAGATTCTCTAAATACTTCATAATATTTTTATACTCTGGATGTTTTCTTTGTTTGTTGATTAAATCTTGAACAGACAAATGTTTGAAACAAGAAGGCAACACCTCGTACTTTTTAACTTCATACTTTTCAACCTCAGGAAACAAATTAATACGTGACAATGCATCGCTAGCTTGATTATCTCGGCCTTTAATATACACAATTTGTACATCAAATCCCTGAATTTGTAAGCGCCAACGAGCAATCCTAGAATGCCACTGTCTCATTTTGTGTAAATATACCAACGAATTATGATCCGTATACATTTTTACATGACTTCCATACAACAATTGAGACCAACGTTTAAGCGAAACTACAATTGAAAGGCATTTACGTTCAGACACTGTGTAATTTTTCTCTGCAGGCTTTAACGTTCTACTATAAAATCCTAGAATATGCTTCTTACCATCTACTTCTTGAAAAAGAATATTTCCCAAAGCAACTGAACTGAAGAAGGTAATTAAACAAAAATCGTGATCTAACAAAGGATGTGCAAGCATCACCTCTTGAACTAAATCATTTTTCAATTGATTGAAACTATCTTCTCAAACTTGAACCCAAATCCACTTTTTTATTTTTCTTAAGTAAAACAAATAAAGGTTCAGATTTTTGAGCAAAACTTTCTACAAATTTAGCACACCACTGGAAAAAGCCTAAAACTCTTTGTAATTCTTTCAAATTTCTAGGTCTTGGAAGGTCTTTGATAACAAACATAAGAGGGATTCTTTGTAATACCTTGTGGACTAATGTCAAAGCCTAAAAAACTAAATTTCGTGTTTAAAAAGTACATTTCTGTAGATTCAAAGTCATACCAGCCTCGTAAACGTTTTGAAATATTTGATCCAAAAACTGTAACTGTTCTTCAAAAGTCATAGAAATTACTAACACATCATCAATATAAGAGACTACCTTTTCATACAAACCTGCCCCAAGGACAGTTTGCAAGCACAACATAAAAGCAGCTCCTCCATTTATATAACCAAACGGAACTGGAGTATATTGATACATTTTACCGTTCCAACAAAAGGCTGTGTATATTTTACTCTCTTCACTTAAACATACTTGTAAATAACTTCCTACAAAATCTAAACAGGATACGAATTGAATTCCTTGAAATTTGATGAGAAGATCTTCAATTTTGTAACTTTCAACTGTTTTAATTTGACAAATTTATTCAACTGAGTTAAATCTACAACAGTACGAAGTTTACTAGTATTTTTCTTGGCTTCACACAATAAATAATGACAACGCACAGAGACACATTCTTCCACTATGCCACAATTTAGCCATTCAGCTATTTGTTGTTCAATATTTTCTTTATATTTAAAGGGCAGTGGTTACTGGCGTTTTACAATTGGCTGGCCAGTTTCATCTTCAATAGCGTATTTAAATTTATTACATTTTCTTGGCAAATTGCTAAAAACCAATCTATGTTTCTGTAACAAATCATACAATTGCTATTTTTGAAAATTAGATAAATTTTCAATTTGAAGAACTCTTGCTTTAATTATATTAACAGAAGGAAAGTGACTTTGGGTACTACAAGTAGTTTTACTTAAATTACAAATATCCTGATTTACTTTTACATTATTATGAGACTTCTCAATTTCCTCAACCAATTTATGAATTTGTTCCCCATAGAAATGATACAAAAAATTTACTTCAGCAGCTTCGTTCAAACGTGCTTGTTTTATTCGCTCTACATTTAACTCATTATTGATAGTATACTTTTCTGCATGTTCAAATGCTTTACTGTTTTCTAACAAACTATCCATCCATTCCTGCGTCAGCAGTTTCTTATGAATTTTTAAATTCTTAACTATCGGACACTCTAGCACAGGTTCGACTACATCTTCGTTCTCGCTTTCAATAGCAGAATCAGTGTCAACACGACTCGCATTTTTACGTGAAAACTAACTTTATTAACACTCTCTCTAGTAAGTATTCTTACTTTACCTTTGTTGTCATTATTTAGAAGGGGGTCAAAACCAGATCTGTGCTCATACTCTTTCATTGATATCTTATAAGTGTTAGGGTCGTAACCTACAGTAACATATTTCTAGCCAAGGACTAATTTCGCGTTAGCTAGCGATAAAAAATCTCTGCCTAGCAATTACAATTAAGGTCACTGACAACAATAAATCTAACATCACAAGTTACAGGTCCAATTTCTACACAGAGGGTAACCTCACCCTTAACAGTTTTTGTTCTTTTTCCATTATAACCTACTAGAACAATTTGAGGAGCAGGCTTTAATACAGCGTTTGACACTATATCTTCTTCCACGTATTGTAACTTAAAAAACTAGCCGAATCACCTGAATCGCAAAAAGCATAAAGATTTTCATCATAATTTTGATAAGAATTTCAGCAGTGGCACATAAAATTAAATTACTTTTATAATAATCTTTAGTTTATTCTTCGTCAGATGAGAAACATGATCCCACTGTACTAGATTTAATAATTTTTTATCAAGCTTTACAAAAACAGTCTGACAATTTGGAAGGAGTGCATTTTTTAACTCATTACTACACGTTTGAATTAATTCCCTGCTATGAGCACTCTTCAGGCAGGGCGTTTCTAGTTTGGGAGAGGGCATCTATTTTGAAACCCAAAATTATCTGCAGTGACATTCATAAAATTCGGTCTCGCTGGCCTAAACTCAGCACAATTACCAAAATTCGAAGGATTCACAAAATTTCCATTACCATTCCTCGTTTGAGAATTACCATTTGCGGGCCCTTTAGTCACACCACTAGTGAGTTAACCTTGATTTACGTTAGTGTTATTGTTATCTACAGCGGAGTCATGATCAGAACTATCATTATTATTCCATTTTTCTTTTTGTTTCTACGAAAGGAATTTTTTCTTTTCCGATTACCTCTATCGTTTGAATTTTCATTCAATTGTACCTGATCTGACTCACCACAGTCGTTAATACCAATCTGATTTTTATTTTTGCTTACCGTTCTTACTAACAGACACCCGATTAACTTTCAGAAACCTATTATTGTTACTGTTGTTACGGTCTTCAGACCTGGGAATTGCTTCTAACCTTTGTATGACAGACAACACAGAAGACAAATACATGGTGGACAAAGTTGTTAATTGACGTCGGTAGTAAGGTGGAATCAAGTTGAGAATCATACTAATAGCTAACGATTCTTTGATGTCGGGATTGATTTCTTGAATTGTATTACATCTATATCACACAAAATTGTATACACTTCCGTCGACTTTCGCATCATATGGTTTGTACTGCAGTACCATTAATTTATTAGCACGTACTTGCTCATTCTCAAACTCTAATTTAAACAATTCGGCAAAACGATCGTAAGAAGTGAAAAAACGGCAGTTGATCGTGTACCAATTATGTGCAGAACCAGTCAGCAAAACTAATAGTATGTAAATACTGACTACTAGAAATTGAGATAAGCGATGCCTGATCTTCAAACATACACAAGAATGCAGTAGCAGTCAATTTATTTTCGTGACTTGATAATTTCTCAAAAGATTCTACATCCCGTAACTTAATAGCTACGTTTCTATCTCGTTTTTTCCTACGTTTATTTGTTTTTACCCCAACAAAGCTATTATCACTATGAGAATGCGAATAATCATTTTCATTAACACAGGACTAACATCATAGTCAAGAAAAGGGTTGGAATTTTTGCGTACACTGGTTTCAACTTTATCTTCTTTAATTTTCACCTCAGGTTTTACATTTCTCACAAACGTTGACGACCTAACTTGACTTTCAATCATGATTACGCGCAAGTTTCTGACCTCTTCATTTACTATATCGAACTTACTTTCTACATCACCCTTTACATCATCTAGCATTGTTTGAGTACGGTGAGCTACTTCACGGGTTGCAATACTAACTTCATAAACCTCAAGAATACTTCGATCTAATTTCATGATTTTATTCTCGTGTTCTTCCACTTTTTCCTGCGCTCGTTCAACTAAATTGACATTCGAACTTAAATCCTTAACTTTATTTCCAATCATTATGGTGCGTTCCTCGACGTCCCTAACCTGATATCCTAATTGATTAACTTTAGCATTAGTTACACGTATTTTGTCTTCGTTGTAGCTCAAGGCAAGCTTAGCCTCATCAAGTTTCTTTTGCTGCAACAGTTTTTCAAAGTTATCTGCACAAGTACGACTAACCCTGTCTATTTCACTTCTCATTTGTACTAACTCAGTCGATAGTGTCTGAATTTGCCCATCCATCTTACATTCTAACATTTCCAACTTACCTGTAAGGTCGTTAGAAAATTTTTCTATCCGATCTAGGGTTTCAGTTTTCGACTCGTTAATAACATCATTGAGTTGTTGCTTGGTATCATTAACAGTACCATTAAGTGACAGCATTTGTTCTTTAGTATCATTAACAGCACCATTAAGTGATTGCATTTGTTGCTTCGTGTCATTGACAAAATCATTAAGTTTATTAATAGCTTCAACCAAGTTTGCAAGCTTAAATTCTCAATTTCTGCCATGACTACACGTCACAAATACACAAACACAATAAACACGAATAATTAATTAACGCATATAGCATATCATGAGAAATAATATCTGTTAAATATTACAACACCTAGGTCCACTCCCAGATGCTACATCCGTTACAAATCAGTTAATAATAACATGAATTATTATTAATTGATTTGTCCCTCAGACGGAAGGCCATTCTATTACGGTACAACTTTCCGATGCCCGGTACGCACCATCTTTAGGCGGTTACCGTAGAGAACTCACAACTCTTTACCTCCAAATAATATAGCTTTGCACAATATTACTTTTAGGTTCAGAAAGCTCGCCCTTCGACAATAGTCTAAAAGTCCAGGAAGGCACGGTTCACCTTATCGTAACGGTCCAGATGCGGACGGAATCACCCGAGAGGAGACCTGAGCAGTGATAAAGAAAATAGGTGAGAGCATCACCCACTTTCACAGATCGATCATAAGTAATTGAACAATCACGTTTTCACCTTGTCATGCAGCCTGAAAAAGGAACAAACAAAACTAAATACTTTCAGTGCCATTTATTATGAATAATTGAACGTACCTGTAACATAGTTTATATTACAATTTACTTGCCCCAATTTCGTAGTTGGTTCGTAAAAATTCTTCGAAATCTCTCACAAGAACGAGGTCTTAGTCCTTCGAAGCACACTATTGTTCGTGATCGCAAATCTAAAGTCTTTTCACTTTATATCTGATGAATCTTCTTGCAATAATTGTCCATTATTTCACTTTTAAGGATTTACTGAGCTAGCTTCCGTGATGAACGTGATGACTGCATTATTTTGTGGGTTCAGTTGAAAAATTTTGCTTAATGAATAATCGTTCATGTTAATCGGTGTTTGGACGTCCATTCAGTTAAGGTACACCTTGCCGAGTCCTTTTTTCAGCTCACTGTCTCGTCCTCTACCCCCTCTTGTTATAAAGTACTTCATGGGGTAGAGTTACTTTAACAACAGCTTTTACAGCACTTGTGAAAAGCACTAATATCGGCACTATTATTTTTACAGATTATTTATAGAATTTTGAAAACATTTCTAGTTTTTCTAAAACATAGCGCAATCCAAATCCTTCCAAAATGAATCTGGCTTTGAGGTGAAACTTTATTCAAAAAATTGTTGCCTAGTCATTTCCGGACACACACTTACATCAAATTTTAACTTATACGTCTGGAGTTCTCTTTGTTTTCTTCTTCCTTTTCTTCTACTCTTCTTTCTTTTAGTACCACCAGGCGGCAGCACAATTAACGGAAGGCATACATCATACGAATTGTACGAATTCGAACGAACGTCACAAAATACACTGACGCAGAATTTGCGTTGAAGCGAGAAAATATACCAAACAAAAATTTGGAGCAGTTACAGCTGAAAGCTTATCATGACACGTAAATCTTTAAATATTTATTTATTTTAGTATATGAAGAGACATTTTCATAATACTCACTAAGATATGTTTCTCTCTTGCATGATACAACGGAATAAAGAAAGCAATTTCATCTCTACAAGATCCGTCATTGAAAATTTTGAGGAATTCCTACGTACAGAGTTTTTGTTACTGGGACCTCACGCCCGAAAGATGAATGGTGAATGACCGTACAGCTTTACTTATGTATTATATATAAAATAAAGAGTATGTCTGTTGTGTGATGCCTGGGAGGGATTAGACGAGTGGACCAAAATTTGGTCCAGACCTCAGTACAACACGAAACGTGTCGCTGATATCAGTGATGAAACTCCAATCGAGTTCATCCCACCGAGAACAGGCTGTGGTGGTCGTTCCCCGTCGGCGTGCTAATACCGAGAGATGTAGATATTATATGGACATAAGTTCTGGAAACACTCATGAAGATATGTTTGCGTGTTGCATGATACAATTTAATGATGAAAGTGATTTTATTTCGACGACTCCTTTTTAGACTAACATATTTTTTTTTTAAATATTGACTTTTCTTCAAAGTCATCACTGAGAACCTAGAGAGAGAAAGCAAACGCACAGATATACTTTCTTTCTGGGGCATCACGTACCAAAGATGAATGCTCTGCCATTAAACAATCGTGATCCTTTACCTATGTAGTAAATAAATAAATAAATAAATAAAATAACAAAGCATGTCTGGGTGTCTATCTGTGTGAGGGCCGGGGACCAGACGAGTCAACAGAGAGTTTCTAAATTTGTTCACGGATACCTAGGGCTAGTCTTCAGATCAAGACGAAGAGATCCGTTGTGAAATCCAAATCGCATTCACCCCATCTACTATGAGCTGGGGTGGTGGGTCAGCAAGGGGTAGAAATACCGTGACATGTAATAAATAATTCATAATGACAATATTAGTGTCAATTTCTGTTCCCGCGATCGATGAGATCAATGGTAAAGTCAGGTTCACGTTTACCTTTAAACTTAGCCCTATGAGATAAGAAGAATCCCCTAATACATTCTGTTTTTCCAAATAAAGAAGAATAATCTAAAGTGATTGATAATAGTGCCAAATCCATAGTTTTTACGGTCGCTGAGACGAATGGTGATTGACTTCCAAATACAACCACCCTTCATGGTTATGATTTGCTTACTTTTTAAAAATGGTTTACGGTTATCCTTCGAAGATAAGGAACACGATGATGATATCGATGACGAACTACTTGATGAAATGAAGAGTTCACTCATATGATGATTGTTCACTAAAAAAAGGCCTTTGATGTATGTTGGAACTGAACCAGAAATCTCGTGTTCCGAAGGTGTGCGCACCAGCATTGAGTCACTATTTCAACTTGACTGATTAATATAGCTATAGTAGTAGTGGTCCCGTTATGGCTAGCCGAGTCAGCAAAAATTTTTGTGACGTCATAGGTCAAAGGTCAATGACCTTGGCCAGGGGTCAATGACCTAGGGGTACCATGGCCCACTCCCTCTAAATTTTGGCAGGGGTACCATGGCCCACCCCCTAAATTTTGGCAGGGGTACATAGGACCACCCCCCTTAAATTTTGGAAATTGCCAAATCTAAAAATTTGGTATGGTAACCTAGGACCACAGTATGTACCTCTATCCGTATTGGGGGTCTATGTCGTTCCCTTTCATGGGTAAAAAAATTGCCAAAAAGTCAAATTTCGGGGGTTTTTGACCTAATTTATCCCCTTGGATGAGGTGTTATTACCCTATATGGTTATATGGGCGTATACAGGGGTCCATTCCCTTTCATAAGACATGGGTATATTAATGCACCCCTTGAAAAATTTGGGAGGGGTACCTTGGCCCACCACTTAGATTTTGGAAATTAACCATTTTAAACATTGGGTATTATAGTACAGGACCCTAATATCTATTATGATAAATTTGGGTGGTCCACCTCATTTCCTTCTAGGGGTACAAAATTGCCAAAAATATAAACGTAAGCAATACGTTATACCACGTGTTTGGTTTTTGGCTCAATTTATCCCCTTTGATGAGGTGTTATTACCTTATATGGTTATATGGTCATGTATAGGGGTCCATTCCCTTTCATAAGATATGGGTATATTTGTGCACCCCTTGAAAAATTTGGGAGGGGCACCTTGGCCCACCCCTTAAAGTTTGGAAATTGACCAATTTAAACATTTGGTATTATAGTACTGCACCCTAACATGTATTATGATAAATTTGGGTGGTCCACCTTGTTCCCTTCTAGGGGTACAAATTTGCCAAAATATAAACGTAAGCAATACGTTGTACCACGTGTTTGGTATTTTGGCCCAATTTATTTCCTTGGATGAAGTCCTATTACCTTATATGGTTATGTATAGGGGTCTATTCCCTATCATAAGACATAGGTACATTTGTGCACCCCTTTAAAAATTTGGGAGGGGTACCTTGGCCCACCCCTTAAGTTTTGGAAATTGATCATATTATATATTTGGTATTATAGTACTGGATTCTAACATGTATTATGATAAATTTGGGTGGTCCACCTCGTTTCCTTCTAGGGTACAAAATTGCCAAAATATAAACGTAAGCAATACGTTATACCATGTGTTTGGTTTTTGGTCGATTTTATCCCCTTTGATGAGGTGTTATTATCCTATTTAGTTATATGGTCATGTATAGGGGTCCATTACCTTTCATAAGATATGGGTATATTTGTGCACTTCTTTAAAAATTTGGGAGGGGTACTTTGGCCCACCCCTTAAATTTTGGAAATTGCCCAATTTAAACATTTGGTATTATAGTACAAGACCCTAATATGTATTATGATAAATTTGGGTGGTCCACCTCGTTCCCTTTTAGGGGTACAAAATTGACAAAATATAAACGTAAGCATTACGTTGTACCACGTGTTTGGTTTTTGACCTAATTTATTAATTTGGATGAGGTCCTATTACCTTATATGGTAATGTATAGGTGTTCATTCCCTATCATAAGACATAGGTACATTGATGCACCCCGGGAGGGGATTCGGTATCATAGTACATGACTCAACATGTATCATGATAAATTTGGTTGGTCCACATCGTTCTCTTTTAGGGGTACAAAATTGCTAAAATATAAACATAAGCAATATGTTGTACCATGTGTTTGGTTTTTGGCCCAATTTCTCCCCTTTGATGAGGTTTTATTACCTTATATGGTTATATGGTCATGTATATAGGTTCATTTCCTATCATAAGATATGGGTACATTGATGCATCCTTTAAAAATTTGGGAGGGGTATCTTGGCTCATCCACTCGGTTTTAGAAATTGTTTAATATAAGCATTTGGTATCATAGTACAGGTCTCCAATATGTACCACTATAAATTTGGATGGTCCACATCGTTCCCTTTTCATAGGTAAAGAACTACCAAAAATCAAATTTCGGAGGTTATTGACCCCTATTTAGCATGTTATATGGATATGTACAGAGGTTTATTACCTTTATATGTTTATGTTCCCTTTTAAATTTGGGAATTATCAAATAACAAAATTCGGTAAACGTTTTCTAGGACCCATTGTAGATGTTGATGTTCCTCTTATGGCCAAATATTCAAAATTTAAATATTATTGACCGGCTTTATTATTGAATAAGTACAGGATTTATTACTTTTTTCATAAGACACAGGTGTATTTGTGTACCAATCTTAAATTTTGGAAGGGGTACATTTCTTATTGTCGTATCAATAGTTGGTAATTGGATAGTATCTCATTCATTGGGTAAATCATTATGATCACGTGATCGGTTATTGACCTATGATGGGATTAGGAGTCCAGGACATTGGTACATTGAAACTTTGTAGGATAATTTGATAATGCGTCATTGGTTTTGATTATTCCCGCCAAATATAAACGTAAGCAAGACGTTGTACCACGTGATTGTCCTTGATGAGGTAGTGTACAGGGATTCATTTCCTTTGTTGTGGTACTTCTTAAGTTTGAGTACACACACACTTCTAGAAAACAGTTGGTTCTACTCAGGTAAACAATTGACGGACATTATTGACCTTATTGAACATATAATGATATGATTAACTCTAAGACTTAGGTATATCAAGAGAAGTATTCTTTAAATTTGGGAATGGTGATAAACAGAATTTTAACATAAGGTGCGAAATTTGAAACAATACATTGAACTTTAGTCACAGCTCATAGTCTAAGATCATTGGTGGTGATTGATTTGAAATCTGATAGCTAACCTTATTGAATCTTATGACTCATAGACGAAAGGCAATACATGCTACAACAGTTTGAAATTTAATCATAAGGTGATGTATTCTGACACTAGCAAAGTTATTGTTAATGCAATTTGATTGGATGATCACTGTCTTTCCTGCAATCTGATTGGTTGATCACTATCTTTCGTGCAATCTGATTGGTTGATGATTTTCAAATCTTTGCTGTATTCAGTTTTAAGTTTTGTTTAACATTTAAAAATCTTGGTTTCGTTCAACATTTTGCACTCACTGATAAATATGATCAAAACCGTTTATTTGTTAATCGAATAGTTAAAATCGGATAAAGTTTGACGGTTAACCGTGAAACGTAAATTTTTTTTAGTTTGAATTTTTTTGTTTGAAACTTTTTGTTTGAAAATTATTGCTTTCAAATTTTTGTTTGAATTTTTTGTTTCAAAATTTTGTTTGGGATTTTTTCGTTTGAAATTTTTGTTTAAAAATTTTTCGTTTGAAATTTTTAAAAATTTTTTCGTTTCAAAATTTTGTTTAAAATTTTTGTTTGAAATTTTTCGTTTCCAAATTTTTTTGTTTGAAATTTTTTGTTTCAAAATTTTGTTTGAAATTTTTTTTCGCTTCAAAATTTTGTTTGAATTTTTTTTTGTTTGAAATTGTTTGATTTTTTTTCGTTTCAAAATTTTGTTTCAAAGATTTTTTGTTCTAAATTTTTGTTTCAAAGTTTGGTTTGACATTTTTAAAAGTTTGTGCACCCATTAGTAAAGAACCGGAACTGTTTAGAGCAAAAACCTCTGGCAACATTGTGGTGCAATAGTACACGTCAGAACATGATAATGCAACGTCATCAGTTTTTCATCATATATAAGTATCGTTCGAGTTAGTATTCATGATAACATCATCATGGCTACTTGTCTGCAGTTTCTAAACACGCGTGATGTGATGAAATCATTTACCAAGATTACTGATTTACAACAGAATGTACCTTATAGAATCTTAGCTAGCCAAATGATCCCTACAAAGTTTGGATTAAGAATCGTAGTGAAGCTTGAAAATGATAAGAATATAAGTTTACCAGCAAGATATTTACCCGTGGAAGCATCAAAACAAGAAGAACTGTTACGTTTCTTAAATACTGGATCTGTATCTTTATGTTACAAAGGATTCTTGGGTCGAAGTCATCAACTTGAATTTAGTACACAGCCAGATTCTTCAGCAATTGTGATGAAATCATGAATTCAAACGTCAGCACATTTCTTTCCAATGACGTCAGCCGTAGTTGTATGAATTTGGTTGGTCGGCATGACGTCAGCAACTGTGATGAAATCATGAATTCAAACGTCAGCACATTCCTTACCAATGACGTCAGCAATAACTATAAACCAGCAAATACAGTGTCATCCCACGAAATCATTTGAGCAAGTGCTTTTCAGGAGGAAAGATGTGTACTTCTAACGATAAAGAGTTCATCTTCGCAAGCTATTATCCAATAAATATATTTCAAACAAAACATGTGATGATTGGTATCAGTGCTAGAACATTTGAACCTGTGATTCGATTGGGCAAAGCAGAACAATTTGGTGTACAACTGACCTGTGAAGAATGGCAAATATTATGTTCACGAATCGACCAAATGAACGATTATTTTCATGATGAGCTAAATGTGACCATAGTCAAATCATTAGGCTCAAATCATGAAGTGGTGCTGCGTACAGTCCTCGAAGAGAAGATGGTGCTGTTACGTAAAAAGAGTACATTTCATGTCCCTCGCAATATAGTGTATCTAACACAAACTGAATGGAACAAATTCATCAGCGTATTTCAGTGTGTGAAACATGCAGTGGAAGTGTGCAACAAAACTAGTATATTCCTGAAAAAGTACTATTTTGAAAAATGTGTTATGCATATTGTACAACATGTATCTAGATATTGTGATGGTTGTCAACATCGTTCGTGGGTGCATACCTGTATTGATAAACAGTTTATTTGTGATCAAATGGACATTGAGTTTCCACCAATTGATATTGCAATAGACCTTAAAAGACTTCAATTGGAATTAAAATTATATGCTAAAGACAAACTAGTGCAAGAAGTTCAAAATACATTGTATCGACAATATCCAGAACCACTATCTGGTATGGATGTATGTGGAGTGTAATAAAACGATCCATTTCAATGAATTGTGTTTTTTCATTTCAAGTACAACCCCAGGTTCTGACGTGTACTATTGCACCACAATGTTGTCAAAGGTTTTTGTTCTAAACAGTTCCAGTTCTTTACTAATGAGAGCACAAACTTTTAAAAATGTCAAACCAAACATTGAAACAAAAATTTAGAACAAAAATCTTTGAAACAAAATTTTGAAACGAAAAAAAATTCAAACAAAAAATTTCAAACGAAAAAAATTCAAACAAAATTTTGAAGCGAAAAAAAATTTCAAACAAAATTTTGAAACAAAAAATTTCAAACAAAAAAATTTGGAAACGAAAAATTTCAAACAAAAAATTGTAAACAAAATTTTCGAACAAAAATTTTCAAACAAAAAATTTCAAACGAAAAAATTTTCAAACAAAAATTTCAAACGAAAAAATCCCAAACAAAATTTTGAAAATTTTCAAACAAAAAATTTTTAAAACGAAAAATTTCAAACCAAAGTTTCAAACAAAAAAAATTCAATAACTTTTTAAATGTTAAAACAAAACTGAATGCAGAAAAGATTTAAAACTCATCAACCTATCAGATTGCACGAAAGATATTGATCAACCAATCAGATTGCAGGAAAGATAGTGATCATCCAATCAAATTGCATTAACAATAACTTTGCTAGTGTCAGATTACATCACCTTATGATTAAATTTCAAACTGTTGTAGCATGTATTGCCTTTCATCTATGAGTCATAAGATTCAATAAGGTTAGCTATCAGATTTCAAATCAATCACCACCAATGATCTTAGACTATGAGCTGTGACTAAAGTTCAATGTATTGTTTCAAATTTCGCACCTTATGTTAAAATTCTGTTTATCACCATTCCCAAATTTAAAGAATACTTCTCTTGATATACCTAAGTCTTAGAGTTAATCATATCATTATATGTTTAATAAGGTCAATAATGTCCGTCAATTGTTTACCTGAGTAGAACCAACTGTTTTCTAGAAGTGTGTGTGTACTCAAACTTAAGAAGTACCACAACAAAGGAAATGAATCCCTGTACACTACCTCATCAAGGACAATCACGTGGTACAACGTCTTGCTTACGTTTATATTTGGCGGGAATAATCAAAACCAATGACGCATTATCAAATTATCCTACAAAGTTTCAATGTACCAATGTCCTGGACTCCTAATCCCATCATAGGTCAATAACCGATCACGTGATCATAATGATTTACCCAATGAATGAGATACTATCCAATTACCAACTATTGATACGACAATAAGAAATGTACCCCTTCCAAAATTTAAGATTGGTACACAAATACACCTGTGTCTTATGAAAAAAGTAATAAATCCTGTACTTATTCAATAATAAAGCCGGTCAATAATATTTAAATTTTGAATATTTGGCCATAAGAGGAACATCAACATCTACAATGGGTCCTAGAAAACGTTTACCGAATTTTGTTATTTGATAATTCCCAAATTTAAAAGGGAACATAAACATATAAAGGTAATAAACCTCTGTACATATCCATATAACATGCTAAATAGGGGTCAATAACCTCCGAAATTTGATTTTTGGTAGTTCTTTACCTATGAAAAGGGAACGATGTGGACCATCCAAATTTATAGTGGTACATATTGGAGACCTGTACTATGATACCAAATGCTTATATTAAACAATTTCTAAAACCGAGTGGATGAGCCAAGATACCCCTCCCAAATTTTTAAAGGATGCATCAATGTACCCATATCTTATGATAGGAAATGAACCTATATACATGACCATATAACCATATAAGGTAATAAAACCTCATCAAAGGGGAGAAATTGGGCCAAAAACCAAACACATGGTACAACATATTGCTTATGTTTAAATTTTAGCAATTTTGTACCCCTAAAAGAGAACGATGTGGACCAACCAAATTTATCATGATACATGTTGAGTCATGTACTATGATACCGAATCCCCTCCCGGGGTGCATCAATGTACCTATGTCTTATGATAGGGAATGAACACCTATACATTACCATATAAGGTAATAGGACCTCATCCAAAGGAATAAATTAGGTCAAAAACCAAACACGTGGTACAACGTAATGCTTACGTTTATAATTTGTCAATTTTGTACCCCTAAAAGGGAACGAGGTGGACCACCCAAATTTATCATAATACATATTAGGGTCTTGTACTATAATACCAAATGTTTAAATTGGGCAATTTCCAAAATTTAAGGGGTGGGCCAAAGTACCCCTCCCAAATTTTTAAAGAAGTGCACAAATATACCCATATCTTATGAAAGGTAATGGACCCCTATGCATGACCATATAACTAAATAGGATAATAACATCTCATCAAAGGGGATAAAATCGACCAAAAACGAAACACATGGTATAACGTATTGCTTACGTTTATATTTTGGCAATTTTGTACCCTAGAAGGAAACGAGGTGAACCACCCAAATTTATCATAATACATGTTAGGATCCAGTACTATAATACCAAATATATAAAATGATCAATTTCCAAAACTTAAGGGGTGGGCCAAGGTACCCCTCCCAAATTTTTAAAGGGGTGCACAAATGTACCTATGTCTTATGATAGGGAATAGACCCCTATACATAACCATATAAGGTAATAGGACTTCATCCAAGGAAATAAATTGGGCCAAAATACCAAACACGTGGTACAACGTATTGCTTACGTTTATATTTTGGCAAATTTGTACCCCTAGAAGGGAACAAGGTGGACTACCCAAATTTATCATAATACATGTTAGGGTGCAGTACTATAATACCAAATGTTTAAATTGGTCAATTTCCAAACTTTAAGGGGTGGGCCAAGGTGCCCCTCCCAAATTTTTCAAGGGGTGCACAAATATACCCATATCTTATGAAAGGGAATGGACCCCTATACATGACCATATAACCATATAAGGTAATAACACCTCATCAAAGGGGATAAATTGAGCCAAAAACCAAACACGTGGTATAACGTATTGCTTACGTTTATATTTTTGGCAATTTTGTACCCCTAGAAGGAAATGAGGTGGACCACCCAAATTTATCATAATAGATATTAGGGTCCTGCACTATAATACCCAATGTTTAAAATGGTTAATTTCCAAAATCTAAGTGGTGGGCCAAGGTACTCCTCCCAAATTTTTCAAGGGGTGCATTAATATACCCATATGTTATGAAAGGTAATGGACCCCTGTGTACGCTCGTATAACTATATAGGGTAATAATACCTCATCAAAGGGGATAAATTAGGTCAAAAAACCCCGAAATTTGAATTTTTGGCAATTTTTTACCCATAAAAGGGAACGACATAGACACCCAATACTAATAGAAGTACATACTATGGTCCTAGGCTACCACACCAAATTTTTAGATTTGGCAATTTCCAAAATTTAAGGGGTGGGCCAAGGTACCCCTCCCAAATTTTTCAAGGGGTGCATTAATATACCCATGTCTTATGAAAGGGAATGGACCCCTGTATACGCCCATATAACCATATAGGGTAATAACACCTCATCCAAGGGGATAAATTAGGTCAAAAACCCCCGAAATTTGACTTTTTGGCAATTTTTTTACCCATGAAAGGGAACGACATAGACCCCCAATACGGATAGAGGTACATACTGTGGTCCTAGGCTACCATACCAAATTTTTAGATTTGGCAATTTCCAAAATTTAAGGGGGGTGGTCCTATGTACCCCTGCCAAAATTTAGGGGGTGGGCCATGGTACCCCTGCCAAAATTTAGGGGGAGTGGGCCATGGTACCCCTAGGTCATTGACCCCTGGCCAAGGTCATTGACCTTTGACCTATGACGTCACAAAAATTTTTGCTGACTCGGCTAGCCATAACGGGACCACTACTACTGCTATATTAATCAATCCAGGGGTCATGTAACATCACCACATAGAGTCAGATGGAAACGAAAATCCGAAAACAGACGATTAAATCAAAACAAGCACATATTGTTTGTTCAACAGAAAGCTCTCTTGATACAAACTCTGAACATACACTTGTTACTTTCATGACTTTATTGTATGAATACAAACGAAATGTTCACCAGCATCGCTGAAGCAAAAAAAAAAAAAATAGTATACGCGTGATACAAGAAGGTTCTTAAGTAAGTAAGTTTTCTGGTATGATTTCGTTTGATAGATATGATATAATTTACTTAACCTAGGGATAGAAAAAAGAGGAAGGACGAGGGTCTCAAAAATATAATGTGTACTATGTAAGTTCCTGCAATATAAATCTGAAGTGTGTTCTTGTTAAATTAGTATTACAATATTTTGGTATATTTGTCTGTGCCATTTATATTCAACCGGATTCAATTTTAAAAATCTACGAAGAATTTTATCAATTTATCGAGAGTAAGTGTCCACCAGGAAGCACAATCCTCTGTATCGGAGATTTTAACATTGCAGAAATTACAAATTCTTATTTTGATCTTATGTCCTCAACAACCAAGTGTATTGATGTGTATAACTTTATGTCCTTATACAATTTATCTTCATTCAACGACATACAAAACATAAATGGCCGCACATTAGACCTAGTACTTTCTAATATCAAAGATGTAGTTCTTTCTAAAGAGTATCCACTTGTTCGAGAGGATAGACATCATCCAGCAATTCTAGTATTTTTAACACTTAATCATATTACTAAATTAAAGCAAGTTCGTTAATAACTGGTTTCAACTTTAAAAGGACTGATTTCACAAAATTATATATAGAATTATCAAAATTGTCTTGGGATTGCCTTTCACAAAATGATTATGTTAATGGTAGTAGGAAATGGTTTATAACGTGTTTGTCCGATGCGTCCCTGCTAAAAAGCACGTCAATGCCAATCAAAAAATAAAGCGGAAATCTTACCATCGTAAAAAGTGGAAAGAGGGACTAAATAATATTGCATATCAGCGTGAACAGTTCCTGAAACTACGAAAAGAAATTAAATCAAAACTTTCGAGAGTGTACAAGGCATTTATTTCGCATTCTGAATTTACTGTAGAAAGAGACACACGGCAGTTCACTCACCATATTTTATTAAAAGTAAAACCAAGCATCTTTCGTCAGATTCTCTAACATATAATGGTAACGAGTTAAACATAACAAAGGCTTTTCTCAGGCATTCGCGCATTGTTTTCAGTCAGTATATAGTAGTGTAAGCGCTAAATACGACACGGATTTTCTAATAACAAATAATTCGGAATGTAGTATATTAGACACTTTTCGTATAAAGGAAATATAATTAGAGGAAATTGAGCAGGCTATTAAAGCACTGAAATCTAAAACATCTTGTACTATAGATGCCATTCCACCGCATGTGGTGAAGGGATGTTTAGATATATTCAAGCATCCACTCCATATTATCTTTAATATGCCCGATAACACCAATATATTTCCGAATAAATGGAAAGGTGGTCTCATTTGCCCTATTCCTAAATCTGGAAACAGGAATGAGATAGACAACTTCAAACCCGTAGCCATCCTATCTCCCTTTGGCAAAGGTCTTGAAACCATATTATACAACAAAATTTTAAACCATGTAAAGCCTGTCATACCTGAACATCAACACGGATTTTTAAGGAATAAATCCACAACAACCAATCTAGCTATAGTAACGGATTACATAACAAGAGAATTATTCAAAGGCGGTCAAGTGGACGACATTTATACGGATTTCATAAGACAGAGTTGACCATGACGTGCTACTACAGAAATAGGTATATTTCATTTTTCTGAACGAGCAATAGAGTACTTCACTTCCTACTTGTGCAATCGAGAGCAAGCTGTCTCTTACAAGGGATATATTACCACAAAACTTACCACATTATAAGGTGTTCTTCAAGGATCCCATTTAGATGATATTTCAACCTATGTTAAAAACTTTCACTTTCCGTTGTTTGCCGATGATCTCAAAACTATTCTAAAATAAGCACAATAGATGACTGCACACAACTAGAGCAGGATTTACAGAGTGTTGGGCAATGGTTTGACAATAACAAACTTTCATTGAATATCTCTAAATGCAAGTCTTTTTCGTTCTCAAGGAAAGAAACTCCCATCTATAAATATTATCCGTATATAATTAATCGCATATCTCTTTGTAAGGCAAATTCAGTTAAAGATTTCGGAGTAATTTCTGAGTCAAAATTGAACTTCCCTCATCACATCGATGCAATCTCTAACTCTGCATTCACAATCCTGGGTTTTATCTATAGAATGGGTAAAGAGGTTAGAAACGAGTCAACATTCATTAAACTTTATAATTTGTACGTAAATTCTCGATTAGAATATGCGTGTGTTATTTGGACACCGAATGAAATAAATACTTACAAGCAATAGAAAGCTCACTAACTAACTAACTAACTAACTCTATGGCCTATGGAACCCGGAGGTTCAATGCCTCGTTCTCAAAAGCTCTCTACTGACTTCTATCCTTAGCTAACTGCATCCAGTTTCTACTCTGTATTCCAATCTCTGCGAGATCCCTCTTAATATTGTCCCCTCATCTGCGCCTAGGTCTTCCTAATGGTCGTTTTCCGATTGGTCTTCCAGTCAAGACTTTGAAAGCGTCTCTACTTTCTTCCATTCTAGCTACATGACCCGCCCATCTAAGCCTCCTAGACTTGACGACCCTAACAATGTTGGGTAAACCATATAAATTATGTGATTCCTCGTTATGAAGTTTCCGCCATTCCCCATTCTCGTTCCTCTTGGGTCCGAATATTCGTCTCAGGATCTTGTTCTCAAATACTTTCAGTGTATGTTCTTTGCTCAGAGTAAGTGACCATGTTTCGCAGTAATACAGAACTACAGGCATGATTATCGTTTTGTATATTTTAAGTTTCAAATTCCTCGACAGAATTCGCGACGACAAGAGATTTTGAACCGAATTGTAACACGAATTTCCTGCTTTTAGTCGACATTTAATTTCTCCGTGAATATGATTTTCCTCTGTTAATATTGATCCTAAATATTTGAAAGTATCCACTTTATCAAAAGTATTATTTAGTATTTTTCGCATCCATAATTTGCTGTATTCCGGTCCCGACGCACTTCCATGTATTTAGTTTTCTCTGCAATTACTTCTAAACCCATGTTCCTGCAGGCGTTTAATAAGATCTCTGCATTTATTTCTATCGTTCTCCTATCATCCCCTATTAAATTTACATCATCAGCATATGCCGTAACCTGGTAAATACCGTTCAACTCTAGGGTGCTATCTTTGATTTTCCTTATAGCGTATTCCAGAAGAAAGGTATATAATAATGGCGACAACGCACATCCTGGTTTCATTCCATTTTCGACGGGAAAGCTCGCGGACAAAAAAATTTTCCTACCCTGATTTCACTTTGGGATTGATTTAAACATATCTTAATTAATCTAATTAGCTTTCTCGGTATTACAAGTTCTGTAAGAACGATGTATAATGTTTCCCTCCTAACCGAGTCGTACGCCTTTCTAAAATCAATAAATAGTTGATGTACCGGGGTATTGTATCCCTACTTTTGTTCGAGTATTTGGCGAATGGTAAATATTTGGTCGATAGTTGATCGATTTCGTCTAAATCCGCACTGATAATCTCCAATAATTTCATCTGCGTATGGGGTCAGTCTTGCTAACAGGATATTTGAAAGATAATCACAATAGAAAACACACAATTTAAATTTCTAAAAATGCTTACGTACAAGAAAACAGCTTTCTATCCCACACAGATTCTCTACTAGAACTTAGTAAGGAGTTTGAATTTCCTAACGTTGACGAATCGACGATAGATGTTTAATTTACTATTTTTATATAAAGTATTAAATAATAAAATTGACTGTCCAGAGCTACTCACGAAAATATATCTGAGCGTTCCAACAGGCAGAACAAGAACAGGGAATTCTGGTATATTTTTCTGTGAAAGGGCACGAACTAATATTCTCAGTAAATTTCCGCTATGGAGAATGTGTGACTCATAATGAATTAAGTCATACAACTGGTGTATTAGATATATTCAGTATGTCAGAATATGTATTTAGAAACAGGATTATTACCGAGTATCTGAGGCTCGAAGTTAATTGATTAATTGTACGGGTAAATGTATATATGTCTATGTGTGTATTATACGACACTATAATTAGGCATTAAGCCTGTTGTGTTGTTTGCTAATAAATAAATAAATAAATAAATAAATAAATGAAAATGACCGTTGAGTTGAGTTTAGCGCCCCGATGAAAATGAGCGTTTACGATTATATACCAGAAAGGTAAAAATTGAGGGAGAATGGGAAATTTGAGGAAAAAAATGTCACACTTTGGGCTGCTCTGGAACAGCCCTGTTTGAAATTAGAGACCCCAGTGACACTTGAAAAATACTAAGAAATGTATTGGATACT